>NC_092163.1:25713237-26313237 GCF_045791955.1 Oncorhynchus clarkii lewisi | reverse complement strand
GAGAGATGCATATGTAAACAGCCCTTACTGTCTATAAGTGATCAATAAGACAATTTCTTTAAAAAAAAAACATGGGGTATACATTTCATTTGTTTAATAACCAAAAGCAGCAAGACATTTTTACAGATTGTGCCTCTAGCGTCTCATTATAGTTTGCACTGCCATTTCGTCTCAGGCCTGACACATGTGAATATGGCACCAACTGCGTGAAAGCTCACTCTGTGGAGGAGCTTGAAGAGTGGCTAATGCGAGCCGAAGAGGACAAGGTGATGAGGCGCAACATAAAGGCTCAAGGCCTCATGTCCTACAGGGAACATCTCTTAGAGGAGTACAGACAGAGCAGCAATGAAGTGCAAATTGTAAGTCATCATAGTTCAGATGAGCAGCACATTCAATCAAATCTGCATTTGAGTAAACCAAGTGAGGCTAATAATAATAAAAGAACAAAGCAGTAGTGTCATTAAAAAATAACATTTTTCAGGAACTACTGCACATAATGATTTTAGCAGTGCGGGTTTCTAAACTCTGAATAGTTACTATTAAACAGATAACTGGTCAAATAGCCAATACTTTACTTAAAGCCAACTGGTATAATGCATTTTATATGATTGTAATACATCGTAAGACATTGTCCTCCTGTGCAATGATTGCTTAGATATTCTACTTGCTACTACTGTACATACAGTGTTATCCAACTTGGTTTACTATAACATTTTAATTGTCCCCAAGCAACAAACTAACTATGACTTCATTTGACAGATTTCAGAACAAGTTGATGACGTGAGTGTCACTTTTGATGGGAATTTGTGTGTGGAGTGTGTGGAGACTGATGCCGAATTAAAATGGAACTTCCAGATCAAAACAGAGGTAACAGCTAGCTAGTGTACTAAGTAGTGTACTCTATATGGCTAAATAACCCATTGGTTTACTTTACCTGTAAGCAGTGTCATAACACTCCTGTGACGATCTGAAGGATCAGGTTACAGTGGGTCCGCTCTACAGCGTGCTCTCTCTGGTAGATGGGGGAGAGCGGGAAGTCTGCTGTTATGACGGTCATAAAATATGCTGCCTCTATGCTCTGTAGTGTTCGGGATTGGACTGTAAATTGTGGAACACAGAGAGACAATTGGACAATCAAAAGTTTGAATAATTAAACAATATTTCTATTTTTGAGAATGTGGGAATGGTCCATGGGTATTTAAAGAACAATCCTGTCAAAGTTGTTTAATTTGGGGCGGCAAGTGACCTAGTGGTTAGAGCGTTGGGCCAGTAACCAAAAGGTTGCTAGATTGAATCCCCAAGCTGACAAGGTTAACATCTGTCATTCTTCCCCTGAACAAGGCAGTTAACCCATTGTTCCTAGGCTGTCATTGTAAATAAGAATTTGTTCTTAACAGACTTGCATAGTTAAATACAAAATGTGGTGACCTTATGAAAGACAGGAGACCCACATTACTGTATCTCTGGTTGTGTACACCTTCAAATTATGGGGTTTAGATCTGATAGTTGTGTAAAATATATGATTAAATATTTAATTATTTGTGAAAAGATTAAATGTGATGTTAGTCTTCTAAATAAGATTATGGATTTTCATATAATGTTTAACTAGTCAGTGGCCACACCCCCGTGAGCCCAGACATCACATTAGGCTTCATAGAACCGCCTCTTCTTCCACAGAGTATAATACCCACTTCCTACAAAATGTACATTAAGTCAGAGAACGTCGAGACAGAGTCCCCACGTTGGAATGGCTACAGTTCTATAGGCCATCAGACCAGAAAATATGGAGCTGACGCTACATGTTAAAATGGTTAAGAACTTCAACTCTATAGGCCCAGGAGACAAGACCGTCGATCACTACAGAATAAGAGCAAATCCTAGACGTAGAATTACTAGTCTGCAGTTGGAAATAATGTAAATCTAGTACGAGAATACCTACAACTGCTGAAGCATCTATCCTATGCAATGACCATCTGTACGCCTGACGTATCCATTACAACATACACTATACAGAGCCACTGAGAATGTGACAACTACGAAAGACATTGTGACTTCTGGGGAAGTTAACCAGAGACTCTCTGATGAACTGACTCTCCAAGAGATGGACCGGCGATTTCAACAGAGAAGACAACAACGACATACGGGCGTAAACATATACTGTACATTGCAACTATTTTCGAATGAGCGGCCGTTCATGTGTACAGGATTAGCATTTCAATTGATATAATTAGCAACTGTGTGTAATGAATCCATTTAGTCTTTCTCACTTTTTATCTGTCCTCACCCCTTTCCATTGTTTACCAAGCCATCATACCTTGCAATGAACTGAGGCCCAAGATTCGAGACAATATCCTGGGGAAGTTTGTGTGGTCAAAAGACATGGGTAATCATGAGGTCTCCATCGCTGAAGACAACTTGGGTAAGGCAATGAAATGGGCTGCCTTGGAGAACCGATCAACGACCACCAGGATAGTGGTAAGCCCTTGGGATGGAGGTAACCCTGTGATAGAATCTGCGGACAGGTGGGACCAGGGCCGGCAGATGTTGGAGCAACCCAGGAGGTCGCTGCCGTGAGGACTTGCTTTGAGCACAGGTGGAATCTCACATCCTCAATCATGTTAGGCCACCAGAATTTCCACCTCAGGAACTCCAGTGTCCGATTAACCCCAGGATGCCCAGTTAATTTAAAGGAGTGTCCACATTGTGAACATTTATGAACATTTGAACATCTTGGCCATGTTCTGTTATAATCTCCACCCGGCACAGCCAGAAGAGGACTGGCCATCCCACATATGCTCTCTCTAATTCTCTCTTTCTTTCTCTCTCTCGGAGGACCTGAGCCCTAGGACCATGCCCCAGGAATACCTGACATGATGACTCCTTGCTGTCCCCAGTCCACCTGACTGTGCTGCTGCTCCAGTTTCAACTGTTCTGCCTTATTATTATTTGACCATGCTGGTCATTTATGAACATTTGAACATCTTGACCATGTTCTGTTATAATCTCCACCCGGCACAGCCAGAAGAGGACTGGCCACCCCACATAGCCTGGTTCCTCTCTAGGTTTCTTCCTAGGTTTTGGCCTTTCTAGGGAGTTTTTCCTAGCCACCGTGCTTCTACACCTGCATTGCTTGCTGTTTGGGGTTTTAGGCTGGGTTTCTGTACAGCACTTTGAGATATCAGCTGATGTACGAAGGGCTATATAAATAAATTTGATTTGAAATTTGATTTGATTGTAGTACTCGGGAACGAGCTGAACGCAGAACGTAAAGTCTGTTGGTGGGTCCCCTGCTGGGGTCAGGTTCTCAGGTCTGGGCTTGTCGAACTGTGTTCTCAATACTCCATATCACAGGAGCCACAATGCTGGAGCTGCGGATGATGGGCTCGGAGTACCTCTCCTTGTTAAAGACATCATGTTGGCGGGACAGGGCATCTGATTTCTGATTCTTGGATCCGGGTGATAGGCTAGTGTGAAAATGAACCTGTTAAAAACAGAGCCCACCTAGCCTGGCATGCTTTCAAACTCTTGGCTTCTTGCAGTTCGTGCAGTTTCTTATCCTCCTCGTTCTGCTGTGAAAGGACTGCCCCTGCTCTGGTGTCCAAGGCGTCTACCTCTACCACAAAGGGACAAGTAGGATCAGGATGAACAAGGATGGGTCCAGAGGTGAAATGTCCCTTGAACTCCGTGAATGCCCTGTCAGCCTCGGGAGTCCAGCAAAAACGGGTCTGGGACTTGCGGGTTAGGACCCTGAGAGGCGCTACCACTGCACCAAAGTTGCGTATAAAACGGCTATAAAAATTGGCAAACCTGAGGAACTGCTGGACCTGCTTGAGTGAGGTGGGGTGGGGCCGGTCGGCAACCGCCTCAACCTTTATGGGTCCATTTGGAAGCCTGTGGTAGAGATAATGTTACCCAGAAAGGAAACTTTGGATACGTGGAACTCACACTTCTCTATCTTGACATATAGTTGGCTCTGCAGGAGGTGTCTCAGGAGTTGGCAGATGTGCAGAATGTGTTCCGGAATGGTTTTGGAGAAGATCAGCATGTCATGGAGGTAAATGAAGACAAACCGATTCAACATATCAGTGTCATCTGGGGAATTAGAGGGCAGAATGAAACCTGCCTCCAGCGACTCCCGGATGTAATAGTCCAAGCCTGCTGCTTCAGGGGCCGAGAGGGAGTACAGACGGCCCCGGGGAGGTGTGGAGCTGTTGGAGTTCTATGGCACAGTCGTATGGACGATGGGGTGGCGGCTTGCCTCGCCGGGGTCAAAGTATTCGGGAGGGAGAGCGGAAAAGTCTTGGTCTTCAGTGGATGCAGGAGGACACGGCAAGGCTCTGGGTGGGCGTCTTAGACATTAAGTCTGGCAGTCTTTACCCCAGTCTAGTAGGTGTCCCATAGACCAGGAGAATAGTAGGTTATGTAGCACTAGTCAGGGGTACACTAGGATAAGGGGGTTCTCGGGAGCAGCGATCAAAATAAAACTAAGTCTCTGAGTGGTTCACCTCAACCTGCGAAAGGGCTTGGTCTGATATTCCACCTGACTGGTGCCAATGACCGGAGCCAATTCTACCTGACCAGAGCCACCTGACCGGAGCCAATCTGCAGAGGGATGGGACACTTCACGCAGGGGATTTGTAACTCTTTGGGGAAGTCCTGATCAATTCAATTATATGCGGCCCCGTAGTCCACGAAGGCTTGAATCTGGTGCTGACAGTTGTCCTAGTGGAGGGTTACGGGTAATGACAGACAGTGACTGGGTAGCAGGGAGGTAACTGCACAGCTCGTCAGGGTCTCCCCTTATCCTGGCAAGCCCTGGCATTTCCTTCAGTTCTGGGCATGTAGCACGGAGATGGCCGAGACCTCTCCAGTCCCATCTTTATGGGCTCCTCAATGCTGAGTTCGGGGGTATTGGGGTGCTCAGGAAACCAGGATACTGGAGTGGTGTCAACATCAAAAAAAATTCTCGGCGGCAGTTGTCCATCCTAATTGCCAGCGTTATCAGGGACTCGAGGTCCTCACACAGTTCCCGAGAGGCCAGTTCATCCTTGATGGAGTTAGACAAATCCTGGTGGAAAGTGGTTTTGTCTCATTCGGATTCGCATTTATCGTCAAGTGATTGAGCATTACACCTAGGCCTGTACTCTGGAGCGGGATCGAATTGGAGGTGGAGGGACCGTCATGGTCTTCGGGCGGTGTGTCACATCATCATCGGACTGAGCTTGATGTCATTGCAAGCAATCTCAACGCTGTGCGTTACAGGGAAGACATCCTCTTCCCTCATGTGGTACCCCCCATGTGGTACCCTCATCCTGACATGACCCTCCAGCATGACAATGCCACCAACCATACTGCTCGTTCTGTGCGTGATTTCCTGCAAGACAGGAATGTCAGTGTTCTGCCATGGCCAGCAAAGAGCCAAGATCTCAATCCCATTGAGCACGTCTGGGACCTGTTGGATCGGAGGGTGAGGGCTAGGACTATTCCCCCCAGACTACTCCCCCCAGAAATGGAACTTGCAGGTGCCTTGATGGAAGAGTGGGGTAACATCTCACAGCAAGAACTGGCAAATCTGGTGCAGTCCATGAGGAGGAGATGCACTGCAGTACTTAATGCAGCTGGTGGTCACACCAGATACTGACTGTTACTTTTGATTTTGACCCCCTTCCCCCCGGTTGTTCATGGACACATCATTAAATTCTGTTAGTCACATGTCTGTGGAACTTGTTAAGTTTTTTATGCCTCAGTTGTTGAATCTTGTTATGTTCATACAAATAATTACACGTTTAGTTTTCTGAAAATAAACGCAGTTGACAGTGAGAGGAGTGAGTTTAAATACAAATAGGCCTAACCTTCTGGTAGATGGAAAGCCTATGCCTACCTGGAAGAAGGATATCATGATTATTTGCATCACTCCAGTGGCCATTTGTTTAGCAAATTCCGTCTCGTGTGCAACAAACACCGCTAGCCAAACAACTGTGCTAGATGCCTGTGCACATCAATTAAAGTCAGGTCAAGCTTTACGGTGAAAGTACCCTAAAAAAATCCACATTTCTTAGATTTTTCCTAGACCTCAAAAGTGGTCTCCTGATGTGGTTTAAGCATTCTTAAGAACTTAGAACATCCAATTTTGTTGTTTTTCTATTACAAAAGTGTGACTTTAGGAGCATATTGGAAAATTGGAAAAATCTGAAACCTGTGCATATCTGAGTTGACAGACTCATTTATCTGTTTCAATAGTAGGCCTATTATTGGCCTACTTTCACCGTAAGCTTGACCTGACTGTGAAAGACCAATATGGGATTTATCATTTTAGGTCATTAAGAGTGTATGTCCCGGTTTCTCACAAATTGTTTTTCACACAGGGAGCCTTTCCTTCAGTGGGACAGGCCGTTTGGTAAATTTTGGGCAAAATTTGAGTATTCCCACTTCTCCAGGCACTATTACACCACTCAATGTGGTTGTTTGAGCGAGAAAGACACAGAGGAGAATCAGTAAAAAAGCACATCCCCTTCAAAATAGCCTTTTGAGTTAGGTGTCAGCCAGAGTAGTGATTGGTTACACTGCCTACTATACCAATTTCTCTGTATAATATAAGCCATAACTTTCAGAGATCCCGCTCTGGAACTTTGGCACGTACAGTATTATATGTTTAAAGGTACAATATGTAAGAATTTTTCATTCAATTCATCGGTCCTTGTCACGGATGGACTAATGCAGCATACGACCACACCGGGTTCCACTCCTATCAGATAAAAACAAGAAGAAGCTAAAAAACATTGCCTGGTCCAACGAATCCCGGTTCCTGTTGCGTCAAACAGAGTCATGATTTGTTGCAAGCAGCAAGAGTCCAGGGCCCCATCCTGCCTGGTGCCAATGGTACAGACGGGTGGCGTAATGATGTGGGGAATGTTTTCCTTGGCACATGTTAGATCCCTTGATACCAATTGAGCAATGTTTCCATGCCCCTAAGAATTCAGGATATTCTGCACACTCCTTCAAAACCTGAGACGTTTGTGGCATTGTGTTGTGTGCCACAACTACACATTTTAGAGTGGCCTTTTATTGTCCCTGGGGGCGGCCCGTCAGGAAGTCCAGGATCCAGTTGCAGAGGGAAGTGTATAGTCACAGGGTCTATGTGATGAGCTTTGTGGGTACTATGGTGTTGAACTCTGAACTGTAGTCAATGAACAGCATTCTCACATAGGTGTTCCTTTTGTCCAGGTGGGAAAGGGCAGTGAGGACACAGATACAGCTCAAGATCAAATTCTATTGTAGAAATACGTTTGTCACTGCTATCAATTCTGCTTCACGAGAGTCCTAACATTCACCTCTGTGACCATCTGATGGCAGAGTCAGGATTTGGTGTAAGCAGCACGAGTCCATGGCCCCATCCTCCCTGGTGTCAATGGTACAGGCTGGTAATGCTGGTCTAATGGCGGGGGAATATTTCCTGGTCCCTTTATTTAACTAGGCAAGTCAGTTAAGAACAAATTCTTATCTTCAATGACGGCCTATGAACAGTGGGTTAACTGCCTTGTTCAGGGGCAGAACGACAGATTTTTACCTTGTCAGCTCGGGGATTCAATCTTGCAACCTTTCGTTTACTAGCCCAACGCTAACTAATAATAATAATGAGGTCCCCCTGGGCACAAATGTCAATGAAATCCGAGATTTCATTGACATTACGTGGAAACAACGTTGATTCAACCAGTATGTGCCCAGTGGGGTGGCTCCAGCTAAGTGTACATTTTGCTGTTTGTGAAGTCTCCACTTTCATTGTTTATTTAATGTCATTGGTCACCTGTGCATTTTGCCTGTGTCTTCACAGAGACTACTTGCACATGTAGCATTACTGAAACAGGAACCTGGAGCCTCTTTCTCCCTGGATGAAAACAGTCCTGAGCCCTGCACTTACACCACTGGTGAACAGTTATGTAACTCAGACATGACCTATGACATCACTGTGTCCTTCAAATCCAACAACCCGGGTCTTTATGAACAGTGGTTGGTGTTTGACTTCGACATGAGGCCAGTCCTCCTACAGAAACTCAAAGTTAAAGTCAGACAGCAGCCATCCCCTAACCTCGAGGAGCCGCCTGAGGATTTTGGGCGCCCATTCCAGAATCTGGAACACTGGCATCGGGGGAACAGGGTCATCGTCCCATGCATGGACAAGACAGAAGTACAGGAAGAGCTTCTGAAGGAGTACAAGCCCCCTCAGATTAGCTTGCAGTATAAACCACTTGATGACAGCAACACGGCCATGAATCACCAGAACTACAAAAAGAAAATGCACAGCTTCCTGTACACAGAGGAGCAGGCAGAAGATCAGATAGTTTCAAGGTAATAACATCATTATTTCCATGGCTTTGTTTTTTAACTAATCATCTCCAACACTATTATAAATACATGTAAATTAAACTACCTGTAAAGTCCAGTTCACATCTAACAGCAGAGACAATGCTAGATGGTTTTAATGCAGTTTTCTGAAGCTCTAGTTAGTAACCGTAAGGTGCTCAAATTTCTCTCAACCAGAGTTTCCGTTAGGAACATGTGTGGTGCTGGACATTTGACCGACAACATTTTAATTGACCAGACATTTGAGAGATTTACCAGACCCATGCATTGGGTGCGTAACCTGATTAGGGTGTCCACCCACGGTGCTCAGAATGACAGCAATCACATTTAGAATTTATATTAACCGAACATGCAAGTCGAGGATAGACCGATGTGCGGCTCTTCTTACCGAATTCTGATGTGCACTTTGAACATGTTAGAATGGCTGTCCACGTTTACTTTTTTCTCAGCCAACAAGATGAGTAACGCACAGCCAAATCACTAGCCTGTGTCAATCTACTATAGTAGAAAAGTTTAGGCTACTTATTCTATTGGTCAGCTTGTCAAGAAAGAAATGGCCTATTCCAAACAGACTTGGACTGTCCCACAAATTCATACAACCAGTAGGCCTAGGCTACAAAAAACAACAACTTTAAAAACAATGAGTGATGCAACAGATCAGAAGATTTAGCTTAAAAGGTTGATAGACGGTTATTTCTTCACATTCTAAGCGCAGCAATGCACACAAGGCAATAGGCTAGGTGCGAATGTTTGCACCATAATGCAATTATGGGGAAAATAGTTGTCAGAAGGGCTCTGCACACAATCTGTTAGAACTGTTGAGAGACTAAATCTAATTGGCTACTTTGATGTAAGGTGAGACATACCTCATAATATGTACATTGAACAAAAATATAAACAAAATGCAGCAGTTTCAAATATTTTACTGAGTTACAGTTCATGTAAGGAAATCAGTCGATTGAAATAAATAAATTAAGCCCCAAGCTATGGATTTCATATGACTGGGAATACAGATGTGCATCTGTTGCTCACAGATACCTTTCAAAAAAGTTGTGGTGTGGATCAGAAAACCATTCAGTATCTGGTGTGACCGACCACCATTTATTTAACCAGATAAGTTAACTGAGAACACATTGTAATTTACAGCAACGACCTGGGGAATAGCTACAGAGGGATGAATGAGCCAATTGTAAGCTGGGGATGATTAGGTGACTGTATGAGGGCATGATTGAGAATTTAGCCAGGACACCAGGGTGTTAACACCCCTAAGATAAGTGCCATGGGATCTTCAGTGACCACAGATAGTCAGTACACCCATTTAACGTCCCAGTAGAAAGACAGCACCCTACACAGAGCAATGTCCCCAGTCATTTCCCTGGGGTATTGGGATATTCTTTTTTGGGAACAGAGGAAAGGGTGTCTCCTACTGGCCATCCAACACCACTTCCAACAGCATCGGAGTATGCAGGTCATAATATAACTGGGACATTTTCAGGAACTGTGTACAGATCCTTGCAACATGGGTTCCTGCATTATCATGCTGGAACATGATGTGATAGCGGCAGATGAATGGCATGACAATGGGCCTCAGGATCTCAAATTACCATCGATAAAATGCAATTGTGTTCATTGTCCGTAGTTTATGCCTGACAATACCATACCAATCCCCCACCGCCACCATTTGGCACTCTGTTTACAATGTTGACATCAGCAAACCAATCTGCCCGGTACAGTTGAAACCGGGATTCATCCATGGAGAGCACACTTCTGCAACATGCCAGTGGCCATCAAAGGTGAGCATTTGCCCACTGAAGTTGGTTTACGACACTGAACTGCAGTCAGGTCAAGACCCTGGTGAGGACAACCAGCACGCAGATGAGCTTCCCGAGATGGTTTCTGATAGTTTTAACATTCAATTTTCTGGCAGCCGCTCTGGTGGACATTCCTGCAGTCAGCATACCAATTGTATGCTCCCGTAAAACTTGAGAAATCTGTTGCATTGTATTGTTTAACAAAACTGCACATTTTAGAGTATTGTCCACGGCACAAGGTGCACCTGTGTAATGATCATGCTGTTTAATCAGCTTCTTGATATGCCACACCCGTCAGGTGGATGGATTATCTTGGCAAAAAAGACATGCTCACTAACAGGAGCATAAACAAATTTGTGCACAATATTTGAGAGAAATAAGCTATTTGTGCATATGGAAAATTTCTAGGATCTTTCATTTCAGCTCATGAAACATGGGATCAGCTCTTTACATGTTGCGTTTATATTTTTGTTCAATATATTACAGCGTTCAGGTTCCAAACAATAAAGTAGGATATATGTTTTCAAAATGAGTACTGCCTTCAGCTCATTGCAAAGTAGTATGTGACGTGCTGATGAAGCATGCCTTCCATTGCTGTTTGATGCTGCGTTCAAAACAACTGGGAATTCGCAAATCTCGACTTCCGACTTCAGTGCATTCAAGGCAACTGGGAAAAAAAACTCTCTCTGACTGGGAAAAATCTATTTGAACGGTCTTCCAACTCGGGAATTCTGGCTTCTTTCTAATGCTCCGACATGAAGATCACTGACGTTATGATTTGACCTCGTATTTTTCCAAGTTCCCAGTGTCAAGCACCATACAAAGCTGCAGTAGCGGCTCTTGCACTATCTGACAGATTTTCCACTCAAAGGCTCTGCATACGCGTGTGAGAAGTAAGATCCAAAATGAACATAAGCTACTGTACACACGGCAATTACATTTTTTCCATTAAATTATGCTAATTAACCTACAGACCGATAAGCATGACCAGTCAAATGTATTTCCATCGACTGGTATTTCCATCAATGAATAGGCTAAAAAGCATGACTTCGCAATGTCGTTTTTTAGTCTCCTCCTAATTTTATTTATCGGCTTTTACATAAAAAAAAAATCAAAATCTGGTTATTACCGGCTAACGGAAACCCTGCTCTCAACTCAGAGTATGCCCTGTCTCCGGTGAGCAAGTGGCTGCTTGTGTTACATGATACTCGCTTGCTACAAAAAGTAGCAAATTTGTTTCAAAGTTTTATCATGTCATTCATTGTAAGTGTCAATGTTACTGTGGAAACAGTCTTGTATTTTTGATCTGTCTAGTTTTATCTCGTCTCTCCTAATGTTAGATGTGAACACGACTTAAGTCTCTTCATTGCCTTTCGGGTTTTAGACTCAATGTTCGAGGGACCATCACCTTGTCTGTGACCCTAGACGACCCTCAGTTCGGAATGAAGATGGCTCCTCTGGGGGAACTATTCTGTGCCGTCTCAGTCCCTTATACTCTAACCCCAGACAGCCCAGAGGGTTGGGTGCTTAGGCGAAGCGTCCAGTCAGCTCTCATAGCACCAGTATCTTTAGATAATCAAAGTCATAAGGTCTACGAAGCCATCATCCTCCGAGATGCCACAAGTGAGAATAAAATGCACTTGCAGCTGTCTAAAAGATGCTGCTCTGATCTGAAGCTCCAAAGAAATGAAACATATGAAATGGAGGTCCAGTTCCACCTGAATCGTCTGAAGTTCTGCGAGATGCACAAAGCCATAGATTTCCTTCCAGACACAGAGAGAGTGTTGCCAGACTTCAGGAACTGCATTGTCCCTGTTAATGAAATTGAATTTCCCAAAGTCAATGCAAAGCAGCATGCAGCCATTGATTTCATCGTAGGGGACTCAGATGGAAGAAGTGTGGCACCACTCCTCATTTATGGACCGTTTGGAACTGGGAAAACCTTCACGCTTGCTGCAGCAGCCAAAGAGCTGGTACGGCAGCCACACACCAGAGTACTGATCTGCACCCTCACCAACAGGTAATGACTCCAGTGTTCTATATAGATTCCCTTACATTGAGTTGAATTTTATAGAACTTGACTACAGTGCATTCGGAAAGTATTCAGACCCCTTTACCTTTTCCACATTTTGTTACGTTACAGCCTTATTCTAAAATGGATTAAATAGTTTTTCCACTCATCAATCTACGCACAATTCCCCATAATAAACAAAGCAAAAATAATATTTTTTTCATATTTAAAAAAAATAATAAAATAATGAAATAGCACAATGAGATAAGTATTCAGACCCTTACTCAGTACTTTGTTGAAGCATCTTTGGCAGCGATTACAGCCTCAAGACTTCTTGGGTATGACGCTACAAGCTTGGCACTACAAGCTTGTGGATTTTCTCCCATTCTTCTCTGCATATCCTCTGAAGCTCTGTCAGGTTGGATGGGGAGTGTTGCTTCACAGCTTTTGTTAGGTCTCTCCAGAGATGTTCGATCGGGTTCAGGTCCGGGCTCTGGCTGGGCCACTCAAGGACATTCAGAGATTGGTCCCGAAGCCACTCCTGCGTTGTCTTGGCTGTATGCTTAGGGTCATTGTCCTGTTGGAAGGTGAACCTTCCTCCCAGTCTGAGGTCCTGAGCACTCTGGTGCAGGTTTTCATCAAGGATCCCTATGTACTTTGCTTCATCTTTCCCTCGATCCTGACGAGTCTCAGTACCTTCCGCTGAAAAACATCCCCACAGCATGATGCTGTCACGACCATGGTGCCTGGATGGTGCCTGGTTTCCTCCAGACGTGACATTCAGGCCAAAGAGTTAGCATTCAGGCCAAAGTTCAATTTTTGTTTCATCAGACCAGAGAATCTTGCTTCTCATGGTCTGAGAGTCCTTTAGGTGCCTTTTTGGCAAACTCCAAGCGGGATGTCATGTGCCTTTTACTGAGGAGTGGCTTCCGTCTGGCCACTCTACCATAAAGGCCTGATTGGTGGAGTGCTGCACAGATGGTTGTCCTTCTGGAACGTTCTCCCATCTCCACAGAGGAACTCTGGAGCTCTGTCAAAGCGACCATCAGACTCTTGGCCACCTCACTGACCAAGGCCCTTCTCCCCTGATTGCTCAGTTTGGCCAGACAGCCAGCTCTAGGAAGAATCTTGATGGTTCCAATCTTCTTCCATTTAAGAATGATGGATGGCATTGTGTTCATGGGGACATTCAATGCTGCAGAAAGTTTTTGGTACCCTTCCCCAGATCTGTGACTCAACACAATCCTGTCTCGGAGCTCTTCTTCAATTCCTTCGACCTCATGGCTTGGTATTTGCTCTGACATGCACTGTCAACTGTACCAGTACCAGTCAAATGTTTGGACACACCTACACATCCAAGGCTTTTCTTTATTTGTACTATTTTCTACATTGTAGAATAACAGTGAAGACATCAAAACTATGAAATAACACGTAGAATGATGTAGTAACCAAAAAAGTGTTAAACAAATTAAAATATATTTTAGATTCTTCAAAATAGCCACCCTTTGCCTTGATGACAGCTTTGCACACTCTTGGCATTCTCTCAACCAGCTTCACGTGAAATGCTTTTCCAACAGTCTTGAAGGAGTTCCCACATATGCTGACCACTTCTTGGCTGCTTGTCCTTCCCTCTCCGGTCCAACTCATCCCAAACCATCTCAATTGAGTTGAGGTCGAGTGATTGTGGAGGCCAGATCATCTGATGCAGCACTCTATCACTCTTCTTCTTGGTCAAATATCCCTTAAATAGCCTGGAGGTGTGTTGGGTCATTGTCCTGATGAAAAACAAATGATAGTCCTACTTAGTGTATACCAGATGAGATGGCGTATCACTGCAGAACGCTGTGGTAGCCATGCTGGTTAAGTGTGCCTTGAATTCTAAGTAAATCACTGAGAGTGTCACCAGCAAAGAACCCCCACAACATCACACCTCCTCCATGCTTCATGGGGGAACCACACATGCAGAGATCATCCGTTCACCTACTCTGCGTCTCACAAAGACATGGCGGTTGGAACCAAAAATCATACATTTTGGACTCATCAGACCAAAGGACAGATTTCCACCGGTCTAATGTCCATTGCTCATGTTTCTTGGCCAAAGCAAGTCTCTTCTTCTAATTGGTGTCCTTTAGTAGTGGTTTCTTTGCAGCAATTCGACCATGAAGGCTTGATTCACACAGTGTTCTCTGAACAGTTGATGTTGAGATGTGTCTGTTACTTGAACTCTGTGAACCATTTATTTAGGCTGTCATTTCTGAGGCTGGTAACTCTAATGAACCTATCTCCTGCAGCAGAGGTAAGTCTGGGTCTTCCTTTCCTGTGATGGTCCTAATGAAAGCCAGTTTCATCATAGAGCTTGATGGTTTTTGCAACTGCAATTCATGTCTTAAAGTAATGATGGACTGCAATTTATCTTTGCTTATTTGAGCTGTTCTTTCCATAATATGGACTTGGTCTTTTACCACAAATTAACTTTAGCAAGAAAAAATTCAAAAAATTAACTTTCAGCAAGGCACACCTGTTCATTGAAATGCATTCCGGGTAACTACCACTTGAAGCTGGTTGAGATAATGCCAAGTGTGCGCAAAGTTGTCATCAAGTCAAAAGGTGGCTACTTTGAAGAATCTCAAATAGAAAATACATTTTGATTTGTTTAACACTTGTTTGCGTACTACATGATTCTGTGTTATTTCGTAGTTTTGATGTCTTCACTATTATTCTACAATGAAGAAAATGGAAAAATAATGAAAAACCCTGGAATGAGTAGGTGGGTCTAAACTTTTGACTTGTTCTGTAGATATGTGTGTGCCTTTCCAAATCATGTCCACTCAATTGAAATTACCACAGGTGGACTCCAACCAAGTTGTAGAAACATCTCAAGGATGATCAATGGAAATAGGATGCACCTGAGCTCAATTTCGAGTCTCATAGCAAAGCGTCTGAATACTTATGTAAATAAGGTATTTCTGGGTTTTTTGTACTTAGAAAATGTGCAGAAACATGTTCAAACCTGTTTTCGCTTTGTCTTTATATTATTTCCATAATAAGCTATTGATTGATGATAGAAATAATTATTTCATCAATGTTAGAATAGTGGCTGTAACGCAACAAAATGTGGAAAAGGGGTCTGAATACTTTCCGAATGCGCTGTGTCTGTTCAGTCATACATTATGCAATTAGTTGACATGCAGTCAATTCAGGAAGTTATTTTAATGTAAAATTCAAGTTAAAAAACATTTCAAATAAATAGCTCAGTTTATTGAGAAGTCATTGAAAATCTATGTATTTTTAATCATTATTCAAGTTTACAGTACTTCTTCAATTTGAATTGACCCCAGCCCTGAGTTGACAGGCAAGCATTGTTACATAATAGTGCTTAAAACTGTTAATAACATATGTGAGATTTTTGTAAACATTAGATTTGCAACAAAATACTTTTATTTGACCTTTGTGTAATGATTAAGATAGCACAGTTAGGTCATAGGGCTATCATGAGTTTGCTCATCAATCATTTGAATTGTGTAAGTCTCATATGGGTTTGACAGTTATACATTAACATTTATAAGTATTATGCCATGTATTAATCCCAATGTTAATACACAGATTTGAATCCAAATGTTAACACACACACACACTTGTAGTTGCAATGTACCTGCTTTTTAATTACTGGTGCAACATACATTTCATGAAAAAGTAGGGAGACCAGTTTTCCATTCGGGTTTTAAGGACAGTCACATTTTAGTGGAACTGTTAAATGGTAAGCATAGTTAACCCCTCTCTTTCTGTGGTCAGCTCTGCAGATTTGTATATCAAAGACCATTTCCATCCATACGTCAACTCTGGACACCCTGAGATGAAGCCACTGAGAATAAAAGCAAATAAACAAGGGGTTCTAGTAAGTTCTACGGATGAGATCACACAGAAGTACTGCCTTCTATCCAAAGACGGTCAGTTTTTTCTACCTCCTACCAAATCTGCTTTGGATCACCACAGAATAGTCATAACAACTACTGCAATGGCAAGACACTTCAATGACCTAAAGCTTTCCGATGGCTACTTCACCCACATCCTGATTGACGAAGCCTCCCAGATGCTCGAATGTGAAGCCCTAATGCCCCTTGGTCTGGCAGGGCCAGTAACTCGGGTGGTTCTAGCTGGAGATCACATGCAGATGGGACCAAAACTATTTTCAACGGACGATGACCAACACTCCAATCACTCTTTGCTGAACCGCCTGTTCCACTTCTATCAAGGCTGTGAAAGTAGTACAGCTTTGAAAAGCAGAATATTTTTTCACGAGAACTATCGCAACACAAAAGAGATAGTAGAATTTGTGTCCACTCACTTCTACGTTGGCAAGTCGGATGCCATCAAGGCTGTTGGTAATGTTCCAGCTCATCCGAACAGCCACCCTTTGAGGTTTCACCATGTCAGAGGAGAATCCCACTTGGACACAGCATCCATGTCATGGTTTAATCTTGACGAGGTTGAATGCGTGGTTGAAATAGTGCAAAATCTGCTCAGAGATTGGCCAATCGCATGGGGGAATCATGATCAAAGCTCAATCTGTGTTCTCTCTGAACGATGCCAGGTGAAACCGTTGTTCCTCATTACATTTTTTAATCAATTACCATGCACAGTTTAATAATTCTAATGCATTTGTTGAGAAAATGAGGAAAAACCTCTCAAGTCAATGTTGTGTTATGTCCATAACTTTTTTGGTTGACATTATTTATGTATTCATAGGTTTCAATGATCAGGAAAGAGCTTCAGAAAAGATTCCTTGGCCGAGTGACTGTGGAGAATATATCAAATGTTCAAGGTATTTATCATGAAAACAACTCAAAGATTTGGTCTGGAATTTATTCCGATCGCGCTTTGTGAACTATGCAGCTTTTAAAGGCAATGTTCTTGCATTCGAGGAGACTTCGTTCACAGTAGCTGCATATGTCGACTCAATCAGAAATTAACACATGATTTGTTAACATAATACATTTTTTTGTAATATTTTAGTTGACTTCATTTATTTTATGTTAACCATATAACACTTTCATTATTTCTTGACAGGCAAACAGTTCAGAGCAATAGTAATGACTGCCGTTCAAACCCGTGACAGCCTTCACGCTCCTGACTCATATTGTGTGGAGTTTTTCAACGATGCTCGCATGCTGAACACAGCCATGACTAGGGCTCAATCCCAGGTTGTTGTGGTTGGAGATGCTGCTGCGCTTTGCTACTTTGGGAAGTGCTCAAGAATCTGGAGAAGCTACATTCACCATTGTATTAGCAAGGGAAGTGCTGAACCGAAACACCTTACCAATGACTTCATTGATGGCGATATCAAGGAAATCTCAAGATTCCAAAGGACAGAATACCTGGATGAGGGCAGCACTCAGTCAGTTATTTTCGATACAGAGAACAACATTGATGCTATTCTCCAAGAACTACAAGAGGAGCAAAACAGGGAACACTACACACTACTGGAACGAAAGAGACTATACAATAGTGCCAAAGTTGAAAGAGATGCCTTGTTGCAGTTGTTGAGAGAGCAGCCCAATGTGTACAAGCGAGGTGAATTGGTCATGGAGAAACATAATGCAGGTTATATCATTCCATTTGACAACCCAACTAACCACATTATCATCAAAGGAAGAGGTAACCTCGGCAAGTCCTTCTGTGGTGATGAAGTGGTGGCCGAAGTAGTTCCTTGTGAGGGTATTCCACAAGGAAAAGTGTTAGGCACCATCAAGGCAGCTGAATCCCATCGTGTGTTTGCTTGTACCCTTGAAGTTGAAGATTACCATAAACCCAAAACGAAGACTGAATATCAATTCCTCAGAAAAATTATGGTACCACTCAACACAAACACCACCAAAATATGTACCTTGGTCAGCAAGAAGAGCCACAATTTAATTCCAATATGGAAGCACAATGATGGAGAATGGGAGATTGTCAGATATCAACAACTTGATGAAGAAATCAAATGCAATCATGTATTTATGGTGGAAGTGTTTTGCTGGAAAACGAAAACAGAAAACAAAGGAAACTATGCCTATCCGTTGGGGAAGGTGATAGACATTCTTTCCATAGGATCATCTTTGGAGGAGGGCTTAAGGATTTTGGATGCAGAATTTAATGTTCAACCGTTGCCTCCCAGCCATGTTTTAGCTGAACCATGTTCCTGGAAAGACACCCAAAATAGTAACAGAAAGGACCTCCAAAAGTTTATTACTTTCACTGTTGACCAAAATAAATCCCTAGACTTGGATGATGCAATCAGTGTCATTGACATGGAAAGCCATTATGAGGTTGGAGTCCACATAGCAGATGTGGCAAGTTTCGTGAATCTTGGCGGTTCGTTGGATGATGCTGCACAAAAACATGGTGCAACATTTTACAGCCCTAGAGAAGAACCAGTTTACATGTTCCCAAAATCAGTTAGCATCTACCACTTCAGTCTTCTGCCTGGTATAGATCGAAAGGTAGTTTCGTTAATGGTAAAAGTGGACAAGGCAACTCACAAAATCACTGAAAAGAAATTCCAGCTTTCGCAAATCAAGTCCGATAGAAAGTTGTCTTATGACGAGGCAGAGGACATCATCAGTAAGCGGTCAGGAAAAGAGGCCAAGTTTGATACTTTAGAAGACTGTGTTTCTGTGGCATATCGTTTTGCCAAAGTCCAAAGGAAGGCCAGGCTTGGCAAGGATTGGAGCTATAGACAATTGGACGATCACCAGAAGCCAGGGAAGAGGAGATCCAGTCAGATGATTGAGGAGCTTAGTGTACTGTTCAACCATTCTGTGTCTGAATTTTTGATCAATGCAAATGAAACCATGTTCTGCACTCCACTCCGATGTCAAGTAAGCCCTGACCCTGAAATGTTAGAAGACTTGAAAGAGCAATACAAAGACATCATACCACTGTCCTTACACCTGAGGCACAACCTTGACCATGACATTCAACTTGACCAGGAGGCCATGGAGAGCAAAAGCTTCTACGCGCTAACATCAATATGGAATGAGATCCTGTCAGCTGCCAAGAAAGAGGAAGTTGACACTGACACAATGATTGATCTGATTGGTACAGATGACATCTACCCCCAGCTCCTTCCAGTGATATATGAGTTTAGGAAGTGTCTTGACGAAGCCTACGTCATCCGTTCCAATTCATCCCAGGAAAAGGTTGGGCACTATTCCTTAAAACTTGAGTCATATACACAAGCATCCTCGCCCATACGTCGCTACATGGATATTATCCTGCAAAGGCTTTTGCATTCAGTCCTGAGCGGCACTCCGGTCCAATATTCTCCACAAGAGATTGACATTCTGTGTCAGAAGATTGAAGACAGCTACAAGAAGGCCAATGAGTATGAAAAGAAGGCTGCGATGATATCTTTCGCCATCAACATGAAGAAACAAAATTTTCTGAAGTTAGCATTTGTTGTTGGTGTAGCAGCAGGAGACAGTTTCAAGCTGTCCTTTCCGTTCGACAGGCACTCTTTTCCAGAGGGTTTGCCTGTTAGGTACAGAGATTTGCAACCGAAGGATCAACCCCTGTACGATTCAAATGAGAACCAAATTACTCTGACATGGAGAAGACGAGTGTACTCAATTGACACTGCCAAAATTCACCAAGAGCTAAAAAAGGTGCAAAATTCAGCTGCCTGCATCAAGCTCCCACAAAAGACTTGGCAAGCCATTGTTAATGCAATGGGCCATGAAAAATGGAACATAGCAAGGTCTCTCATACTGGATGCCACAACAAAGCAAACAGAAAATGTAAAGAGTCTCTCAAAACATGCCAAGGTGGATTTGCTTGAAGCTGGGAATGACTCCCATAGAACTGCACATGGACAAGCTGAAAAAATTGAAATGGAGCACTATGTTGATCTTACCCTACATTTGAAGCCGGGAGACACACTTCAAGTCCAAATGACATCTGAAGGAAAAAAAGGTTATTGGACACCTACTGTTCAGTTGGTGTGCATCAAACCAATATTTGAGTTGTGTGTAAACCATGCCCACAGTCCTATCACATGCTTTTCCAAACATGCAGACTGTCCATCCAAGAGTGAATATAGCAGCGCAAGAGAGTATGTGAAGATCTGGCGACCACTTTGCGAGATGGAGTCTGCAGACAATGCTGTGGATGAAAGTGACAGCATAATAATTGAGGACCTGAAGCTGAACTTGAAGCAAGGGAAAAACAGACTGAAAGGAAGTTTCGAACTTCCACTCAAATACATTAAAGAATGGGCCATTGAATGCAACCTTAGCAAGTGCTTTCTGTGCATCCGAAAAAGGGGATTGAAACTGACTTCAATCCCTGACCAATCAGAGGAAGTAGTCGACCCTAAGAATTACACATGGGTGGCACATGGTGTTACAACCAACTTTGAAGAACCAAAAAACAACCAAAATCAAGCCAGAAAAGTGCACTTCTACATCAACCACTTGCCAATGGATACCATTCCAGAGTGTGTCTACCAGAGAAAGACAACATACACGGTTGAGATAATCCCAAAGCTTCTGACGGACGTGCAAGTATTAAATTAATATGCAAAAAAAGAGATTGAACAATTGTCATTGAACAAATGTATTACCGTAACACTTTATTTTACAATTCCAGTACTTATTTAAGTCTCATTTAAGTCTTCAAAATGGTGCTTCAAATGTAACTACCATTTTTAGTAAATACCTGGTAATTGCTGCAGTCAAATATAAAGTACTACTCACATTTTAAAATAAGATGTATTTTTAAGTGCACTCTTTAAAATAAGATAATTATGTAAAAAAAATCTACTATTTTTATTGGATGGAGATAATGTTCCCATAATTAATTCAGTATACATAATGAATGGTTGTTAACATTTCTACTGTCTAGACGTAAAGAAATGGCTGTGAACAACATTGTGTCTGCAAATGAGCTTGTTCAGAAAATAGCCCTAGGACAACACATTCCAAAAGGAGGTAAAGTAACCCCATTTTACATCTGTGGGAATTTACAACAACCTTGTTTTTAATTAAGCTATACGCTTGAAAGTATTGTTTTGTGGTCTTGCTTGGGATTGTAGCTTCGCAATCTGTTGTACCACCACGGTACCAACTCATGAGGGAAAAGGCACCAGAGGGTCTCCCAGAGCTGAATAAGAGTCAAATTGATGCAGTGGAGAAAGCTCTGAATAACAACTTCACAATCATACAAGGGCCACCTGGTAAGTTAAGAAATACAGTAGTACTACCAGAATACCTGAAGCTGTTTTATTGCCCATTGCTGTGTTTACTGGAGTAAAAAATACACACCTGTTTCATAGGGACTGGAAAGACTGTTTTAGGAGTTTACATTGTGTACTGGTTCCTTGTGATGAACTCCAAAAACCCCAGGATATTTGAAAATCCGAAGGACAAGGACAAGAAAGAAGTTATTCTCTGCTGTGGTCCTTCCAATAAGTCTGTCGATGTGGTTGCTGGCAAGTTACTTCATACTTGAATTGAAATTGTCTCCACAAAATAATGTATAACACAACCACAGCTTAAACATGATCCAAGTTCTGTAGGGAACTTTCTAGGTAACATTCTATTCATTCTGAACATTCTGTAGAGTGCCTGGTGAAGTTTGGAGACAAGTTGAAGCCCCTCAGGGTGTACAGCCGACAACTGGAGATGGCGGAGTACCCTTACCCAGGGAGTGTCCTTCAGCTCTCTCCCAGGTCACTTCGCCATGAGCGGTCCAAGGCAGAACTCCGGTATAAAATATACACACATCACTCTGCAGTTGTGGCCACTTTTTCAGGGAATCTCTGTCTTGTCTTTGATAATCTGATCGTAGGGCTGGCTTTATCATGTCTGACCAGTGTCTCAGCATGTTTTTGTTAGATGGTTCACATTACACAAACTCAACATATCACAGTATTTTACCATATCTGTACCATTTGTAGAGATATTACCTTGCATCATCGCATACGGGAAGAACAAAATCCACATTCCACAGAAATAAAAGAGTTTGACCACAGAATAAAGCTAGCAATAGAATCAAAGGGAGAGGAGTTGACAGCAGAAGAAGTTGAGGAGTAAGTATAGAATTTTCCTGTAATGCAATTTTGATTAAAACATATATATAAACCCACATCTGACTGATGTACATATATAAGTGCGTACATTTTTTGTTTTTCTTCTAGCTACAAATGTCTTCTGAATAAAGCTCGTGTGCATGAGCTGCAGAGGCACGATGTCATTCTGTGCACCTGTACAGCAGCCTCTTCTCCTAACCTCACTAAAACAGTCAGTGCACGCCAGATTCTTATTGATGAATGTGCCATGGCAACAGAACCTCAGGCCCTCATCCCATTGGTCAGCAACAAACCAGAAAAGGTGTGTTGAAATCCATGTATTCATTTACTTTTTGTTATAGAATGATATTTCCATGTATGATGGTTTAAAATCCTTAAGAGTCAATTGATGCACCCATGTGTCAATCTAATAAATAACAAAAAAATCCCCATCAAAATCTGTAAATTTAAGCTAGTGATATCTGAAACTGTCACATCAGCACCAGGAGACATCCCTAAAAGCATGCCCCACGGGACTCTGAAGTTGGTAGCACTGATGTGCCAACTTCTGTCTGTAGTGTCCGAACCGTTTTGGCTACAAATTAATATAAACCAACTGTGGAAGGGGAGACTCTCCATTTTGCTTTACGACCCCTACAAGTGTCAAGGGACTCATCTGTAGGTAACAAATGTAAATGAATGGAAGTATGGAGGTAGTTCTGAGATTTAAATTAGTTTTGTATGTTTGTGATGCTGCCTATTTATGTATTGAATAACCCTTTTGGTTGCAGGTATAACCCTTTTGGGTTCCATGTGCAACCATTTGCACAGAGGGTTCTACATGGAACCCAAACGGGTCCTACTTGGAACCAAAAAGGGTTCTCCTATGGGGACTGCCGAAGAAGCCTTTTTTGGAACCTTTTTTTTCTAAAAGTGTAGTGTTATGAAATGACATTTTAAGAATGTGTTACTGTGAGCATTTCCGTAAAAAATATGTAGATATTTTTTTTTGCATTGGGTTTGGGCATATAAAGACTGCATTGACACAGAATCTGTTAAACTAAACCTTAACAGCAACCCTGTTTTCTCAACTGCATCCCAAGCAGAGGAGGCTGGTGGGAGGAGCTATAGTATGATGGGGTCATTGTAATGTCTGGAATGGATCAGATGGAACGGTATCAAACACATGAAATATGGAAAGCACATGTTTGACTGTATTACATTTATTCCATTCCAGCCATCCTATATGTTTATTAAAGGTCATCACCACATTTGCAAGTGATGCAGATTGATGGCTAAATAACCTCTTTTCACTTCCTAGATTGTGTTGCTCGGTGACCACAAACAGCTACGTCCCATCGTTAAGAATGAACTTCTGAGGAAGTTGGGGATGTCAAAGTCTCTGTTTGAGCGTTACTTTGAGTACCGGTCCCAGACAGTGATGCTGGATACCCAGTACAGAATGGTAAGAGGTCCAGAAATGTTTGGGCTATGAATTTATCACAGCCTAATTCACATCATATAATCTAATTCGACAAATGTTTATAAAACTGTGCCTTTGACTGCACAGATATGTTTTAAGATGCATGTTGATTAATATCAGCATGCGCTGACCAACTGGCAAGTGTCTTCACTGACATGTTCAACCTGTCCCTGACCGAGTCTGTAATACCAACATGTTTCAAGCAGACCACCATAGTCCCTGTGCCCAAGAACACTAAGGCAACCTGCCTAAATGACTGGCTCACAAACACCATTATCCCAGAAACACTAGACCCACTCCAATTTGCATACTTCCCCAACAGATCCACAGATGATGCCATCTCTATTGCACTCCACACTGCCCTTTCCCACCTGGACAAAAGTAACACATACGTGAGAATGCTATTTGTTGACTACAGCTCAGTGTTCAACACCATAGTGCCCTCAAAGCTCAACAATAATCTAAGGACCCTGGGACTAAACTCTGCAACTGGATCCTGGACTTCCTGAAGGGCCGCCCCAGAGTGGTAAGAGTAGGTAACAACACATCCGCCACGCTGATCCTCAACACAGCGGCCCCTCAGGGGTGCGTGCTCAGTCCCCTCCTGTACTCCTTGTTCACCCATGACTGCATGGCCAGGCACGACTCCCACACCATCATTCAGTTTGCCAATGACACAACGGTAGTAGGCCTGACCACCGAAAACGATGAGACAGCCTATAGGGAGGAGGTCAGAGACCTGGCCGCGTGGTGACAGGATAACAACCTCTCCCTCAACGTGATCAAGACAAAGGAGATGATTATGGACTACAGGAAATAGAGGACCGAGCACGCCCCCATTCTCATCGACGGGGCTGTAGTGGAGCAGGTTGAGAGCTTCAAGCTTTTGGTGTGCACATCACCAACAAACTATCATGGTCCAAACACACCAAGATCGTCATGAAGCAGGCACGACAAAGCCTATTCCCCCTCAGGAGGCTGAAAAGAATTGGCATGGGTCCTCAGATCCTCAAAAGTTCTACAGCTGCACCATCAATAGCATCTGGTTGAATCACTGCCTGGTTTGGCAACTGCTCGGCCTCCAACTACAGAGGGTAGTGCGTATGGCCCAGTACATCACTGGGGCCAAGCTTAATTCCATCCAAGACCTCTATACCAGGCGGTGTCAGAGGAAGGCCCTAAAAATTGTCAGACTCCAGTTACCCTAGTCATAGACTATTCTCTCTGCTAACGCACGGAAGCGGTACCGGAGCGCCAAGTGTAGGTCAAAAAGGCTTCTTAACAGCTTCTACTCCCAAGCCATAAGAATCCTGATCAGCTAATCAAATGGCTACCTAGACTATTTACATTGCCCCCACCCCCTCATTTTACGCTGCTGCCCCTCTCTGTTTATTATCTATTCATTGTCACTTTAACACTTTACCTACATGTACATATTACCTCAATTACCTCAACTAACCTGTACCCCCGCACATTTACTCTGTACCGGTACCCCTGTATATAGCCTCGCTAATGTTACTTTACTGCTGCTCTTTAATTAAATATTTTTAAATGTACTTATCTATTTTTTACTTAACACTTAATTTTCTTAAAACTGCATTATTGGTTAAGGGCTTGTAATTAAGCTTTTCACTGTCAGGTCTACACCTGTTGTATTCAGCACATGTGACATCCAATGACAAAGTACATAGTATTATCCATTGTTTAACTTTTTGTAGCATGAAGATATATGCAAGTTCCCATCGGAGGAATATTATGGAGGAAAACTGAAGACTGAAGTGAATCACTCAAGCAGTGTCCTTCAGGCTGACAGCCAACAGAAGCACATTGTTTTCGGGAACGTCATTGGAGAGGAGGTCAGCCTGGTTGTGAGCACAGAAAAGGGAACTGAAAACTCCAAAGCGAATAGGGCGGAGAGAGAGGTAGTGGTAAGGAACCCTTTTTGTTTTGTCTCAAAACATAACTCACACTTCAACACATACGGCTCAAATCTTGCCACTCTACTGGTATAGTCAGGTGAGTCACTTTTCTAAAAGGATGAGGGTATGATTTATGGTTTTCTTTTTGCTCATCACAGATCCGTCTCGTCAAAGCACTGGTAACAGAATCCCAAATAAAACAACAGAATATTGCAATTCTATCACCCTACAACGCCCAGGTGTCTGAATTTAAGAAAGAACTTCATGAACACAAAATGGACAAAATCACTGTCACCACCATCACAAAAAGTCAAGGTGACAATTTTCTCGTTCATACTTTCCCCTCTGTTCTATCTTGGATGTGATGCTATGGTTGTCCCCCGTTGTCCTTTTGTCAACTTTAATCTGATCTCCAATGCAGGATGTGAATGGCGCTACGTCATTCTCTCCACTGTGCGCTCATTACTCAGCAAGGACATCGAGATCGAGCCGGACAGGGCCTGGAGGTCTAAACATGTGGGCTTTGTTGGCGACCCCAACCAGATCAATGTGGGCATCACCAGGGCCAAAGAGGGACTGTGCATTATCGGTGAGCAAGACTTTTCATCCAGGGCTTAGTGTTAAGATCATTAGAGTAAGCCTAATCTAAACTAGTGGCATTTTAAAATGTAATTTCTTCCTTTCTTAAAAGGTAACCAAGAGTTGTTGAGCCGCAGTGGCGCTTGGCGACAGCTCCTCAAACATTATAGAGCAAGGAACTTTGTCACAGAAGCTGACAAGATCTCTGTGCGCAAAGCATCCTGTAAGCACGGTCTACATTGAAAGACATGGTCTCGGCCGCGGATCAGTGCACTATGAATAGCAAAATTAAAATTAGTTTTCAGAGACAAATGTATTATGTGCTTATAATTTCTATATTTCAATGTTGAATATTATTATAATCTGCACTCACTGTCTTTTAAAAACAAAATTTTTTTACCCCTTTTTCATGGTATCCAATTGTTGTAGTATCTTGTCTCATTGCTACAACTCCCGTACGGGC
Source organism: Oncorhynchus clarkii lewisi (assembly GCF_045791955.1). Classification (NCBI taxonomy): domain Eukaryota; kingdom Metazoa; phylum Chordata; class Actinopteri; order Salmoniformes; family Salmonidae; genus Oncorhynchus; species Oncorhynchus clarkii. The sequence goes on along the minus strand of NC_092163.1, from coordinate 26,286,562 downwards.
TCGGGAGAGACGAAGGCTGAATGTCATGCGTCCTCCGATACACAACCCAACCAGCCTTACTGCTTCTTAACACAGCACACATCCAACCCGGAAGCCAGCCACACCAATGTGTCAGACCTGGCAACCTTGGCTAGCGCGCACTGCGCCCGGCCCGCCACAGGAGTCACTGGTGCGCGATGAGACAAGGATATCCCTACCGACCAATCCCTCCCTAACCCGGACGACGCTAGGCCAATTGTGCGTCGCCCCATGGACCTCCCGGTCGTGGCCGGTTACGACAGAGCCTGGGCGCGAACCCAGGGACTCTGATGGCACAGCTGGCGCTGCAGTACAGCTCCCTTAACCACTGCGCCACCCGGGAGGCCCTCACTGTCATTTTTAAGTGACCTTTAAATTATCTGTCAATTGTATTAGTGTGTATATTTTGTATTGCTAACTATACTGTTTGTTAATATATACACTGTATACATACAGTTGAAGTCAGAAGTTTACATACACCTACATACAACATTTAAAAACTCAGCTTTTCACAATTTCTGAAATGTAACCATAATAAAAATTCCCTGTCTTAGGGTAGTTAGGATCACCACTTTATTTTAAGAATGTGAAATGTCAGAATAATAGTAGAGACAATGATTTATTTCAGCTTTTATTTCATTCATTTATTCCCAGTGGTTCAGAAGTTTACAGGCACTCAATTAGTATTTGGTAGCATTGCCTTTAAATTGTTTAACTTGGGTCAAATGTTCCTGGTAGCCTTCCACAAGCTTCCCACAATAAGTTGGGTGAATTTTGGCCCATTCCTCCTGACAGAGCTGGTGTAACTGAGTCAGGTTTGTAGGCCTTCTTGCTCGCACACGCTTCTTCAGTTCTGCCCACAAATTGTCTATAGGATTGAAGTCGGGACTTTGTGATGGCCACTCCAATACCTTGACATTGTTGTCCTTAAGCCATTTTGCCACAACTTTGGAAGTATGCTTGGGGTCATTGTTCATTTGGAAGACCCATTTGCAACCAAACTTTAACTTCCTGACTGATGTCTTGAGATGTTTCTTCAATATATCCACATCATTTTCTTTCCTCATGAAGCCATCTATTTTGTGAAGTGCACCAGTCCCTCCTGCAGCAAAGCACCCCCATAACATGATGCTGCCACCCCCGTGCTGCCATCTCCCCCTTTTTCCTCCAAACATAACAATGGTCATTATTTTTGTTTCATCAGACCAGAGGACATTTCTCCAAAAAGTATGATCTTTGCCCCCCATGTGCAGTTTCAAACCGTAGTCTAGCTTTTTTATGGCGATTTAGGAGCAGTGCTAACTTCCTTGCTGAGCAGCCTTTCAGGTTATGTCGATATAGGACTCGTTTTACTGTGGATATAGATACTTTGTACCTGTTTCCTCCAGGATCTTCACAAGGTCCTTTGCTGTTGTTCTGGGATTGATTTGCACTTTCCGCACCAAAAGTACGTTCATCTCTAGGAGACAGAATGCATATGACGGCTGTGTGGTCCCATGTTGTTTATACTTGCGTACTATTGTTTGTACAGATGAACGTGATACCTTCAGGCATTTGGAAATTACTCCCAAGGATGAACCAGACTTGTGGAGGTCTACATTTTTTTTCTGAGGTCTTGGCTGATTTCTTTTGATTTTCCCATGATGTCAAGCAAAGAGGTAGTGAGTTTGAAGGTAGGCCTTGAAAAACATCCACAGGTACACCTCCAATTGACTCAAATGATGGCAATTAGCCTTTCAGAAGCTTCTGAAGCCATGACATCGTTTTATGGAATTTCCCAAGCTGTAAAAGGCACAGTCAACTTAGTGTATGTTAGCTTCTGACCCACTGGAATTGTGATAATTGAATTATAAGTGAAATAATCTGTTTGTAAACAATTGTTGGAAAAATTACTTGTGTCGTGCACAAAGTAGGTGTCGTAACCGACTTGCCAAAACTGTAGTTTGTCATGGTTGAAAAATGAGTTTTAACGACTCCAACCTAAGTGTGTTAACTTCCGACTTCAACTGTATATGCTACCCCGACTTTCTCTGTTAACTATTTCAATCATGTTAAATACACTACATGCTCGTCGAACATCTCATTCCAAGATCATGGGCGTTAATGTGGAGTTGGTCCCCACATTGCTGCTATAACAGCAATGAGACTTGCTTCCATTCAGCCACAAGCATTAATGAGGTCGGGCACTGATGTTGGGCGATTAGGCCTGGCTCGCGGTCGGCGTTCCAATTCATCCCGAAGGTGTTTGATGGGTTGAGGTCTGGGCTCTGAGCAGGCCAGTCAAGTTCTTCCACACCGATCTCGGCAAACCATTCCTATATGGACCTCGATCTGTGCATGGGAGCATTGTCATGCTGAAACAGGAAAGGGCCTTTCCCAAACTTTTGCCACAAAGTCGGAAGCACAGAATCGTCTAGAATGTCATTGCCCCAGACCATAATTCCCCCTCCACCAAACTTTAAAGTTGCAGTATGCATTGAGGCATATAGTGTTCCCCTGGCATCAGCTAAACCCAGATTCGTCCATCGGACTGCCAGATGGTGAAGCGTGATCCATCACTCCAGAGAACACTCCAGAGTCCAATGGTGGCGAGCTTTGCACCACTCCAGCCAACTCTTGGGATTGCGCATGGTGATCTTAGTCTTGTGTACGGCTCCTCGGCCATGGAAAACATTTCATGAAGCTTACGACGAACAGTTATTGTGCTGACGTTGGTTCCAGAGGCAGTTGGGAACTCAGTAATGAGTATAGCAACTGAGGACAGATGAGTTTTTACACGCTACGCAGTTCAGCAGCCCTGTTCTGTGAGTTTCTGTGGCCTACCACTTGGTGGCTGAGCCTTTGTTGCTCCTAGACAGTTGCACTTCACAATAACAGCACTTACAGTTGACTGGGGAAGCTCTAGAAGGGCAGAAATTTGATGAACTGACTTATTGGAAAGGTGGCACCCTATGACGGTGCCACGTTGAACGTCACTGAGTTGTTCAGTTAGGCCATTATATTGCTAATGTTTGTCTATGGAGATTACATGGCCGTGTGTTAAATTGTATTTACCCATCAGAAATGGTTGTGGGTGAAATAGCCAAATCCACTCATTTGAAAGAGTGTCCACTTACTCTTGTCCATGTAGTGTATTAGCTACTATCAGTATCGACCTAAAGCAGGCCTAAATAACCACACATTATCATTGCATTTAATTACACTGTTTCATTTACCTTAATTTGCTTCCTCTGTAAACACCATCACAGCCATGTGGGTGTTCCTGAGGATCATTAGTAACAGTTGATAACATAGAAAACACGGACATGCAAGCTAATTAAATCTATATGGCGCGGAGCGCAGACGAAGCCATAACAGTTTGAAGCTGATAGTTAGTGCAGGCAATAGACGAGAGTATAGCCAACTATTGTACACTATTATAATTCTATGTACAGTAATCTTCTAACATCACCATGAGTTGAAAACTGAGTATGGCAATTTTCCCAATGAATCTGTATTGTATTTTTGATTCATCAATATATTTTGTGTGGTAAGGCTCTCCAAACCTGTTTTTTAATTCATAAATAAAAGATAAATGTTATTTGTCACGCCCTGATCTGTTTCACCTGTCCTTGTGATTGTCTCCACCCCCTCCAGGTGTCACCCATCTTCCCCATTATCCCCTGTGCATTTATACCTATGTTCTCTTTTTGTCGGTTGCCAGTTCATCTTGTTTGTCAAGTCAACCAGCATTTTTGTATCAGCTTCTGCTTTTGTCGTCTCTCTTTCTCATCCTCCTGGTTTTGACCATTGCCTGTTCTGACCCTGAGCCCGCCTGGCCAATCTGCCTATCCCTGATCATGCCTGCCATCCTGTACCTTTGCCCCACCTCTGGATTACCGACCTCTGCCTGACCTGACCCTGAGCCTGCCTACTGTTCTGTAACTTTGCCCCTGTTACTGTAATAAACATTGTTACTTTGACATGGTCTACATCTGGGTATTACCTTTATCCTGATACAATTGCTTCGTAAACAACAGGTGTAGACTAACAGTCAAATGCTTACTTACAGGCCTTTCCCAACAATGTTGAGAAAAAAAAGATATAGTAGAAACATTGAAAAACAATAACACGAGTGTAACGTATATGATGAGGGTCAGAAAGCAAGTGCAGGAGGTGAGTTTAATAATAAACTGAACACTATAACAACCACAAGTAGCGTATAGACATGAAACACACAGTCAATACTGCCTGGGGAATGGAACTAAGGAGGTGACAGATATAGGGGAGGTAATCAATGAAGTGATGGAGTCCAGGTGTGCCTAATGATGAAGCGCAGGTGCGCATGCAGATGAAAATAGCAACGTAATAAGTGGAGGCTCCTCAGAGTTGGAAGGGGAGGACTATCCTCCTCTGTGGCTTTCATAAAAATGGTAAAACATTAAATGTTTGCCTTTTTAGATAAAACTAAACATATTCACTTCACTAAAGAATTTATAAAAACACTGTTTTTCAAATGTATTTTAACATTTTTTTATTTCACCTTTATTTATTAACCAGGTAGGCTAGTTGAGAGCAAGATCTCATTCACAACTGTGACCTGGTCAAGATAAAGCAAAGCAGTGCGAGAGTTACACATGGGATAAACAAATGTTCAGTCAATAACACAATAGAAATTATCAATATACAGTGTGTGTAAATGTAGTAAGATTAGGTAGGTAAGGCAATAAGTAGGTCATAGTTTCGAAATAATTACAATTTAGCAAGTAAACCCTGGAGTGATAGATGTGCAGAAAATGAATGTGCTGGGATGCAAAGATACTGGGGTGCAAAGGAGCAAAACATAAATAACAATATGGGGATGAGGTAGTTGGGTGGGCTATTTACAGATGGGCTGTGTACAGGTGCAAAGATCAGTAAGCTGCTCTAACAGACGATGCTTAAAGTTAGTGAGGGAGATATAAGACTCCAGCTTCAGTGATTTTTGCAATTAGTTCCGGTCATTGGCAGCAGAGAACTGGAAGGAAAGGCGGCCAAAGGAAGAGTTGGCTTTGGGGATGACCAGTGAAATATACCTGCTGGAGCGCGTGCTACAGGTGGGTGCTGCTATGGTGACCAGTGAGCTGAGATAAGCCGGGGTTTTACCTAACAAAGACTTATAGATGCCCTGGAGCCAGTGGGTTTGGCGACGAATGTGAAGCGAGGGCCAGCCAACGAGAGCATACAGGTCGCAGTGGTGAGTAGTATATGGGGCTTTGGTGACAAAACGGATGGCACTGTGATAGACTACATCCAATTTGCTGAGTAGAGTGTTGGAGGCTATTTTGTAAATGACATCGCCAAAGTCAAGGATCAGTAGCATAGTTCATTTTACGAGGGTAAGTTTGGCAGCATGAGTGAAGGATGCTTTGTTGCGAAATAGGAAGCCAGTTCTAGATTACATTTTGGATTGGAGATGCTTAATGTGAGTCTGGAAGGAGGGTTTACAGTCTAACCAGACACCTAGGTATTTGTAGTTGTCCCCATATTCTCAGTCAGAAAGGGTGCGAGCAGCGATAGGTTGAAGAGCATGCATTTAGTTTTACTTGCATTTAAGAGCAGCTGGAGGCCACGGAAGGAGTGTTGTATGGCATTGAAGCTCGTCTGAAGGTTTGTTAACACAGTGTCCAAAGAAGGGTCAGAAGTATACAGAATGGTGTCCTCTGCGTAGAGGTGGATCAGAGAATCACCATCAGCAAGAACGACATCATTGATGTATACAGAGAAAAGAGTCTGCCCAAGAATTGAACCGAGTGGCACCCACATAGAGACTGCCAGAGATCCGGACAACAGGCCCTCCGATTTGACACACTGAACTCTATCTGAGAAGTAGTTGGTGAACCAGGCGAGGCAGTCATTTGAGAAACCAAGGCTGTTGAGTCTGCCGATAAGAATGCGGTGATTGACAGTCGAAAGCCTTGGCCAGGTCGATGAAGACGGCTGCACAGTATTGTCTTTTATCAATGGCGGTTATGATATTGTTTAGGACCTTGAGCGTGGCTGAGGTGCACCCATGACCAACATGGAAACCAGATTGCATAGCGAGAAGGTACGGTGGGATTCGAAATGGTTGGTGATCTGTTGGTTAACTTGGCTTTTGAAAACTTTAGAAAGGCAGGGTAGGATAGATATAAGTCTGTAACAGCTTGGGTCTAGAGTGTCTCCCCCTTTGAAGAGGGGGATGACCGCGGCAGCTTTCCAATCATTAGGGATCTCAGACGATACAAAAGAGAGGTTGAACAGGCTAGTAATAAGGGTTGCAACAATTTCTGTGAAAAAAGAGAGGATTCAGATTGTCTAGGCTAGCTGATTTGTAGCTGTCCAGATTTTGCAGCTCTTTCAGAACATCAGCTTTCTGGATTTGGGTGAAGGAGAAATGGGGGAGGCTTGGGCAAGTTGCTGTGGGGGATGCAGAGCTGTTGACCGGGGTAGGGGTAGCCAGGTGGAAAGCATGGCCAGCCGTATAAAAATGCTTATTGAAATTCTCAATTATCATAGATTTATCGGTGGTGACAGTGCTTTCTATCCTCAGTGCAGTGGGCAGCTGGGAGGAGGTGCTCTTATTCTCAATGGAGTTTACAGTGTTCGCAGAACCTTTTGGAGTTTGTGCTACAGGATGCAAATTTTTGTTTGAAAAAGCTAGCCTTTGCTTTCCTAACTGTCTGTGTGTATTGGTTCCTGACTTCCCTGAAAAGTTGCATATCGCGAGGGCTATTCAATGCTAATGCAGTAGACCACAGGATGTTTTTGTGCTTGTCAAGGGTTGTCAAGTCTGGAGTGAACCAAGGACTATATCAGTTCTTAGTTCTACATTTTTTGAATGGGGCATGCTTATTTAACATGGTGAGGAAAGCACTTTTAAAGAATAGCCAGGCATCCTCTACTGATGGAATGAGGTCAATATCTTTCCAGGATACCCAGGCCAGGTCAATTATAAAGGCCTGCTCGCTGTAGTGTTTTAGGGAGCGTTTGACAGTGATGAGGGGTGGTCGTTTGACTTCGGACCCATTACGGATGCAGGCAATGAGGCAGTGATCGCTGAGATCCTGGTTGAAGACAGCAGAGGTGTTTTTAGAAGGAAGGTTTGTAAGGATGATATCTATGAGGGTACCCTTGTTTACGGGTTTAGGGTTGTACCATGTAGGTTCCATGATGATTTGTGTGAGATTGAGGGCATCTAGCTTAGATTGTAGGATGGCTGGGGTGTTAAGCATATCCCAGTTTAGGTCATCTAACAGTACAAACTCTGAAAATAAATGGGGGGCATTTAATTCACATATGGTGTCCAGAGCACAGCTGGGGGCTGAGGGGGGTCTATAACAAGCGGTAACAGTGAGAGACTTATTTCTGGAAAGGTGGATTTTTAAAAGTAGAAGCTCGAACTGTTTGGGCACAGACCTGGATAGCATAACAGAACTCTGCAGGCTATCTGTGCAGTAGATTGCAACTCCACCCACTTTGGCAGTTCTATCTTGGCGGAAAATGTTGTAGTTGGGGATAGAAATTTCAGAATTTTTGGTGGCCTTCCTAAGCCAGGATTCAGACACGGCTAGCACATCAGGGATGGCAGAGTGCTAAAGTAGTGATTAAAACAAACTTATGGAGGACGCTTCTAATGTTAACATGCAAGAATCCAAGGCTTTTACGGTTACAGAAGTCAACAAATGAAAGTGCCTAAGGAATAAGAGTGGAACTGGGGAGCTACAGGGCCTGGGTTAACCTCTACATCACCAGAGGAACAGAGGAGGAGTAGGATAAGGGTACGGCTAAAGGCTATAAGAACTGGTCGTCTAGTGCATTGGGGACAGAGAATAAAATGAGCAGATTTCTGTGGTAGAATAGATTCAAAGCATAATGTACAGACAAGGGTATGGTAGTTTGCGAGTACAGTGGTAAAGTAAGTAAATCTAGGCGTTGAGTGATGTTGAGAGAGGTTTCGTCTCCGGAGGCACCAGTTATGCCAGGTGAGGTCTCTGCATGTGTGTGGGGTGGGAAAAAAGAGCTATCTAAGGCATTTTGAGTGGGACAGAGGGCACTACAGTGAAAAACAATAAGAGCTAGCCAAGACAGCAGTAGACAAGGTATATTTACATTAGAGAGAGGCATAAAGCAATCACAGGTGTTGATCAGGAGAGCTAAGACAACAACGGGTAAATTGCGATGAATGGACACAGCGGGTCAGTTAGGTACATACAGAACCTGAGTTCGAGGCTGGGGCCGATAGGTAAACAAAATGAGGTACCGTGTTGTTGAAACAGTCCAGGGGCATCAGCTGAGTAGTCGAGTGATCATAGGGTCAAAAGAGCAGCAATAGGTGAGTCATGGTGCCATTCGGTAGTCACTATTATGCTAGGCGAGCAGGGGACACAGCGTTCAGAAAAGCTATCGGGCTGGGGCTAGTAGATGGTTCTTCGGCAACATCATAACAGAAAAGCCTGTTGAGACCACATCGGCAATCACATCGACAGTCCAGTCATGATGGATCGACGGGGCTCCATGTCAACAATAAAGGGTCCAGACCAATTGGAAAAGGAGGTATTGTAGCCCTAGAATTAGCTGGTATATGGGCCTAACTCGAAGCCAGCTCAAGGCTAGCTGGTGCTTGCTTCAGGACAGAGGCGTTAGCTAACAGTAGCCAGCTAGCTAGCTGCGATGATCTGGTGTCATGATCCAGAGCGGCAGGAATTTGGTGATATGGTAGAGAGAAGCAGTCTGATTTGCTCTGGGTAGATATCGCGCTGTGCAGACTGGCAGGTGTTGTCTGAGCTAAGGCGGGCAGATGACTGAGAAAAAGGTGAAGACCGCTAGCCGTGGATAACAAAGACTCGTAGCTAGTTAGCTCCTGATGGAAGTTCCAGTTATAAGGACCACATTGGGTGAGGTGGGTTGCAGGAAAATATATTTAGTTCGTAGATAGAAAGTGAGATCAAGATATATATGACAGACCGGCTATTTACAAGGGATAAGACACGGGATAAGACAAAGACAAATACAAATGCCCTACTGCCACGCCATCTTGGATTTCATTGAAGGTATATAGTAGCCTCAACAGCACTCTGTACGGTAGCACCATGGTGTAGCCGGAGGACAGCTAGCTTCTGTCCTTCTCTGGGTACATTGCCTTCATGGCTCATGGTTCTCACCGCCTTCCATAGACTTACACAGTAATTATGACAACTTCCAGAGGAAGTCCTCCAACCTATCAGAGCTCTTGAAGCATTAACTGACATGTTGATCACCCAATCAAAGGATCAGAGAATTAATCTAGCACAGATAGCATACACTACTGCTAGCTAGCAGTGCAGTGCAGAAAATGTGGTGAGTAGTTAACTCAAAGAGAGAGAAAGACAATAGTAACAACTTTGAACAAATTAATTTCTTCAATTTCTTTCAGTTTCACTTACGTAGCTACCAAATGCAGCTAGCTAGTTTAGCCTACTCAATCAGAGGGATGCTATATTAGCTTGCTGGCTTTGACTATCCAACACAACACTAAAACTCTTCCAAGTCAAGGTAAGCTTTTGTTTTTACGAATTTATTGCCACCGGGGCCCGCAGGTGTAACTGCTTGCTGACTGTACACTGTAATGTTGCTGCATGATTGAATCAAATCAAATCAAATTGTATTGGTCACATACACATGGTTAGAAGATTGGGAGTGTGGCAAAATGCTTGTGCTTGTAGTTCCGACAGTGTAGCAATATCTAACAAGTAAGTAGGCCAATGATTTCAAGAATGTATGTAGACAGTAGCCTCTCTTTGTTAGTGATGGCTGTTTAACAGTTTGATGGCCTTGCGATAGAAGCTATTTTTCAGTCTCTCGGCCCCAGCTTTGATGTACTTGTACTAACCTCCCTTTCTGGATGATAGAGGGGTGAACAGGCAGTGGCTTGGGTAGTTGTTGTCCTTGATGATCTTTTTGGCCTTCCTGTGACTTCTGGTGCTGTCGGTGTCCTGGAGGGCAGGTACTTTACCCCCGGTGATGCGTTGTGCAGACCGCACCACCCTCTGGAGAGCCCTGCGGTTGTAGGCGGTGCAGTTGCTGTACCAGGCGGTGATACAGCCCGACAGGATGCTCTCAATTGTGCATCTGTAAAAGTTTGTGAGGGTTTTGGGTGACAGGTCAAATTTCTTCAGCCTCCTGAGGTTGAAGAGGCGCTGTTGCGCCTTGTTCACCACACTGTCTGTGTGGGTGGACCATTTCAGTTTGTCCGTGATGTGTACACCGTGGAACTTAAAACTTTCCACTTTCTCCACTGCTGTCCCATCCATGTGGATAGGGGGATGCTCCCACTTCTGTTTACTGAAGTCCACAATATTTTTTTTTGTTGACGTTGAGCGAGAGATTGTTTTCCTGACACCACACTCCGAGTGCCCTCACCTCCTCCCTGTAGGCTGTCTCGTCATTGTTGATGATCAAGCCTACTACTGTTGTGTTTTCTGCAAACTTGATGATTGAGTTGGAGGCATGCATGGCCATGCAGTGATGGGTGAACAGGGAGTACAGGAGGGGGATGAGCATGTACCCTTGTGGGACCCTAGTGTTGAGGGTCAACAAAGTAGAGAAATTGTTTCCTAACTTCACCACCTGGGGGGCGGCCCGTCAGGAAGTCCAGAACCCAATTGCACAGGGCGGGGTTGAGACAAAGTGCCTCAAGCTTAATGATGAGCTTGGAGGGTACTATGGTGTTGAATGCTGAGCTGTAGTCAATGAACAGCATTCTTACATAGGTATTCTTCTTGTCAAGATGGGATATGGCAGTGTGCAGTGTGATAGCGGTTGCATCGCCTGTGGGCCTATTGGGGCGGTATGCAAATTGCAGTGGGTCTAAGGTGACAGGTAAGGTGGAGGTTATATGATCCTTGACTACTCTCACAAAGCACTTCATGATGAAAGAAGTGAGTGCTACGGGGCGATAGTCATTCAGTTCAGTTACCTTTGCCTTCTTGGGTACAGGAACAATGGTAGCCATCTTGAAGCATATGGGGACAGCAGACTAGGATAGGCAGAGATTGAGATTCCTTATAAACTCAATCACCGAATCAGCGTATACATCAATATTATTCTCTGAAGCTACCCGGAACATTTCCCAGTCCGCGTGATCAAAACAATCTTGAAGCGTGGATTCCGATTGGTCAGACCAGCGTTGAATAGTCCTTGTCAGAGGTACTGTACATCCTGTTTGAGTCTCCACCTATAGGAGGAGAGAAGCAATGGAGTCGTGGACAGATTTGCCGAAAGGAGGGCGGGGGAGGGCCTTGTATGCATTGCGGAAGTTAGAGTAGCAGTGATCCAGTGTTTTGCCAGCCCGGGTACTACAATCAATATTCTGATTGAATTTAGGTAGCCTTGTTCTCAAATTTGCTTTGTAAAATCCCCAGCTACAATAAATGCAGCCTCAGGATATATGGTTTCCAGTTTGCATAGAGTCCAGTGAAGTTCCTTGAGGGCCGTCGTGGTATCGGCTTGAGGGGGGATATACACGACTGTGACAATAACCGACAAGAATTCTCTTGGGAGATAATACGGTTGGCATTTTATTGTGAGGAATTCTAGGTCAGGAGAACAAAAGGACTTGAGTTCCTGTATGTTGTTACAATTACACCATGAGTCGTTAATCATGAAACATACACCCCCGCCCTTCTTCTTCCCAGAGAGATGTTTATTTCTGTCGGTGCGACGCACAAAGAATCCCGATTGCTGTACCGACTCCGACAGCATAGCCACAGAGAGCCATGTTTCCGTGAAACAGAGTATGCTACAATCCCTGATGTCTCTCTGGAAAACAACCATTGCCCTAATTTCGTCTACCTTGTTATCTAGGGACTGGACGTAAGCGAGTATACTCAGAAGCGGTGGGTGGTGTGCGCGCCTCTGAAGTCTGACCAGAAAGCCGCTTCTACCTCTTCTACCTCTTCTGCCGCAACGTTGTTTTGGGTCAGCCTCTGGAATCAGTTTGAATGCCTTGGGTGTTTTGAACAAAGGATCTGCTTCGGGAATGTCGTATTCCTGGGCGTAGTGCTGGTAAGTTGACGTCGCTCTTATATCCAATAGTTCTTACGGGGCTGTATATAATAACACTTAAGATTTTCAGGGGTGTATTCATTCCACCAATTCTGTTGAAAAACGTTTCTTAAACAGAAGCAAGCGAAATGGGGATAAACATACCTGAATTTGTCCAATAGAAACTTGTTTGCAACTGTTGGACAAATGATTACACCCTAGATCAGCTAGATGCAGGCAAGAGTGTGCAAGGCGGTATTGAATCTGTCACTGTCCAAGTGTCACTGTCTATCGCCTTAGAAATTTCTCTCCACCTGTGTGCACCTACGTTGTAAACTTTCATACATAGGCTAGGTTGTAGCAACCTCATTATGGGTAAAAGGACAATTTTATTATCATGTAGTAGCCTAAACCTATCGCTGTTACATTGAACTGGGTGAATAGAATATGAATGACAGTCATCCAACATGCTGTAATAGAAATAAGGCCATGCTCATGGAAAAACAAACGTCCTCCATCATCTTAAACATCACCGACCGCCACTGATATGTACATATAGGTAGGGATAAAGTGACTAGGCAACGGGATAGATAATAATCAGTCACAACATCGTATGCAATGAGTCAGAAGCGATTAGTGCAAAAAGGGTCGATACAGATATTCCGGGTAGCTTTGGTTAAATATTTAACTAACTATTTAGCCATGTTATAGCTTGGGGGTAGAAGCTGTTCATGGTCCTATTGGTTCCAGACTTGCCATGCGGTAGCCGAGAGAACTGTTTATGACTTGGGTGAATTGACTCTGACAATATTTAGGGCCTTCCTCTAACACGCCTGCTATAGAGGTCCTGGATGGCAGGGAGCTCATCCCAAGTGATGTACTGGGTCATACGCACTACCCTCTGTAGCACCTTGTGGTTGGATGCCAAGCAGTTTCCATACTAAGCGGCGATGCAGCCAGTCAAGATTCTCTCAATGGTGCAGATGTAGAACAGTCTCCTGAGGGGGAAGAGGCATTCTCCTACTCTCTTTGTGACTGTGTTGATGTGTGTGGGCCATGATAGTTCCTTAGTGATGTGGACAAGCTCTTGACCTGTTCCACAACAGTCTGGTCGATGTGGATGGGGGTGTGCTCGGCCCTCTGTTTCCTGTAGTCCATGATCAGCTCCTTTGTCTTGCTGACGTTGAAGTTGCTGTCCTGGCACCACACTGCCAGGTCTCTGACCTCCCCCCTGTAGTCTCATCATTGTCGGTGATCAAGCTTACCACCGGCATGTTGTCTGCAAACTTAATTATGGTATTCGAGTCATGGGCGGCCACGCAGTCGTGGGTGAACAGGGAGTACAGCAGGGGACTAAGCACAGAGGATCAGCATGGCGGTTATGTTGTTGCCTACCCTCACCACCTGGGGGCGGCCCGTCAGAAAGTCCAGGATTGAGTTGCAGAGGGAGGTGTTTAATCCTAGGGTCCTTAGCTTAGTGATGCGCTTGGATGGCACAACGGTGTTGAACGTTGAGCTGTAGTCAATGAACAGCATTCTCACGTAGATGTTCCTTTTGTCCAGGTGGGAAAGGGCAGTGTGGAGTGCAATAGAAATTGCATCATCTGTGGATTTGTTGGGGTGGTCAGATGTAGAACAGTCACAAATTGTCAAAGACTCCATCCACCCTAGTCATAGACTGTTCTCTCTGCTACCACACGGCAAGCTGTACCGGAGCGTCTAGGTCCAAGAGGCTTCTAAACAACTTCTACCCACAAGCCATAAGACTCCTGAACATCTAATAAAATGTATTCCCAGAATATTTGCATTGCCCTCCCCCTTTTACACCACTGCTACTCTCTGTTGTTATCATCTATGCATAGTCACTTTAATAACTAATACCTACATGTACATATTACCTCAATTACCTCGACTAACCTGTGCCCCCGCACATTGGCTCTATACCGGTACCCCCCTGTATGTAGTCTCGCTAGTGTTATTTTACTGCTCCTCTTTATCTACTTGTTACTTTTATTTATTATTCTTATTCATGTTTTTTTTACTGCCTTGTTGGTTAGGGGTCTCATAAGTAAGCATTTCACTGTAAGGTCTACACCTTTTGTATTCGGCGCATGTGACTAATTAAAATGGTATTTGATTAGATTTTTTGTAGTCAGAAATACAACGTTACAAATACACCACCACTTGACTCACTGACAATGATCCATAATGTCTATTTATAATTGTCAATGGTAACCACTGGGAAGGTAACTTTCGTCAGTGGGTACCTACAGTACCAATTAGGCATGTAACAGTGTGCACGTTCAGGGAAGATTCAAGGACATCTCTTATAACGTTATTAAATAACAATATTCAGCTTTTCAGGATCCCCCACATTTCAACGTCTTGAAGAGAATTGGGACACCTCAGGTACATCTAGGAGACATTTCATGAAAACATGATTTTTACGTCAACCACATCACGTTGCTAAAATGTCAGGAAGTACATTGAGAGGCCCACAAAATGCAGTTTCTGGTATCCACTGGGAAGTAACTTTTGTCAGTGTGTACCTGCAGTAGTGATAATGTACATAACATGTGCACGTCCAGGGAAGATCCATGACATTTCAACGTCATGAAAAGCCTTGGGACGTAACTTTTGTCAGCTGACACAACAGCTGCAAGGCACGTTTCACAATGACGTTATCTTGACTTATGTGGGGACTAAAATGACTTTGTGGTCACGTCCTCAAATGTAATTTTCTTAGCTGGGTTACTACGATATCCCGGAATTTACCTGAATTTTAGGGATCTGACATTCACAACATCTACTAGACTCATTGGGAACATTATGTGAAATATTGCCAAAGTGACCAGACATTCAGTACATTTCAGGAACCTTCTGTGAACTTTACAAATACTACTATAATATCATCCAATTTGCCAGATATTCAGAACGTCTAGATTAGTTATTTAGAACGTAGCAAATGTTCCTACACACTTAGAAAGACAACTTTACAAGTGTACCACCACTTGACTTACAGACAACGTTCCAAAATGTATTTATATCATTACGATTGTAACGTTATATGAAGACAAACCATAGCTCTAAATCTAACGTAATGAAATGTTCCAAGGATATCTCCAAAATAACATGATATTCAGAACCTTTCATGGACTACCAAGGAACGTTTTTAATGTTCCCATGATGTCTGTATTGCAACCGGATATTTATAACCTCTATAATACTTATTGGAAACGTTATGAATGTGCCTATAATGTCCCAAACGGGCTATGACATTCAGTACCTCTTGAAGACTTAAAGGGAATGTTACAAATGTCTCAGTTACTTGTTAGCTGGGGTCATACCCAAGAAGACTCGAGGCTGTAATCGCTGCCAAAGGTGCATCAAGAAAGTACTGAGTAAAGGGTCTGATGTAACTTATGTAAATGTTATATTTACATGTTTTATTTGTAATAAATTTGCAAAAACAATCAAGAACCTGTTTTTGCTTTGTTATTATGAGGTATTGTGTGTAGATTGATGAGGGGAAAATACAATTTAGTCGATTTTAGAATAAGGCTGTAACATACATGTAGCAAAATGTGGAAAATGTCAAGGGATCTGAATACACTGTATGCACCTTATTTGTCGGAAGTAAGTTCTACTTCCGGCGCCGACAGAGATGGCCGCCTCGCTTCGCGTTCCTAGGAAACTATGCAGTTTTTTGTTTTTTTACGTGTTATTTCTTACATTAGTACCCCAGGTCATCTTAGGTTTCATTACATACAGTCGAGAAGAACTACTGAATATAAGATCAGCATCAACTCACCATCAGTACGACCAAGAATATGTTTTTCGCGACGCGGATCCTGTGTTCTGCCTTACAAACAGGACAACGGAGTGGATCCTATGCAGCGACCCAAAAAAACGACTCCGAAAGAGAGGGAAACGAGGCGGTCTTCTGGTCAGACTCCGGAGACGGGCACAGCGCACACCACTCCCTAGCATTCTTCTTGCCAATGTCCAGTCTCTTGACAACAAGGTTGATGAAATCCGAGCAAGGGTAGCATTCCAGAGGGACATCAGAGACTGTAACGTTCTTTGCTTCACGGAAACGTGGCTTACTGGAGAGACGCTATCCGAAGCGGTGCAGCCAACAGGTTTCTCCACGCATCGCGCAGACAGGAAAAAACATCTTTCTGGTAAAAAGAGGGGCGGGGGCGTATGCCTTATGACTAACGTGACATGGTGCGATGAAAGAAACATACAGGAACTCAAATCCTTCTGTTCACCTGATTTAGAATTCCTCACAATCAAATGTAGACCGCATTATCTACCAAGAGAATTCTCTTCGATTATAATCACAGCCGTATATATCCCCCCCCAAGCAGACACATCGATGGCTCTGAACGAACTTTATTTAACTCTCTGCAAACTGGAAACAATTTATCCGGAGGCTGCATTCATTGTAGCTGGGGATTTTAACAAGGCTAATCTGAAAACAAGACTCCCCAAATTTTATCAGCATATCGATTGCGCAACCAGGGGAGGAAAGACCTTGGACCATTGTTACTCTAACTTCCGCGACGCATATAAGGCCCTGCCCCGCCCCCCTTTCGGAAAAGCTGACCACGACTCCATTTTGTTGATCCCTGCCTACAGACAGAAACTAAAACAAGAGGCTCCCACGCTGAGGTCTGTCCAACGCTGGTCCGACCAAGCTGACTCCACACTCCAAGACTGCTTCCATCACGTGGACTGGGAGATGTTTCGTATTGCGTCAGATAACAACATTGACGAATACGCTGATTCGGTGTGCGAGTTCATTAGAACGTGCGTTGAAGATGTCGTTCCCATAGCAACGATTAAAACATTCCCTAACCAGAAACCGTGGATTGATGGCAGCATTCGTGTGAAACTGAAAGCGCGAACCACTGCTTTTAATCAGGGCAAGGTGTCTGGTAACATGACCGAATACAAACAGTGCAGCTATTCCCTCCGCAAGGCTATCAAACAAGCTAAGCGCCAGTACAGAGACAAAGTAGAATCTCAATTCAACGGCTCAGACACAAGAGGCATGTGGCAGGGTCTACAGTCAATCACGGACTACAGGAAGAAACCCAGCCCAGTCACGGACCAGGATGTCTTGCTCCCAGGCAGACTAAATAACTTTTTTGCCCGCTTTGAGGACAATACAGTGCCACTGACACGGCCTGCAACGAAAACATGCGGTCTCTCCTTCACTGCAGCCGAGGTGAGTAAGACATTTAAACGTGTTAACCCTCGCAAGGCTGCAGGCCCAGATGGCATCCCCAGCCGCGCCCTCAGAGCATGCGCAGACCAGCTGGCCGGTGTGTTTACGGACATATTCAATCAATCCCTATACCAGTCTGCTGTTCCCACATGCTTCAAGAGGGCCACCATTGTTCCTGTTCCCAAGAAAGCTAAGGTAACTGAGCTAAATGACTACCGCCCCGTAGCACTCACATCCGTCATCATGAAGTGCTTTGAGAGACTAGTCAAGGACCATATCACCTCCACCCTACCTGACACCCTAGACCCACTCCAATTTGCTTACCGCCCAAATAGGTCCACAGACGATGCAATCTCAACCACACTGCACACTGCCCTAACCCATCTGGACAAGAGGAATACCTATGTGAGAATGCTGTTCATCGACTACAGCTCGGCATTCAACACCATAGTACCCTCCAAGCTCGTCATCAAGCTCGAGACCCTGGGTCTCGACCCCGCCCTGTGCAACTGGGTACTGGACTTCCTGACGGGCCGCCCCCAGGTGGTGAGGGTAGGCAACAACATCTCCTCCCCGCTGATCCTCAACACTGGGGCCCCACAAGGTTGCGTTCTGAGCCCTCTCCTGTACTCCCTGTTCACCCACGACTGCGTGGCCACGCACGCCTCCAACTCAATCATCAAGTTTGCGGACGACACAACAGTGGTAGGCTTGATTACCAACAACGATGAGACGGCCTACAGGGAGGAGGTGAGGGCCCTCGGAGTGTGGTGTCAGGAAAACAACCTCACACTCAACGTCAACAAAACTAAGGAGATGATTGTGGACTTCAGGAAACAGCAGAGGGAACACCCCCCTATCCACATCGATGGAACAGTAGTGGAGAGGGTAGCAAGTTTTAAGTTCCTCGGCATACACATCACAGACAAACTGAATTGGTCCACTCACACGGACAGCGTCGTGAAGAAGGCGCAGCAGCGCCTCTTCAACCTCAGGAGGCTGAAGAAATTTGGCTTGTCACCAAAAGCACTCACAAACTTCTACAGATGCACAATCGAGAGCATCCTGGCGGGCTGTATCACCGCCTGGTATGGCAACTGCACCGCCCTCAACCGTAAGGCTCTCCAGAAGGTAGTGAGGTCTGCACAACGCATCACCGGGGGCAAACTACCTGCCCTCCAGGACACCTACACCACCCGATGTCACAGGAAGGCCATAAAGATCATCAAGGACATCAACCACCCGAGCCACTGCCTGTTCACCCCGCTATCATCCAGAAGGCGAGGTCAGTACAGGTGCATCAAAGCTGGGACCGAGAGACTGAAAAACAGCTTCTATCTCAAGGCCATCAGACTGTTAAACAGCCACCACTAACACTGAGTGGCTGCTGCCAACACACTGACACTGACTCAACTCCAGCCACTTTAATAATGGGAATTGATGGGAAATGATGTAAATATATCACTAGCCACTTTAAACAATGCTACCTTATATAAATGTTACTTACCCTACATTATTCATCTCATATGCATACGTATATACTGTACTCTATATCATCGACGGTATCCTTATGTAATACATGTATCACTAGCCACTTTATACTATACTATGCCACTTTGTTTACATACTCATCTCATTTGTACATACTGTACCCGATACCATCTACTGTATCTTGCCTATGCTGCTCTGTACCATCACTCATTCATATATCCTTATGTACATATTCTTTATCCCCTTACACTGTGTACAAGACAGTAGTTTTGGAATTGTTAGTTAGATTACTTGTTATTACTGCATTGTCGGAACTAGAAGCACAAGCATTTCGCTACACTCGCATTAACATCTGCTAACCATGTGTATGTGACAAATAAAATTTGATTTGATTTGATTTGATTTGATTTAAAAGCCTTGGGTGGCGAGTTGATACAATTCCAAGTACGGAAGGTTAAAACCACCCTCAAACTTAGGAAGATGTAAAATGTTCCTTTGATTCTATGAATTCTATTTTCCCATATAAAATCTTATGACCGAGTATACTTTTTTAAAGAATGTCTTTAAATTGGTATTAGCAAAAATAAATTGAAAATCTTTGGGACCATGCCATTCTAAAGAGGTTTATGCTACCTGTAGGATTTATGGGAAGATTATTCCATTTAATTAGATCTGCTTTCATATGGTTGAGTAATGGAATAAAGTTATCTTTATATATATTTGTTGTTCGTTGTCACTTAAGCATCCTAAGTATTTTTTATTTTTTTTGTGGTCCACGTAAAGGATTGCTGTCTCCTGCCAAAGCATGAATTACCCTGTTTAGTCCCTGATAGAAAACAGATTAAAAAACATGATTTGCATACTTTTTCATTAGCTGGCTAGCCAGAACACCAATTCAGGATTTAAAAAATCTGTGCGGGTCTTCATAATGGACACATTCCTGAATTAACTAGTTAGTTTAACTTTGGTTGTTTGTCTAAACAGCTGACGAGATCACTTGCTAGCTATCGCTAGTGTCCAATGTTAGCTAGCTAGCTAGCTAGTTAGTTGGCTGATGTCGAAAACACACATTCAGCGTTGCATGCCCCAATGCAGAGCTGCCAACTCTCACACATTGGTCGCAAGACACATGCATTTGACCCTAATCTCACAGCACATCTCTTGTATCACACGCATTGAAAGGTATTGCTTTTATTTTTCTAATTGGTCCATTGTATAGTCAGCGTGTTAACTTTTCAAATATGCTCCAAATTGATTGCCTGGCGGGTTGCTGGAAACCAGGTGCTGAGGCTGAGGCTGGAGCGAGAGGTGTGGGGACAGGGTAAGCAGGTCCGGAGGGGAATCCAAGGGAGCGTAGAGTGGGGAATCCAGGACAGAGTAGCAGGACTGAGGAGAAGTCAGACTGGAGAAAGGGACCAGAGTCGAAGCGGGCAGAACTGTAGCGGATAGGAAAACAGCATCAGGCAAGGGAAACCAGGCACAAAAGGATCAAACAGCTAGAACCATGGACTGACTGGGCAGAGACTACAATCTGGCAGTGTGGAAGTGGCAAGACTGAGTATTTGTGTGCACACAGCTGGGCTGTGCAGGGATTCAAAAGCTTCCTAAAGCATCTGTCAGCATCTGTCAGGTGAGATCTTATGCCTGCTCACTACATTCCTCTCTCCCACCTAACTCCCACCAGAATGTTGAGACACTGTGGCAGCTCGACACACTCTCATACAGAAATTAGAAGGTGACCCGCTCTAAGCAAAGCTGCAGTGGAGGTGCTAGAGGCCAAGACTCCAGTGGATGGAGTATCCCACTATGCTACTCCACTTCTCCATAAGAAGAACATATCCAGTCTGGAAGCACCTCCCACAGCTGTGATGGCCCTCCTGGGAGCTATAGAGCGTCACCTAATGCACAACCCTGAGCTAGCCACTGTGTACAACGAGGAACTCTACAAGCTATCGAGAGCCGGCTACGCTATGAAAATAACAGGTGATGAGGCCAGCCAATCAGAATCCTGGTACATTTTAAGAACAAATAATTTAGAGCACAGGTTATTGTATGGGACAATACACCATTTTCTATGATAAAGATCATTAGAAAAATTATATTTGAAAACAATCTGAGTAGCAGGTCAGCGTACAGCCTGTCCTTCTCTTTACAAACAGGCAAACTAGCCAGTTTGAGTTATTTAGAGCACAATGCACAATGCTGAGGAGGATGATGAGCTGTTGCCTTGACTGCCTTCAAATAAATACTGTGTTCCTATGAGTGACCTAAGCAAGACAGACAAAATCAATAAAGTGAGCAAAAGCAGCATGCTGTATATGTTACTCGTTTCAGGAAACTAGGCGTATGTCGCGTGTCACTACTTCGAAGGAGAGGCATTTGAACGTAAACATGTATTTAAAAAAAAAATCAAAATACGTTTTATGGTAGAAATGCTTCCTGGAACATGTGTACTTTCATGTGCCTTAATAACAAACTTGCATGCCATTTGTAAAGACAAATAGAATTGTTAAATTATGGGCCTAGTTGGTATAGCCACAGAAAAAGACAGGAACATTCCCGCTACCCATGATTGACTGAAATAATGGATGGGCTGGACATGCCGAGAGGTGAGTTCAGATTGGTCTGCCACGTAGCATGCTTCTCTGAGCTGCTCAGTATGTCTAGCTAGGTAATTCTTTCTAACGCATCTTTTTTTGAAAGATATCACGAAGAACTGCTTAAGTGTTGCTAATGCTCCACACTTTCTGGAGGACCGAGTTTTGAAATCAGTGGAATACCCAGTGTAAGCAGAGTATGATAGCTAAGGAGATGGAGAAAATGTGTCCATTTGATTGCAAATAATGCGGAGGGAGTCGAAAAGAGAACACACAGATTATATCTTCTCTTGATTACATCATCAAACTAAGGGCAACCGTGGCATCAGTTACAGAGAGGAAGAAGCGTTCATCCATGTATAAGATAGTCTAGCTAGCTACATTTTCAGATATTATACGTTTCTAATTTTGTCAGAAAGTCATTTTCATTGCAAGTTAAAGCACACTGTTAGCTAGCTAGCTAACGTTATCTGGCTGGCTCGCTGTATAATCTGTGTAGTAATATTATTTGTATCTCAGAGCCATTTGCATTGCTAGTTATAGCCTAATGTTAGCTAGCTAGTTAACATTGAACCTAACTAGTTGGTTAGCTTTAGTTACAAGCAGATTCATGCAGGGTAGTAATGTTATGAGTTGGAATTGTGGTGCATTGCTTAGCTAGCTACATGTCTAAACAAAAGACTCCACTATGCAAGTAACCATTTCACTGTACCATTTATATCTTCTGAATCCTGTGCATGTGACAAATACACTTTGATTTTAGTTGCTATACTGTGTGTTAACCAGAGACGGTAATTTGAAGAACAACTTGACCTGCACCAAAGTCAAATTTGGATATAACGTTAGGCTAATAAGACAGTGTCCAAGTTCTAAAATTATCTGGTAGAATGCCCTGCTTTTATTTTGTCACACTCACAACCATAAGCAATTTTTTGTAATTAACTCACTGTCACGCCCTGACCTTAGATATCTGTTTTTCTATATATTTTGGTTAGGTCAGGGTGTGACTAGGGTGGGTACTTTTTGTATGTCTAGGGTTTTTTGTATGTCTAGGGGTTTTTGTATGTCTAGAGTTTTGTAGGTATAGGGGCTTATGTATTTCTATGTTGGCCTGATATGGTTCCCAATCAGAGACAGCTGTTTATCGTTGTCTCTGACACATATGTATTTGGGGAGTTTCTCCCATTCTTCTCCGCAGATCCTCTCAAGCTCTGTCAGGTTGGATGGGAATGTCTCTCCATGTTCATGTCTCTCCAGAGATGTAAGATCGAGTTCAAGTCCGGGCTCTAGCTTGGCCACTCAAGGACTTTCAGAGACCTGTCCCAAAGCCACTCCTGTGTACTAAGGGTCGTTGTCCTGTTGGAAGGTGAACATTTGCTCCAGTCTGAGGTCATGTTTCTCTCCACCAGGCATGCTGGGATACCTCTTATGCCACGAGCAACTCAGCCCCCCCCCCCCCCCCCCCCAACCTCCATCCTTTTGGCCCGACTCCATCTGTCAAATGCCTGTGTTTAGAAGAGGTGGAGTGGATTCCTTTGTTCAGCACTGAAGCGTTGAACTGCATGTGCGTGTTATCTGAATTGTTTTGCTCCACAGTTTTGCTCCTCCAGTTTTGTTGAGAGTTGTTCTTGGTGTGCAGTATATTGCAGCCTATACAATTTGATCTTCTCTATACTGTGTCTTGAGTTCGATAATGTGTGGGGAGGTTAAGTCATGGGGAGGTGCTTGTCTTTTTTTGGGTGGTAGCTTATCTCCCCGTGTAAAGTAGTCTCATGACCTTTTTCTTTGCCGCTCTTTTGGCCTGCCTGTCTCTCCTCTCCCATTCTTCCCCTTCTCTATTCACCCGTTGCTCCATCCCCCGCTCTGCTCCCATCACACACACAGGACTGTTACTGCTGCTACATCGGCTTGGTGAAGGAATAGGATTAATCATTCTCCCTTTCCAATAACGACACCATGGGTGTGTGTACATGAGCAAAATTAGCATAGCATGCCCACATGCTGTAGAGTTACTGTTTCCATTTTGCAACCCATTTTATTTATCTTACTAAAGGTATTTGAGGTGATCAAAATTAAACCGAGGTCACTGGGTATATGACTTTGTCATTTCTTTCTTAATTTCTCCCAAGATGCGCATCGGTCTAAGGCACTACATCTTAGTGCTAGAGGCGTCACTACAGACACCCTGTTTCGAATCCAGGCTGTATCACAACCGGCTGTGATTGAGAGTCCCATAGGGCCTAGTTAAATAAAACATGTAATTGACTTGTCAATGGCTCACAATAAAGAGTTGTTTATGTAGAGATAGAGACATTATCATGTAAGTGCCAGCCAGCAAAAACATTTTCTTGATGGTAAATGTCTTATAACAGCCAGAAGCACCCTTTTTTATTTGCTTTGTTCATAACACCGTAAATCCGCCACAGGCGTATCCATATGTAGACAAGAGCGTTGTTATCAGTAGTAAGATGTTGCCTGTGTTCATGTGAAACAAAAGGTGAACAGTTGCATAACAGGATGGTGGGACATGGGAGAGAATCACTGGGCAACCATCTGCCACTGGCAGCCCAACAATGACAAGACGGAATTTCGCTTTGATTCAGATTTCTCTTTTAAATCTATGCCAAACAAAAATCATTGAATTCAAAGTGTGCCAAACCATATAACTCTATGCACGAGGACTACTTTGAACAATTTTCACAGAAGATTTTACAAACTCATTTACTGGAAAAACTGTGCAGATGCAACAACAAAAAATCTCTCTCTGTTTTTTATGCGACAATGTTTTCCAAAAAGATCTAAGTAACTACAATGTTGTTGATCAAACCTCAGTTTTCTATCACAGCCATAAAATCACCATTGGCGTCATCCCTAAGCGAGTTAGGAAGGACGCCTGTATCTTTGTAGTGACTGGGTGTATCGATATACCATCCAAAGTGTAATTAATAACTTCACCATGCTCAAAGAGATATTCAATGTCTACTTTTTATGATTTTTTTTTGACCCATCTACCAATAGGTGTCCTTCTTTGCGAGGCATTGGAAAACCTCCCTGGTCTTTGTTGTTGAATCTGTTCTTGAAATTCCCTTTTCGACTGAGAGTCTTTACAGATAATTGTATGTGTGTGGGCTACAGAGATGGGATAGTCATTCAAAAACACAATCATTGCACACGGTTAGTCTATGCAACTTATTAATTACATTTTACTCAAGCCATTTAGACTTGCCATAATAACAACAACGGGGTTGAATACTTACTGACACAAGACATTTCAGCTTTTCATTTGTTATTCATTCATTCATATATACATTTTTTTATTTTAAATTCAGGCTGAAACATAAAGTGCAACAAGTAGAGGGGTGTGAATAGTTTTTGAAGGTATTGTGTACCTTAATAAAAATTAAAGACGAAGCTTTCATTTGACACCAAATTTGACGTGTTCCTATAAACTTCTGGGGACAATAAAAGGCCACCGCTGACCATGTGTATGGCATCGTATGGGCAAGCAGTTTGCTGATGTCAACTTTGTGAAGAGAGTGATGGCAGTGGAGTTATAGTACGCGCAGGCATAAGCTACGGACAACCAAGACAATTGCATTTTGCATTACCTCATGTTTCAGCATGATAATAAATGGCCCCATGTCACAAGGATCTGTACACAATTCCTGTAAGCTGAAAATGTCCCTGTTCTTCCATGGCCTGCATACTCATCAGACATGTCACCCATTTAGCATGTTTGTAATGCTCTGGATTGACGTGTACGACAGCGTGTTCCAGTCGCCTTTAAAGAGAATCAAGACAACATTCTTCAAGGCCAGAATCAACAGCCTGATCAATTCTATGAGAAGGAACTCTGTCGCGCTGCATGAGGAAAATGGTGTTCACACCAGATACTGACTGATTTTCTGATCCACGCCCCTAACTTTTTATTAACGTATCTGTCACCAGTAGCTGCATATCTGTATTCCCAGTCATGTTAAATCCATGGATTAGGGCCAAATGAATGTATTTAAATTGACAGATTTTCTTATATGAACTATAACTTAGTAAAATCTTTGAAATTGTTGCATGTTGCATTTTATATTTTTGTTCAGTATAGATGGAAATTCCCAGAACCACATCCTTTTTAAGCCGACCAACAGCAAAGGACCATGTTAGGGTGGATTTTAATACATTAGAGTTGGGACAAACTCTCAGAAGTCTAATTCACATACAAGCAACTGTACTCCAACTGTAGAATTTGTCCCAAGTCAGCTGCATATGTACAGTGGTGCAAAAAATTATTTAGTCAGCCACCAATTGTGCAAGTTCTCCCACTTAAAAAGATGAGAGAGGCCTGTAATTTTCATCATAGGTACACTTCAACTATGACAGACAAAATAAGGAAAAAAATCCAGAAAATCATATTGTAGGATTTTTAATGAATTTATTTGCATATTATGGTGGAAAATAAGTTTTTGGTCAATAACAAAAGTTTATCTCAATACTTTGTTATATACCCTTTGTTGGCAATGACAGAGGTCAAACGTTTTCTGTAAGTCTTCACAAGGTTTTCACACACTGTTGCTGGTATTTTGGCCCATTCCTCCATGCAGATCTCCTCTAGAGCAGTGATGTTTTGGGGCTGTTGCTGGGCAACATGAACTTTCAACTCCCTCCAAAGATTTTCTATGGGGTTGAGATCTGGAGACTGGCTAGGCCACTCCAGGACCTTGAAATGCTTCTTACGAAGCCACTCCTTCGTTGCCCGGGCGGTGTGTTTGGGATCATTGTCATGCTGAAAGACCCAGCCACGTTTCATCTTCAATGCCCTTGCTGATGGAAGAAGGTTTTCACTCAAAATCTCACGATACATGGCCCCATTCATTCTTTCCTTTACACGGATCAGTCGTCCTGGTCCCTTTGCAGAAAAACAGCCCCAAAGCATGATGTTTCCACCCCCATGCTTCACAGTAGGTATGGTGTTCTTTGGATGCAACTCAGCATTCTTTGTCCTCCAAACACGACGAGTTGAGTTTTTACCAAAAAGTTATATTTTGGTTTCATCTGACCATATGACATTCTCCCAATCTTCAATCATCCAAATGCTCTCTAGCAAACTTCAGACGGGCCTGGACATGTACTGGCTTAAGCAGGGGGACACGTCTGGCACTGCAGGATTTGAGTCCCTGGCGGCGTAGTGTGTTACTGATGGTAGGCTTTGTTACTTTGGTCCCAGCTCTCTGCAGGTCATTCACTAGGTCCCCCCCGTGTGGTTCTGGGATTTTTGCTCACCGTTCTTGTGATCATTTTGACCCCACGGGGTGAGATCTTGCGTGGAGCCCCAGATCGAGGGAGATTATCAGTGGTCTTGTATGTCTTCCATTTCCTAATAATTGCTCCCACAGTTGATTTCTTCAAACCAAGCTGCTTACCTATTGCAGATTCAGTCTCCCCAGCCTGGTGCAGGTCTACAATTTTGTTTCTGGTGTCCTTTGACAGCTCTTTGGTCTTGGCCATAGTGGAATTTGAAGTGTGACTGTTTGAGGTTGTGGACAGGTGTCTTTTATACTGATAACAAGTTCAAACAGGTGCCATTAATACAGGTAACAAGTGGAGGACAGAGGAGCCTCTTAAAGAAGAAGTTACAGGTCTGTGAGAGCCAGAAATGTTGCTTGTTTGTAGGTGACCAAATACATATTTTCCACCATAATTTGCAAATAAATTCATTTTTTTTCTCATTTTGTCTGTCATAGTTGAAGTGTACCTATGATGAAAATTACAGGCCTCTCTCATCTTTTTAAGTGGGAGAACTTGCACAATTGGTGGCTGACTAAATACTTTTTTGCACCATTGTATATCTATCTACCTTTTGGTCAGTCAGTATGGACCGGTGTGTATTGGATTTCCAGGAACCCCCAAGGTCGCTGTCTGGTTTGGGCCTGGCCTCCGCTGCTGTGTCTGCCTTACCCTGTCAGCGTGATTGATGCCAAGACTGTGATCCAGTACATCCGTCGAACGGTAAAATGTGACTCGATAGAGCTACTGTCACTACAGGGCTAATGGCAGTGTTGTATACTTGAGTCCAGTCTCGAAACCACATTGAGTGTCTCGGTCTCGTGTCGGATACGTTTTTACTCTGACAACTAGGACTCGTAAGTTCTTCCCGAGACCAGCATAGTAAAAAAAAAACTAATCAGCTCCCATTGTCAGCGCATAAAACCGCTTCGTTAGGTCAAAATAGCCACATTCATTTCGTGACACATTCATTTCTTATCGCCTATTGAAACCTGTGCTTCCTACTTCAATGGTAACATTACTGTTCCTTTACTTTCATAAAAAAATATCCTCAAACTTTGTCGCGCTCGTCAGACATCCATTGGTAGGGAAGAATCCGGGAAATTGTGGGAGTGGGAAAATTGTTTGGAAGTTGCACGCTCACTATTAGAAAGTGGAGACCGGGGAAGTTGTAACATATTTAATATTTGTATCTATTAGAGACCTGTTTGGGCAAGTGATCATTTGTACAGTGGCGCTCTGCATGCATTTTCTCACCATTCTGAATGTCTACACAGAACATTTTGAACTATTATTATTGATGGTCCTGACTCTGTCTCGGACCCCTCTCCCCCGTCTTGGTCTTGACTCAGTCTCTCCATCTCGGTGTCTTGACTCAACCCCCCCCACTCCAATCAATCTACGCACATTGCTCCATAAAGACAAAGCAAAAACAGGTTCTTAGAAATGTTGGCAAATTTATTACAAATAATAAACAGAAATACATTATTTACATAAGTATTCAAACCCTTTGCTATGAGACTCCAAAATTGAGCTCAGGTGCATCCTGTTTCCATTGATCATCCTTGAGATGTTTCTACAACTTGATTGGAGTCCACCTGTGGTAAATTCAATTGATTGGACATGATTTGGAAAGGCACACACCTGTCTATATAAGGTCCCACAGTTGACAGTGCATGTCAGAGCAAAAACCAAACCATGAGGTCGAAGGAATTATCTGTTGAGCTCCGAGGCAGGATTGTGTCGAGGCACAGATCTGGGAAAGGGTATCAAAAATGTCTGCAGCATTGAAGGTCCCCAAGAACACAGTAGACTCCATCATTCTTCAATGGAATAATTTCGGAACCACCAAGACTCTTCCTAGAGCTGCTCACCTGGCCAAACTGAGCAATCGGGGAGAAGGGCCTTTGTCAGGGAGGTGACAAAGGACCCGATGGTCCTTCTGACAGAGCTCCAGAGTTCCAGAGATGAGAGAACATTCCAGAAGGACAACCATCTCTGCAGCACTCCACCAATCAGGCCTTTCCTCAGTCCTCAGTAAAAGGCACATGACAGCCTGCTTGGAGTTTGCCAAAACACACCTAAAGGACTCTCAGATCATGTGAAATATGATTCTCTGGTTTGATGAAACCAAAATTGAACTCTTTGACCTGAATGCCAAGCGTCACGTTTGGAGGAAACCTGGCACCATCCCTACAGTGAAGCATGGTGGTGGCAGCATCATGCTGTGGGGATGTTTTTCAGCGGCAGGGATTGGAAGACTAATCAGGGGGAGGGAAAGGTGAACAGAGCAATGTACAGAGAGATCCTTGATGAAAACCTACTCCAGAGTGCTCAGACCTCAGACTGGAGTGAAGGTTCACCTTCCAACAGGACAACGACCCTAAGCACACAGCCAAGGCAACGCAGGAGTGGCTTTGGGACAAGTCTCAATGTCCTTGAGTGGCCCAGCCAGAGCCCGGACTAGAACCAGATCGAACATCTCTGGAAAGAATAGCTGTGCAGCGACGCTCCCTATCCAACCTGACAGAGCTTGAGAGGATCTGAAGAGAGGAATGAGAGAAACTACCCAAATACAGGTGTGCCAAGCTTGTAGGGGCAAACCCAAGAAGTCTCAAGACTCAAGCCTGTCAAAGTACTGAGTAAAGTGTCTGAATAGTTTTGTAAATGTGATATTCCATTTATTTTATTTTTAATACATTTGCAAATAATTCTATAAACATGTTTTTTTTTGCTTTTTCATTATAGGGTATTGTGTGTAGATTGATAAGGGGGGACAATTTAATACATGTAAGAATAAGGCTGTAATGTAACAATGTGGAAAAAGCCTAGGGGTCTGAATACTTTCCGAATGCACTGTAAATTCCAGTGCGAAAGGTGCCCATCTAACAAAATCACATTGTCACAACAAATGTCTTAATATTAAAGGTGTCACATATGACCAAAGTATTTCCTTATTACGACGTTGTAACGAAAGATAAACCAGTTCTATTGCTCCTTCGTGTCATATTAGGTCCAAGTTTCGGTCGGCTGGGGTCTGTGGCTCAGGCCCAGACATTGGCCGCACTTCAGTGGCTGCTGCAGGTGAGTCGGACACGTACATAGCCTCATAATGGACTGCAGCTGGATGGCGAACTGCTGCATTGACTCAGCAGAATTCAACAGATCTAGGCTAAATCATGGTTTTAGAAAAGCCTGGGTTTGTAGACTATTGTCAGATTCGTCGTAATGATGAGACCAAGGCACAGCGTGATATGAATACATTCCTCTTTAATGAAAGAGAACACTGAACAAACTATACAAAACAACAAAATTAACGTGACGCGCTATATATATATATATATATATATATATATATATATATATATGTGCTGACATGCAACTAACCATAGACAATAACCCACAAAAACAAAATTGAAATGGCTTCCTAAATAGGATCCCCAGTCAGAGACAACGATAAACAGCTGTCTCTGATTGGGAACCAATTCAGGCCACCATAGACATATAATAAACCTAGACTAACAAACACCCCTAGATATACAAAAAACCTAGACAGGACCAACAAGCATACCCACCCTCGTCACACCCTGACCTGACCAAAATAATACATAAAACATAGAAAACTAAGGTCAGGGCGTGACACTAGAGTACAATTAATTTATCATAGTGAGTGTGGTTTTTGTTTGACTAAATAAATAAGTTTGCCAGGTTTCGGTGTTTATCAATCTGTTTTTACATACACATATACACTCAATGCCTGGCTTTCAGATTAAGTAAACACACTGTTGAGAGTGTATATTCCCTCTGGGAGCAGCTAGCTGTTGGTCTAACAAGTTCAGCTGGCCTCAGTACGGCCAGTGTGGAAGAGCCGGGTGGCCCTCCATGTTTGTTTACTCCTTGCAGAGGAGGATTTTTCTTTGAAGTATGAAGATCCCCTAGTGGTTTGATGTCTCACGCTGGCTTCCGCTCAACCATTTGTCCTTAAGCCACACCTTTAGGTCATGCAACAGAGAAATCAACCAGCTTAACTAACCGTAGGCTTTTAATAGTGCCATCATTGAGATTAAAAGGTTTACTGTGAGAAAATGTAACGTAGGCCGTGTGAATGTGCTCGCTTGTGGTTTTAGACGGTGTCCTTTGTCTTGGCTCAGAAATCCTCTGATATCTGATGATGCCACCCATAACCTCAGGTTGAAAGGCCTAGCTGTTAGGTTACATCTGCTTTCTTGCACTGTTTTTTCCCCCATCATGCCTCATTTATATTTTGGTCAAATATACTTACTCTTATTGTTTTTTTCCGTCTCTGTAGTTAGCATTTATTTATTTTGTTGCATATATTTTTTGTTCTTTATCTCGTCAGATACTTCTTTCAAACATCCTGGAGCCAATAAATCAGTGAAAGGGACTCTTTACTTTTGGAAGACTTTGAAACGTCTATTGTGACACATGTGAAGAAAAGGGAAGCATTCCACCCAACTGCAGTTCATATACTGCAAATGGAATCTTGTTTACTATACGGTTCTCAACCTACAGCATATTGTTACAGGGAATGTTTTACTTGGCCTGAAATATTTTCGAGAAAGAGAATAATGATGACACGTACTCTATTTGTATTGATATATGTTTTGTTATATCTGCTGCTTTGTAGTAGAGTGTTTGTTTGAATGGAATATGTTTAGGTTGTGGTGTCATGCTCGTTTGCGCAGAACGCCGCAAACGGTTGGCACTGTGTATCCAGACACTTTTGAAAAAAATACACCTTGGGCTCTCGTTGCCCTATTAAGTCTGCATGTTTCACTGACACCCCACCATCTTGCCCCATCTTCAACTGACAAAACAAATTACCCTAGCGCAAGCCCATACAGATTTTCATCCAGTTTTGATAAAACGTGTGCAGATTCTCCATCACTTGAGAAGGCATGGCATAGAATGGTGAGCAAATT
The DNA here is from genome assembly GCF_045791955.1 of Oncorhynchus clarkii lewisi. Classification (NCBI taxonomy): domain Eukaryota; kingdom Metazoa; phylum Chordata; class Actinopteri; order Salmoniformes; family Salmonidae; genus Oncorhynchus; species Oncorhynchus clarkii. Next base: position 26,254,979 of record NC_092163.1, on the reverse strand, counting down.
GTTGATTTGAAATTCAGTGGACTTAAAATGAACATTTGTACAGATACTCTGTGCAGCCTTGCTCCCCCCAATTGGAAATGATAATGAAATCCAAGAAGCCTACATTTGAGAACATAAACACTTTTTTTTTTATGCCTGCCGTGCCTAAAAGTGGGCTAAGAGATGATCATTTGATTTTTCTTTATTTTGCCACTTTCTTCTTTGAGTAACTTGTCCTTTTTTCAAGATTTTTGTTTGGATTTTTTTTTTAAAGCCAATGGGTGAGATTAGATTGATGCTGAGGAGCGGACATGAAGATATTATGTCATATAAGACTCGCCCAGTAGTATGTCAAAAACCTGTTTAAGGTGAACCGCACTTTTACGTTTCCTAGACACAGATCAAGCATAGTCCATTTCTAAAAAGCATTCTCAATGGAGATTCTCCATTTGAAAGTGCTTTCTAGTCCAGGACTTGGCTAAATCTATGAGAAACCGGACCCTGATTGCTATGAGAGACTGGCCACCGCCCTACTCCACCTCTCCTTTCCTAAGTCAAATATATATGAATTGGTCATAATTTTCTTGTATTTTGTTAACTGTTTTTGCCTTTTTACACTTTACGTAAGAGCAGCATATTTATTCATTTGGTTCTGTTTTAAAGATTCTTCGTTCAAACATTTTTACTGTTCTTTTTTCCTGAATGGTATTATCTTTACGTTTCCCAACTTCCTTGTTGGATCTTACACAATGATCTTCTTGCAATGGTATACATTTGTGGCCAGCGTGAAAAAGGAAATAGCCTAGTTTTATAAGGCATATTGACTGTAGACTACTAATGAAACATCTTGATCACATTTAGAGAAATATAATCTTTGGATATCAGAAGAGATATGATGACAATAAATTCACATAATTTCGTTAGTCCAAAGTTTTTCAATTGAACTATCTAAATTAAGCAAAACCACCATCTCTGATTTATGAAATGTAGACACTCAACCAAAGTTGTTGCTTTGCAAAGCATTACCATTAATTGACATCACTTTTGCTTCTGCATCTCAACATTTTACAGTCACCAAGCAGCTACAAATATATGGACTTATTTCCTATCATCCTTTATGTATAATGCTACCTCATTTTCCTGCACATTTGCAGAGACATTTCTCGATTGAGCCACCATGTAATATTTGTATTTTCAGATTCTTTGGGAAGTACAGATTGTGAATCTCATCGCTATCAGAACTACAGTAAGTGTATGTAAGTTGTGTGTCGGTTCTATTCAACTGTATTTCTTATTTTATTTGTTGCTTAGTTTTCATTTTAGACTCGGGCTTAAAAGGGTAATTTTGTGTTCTTTGATCTAAAAACATTTTAAATGGATACCCGAATAACACAAAGTCTGCATTTGACTAAATATAAACTGGACAGTTATGTGTTTTGTCTGTTTGATCCTGCACCGATTTAGTTTACATTTAGATGAAGCTTACTTTTATAGTAGACAATTCTGTCTTTCTAATACAATGGTCATCAGTCTCTTCAGGTTTATCTGTCGTGCTTTGGTCACCCTCTGCTTGAGAAATATATCTCATATTCAACTACTTGTTTAATTGTTGGTAAATTGTAAGAAGGCGAGGCCTGAGTTTATCGTTTGATCTACCCAATTAATGAAAGGGACCATGAGCCGAAACTATAAGAGAGAACTTTTAGAAATACAGGCTTTCTTTCAGGCCTCTCTCCTCTTTTTTATACTTCTTTAATTCAGGGTATTACAAACTCTTTGAATCCAATCTTTTTACTCAATTGAAAATCTTCCTATAGTGTGACATGGGAAATTCCATGGCAGGTTTGCAGCTTAAAAGATGCCCCCCAGATATCCCAATAGTCTCAGTTGTAAAGGTATTTGGTACAGAAAAACGGACTCTGCTGCTGGGTTTGGTAAATTACAGATCTACCTGACGATGTTCAGTAATGTGTGGTTTGCCGCTGATTAGTGACACACTTTCATCTCATGTTCTAAAGTTGATCAATCATGCAGAGCTGATGCGACCCCATCAGGTCTTTGTGTTTCCATTTGGTGATTCCCACAACACTCTTCTATGCAACCATCCCTCACTCAAACACTGCAACAAAGCAGGTTTAAATTGGTTTGTTTTCTATTTAACTCGCTCTCCGCTTGCCATCGTTCTCTGACGATTTAGAGGAGGAATCTCCATCTTGTTGTGATGTGAAATATGTTTCCTATAGTTTCGATGTTAGCTTCAGTGAAGACTTTTCTTTGGAATCGTGCAGTACATTGTAGATCTTGTCATTTCTTTCAATACATTTAGAAAATAAAAAACTACAGTATGTTCTTTCTTTTACCAATTGTGAGATTTGTCCTTTCCGTAAAGAGAAGTAGAAAGTGTGTAGTCCGCCTGGTGAGACAATGCAATAATCTAGCTCTAAATGTTGTTACCAAAGCACTCTGGCATTGGCTTTTACGACGGTTGGATGCTGCCTTTGCTTGTTTAATCATGCCCAATACACAAAGGATATTGGCTCAACCATTATTGGCTGGGAACAGGCAAGTCTGATAAAAAGAGAACTGTTGATTCTCATGAAATACTGGTTTTGTACATTCTATAATAACCCCCATCACTGCTTTAAAAAAGCCAATGCTATGCTGAAAAACGTATCATTGGCAGGGCGCAGTGGATTTCAAAGGGATGTTAGAAGGGGCCAGTACTTACTGTATGTCAACAAGCCCAGTCGTATTACACTTAATTGGAATCACCTCATAAAAAATCAGATGCTAAAGGACATTAGTAACATGTCAGAACACATCCCAAGTCAAACATCGGACCAGGTGAATTCCTCTCAGGGGTGATTCTGTTTTCATTTGAATAAAGGAGGAGAAACGCGACAGAAAAACATGCAAATAACTGCTGTTTTGTTTCAGGACAAGGAAATCCCTGTCTTACAACGGTCGTACGAACGCCATCCTGTCAACTGGAGAAAAGGTGACATAATGAAGAAAATGTCCATTTGTAAAAACAACACATATGGAGAACAAAAAGAAGTAGTGAACACAATGACAACTTTATACCGGTACTTTGTCGTGAATTAATTTACGACTTGGTAATAGTTTCTGCCTTACTGGCAACACATCAGGTACATGAGTCTGACAGAGCACCTGTCCCTTGGGGTGCCCTGGGGTATGACACCAGTGGCAAAATGACAAAAACAAAGGATTTCTTGCATTGTTCTTTGTGAAACGTCCTTCAAAGTCATTGAGGAGCATAGGTGGTACAGTATATGGTGACTGTGTAGATTTCATAAGCATAATCTCATAGCTATTTATGCCTCTGCACAGGCAACGCTAGTTAGCAACTGGCTCGTAAAACTACTTCTAACTGTACACAAAGGCATAAAAATGGTATCCACGAGTTTGTCTGACTCTGGGGAAGTAGATAAAGGGCCTCCTTCCCAAAATCCCGAAGTATCCCATTAAGATCTCCAACATGTCCTCTAACCGTGTACTAACATGGCCATAAAAGACGAGGTTAAACAGCCCACCATAGCACACAAAGAGATGCTGACCTCGTAAAAATGTACGCACTGCAAGCATTCCTGGGTTCACATGCTGTAGTCATTTGTGTTCAGTACTGGGGGGATATATTTTTCACTTTATCATAAAAAGCCTCATTGGCTCACTTTTGCAAGATTGAACGGTCCATTGACTTGAAGATGCGTAATAAGAAATGTTACTGAATTATTTCCTGGTCTAGAAAAATCTTGACATCAGCACACAATAGGATGGGCACTAGTCCAAATAAAATGATGGACCAATAATTTCTAAAATTGACACATTTTCCCAATTTGTTTCATCCCCCATGCCTGTTAATATATTCTGTGTGAAAATTATTCATAAATAGTTAACTATTAAATAATAATTCACACAGGTTCTATCCCACAGACCCACTTTCCTGAGGAGTTACTGATATAGAGGCTCATCCGTAGCCGATGTGAGACCTTTAAACAGGTTAACATTCACAAGGTCGCAGAGCCAGACAAATTACCAGGACGTCAGAGCATGTGCTGACCAGCTGGCAAGTACATATCTACCTCAGTTACCTCGTACCCCTGCACATCTACTCAGAACTGGTACCCCGTGTACATAACTTGGCTATCATTACGTATTGTGTATTTATTCCACGTGTTATTATTTTTTCTTCTATTATTGAAAAAAAATAGCCTCTGCATTGTTGTGAATTAAGCATTTCACTGTTAATCTACATATGTTGTTTATGAAGCATGTGACAAATTAAATTGGATTTCTTTGAGGCGAGCACTCAAAACCAGGTGTTCAACAGGTGGTGTCGTGTATATCGACTAAGTTGGCCTAAACCTACGCAGCCAGCTAGACAACAACCATACAGTACAGCTAAACATGGGAAACAAATACAAAAAGAGGAAGCTACAGCCAGCCTATGCTGGAGGGGGGGTTAGCTAACAAGGGCGAAGAGTATGGTCACCGTTAGGTATATGCTCTCCCAACATGGGGGAGGGGTAGCATCTGAGGAAAAATAGAGGGTGATTGGAGAAAGGCTGCTGGAGGAGGAGGAGGAGGAGGAGTGTGTGTGTGTGTGTGTGTGTGTGTGTGTGTGTGTGTGTGTGTGTGTGTGTGTGTGTGTGTGTGTGTGTGTGTGTGTGTGTGTGTGTGTGTGTGTGTGTGTGTGTGTGTGTGTGTGTGTGTGTGTGTGTGTGTGTGTGTGTGTGTGCGTGCGTGCGTGTGTGTGTGTGTGTGTGCGTGTGTGTGTGTGTGTACTCAATGAATGGGCAGAGGGAGGCAAGTTTTAAAGTTTATTCGCCCTGTGCACAGGATACCGCAGGTGTAAAACAGTACATTGAAATTCCTACGTTGAGAGTGCTTATCCAACAATGCAGTGATAATAATAATATAGATAATAATAGAAAATAGAACAAAAAATGTTATATTTGTATATGGCATTGCGCATGGTGATCTTAGGCTTGTGTGCGGCTGCACGGCCATGGAAACCCATTTCATGAATCTCCCGGGGAATAATTATTGTTTTAATGTTGTTTCAAGAAGTAGTGAGTGTTGCAATCGAGGACAGACGGTTTTTACTCACTGCGCGCTTCAGCACTCGGCGGTCCTGTTCTGTGAGCTTGTGTAGCCTACCACTTCGCGGCTGAGTCAATGTTGCTCCTAGACGTTTCCAATTCACAATAGCAGCACCTACAATTGACCGGGGCAGCTCCCACAGGGCTGAAATTTGATGAACTGACTTGTTGGAAAGGTGGCATCCCATGATGGTGCCACATTGAAAGTCAACAAGCTTTTCAGTCAGGCTATTCTACTGCCAATCTTTGTTTATGGAGATTACATGGCTGTGTGCTCGATTTTATACACCTGTCAGCAACGGGTGTGTCTGAAATAGCCAAATCCACTAATTTGAAGTGGTGTCCACATGCTTTTGTATATATAGTGTATATACTTGCCAGTGTCAGTATCGTATTCAATATGCAGGGGTACTGGAGTGGTTGAGGTGGGTTTAAACATAAATAGTGACTGGTAGTATGATATACCGTATAAATACTTATTGTAATATACTAATGGTAATACATACATGTAAACAGGTGTAAGAATGACCAGTAGCAGGATAAATACTAATAGTAATGGCAATCAATAATCAATGGACAGCAGCATAATGTAGTAATACATCGGTCCCGCTTTAAACGATGTGGAGCTTATAAAGGATTCATAAAGCCTTCATAAACACTACATGAATGTGTCCCAAATTGAACCTTTATTTTATTTAATAACTAGGCAAGTCAGTTAAGAACAAATTCTTATTTTACAATGAAGGCCTACCCCGGCCAAACCCTCCCCTAACCCAGACAACGCTGTGCCAATTGTGCGCCGCCCTATGGGACTCCCGATCACGGCCGGTTGTGATACAGCCCGAGATCGAACCAGGGTGTGTAGTGTAGCACTAAGATTCAGTGGCTTAGACTGCTGCGCCAGCCCACATCATCTGTAACCATATGTCCTGCTCTATAAAGGATTCATAAATGTGTCATAACTGTGTGACTTAACCACCAATGTCAAATGTGACATAACCCACTATGTCAAATATGACATAAACCTGTGTTTTAAAATGGCTTTATAAAACATTAAAATGAGGTTTCTCAAAGGAGTTATAACCTTGTCACGCATCTTGGTGAGCATTGCAACGCCAGGATAGTGGGTTCTATTCCCAGGACCACCCATACGTAAAAATGTATGCACGCATGACTGTAGATAAAAGCGTTTGCTTAATTGTATATATTATATTTCTCTAAAAGATTTCTAGGATGGCCCAACCTCTCTCCCCTACTGGGTGCATAGCTAGCTATCTGTTAGATTTCTTTTCTCCCTAATTCTGTTTTTTCACAAAATTCTGTTTTTTCAGTTTTGTTTTTACAGGTTTCATATTCCCCTCAATTTTTTCAGATTTTGACCCAGTTTTTTCACACTTTTTAAATCGAAAAAAACCCAAAACATTTGGATGTTCTGTGTTCTGTGTACACACCAATGCTTAAACCACATCAGGGGATGACTTTTAAGTTCTGGGAAAAATCTAAGAAACATTGTTTTTTTGAGAGTAGTTGCCCTTTAATTCAGTGCACTATTAATTCAGTGCACTGTTGATGTGGATTGTGTATGTGTACCATTCAGAAGGTGAATGGGCAAGACAAAAGAGTGAAGTGCCTTTGAACGGGGTATGGTAGTAGGTTCCAGGCGCATCTGTTTGAGTGTGTCAAGAACCTCAATGCTGCTGCGTTTTTCACGCTCAATGGTTTCCTGTGTGTATCAAGAATGGTCCATCACCCAAAAGACATCCAGCCAACTTGACAGAACTGCGGGAAGCTTTGGAGTCAACATTGGCCAGACAGAGTCCATGCCCTGACGAATTGAAGCTGTTCTGAGGGTAAAAAGGGGTGCAAATGTTTTGTATACTCAGTGTATTTTCCTGTGAGTTTACCCATAAAGAACTGAAATCTTGGAATGTGACGTGAATGTTGTATTCAATTGAGAAAACTATTTACTCTTCATGTCTTTCCTAGCACAACACAAGAACAAAAGGTAACAGCGACCCTGCGGGTGTGATCTACCAGCATGTGTTGATATCAAAATGCTCCGATGTTCAGAATATCAAATATTTTACTTCCCCTTTGCTTTTGAGGAATCTCTTTATCGTTGTGTCACTTGATTGAAAGTATATGTGTGTCCCTCAGATGTTGTAACACCAGGATATGGACACAAGCCATTACTTCCTCTCCTATTGCCTATGTCACTTTCAGTTTCCTGTTTCAGCACACAGAGGGGAAGTAGGCTGAAGTTGCCTCTAGACCAGGGATGGGCAACCTTTTGTAGGCCTGTGGATAAATATACAGAAAAATATATATAATCCCAAAGAATATATAAAAAAAAATGTTTGGGGGGACTCAGGTCTGAATTTACTGTTTAGAGTGAGAATAGTAGAATACACAAGGTGCCATTTTGAAATGTGGTTGTGCGTCATCAGTTTTTCTCTTGTTCTGACAGCCACTCAATTAGCCATGTCAGCTAACACATTTTTGATTTGTAGTTAGTCTAGCCAGCTATCTAAACTTGTAGTATTCATTACCAAATATCGACCGGGCACGTTCCCAGGGATCCTGACTTGTGTCAGTATCCTTACAAATATGAAAATCTGCATGACACAGATTTATTTTACTTGGCAAGTCAGTTAAGATCAAATTCTTATTTTCAATGACAGCCTAGAAACAGTGGGTTAACTGCCTTGTTCAGAGGCAGAACAGCAGATTTTTACCTTGTTAGCTCATGGATTCAATCTTGCAACCTTTCGGTTACTAGACCAACGCTCTAACCATTAGGCTACCTGCCACTGGTAAGAAAGAATAAGGTATCTTCTCTCTAACACTTTAAATGTTAGGGGGTGGACCTCATCGGACCCTTCACGAAATCCAGGAATGGCAACAGCTGGTGTCTGACTGTGACTGATCACTTTACCAAGTGGGTGGAGGCAATACCCATTCACTTTTTAAGGATAGGGGGCAGTATTCAGAAGTTTGGATGATTGAGGTGCCCAAAGTAAAATGCCTGTTACTCAGGCCCAGAAGCTAGGATATGCATATTCATGGATAGAATACACTCTAAAGTTTCTAAAACTGTTAAAATAATGTCTGTGAGTATAACAGAACTGATTTGGCAGGCGAAACCCCAAGGACAATCCATCCAGGAAAAAAATGTTTTGAGGTCATTCGACCTTTCTATGGGAAAGCCTAATTATTAGGACCCAGGTTGCAGTTCCTATGGCTTCCACTAGATGTCAACAGTCTTTAGAAATTGTTTGATGTTTTTTTTATTTTTTTATTAAGAAGTATTCGTATTCTTTCTAAGTGTCACTCAAAAGGACTCTAGTATTTTGGTGCGTGTGAATGACTGCGTGCTCCTCATTGTTTGTCTCCAGTATTGAAAACAGTTTATTCTGTCTTCAATTTTATAGATTATTTACATATTAGGGTACCTGAGGTGGGTTTAGAAACGTTGTTTGAAATGTTTGGACCAAGTTTACAGGTTACTTTTTACATTCCTTTGTAGGCATGTTGGGCGAATTGGAACGTGCCAAATAAACAGACATTTTTGGAACTAAACGACCATTCATTGTGTAACTGGGACATTTGGGATTGCAAAAAGATGAAGATCTTCAAAGGTAAGCGATTTATTTTATTGCTATTTCTGACTTTCGTGGTGCATCTGCTAGGTTGGAAAATGTTTGTGACGTGCTCCGGTGAGGGTGCCACTTGGTTATTTATCTTCGGTATTGAATATACTATTTTCTGTCTTAAATTTGATCATTTATTTACGTATTATGGTACCTGAGGATTGATTAGGAACGTTGTTTGACATGTTTGGACCAAGTTTATTGGTAACGTTTGGGATTCATTTTATGTGCATTTTGAACGAGGAGAAACCGGTGTATTATTGAATGAAGCACGCCAAATAAACATACTTTTTTGGGATATAAAAAATGACTTTTTCGAACAAAAGGACCATTTGTTATGTAACAGGGACCCTTGTGATTGCAACCAGATGATGATCTTCAAAGGTAAAGGATTTATATTATCGCTATTTCTGACTTTCCTGATGCATCTGCTTGGTTGGAAAATGTTTTTAATGCTTTTGTATGCGGGGCTCTGTCCTCAGATAATGGTGTGTTTTCGCCGTAAAGCCTTTTTGAAATCTGACAAAGCGGCTGGATTAACAAGAAGTTAAGCTTTTAAATAATGTATGACTCTTGTATTTTCATGAAAGTTTTATATTACAATTTCTGTATTTTGAATTTGGAGCCATGCAATTTCATCGGATGTTGTTGAGGTGGGTCGTTTGAGGCACGCCTAGCCCAAAGAGGTTTTAAGGTCAGTAAATGAAGAGTACATGCTTAACTGTGAATTCCCTTTTGTAACACATTAAAAAGGATGCTTCGAACCAAAAATAGATTTTCGTTTTTTTATGATACCCATCAAGGACAAGACTGGCGAGTCCACCACCAAGGTGATGATAGACATCCTTGAACCCACGGTTCACCCATGATTTACATAGTGTTGTTGTTGATCTATTGCTATTTTTGTATAATGTACTTTCACTGAAACCCTGAGGTGGTGGAAGTTGTCAAACCAGTGTAGGAAAGGATGAAACAGCGTCTGTGCCACCAGTAAGTACAGATAGTAGAATAAATCCCTGGCACAGTCCCCACAGCCGGACAACTTTCTCACAGTTTCTGGAAGGAAATGCTGTAGGAACGCTCAACCGGTGTCGCTCATTCAGCCGACAGAAACTTACAACCGGTTTTCCCCATTAAGCAGCGAGTCGGAGTCAGAGGCCGAGTCTTCTCTGGTCTCTACTCCTCCCGTTACGGGGTCTGAGACGCCGAAGCTTCCCACCATTAGCTCTGACAAATTGAAAACTCTAGTCATTGGCGACTCCATTACCCGCAGTATTAGACTTAAAACGAATCATCCAGCGATCATACACTGTTTACCAGGGGGCAGGGCTACCGACGTTAAGGCTAATCTGAAGATGGTGCTGGCTAAAGCTAAAACTGGCGAGTGTAGAGAGTATAGAGATATTGTTATCCACGTCGGCACCAACGATGTTAGGATGAAACAGTCAGAGATCACCAAGCGCAACATTGCTTCTGCGTGTAAATCAGCTAGAAAGATGTGTCGGCATCGAGTAATTGTCTCTGGCCCCCTCCCAGTTAGGGGGAGTGATGAGCTCTACAGCAGAGTCTCACAACTCAATTGCTGGTTGAAAACTGTTTTCTGCCCCTCCCAAAAGATAGAATTTGTAGATAATTGGCCCTCTTTCTGGGACTCACCCACAAACAGGACCAAGCCTGACCTGCTGAGGAGTGACGGACTCCATCCTAGCTGGAGGGGTGCTCTCATCTTATCTACCAACATAGACAGGGCTCTAACTCCTCTAGCTCCACGATGAAATAGGGTGCAGGCCAGGCAGCAGGCTGTTAGCCAGCCTGCCAGCTTAGTGGAGTCTGCCACTAGCACAGTCAGTGTAGTCAGCTCAGCTATCACCATTGAGACCGTGTCTGTGCCTCGACCTAGGTTGGGCAAAACTAAACATGGCAGTGTTTGCCTTAGCAATCTCACTAGGATAAAGACCACCTCAATTCCTGTCATTTTTGAAAGAGATCATGATACCTCACATCTCAAAATAGGGCTACTTAATGTTAGATCCCTTACTTCAAAGGCAATTATAGTCAATGAACTAATCACCGATCATAATCTTGATGTGATTGGCCTGACTGAAACATGGCTTAAGCCTGATGAATTTATTGTGTTAAATGAGGCCTCACCTCCTGGCTACACTAGTGACCATATCCCCCATGCATCCCGCAAAGGCGGAGGTGTTGCTAACATTTACGATAGCAAATTTCAATTTACAAAAAAAAAAATGACGTTTTCGTCTTTTGAGCTTCTAGTCATGAAATCTATGCAGCCTACTCAATCACTTTTTATAGCTACTGTTTACAGGCCTCCTGGGCCATATACAGCGTTCCTCACTGAGTTCCCTGAATTCCTATCGGACCTTGTAGTCATAGCAGATAATATTCAAATCTTTGGTGACTTTAATATTCACATGGAAAAGTCCACAGACCCACTCCAAAAGGCTTTCGGAGCCATCATCGACTCAGTGGGTTTTGTCCAACATGTCTCTGGACCCACTCACTGTCACAGTCATACTCTGGACCTAGTTTTGTCCCATGGAATAAATGTTGTGGATCTTAATGTTTTTCCTCATAATCCTGGACTATCGGACCACCATTTTATTACCTTTGCAATTGCAACAAATAATCTGCTCAGACCCCAACCAAGGACCATCAAAAGTCGTGCTATAAATTCACAGACAACACAAAGATTCCTTGATGTCCTTCCAGATTCCCTCTGTCTACCCAAGGACGCCAGAGGACAAAAATCAGTTAACCACTTAACTGAGGAACTCAATTTAACCTTGCGCAATACCCTAAATGTAGTTGCACACCTAAAAACTAAAAACATTTCTCATAAGAAACTAGCTCCCTGGTACACAGAAAATACCCAAGCTCTGAAGCAAGCTTCCAGAAAATTGGAACGGAAATGGCGCCACACCAAACTGGAAGTCTTCCGACTAGCTTGGAAAGACAGTACCATGCAGTACCGAAGAGCCCTTACTGCTGCTCGATCATCCTATTTTTCTAACTAAAAGTGAGGAAAATAAGAACAATCCGAAATTCCTTTTTGATACTGTCGCAAAGCTAAGTAAAAAGCAGCATTCCCCAAGAGAGGATGACTTTCACTTTAGCAGTGATAAATTCATGAACTTCTTTGAGGAAAATATTATGATTATTAGAAAGCAAATTACGGACTCCTCTTTAAATCTGCGTATTCCTTCAAAGCTCGGTTGTCCTGAGTCTGCACAACTCTGCCAGGACCTAGGATCAAGAGAGACGCTCAAGTGTTTTAGTACTATATCTCTTGACACAATGATGAAAATAATCATGGCCTCTAAACCTTCAAGCTGCATACTGGACCCTATTCCAACTAAACTACTGAAAGAGCTGCTTCCTGTGCTTGGCCCTCCTATGTTGAACATAATAAACAGCTCTCTATCCACCGGATGTGTACCAAACTCACTAAAAGTGGCAGTAATAAAGCCTCTCTTGAAAAAGCCAAACCTTGATCCAGAAAATATAAAAAACTATCGGCCTATATCGAATCTTCCATTCCTCTCAAAAAAATTTGAAAAGGCTGTTGCGCAGCATCTCACTGCCTTCCTGAAGACAAACAATGTATACGAAATGCTTCAGTCTGGTTTTAGACCCCATCATAGCACTGAGACGGCACTTGTGAAGGTGGTAAATTACATTTTAATGGCATCGGACCGAGGCTCTGCATCTGTCCTCGTGCTCCTAGACCTTAGTGCTGCTTTTGATACCATCGATCACCACATTCTTTTGGAGAGATTGGAAACCCAAATTGGTCTACACGGACAAATTCTGGCCTGGTTTAGATCTTATCTGTCGGAAAGATATCAGTTTGTCTCTGTGAATGGTTTGTCCTCTGACAAATCAACTGTACATTTCGGTATTCCTCAAGGTTCCGTTTTAGGACCACTATTATTTTCACTATATATTTTACCTCTTGGGGATGTTATTCGAAAACTTAATGTTAACTTTCACTGCTATGCGGATGACACACAGGTGTACATTTCAATGAAACATGGTGAAGCCCCAAAATTGCCCTTGCTAGAAGCATGTGTTTCAGACATAAGGAAGTGGATGACTGCAAACGTTCTACTTTTAAACTCGGACAAAACAGAGATGCTTGTTCTAGGTCCCAAGAAATAAAGAGATCTTCTGTTGAATCTGACAATTAGTCTTAATGGTTGTACAGTCGTCTCAAATAAAACTGTGAAGGACCTCGGCGTTACTCTGGACCCTGATCTCTCTTTTGAAGAAAATATCAAGACCATTTCAAGGACAGCTTTTTTCCATCTACGTAACATTGCAAAAATCAGAAACTTTCTGTCCAAAAATGATGCAGAAAAATTAATCCATGCTTTTGTTACTTCTAGGTTAGACTACTGCAATGCTCTACTTTCCGGCTACCCGGATAAAGCACTAAATAAACTTCCGTTAGTGCTAAATACGGCTGCTAGAATCCTGACTAGAACCAAAAAATTTGATCATATTACTCCAGTGCTAGCCTCCCTACACTGGCTTCCTGTCAAAGCAAGGGCTGATTTCAAGGTTTTACTGCTAACCTACCTAAAAAGCATTACATGGGCTTGCTCCTACCTATCTCTCTGATTTGGTCCTGCCGTACATACCTACACGTACGCTACGGTCACAAGACGCAGGCCTCCTAATTGTCCCTAGAATTTCTAAGCAAACAGCTGGAGGCAGGGCTTTCTCCTATAGAGCTCCATTTTTATGGAATGGTCTGCCTACCCATGTCAGAGACGCAAACTCGGTCTCAACCTTTAAGTCTTTACTGAAGACTCATCTCTTCAGTGGGTCATATGATTGAGTGTAGTCTGGCCCAGGAGTGGGAAGGTGAACGGAAAGGCTCTGGAGCAACGAACCGCCCTTGCTGTCTCTGCCTGGCCGGTTCCCCTCTTTCCACTGGGATTCTCTGCCTCTAACCCTATTACAGGGGCTCAGGGGAGTCACTGGCTTACTGGGGCTCTCTCATGCCGTCCCTGGAAGGGGTGCGTCACCTGAGTGGGTTGATTCACTGATGTGGTCATCCTGTCTGGGTTGGCGCCCCCCCTTGGGTTGTGCCATGGCGGAGATCTTTGTGGGCTATACTCAGCCTTGTCTCAGGATGGTAAGTTGGTGGTTGAAGATATCCCTCTAGTGGTGTGGGGGCTGTGCTTTGGCAAAGTGGGTGGGGTTATATCCTTCCTGTTTGGCCCTGTCCGGGGGTGTCCTCGGATGGGGCCACAGTGTCTCCTAACCCCTCCTGTCTCAGCCTCCAGTATTTATGCTGCAGTAGTTTATGTGTCGGGGGGCTAGGGTCAGTTTGTTATATCTGGAGTACTTCTCCTGTCCTAATCGGTGTCCTGTGTGAATCTAAGTGTGCATTCTCTAATTCTCTCCTTCTCTCTTTCTTTCTCTCTCTCGGAGGACCTGAGCCCTAGGACCATGCCCCAGGACTACCTGACATGATGACTCCTTGCTGTCTCCAGTCCACCTGGCCGTGCTGCTGCTCCAGTTTCAACTGTTCTGCCTTATTATTATTCGACCATGCTGGTCATTTATGAACATTTGAACATCTTGGCCATGTTCTGTTATATTTCCACCCGGCACAGCCAGAAGAGGACTGGCCACCCCACATATGCTCTCTCTAATTCTCTCTTTCTTTCTCTCTCTCGGAGGACCTGAGCCCTAGGACCATGCCCCAGGAATACCTGACATGATGACTCCTTGCTGTCCCCAGTCCAACTGACCGTGCTGCTGCTCCAGTTTCAACTGTTCTGCCTTATTATTATTCGACCATGCTGGTAATTTATGAACATTTGAACATCTTGGCCATGTTCTGTTATAATCTCCACCCGGCACAGCCAGAAGAGGACTGGCCACCCCACATAGCCTGGTTCCTCTCTAGGTTTCTTCCTATGTTCTGGCCTTTGTAGGGAGTTTTTCCTAGCCACCGTGCTTCTACACCTGCATTGCTTGCTGTTTGGGGTTTTAGGCTGGGTTTCTGTACAGCACTTTGAGATATCAGCTGATGTACGAAGGGCTATATAAATAAATTGGATTTGATTTGATTTGATCAGAACGCCTTCGAGGACCACCTTCGGGCACGGACTGAGAAGCATGTGTAGGTTTTTGACCAGGTAATAATGATTGTCCTCTTAGTTAGTTTATTTTCTGGCCCTCCAAGAGATATGTAAGAAATGTATTTGTAATATGAAATATAATTGCATTTATTCCTGTTATCAATCAAGGTGAGACTGAATATCAACAAGGCACAGGAGAAACAGAAGGAGAGCTATTGGAGCAGAATCAAGAAGGGGCACACGACATCCAGGCGAATGACTTGGTTTGGAAGAAGGACGAAAGGAAGGCGAGACCTGGGAAACCTTTCTGCTCTTTCGCTCCTACTGTATTAGGGGTCTACATCTTTTAAGGTGAATATTAAAAATCTCATATAATAACAATTTGCATTTGCACACAAAATAACTTGAAGCTAGTTTTAGTTTCCCTAACACTGATATTTTTCTCTGTCTTCCTATGGTTACCTCGGTGAAAGCCAACACTTCTCCAGTTGGACGGTCGACCACTGAAAGCACTAATACCCTACACTTCGGTGAAGCCCATTAGACAAAGTATGTTAAGCTTTGGTTGACATTTGAGAAAGCAAGAAATGGAAGTTATGCTGAGCTTATAAAAATGTACCTTTTCAATTTACCTCTCAAAATTACCTTAGGACTATTGACTGTCCAAGCCCCCCAGGAGGTTTCCCATCCACCAGAACCATTCGGATCAATCTGATTCTCTGTGCTCTGAGTCAGACCTGCTTAAGGTAGGCTGTACCTTCCAAAAGTTTTGAAGGTATATATCTCCCATTTATAACACTGCATTAATCCATCACATTTTCTCACAGTAAACTGTAACATGTGTGTCTGCTTGTTTACGTCTTTCTCTCCTACCCTGTTCCCTTAAACACTTCTCCAGTTCTCCAGGAGCTAGGGGGTTCTGCCCTAAACCCAGACGTGGATCCACCTGATTTCCTCCATTACCAACCACCCTCCAACTTTTCATGACATCATCTACAGCTACTGTTGTCGTCATTATCATCTAAGAAAGTTTTCTAATTCTATCATACTGGACACATAATATGTGAGATACACAGATTAATTAACTAAAAACACTAGCACTGCAAACACACAGAACAAAGAGAGCAGGAGTGCCTGGACATTGCAGTCTCCCTCTTTTAAGTCCCCCTTCCCGAGACTGGCTGCATGTTGAGAACAAGTGGCAGGCAGAACCTCCCACCCACACAGCCACCACCTCCTCAAAATTCCACACACCAGAATTCAGTATTTTAGTCTATGATTGCCATGTGAGTGTACAAAAAAAAATAGGCTTTTTTTTTTTATTCATGACACAACTGTGCCAAAAATATCAACGTTTATGTATTAAAATCTTAAATATTGCGAGGTTGGTTTTCACATCTGTTTCACAAGGTGTTAATCATGGTAAGTTGTAAGGTGGTATTTGATGGTATTTATTTGTTCCACATTATTCATTGTTGTATCCTAGGACCTGCAAAAGATACATATATATTCAACCACAAGGGTGTACTAATGAGCTATGTGAAATAGAACAAAACAAATCATAGTTGAGGACTGCTGAAATTAAATTGCTTCAGTGTAAGTAAGGGAAGGGCAGGTTAAAATAAAAAAACATGACAGCCAGACAAGCCAGTATATGAATCAAATGGATTTGCATATGAATGGAGCTGACTTTCGGATCTGTAAGGTATGTAACTTTAATGTGTCAAACAGATTACACGTTTTCTTTGCCATTTCCGGATCGTAGCAACGTTTAAGATATGTATTTTATGTTGTAATGTTAACAAGGTACCCAAAAGTAGTTGGAAGTAATGTTTTCATTTTATTAGCTAAACAAAACTTTGTTTGAACGGCGAAAATGTCGTCGGAAATCAGCCTTGTTTGCATAGTGATGATGAAAATAATGTAATTTAGGCTGTAATGATCTCCAAAATTCTAATCATTAGGTCATCAGGGGGACATTATTTGGCATGGCAGCGCCACTAAAATGTTTTGACCAGGGCTCATCGGGGTCTGGTCAAAAGTAATTCACTATGTATGGAATAATAGGTTATAATTTGGGACGTAGACAGAGACAGACAGCCAGCCTGTCAACATGTAAGCCTGATGCTCATATTTCACCTCATCTGGCTTGCATTGTGCTGACAAGCAGAGGCAAAACAGTTGTGCCTTGGGTGATTTTCCCTCTATAATCACTGTGTGATTTGAAGAACCTTTAGTTATTTTTACTAAGGGATTATTTTTTTAATGTTATTCTCTCTCTGGTATTTTTGGGTCTGAATAGGAGGTTCTTGGGTTATAATTTTCCCTGTGAGAGAGGTCCATCATTACAGCTCGCTTCTGGAAGACAATGTTGTTGCTGATAACACAAATAGCCTACATAACAATGTAAAGAAGTCACAGACGCTTCCCTCTACTGGTGAAATATTAACACTGCCACAGTCATGCTATCTGTGGTTTATAAATCAAATCCAACATAATTTGATTTTTTTTTTTTTTAAATATCAATTGGGTGTTGGACGAAATTTGATGTGGAATCCAATAGAAATGTCAGATTTATAAGTAAAAGTGAAAGCAAAACAGCTCTGTTGACAAATGATGGTAATAACATTATATAACAGAGCTTATACTCTGATTGTACAAAACATTAGGAACACCTGCTCTTTCCATGACATAGACTAACCAGGTGAATCCAGGTAAAAGCTATGATCTCTTATTGATGTCATCTGCTAAATATTCTTCAATCATTGTAGATGAAGGGAAAGAGACAGGTTGTCACGCCCTGGCCATAGAGAGGCTTTTATTCTCTATTTTGGTTAGGCCGGGGTGTGACTAGGGTGGGCATTCTATGTTATTTTTTCTATGTTTTTGTATTTCTTTGTTTTTGGCCTGGTATGGTTCTCAATCAGGGACAGATGTCTATCGTTGTCTCTGATTGGGAACCATACTTAGGTAGCTCTTGCCCACATGGGTTTTGTGGATAGTTGTTTTCTGTATTGTTAGTTTCCTTACAGAACTGTTCATTTTCCTCTTTGTTATTTTTTGTTCTAGTGTTCTGATTTTAATAAAATATTATGAACACGTCTCACGCTGTGCCTTGGTCCAGTCATTCACAGGAAGAGGATCGTTACACAGGTTAAATGAGGATTTTTAAGCCTTGAAACAATTGTGACTGACATACATAACCACCAATGCAGTTCAAGAAATAGAGTTAAGAAAATATTCACTAAATAAACTAAAGTAAAAATATTTGGAATAAAATCAAAAAGTAACACAAGAAAATTACATAACAATAACAAGGCTATATACAGGAGGTACCGGTATCGAGTCAATGTGCGAGGGTACAGGTTAGTCGAGGTAATTTGTAAAGTGACTATGCATAGATAATAGACAGCGAGTAGAAGCAGTTTAAAACAAAGGGAGGGGGGTCAATGTAAAGAGTCCAGGTGTCTATTTGATGAATTGTTCAGCAGTCTTATGGCATGGGGGTTGAAGCTGTTAAGGAGCCTTTTGGTCCTAGACTTGGCCCACCGGTACCACTTGCCGTGCGGTAGCAGAGAGAACAGTCTGTGACTGGAGTCTTTGATTTTTTTGGTCTTCCTCTGACACCGCCTAGTATACTGTATATGTCCTGGATGTCAGGAAGCTTAGCCCCAGTGATGTACTGGGCCGTACGCACTACCCTCAATAGCACCTTGCGGTCAGATGCCGAGCAGTTGCCATAACAGGCAGTTATGCTTATGCGCCCGATGCAGCTTGCAAATTATTGATTATAATCGATGTTATCAAACCTTCCATTTTGAGCGCACTATGAAGATGTGCCTTCAGGCAAGCCAAAATAAATTCTTAATTTTTGAAGGATTACCTCATCTCTGTACACCACATACAATTTTCTGTAAGGTCCCTCAGTCGAGCAGTGAATATCAAACACAGATTCAACCACGAACATCAGGGAGGTTTAAACAATGGCTCGCAAAGAAGGGCACCCATTGGTAGAAGGGTAAAAATAAAAAGCAGACATTGAATATCTCTTTGAGCATGGTGAAGTTATTAATTAGGCGTTGAATGGTGAATCAATACACACAGTCCCAACAAAGATAAAGACATCCTTCCTAACTTAGTTGCCGCAGAGGAAGGAAATCGCTCTGTGATTTCACTTTACACATAATAGAGAACTGAGGATGGATCAACAATATTGTAGTTACTCCACAATACTAACCTAAATGACAGTTTAAAAAAGGAAGGCTTGTACAGGATAGAAATATCCAAAACACACATCCTGTTTGCAATAAGGCACTAAAATAAAACTGCAAAAAATGTGGCAAAGAAAGTACCACTCTTCATATTTTCAAGCATGATGGTGGCTGCATCATGTTATGGGTATGCTTGTAATCAGCAAGGACTAGGGAGTTTTCTAGGATTAAAAAGAAACAGAAGAGAGCTAAGCACAGGCAAAATCCTAGAAAAATAACTGGTTTACTCTGCTTTCCAACAATAACCTTAAACACAAGGTCAAAAATACATGGCTTACCAAGACAGCATTGAATGTTCCTGAGTGGCCTAGATACAGTTTTGACTTAAATTAGCTTGGCAAGACTTGAACATGGCTGTCTAGCAATGATCAACAACCAACTTGACAGAGCTTGAATATTTTTTTAAAATAATAATGAGCAAATATTGTACAATCCAGGTGTGCAAAGCTCTTAGAGACTTACCCAGAAAGACTCACAGCTGAGTCTTGGCGAAGCCAAGATGCCAAAGGTGATTTTAACATACTGTATATTGACTCAAGGGTGTAAATACTTAGGTAAATGAGATATTACTGTATTTAATTTTCAATACAATACATTCAAGGACTTTTCTCAAAATGTATACAATATAACCTCACAACATTGATCCTGTGTTATTTGGGTTCGTGGCTATGGTAATTTTAAAAAACACCTTTCAAAACACAATTTCTGCAAAGACTTCCAGATGTTTCCAAACCATTTGTTGTGCAAGATGGCAAATCATTAGACGGAGCAGGTAAGGTATTATACTTGAAATACAGTAGGCCAAATGTACACCATCTGTTAGTCATAGAGAATTGTTCAACTTGAAGAAAAGACAGCTTCACTGTGCATTGTTTGACCACAGTTCCGAAAGCCTAGGCCTTCTGTAAATTTGCACTTGCCATTTGCACTTGCCATCTTCTGCTATTAGTAGCCTATCATATAATAATTGTCTGGACACAATCTCAGTAATTTGGGGAGTAAAGATTCATATATTTTCATGTGGCCCGAAATATTGATTACTGGTGCTACTGCTAAGAATGAATCAATACTGAGAATCCATTAGCTTGTATTGTAACATGGCTGCTTGTGACTTCTACCACAGGAGGCTGGTGACACCTTAATTGGGGAGAACAAGTTAGGTTGAAAGAGGTTCGACACGTTTCTGGCTGACTGCGTCCGGCTGCACTGGGGCAGGAGGAGTAGGAGCCCAGGGAGCAGTTTGAGATCTGCTACAAGCTCTTCCAGCTGACCAACATGGAGGAAGGGAACCAGCTCGGAACGGTGACCTGTGAATCATTCTGCATACAGGTCAACAACCTGTTGGCGCAGAGGTGCTACGAGTTCGGTGAAGCGGACCGATGCCTGCTGCCTGGTCAACGGATTCTGGAAGGACACCATGGTGCTCAGAAACTATCCCCAGGGGGCTTCACCAGGAGGCAAGAGCAGAGAAGGATATTTCCATTGTAGTGGGGCGTGAGTGCATAGCTATATATTATTTTTTTCTCTCTCTAATTAAAGACGTTGTCAATATATCATTTTTTGGAGCCCAGTCCTTTATTGATACAGAGAAAAAAAATGAATGTTTGTCTGATATGTAGTTATGACATTGTTATGTCTACATCCTAGACATATTGCCATGCTATTATTGGTAGTCTTTTGAAGCTGTGTGTGGTATTGCATCTCTGTGGTCGGGATTACTCACAATCAAACAATCTGACATTTAACTCAACTGTAATGGCTGCATGTTGGTGGCAGGGAAGTCAGGCGCAGGAGAACGAACTTGGTATAAATGGAGTCGTTTAATAAGTGCTCCTAAAACTCCAAAAACTAAAATATACAAAAAATAATAAAAGTGGGTACAAAACCGTTCGCACACCGACACATGACTAGCACAAAACATACAATCAAACAATCTCCGACAAGGACATGAGGGGAAACAGAGGGTTAAATACACAACATGTAATTGATGGGATTGGAACCAGGTGTGAAGGAAGACAAGACAAAACCAATGGAAAAGGAAAAATGGATCAGTGATGGCTAGAAGGTCGGTGACGTCGACCGCCGAACACCGCACGAACAAGGAGAGGGACCGACTTCGGCCGAAGTCGTGACATCAACACACTATGTTTATGCAATCATATAGGTTATGTAGAGCATCAGGGATTGCCTCTCTCACAAATGGAAAATGCTAATATTTATTATATGTCTATAAAAACATGCAGTACGTTTGGACACACCTAGTCATTCAAGGGTTTTTCTTTATTTTATTAGTGAAGACATCAAAACTATGAAATAACACATATAGAATCATGTAGTAACCGAAAAAGTGTTAAACACATCCAAATATATTTTAGATTTTAGATTTGTCAAAGTAGCCACCCTTTGCCTTGATGACAGCTTTGCACACTCTTGGCAAAGCTTTTGAATGGTACTGTATGTGAGGCCTTAGTAAGCCCTACACAAAACAATGACTGCATACCAAATGGCACCCTATTCCCTATATAGAGCACCATTTTTGACCAGAGCTCTATGGACCCTGGTCAAAAGTAGTGCTACATAAGAAATCGGTTGCCATTTGGGACACAAAAATCTAATCTCCAGCTTCCAACGTATCAGACAGATAGAGGGGGGATGAATCAGTGCTTCATATTTCAAATGCCAAGTATGGTCTGAACTTGTCTGGCTAACACCTAACTCTCAAGGTTTTCCTTTGAACTAGGCCTGTTAAGGAAAAAAGGGTGAGACGTGACATTTAGAGCCCTTGTTATTGTGAAATATGTGAATGCTTGTAGTGCATTAGAACCTTCCAGCATTAAGCCCTTCCCAGTTTTTACGTTGTGTCATATTGGGGGTGTATAACTGCTTACACAAGAATGGCACTGGGCACTAAGGGCACTGTAAGAATTGTGCGTTGTGATACCGAGATTGTTCCAGTTTATTTCGAGTTAAAGTTCTTGAGTCCAGCCTCTGTGGACGTTTCACACCAGGAGCATGCTGTTCAACTGTGTATTCCTGTTTACTGCCATAGCATGAGCCAAAATGCAAACCAGAGAGGAAGCGCAGTGTGTCATGGACTCCAGATTAATTTACGGTATTGAGCAGCGTCCAGATCCTGTTGATCACTGCACAGAAAGGACACCTTGACCACAAGGGGTCAGAGCTGGGTTCAAATACTATTTGACATAATTTCAAATAGTTTAAGTGTGCCTGGTTGAGCTGGCATGTTGCAATGGTACTTAATGGAACCAGTAGAAAAGTCCCAAATATGCAAACCCCGCCCACCTGTCATTTCAGACAGGCTTTACCCTAAAGCAAACACTCAAGGTATTTGAAAGATTCAAATAGTATTTGAACCCAGGTCTGCTGGACAGGGCTAAATATACGACAGAGCTACTGTAGAAGCAACAAACAATTCATGAGAATTTTGCAGTCACTTTGTCTTTTTCCCCCCTCATTAACTCCATACTCCTTCCTGTTTTACTTCGGGTGATTCATGGGTTTTGGGGGGTATTTTCTCGCTCGTATTGTTTTATTTCCCAGAAACTTGTAACTAGAGACCATTTCCATTTCAGGTGAAATGAAAATACCAGCTTGACTTTCATTTACAGTCACGGCTGGAGATGAGCAGGTGGTTCCCTTTTCTTGCATGGCCACCCAACCCTTATCATAACACTGTACACACACTACATGCCTATTTCCTTGGCACTTGTCTAGTGTAGTAGTTAAGGAGGTTTATTGTAGCCTGGGTACCAGTCTCTTTAGCTATCATTCCACTCCTTGCCACTCAAGTCATGCTAAGCATTAGTGGAATGTAATAGCTGAAGAGAAACTGCAATCAGGCAAACAACTTAACACGTGTTTCTACAAGGTTTCGATAAATTAGTACATGGAACTCCGCTATACAGTATGTGTGACTGATAGAAGTGCCCTACACTGGTCCCAGATCTGTTTGTGCTATCATGTGACCTCCTTTGTCACTCATTGTCATGCTGTCAATGGCAAGTTGTAGTTTGACAGTTTTCTTGAACTGCTAACCGCAATGGAGTGTGCGTTGAGGTCATCCTCTATCAATAAATGACGTAGGTCATAGATTAAAAACATTGCAGATTTCATTTGCCACTGTTTTCTCACAACACAAACATTTATCTGTTAGGACTGGCACTAATAACAACCCCAGCCGCCTCAGGAGTTCTCTCAGTGGTCTGTGAAGGTAACTTCGCTTAGGGCCCCCAAAAGGCTAGGGCAGGCTCTGACTGAATGTGTGGGTATGGACGCAGACCCACAAGCCACTTTTAATTTAACTAGGCAAGTCAGTTACAAACAAATTCTTATTTACAATGACAGCCTACTGGGGAACAGTGGGTTAACTGCCTTGTTCAAGGGCAGAACGACAGAGTTTATTTTACCTTGTCAGCTCGGGGAGTCAATCCAGCAACCTTTCGGTTACTGACCCAACGCTCTAACCACTAGGCTACCTGCAGCCCCGCATGATGAGTTCAGGTTATTTATGGCCCCTAGCTCCATCAAAGTTGCGCATCCCTGCCCTAGATGGTGATCTTGGGTCAGGTTTGTATATCTCCCACTAATGGTTATGGAAGCTGATCCTAGATCTGTGCCTAGGGTCAATTTAATGCCAGAGCCACGGAGAGAGGCATGATAGTGATTGTTTTCCTCCTGACAATCAAACCAGGTTAATCCTAATCTCATTGGTCCTATACAACAGACAGGGCTAGGATTCAAGTTCCTGGTGGTAATGATCATTGGATAAAGAGGAACATAAAGAGGAACACTGACTGGAGCAGTGATTACTATGTTCATATGTTGGGCCTATAAGTAGCCTTGCACAAGCCTTGGCTAAGTGTAAAAGTAGAAATAATTTCAAATTCCTTATGTTTAGCAAACGGACCCATTTTTTTATTTTTTTTTTATTTATGGACACCCAGGGGCACACTCCAACACAGACATAATTTACAAACGAAGCATGTGTGTTTAGTGTGTCAGCCAGATCAGAGGTAGTAGGGATGACCAGGGCTGTTCTCTTGATAAGTACATGAATTTGACCATTTTCCTGTCCTGCTTAGCATTCAAAATGTATCAAATACTTTTGGGTGTCAGGGAAAATGTATGAAGTAAAAAGTACATTATTTTCATTAGTGAAGTACAAGTAAAAATTTGTCAAAAATATAAATAGTAAAGTACAGATACCCAACAAAAACTACTTAAGTAGTACTTTAAAATATTTTTGCTTAAGTACTTTACACCAATGATAATGTTTCCTACATGGTTTTATTTAAAGTATTGTTCTCAAATTGTTCCGAGAACATTAAGAAACAACATTCTTCTGTGGGAATTTCAGTACATTTTACTTCAGCATAACACTGATATGTTGTTTCCATTACTTCAGGCCCTTGTACCTCCCTCGTTATTATTTGTGATTGTGCAGCATGGAATTGTAATAGGTGTGATTAAATGGAGTCCCAAAATATTCTTACTGTATAGTAATTGATAGCATGTCAGCATCACCACAGCTGGAGTGTATTTCTTTAATTCTCAACCTTTATGTTGCTTTTGTCAGTAAGAATGTAAAGAACATACATTTTATTAAATCACTTGAAGGACAAAACACTTACTGTACAGAAAAGGATTAGACTATACATGTACATCAGTTCACATTCTGGGTAAACAATATGAAAAGGATTAGAGGTTGTATCCCACAATGCTTTGGTTCCAATTTCAAGTTTCAGTTGGTGGGGAGAAACGGCAGAAATTTCCAGTTGACAGCAGTCGAAAGTTTATGACCTTTGATCACATGGTTGTTGTAAAGGTCATGTAGTCGCAAGTCTGACATATTTTATACCCATAATGCAACACAATTCTGCAAGAGAAAGACATGATGGCTCTGTTGCTGGCCATGCTTTTTTACCCAACCAATTAGGTGACCGCATTACCTTTTTCTCTGACCAATCACATGAGCGCATTGCCTTTTCTTCCGACCAATCAGGTGAGGTGTTGTCATTCCGCGCCCATAACCTAACATAGCAGACATAAAAGATACACCTGAAAATAGATTCCCTACATCAGGGTTATTCAACTGGCGGCCTGCGAGCCAGATCCGGACTGTTTTTTTAAATTATTTAGACTGGCCTTTTGATCAATTCTGAACATTAATAAATTATCTGCAAAAATATTCCAGCCACACAATCTGACGTTGAGTGCCAAAATTAAAAGGACTATGGTGGTTGTCTATAGCAGTGGTGCCCAAACTGCTGGAAGGGGGTCCAAAGTGAAACATTTTGGGAACCCTGGTCTATAGTGTAGTTTCTAGAGTTTTGGGGGGTTTCTACAACCTATGTAGCATGTTGATTATTTTGTCTTCATCTGAATTTGACTCTAGTATTGTAACGGTTTAAGCAACAAAATATTATGACCCCATTCCTGAAAGCTACGACTCTCGGGAACACGTATGTCTCTCTCTGATGCTCTCAAGCATAATGACTGAGGGAAATGAATTTAAAGCATACTTCCTTCAGTCATTACCTGATTTGACATGTCTTTGTGTTATTTAGTGAAATGCTTCGTTTTCAGATGATTTTAAAATGACCTAATTACTTTTAAGAAGCTTTTAATAGTTAAACTGGTGAGCGAGCGTTGCGCCTTTGCCTTTTCAATGATGAGCTAATGTTTTGGTTGCACCTCGACTCACGTTGATTGAACGCCCTCCACTTCTTAACTAATTACTTTTAGCAACATTTAATTTTAAGAAAAGTTATTTATTGGGGTGTTGCTTTTTTATACACTTCTTCCGATGAATAACCACCTGTGGGAAATGCCCAGCCCCTCTGCAATGAACCTTTTATACTTCTGGCATCTGTATACACTGAACAAAAATATAAACGCAACAAGTGTCAGTCCCATGTTTCATGAGCTGAAATAAAATATCCCAGAAACTTTCCATAAGCGCATAAAGCTTATTTCTCTCAAATTTTGTGCACAAATTTGTTTACATCCCTGTTAGTGAGTATTTCTCCTTTGCCAAGATTGTCCATCCACCTTGTGTTGGGGACAATATAAGGCCACTCTAAAATCTGCAGTTTTGTCACACAACACAACTGCCACAGATGCCTCAAGTTTTGAGGGAGCGTGCAATTGGCATGCTGACTGCAGGAATGTCCAACAGAGCTGTTGCCAGATAATTGAATGATAATTTCTCTACTATAATCTGTCTCCAATGTAATTTTAGAGAATTTGGCAGTACGTCCAACCAGCCTCACAACTGCAGACCACGTGTAACCATGCCAGCCCACATCCGACTTTTTCACCTGCGGGATAATAGTCTGAGACCAGCCACCCGGACAGCTGATGAAACTGTGGGTTTGACCAACCGGAGAATTTCTGCACAAACTGTTATAAATCGTCTCAGCGAAACTCATCTGCATGCTTGTCATCCTCACCAGGGCCTTGACCTTACTGCAGTTTGGCGCCGTAACCAACTTCATTGGTCAAATGCTCACCTTTGATGGCCACTGGCACCCTGGAGAAGTGTGCTCTTCACAGATGAATCAGTTTCAACTGTACATGGAAGATGGCAGACAGTGTGTATGGCGTTGTGTGGGTGAGCGGATTGCTGATGTCAACGTTATGAACAGAGTGCCCCATGGTGGGGTTATGGTATGGGCAGGCATAAGCTACGGACAACAAACACAATTGCATTTTATCAATGGCAATTTGAATGCACAGAGATACCGTGACGAGATCCTGTGACCCATTGTCGTGCATTTCATCCTCCGCCATCACCTCATGTTTCAGCATGATAATGCACAGCCCCATGTCACAAGGATCTGTACTCAATTCATGGAAGTTGAAAATGCCCCAGTTCTTCCATGGCCTGTATACTGTCGTGAATGAGCCTAGTCAATATTACCTGAATATGACTCCTCTAGTCCCCAGAATAAACTCTGGTAATACTCAAACCAGAAAGAACAAGAAGAAACGGAAGAAGGTCAGGAAGTAGCCTCAACCACAAGCAGCGAGAGAGCAGCAGTGTGGACTGTATGCAGATTTTCCTCTACTGGAGGGAGGAGGTTCATCTTGGCAACACCCCCTTCAACTCAAGCCCTGGGTGTGAGCTGGTAGAGTTGCCTGATGGCACGTGGGCCATAAAGCAGATGACATGACGGATTGTCATTACCTACGAAGAAACCAATGTGTTACCTGACTCTGTGTAGACATTTAAAGGAGACAGTGTGTTATGTAACTTTGCTTGAATGTTATGTGTAAGGGGAGGATGTATTGTGTGGCTGTAGTCAAATGAGGCATGGGCTTGAGCAAAAAGTGCATAAAACCCAGGGGTGAAAGTAAGGCAGTGCGGTCTGGTATGGCGTCCCGGTAAAACATGAGCCTATCACAACAATGAAAACAAAATGTCAAGAAACCTCTATGCTATTACATCATTATCTATCATTACTGTATGTCAGAGGCATGAAACACTTCCAAATGGACTTGAAAACAGGTGGTATATCCTATGCAAAATGTGATGTGGTTCGACAAGAACACTGACATGTTGCTAAGGCAGAGATGAGTGGCCGAAACCGAGACACGTGCGGACAGCAGTGGGGTCATTCATTTTGTCCTAATGACAATCGCCAAATGTTATTACACGTTTTGTTGTTTTGTGTAACAGACGTTTCTTTCCATTCACCACTTTGTATGGAGGCTTCAAATACAATGCTTTCGAAAAGTTTTCAGACCCCTTAACTTTTTCCAAATTTTTTTTATGTCACAGCCCTATTCTAAAATGTAAAAAATGTAAATCCTCATCAATCTACAAACAATACCCGATAATGACAAAGCAAAAACTGGGTTTTTAGAAATGTTTGCAAATGTATTCAAAATAACACAGAAATACCTTTTTACATAAGTATTCACACCCTTTGCTATGAGATTCTAAATGGAGCTCAGGTGCATCCCTGTTTCCATTGATCATCCTTGAGATGTTTCTACAACTTGATTGGAGTCCACTTGTGGTAAATTCAAATGATTGGACATTATTTGGAAATGCACACACCTGTAAGGTCCCACAGTTGACAGTGCATGTCAGAGCAAAAACCAAGCCATGAGGTCAAATTAATTTTCCGTAGAGCTCAGAGACAGGATTGTGTTGAGGCACAGATCTGGGGAAGGGTACCAAAAAAATTCTTAAGCATTGAAGATCCCCAAGAACACAGTGGCCTTGATCATTTTTCTCCCCAATTTTGATCTTGTCTCATCGCTGCAATTCCCCAACGGGCTCGGGAAGTGAAGGTTGAGTCATGCATCCTCTGAAACATGACCTGCCAAACAGTGCTTCTTAACACCCGCCCGCTTAACTCAGAAGCCAGCTACAGAGGAAACACCATTGAACTGATGACCTGATGACCGGAGTCAGCCTGCAGGCGCCTGGCTTGCCACAAGGAGTCGCTAGAGCACGATGAGCCATGTAAAGCCCCCCCTGCCAAACCCTCCCCTAACACGGACAACACTGGGCTAATTGTGCAATGCCCTTTTAGACTCCCGGTCACAACTGGTTGTGACACAGCCTGGGAACAAACCCAGGTCTGTATGGACGCCTCGAGCACTGTGATGCAGTGCCTTAGACCGCTGCACCACTCAGGAGGCCCGGCCTCCATAATTCTTAAATGGAAGAAGTTTGGAACTACCAAGATTTATCCTTAGAGCTGGCTGCCTGGCCAAACTGAGCAATCGTGGGAGAAGGGCCTTCGTCAGGGAGGCGACCAAGGACAGAGCTCCAGAGATTCTCTGTGGAGATGGGAGAAACTTCCAGAAGGACAACCATCTCTGCAACACTCCTCCAATCCCGCCTTTATGGTAGAGTGGCCAGGAGCCAGGGAAAGACGAACGCAGCAAAGTACAGAGAGATCCTTGATGAAAACCTGCTCCAGAACACTCAGGACCTCAGACTGGGGCTAAGGTTCACCTTCCAACAGGACAATGACCCTAAGCGCACAGCCAAGACAACACAGGAGTGGCTTCGGGACAAGTGTCTGAATATCCTTGAGTGGCCCAGCCAGAGCCCGGACTTGAACCCAATCGAACATCTCTGGAGAGACCTGAAAATAGCTGTGCAAATTATTTTCCTGCATTGCATTATTCATCAGGAAGTGCTCTGTAAATGTGCTCTGAAAATGAGCCATGATGTGGATACAGCCTCTAAAGTGATAAACTTCATAAGAGCAAAATCTTTAAACCACAGGCAGTTTGTCTCACTGTTGGAAGAGACAGACTCAAGTCATGCAGAACTCCCCTACCACACTAACGTGAGATGGCTGAATTTTGGGTAGGTGCTTAAAAGGGTGTGGGACCTGAAGTCGGAGATTACTGAGTTTTTGCAAATAAAAGGAAAATATGTGGATTTCCCTCAACTGCAAGATAAAGAATGGTTGGCCTGATTTGCCTTCACTGTGGACATCATGACCCTCAAGAATGAACTGAATTCCAAACTACAAGGGAATTGCCTTTTTGCACATCAAATGTACAGCTTGTCAAAGCCTTCAAGGGATAATTATTCCTCCTGACCCGCCAAGTAGAAGCCAACAATCTCACCCACCTTCCGACACTACTAGTCTGTTCCCTATCAGATGACCAGCGGGAGAAGTATACATCATTGCTGCGTGCTTTGAACGGTGAGTTTTCTCGTCAATTTGATGATTTCAAAGTGTTGGAAAATGGCATGCTGTTGGTTTCCTCTCCTTTCACCTTCAATGTGGATAACGCTCCCACTGACCTGAAACTTGAGCTTATCGATCTTCAGTCTGATGCAGTGATTGGAGAACTATTCAAAACAATGTCACTGACAAGATTCTATGCATCTCTTGATGAACAAAACTTTCCAAAGATGTTTGTACTGTTTGGGTCAACCTATGTACAGTGGGGCAAAAAAGTATTTAGTCAGCCACCAATTGTGCAAGTTCTCCCACTTAAAAAGATGAGAGAGGCCAGAAAATCACATTGTAGGATTTTTTATGAATTTAGTGGAAAATAAGTATTTGGTCACCTACAAACAAGCATGATTTCTGGCTCTTACAGACCTGTAACTTCTTCTTTAAGAGGCTCCTCTGTCCTCCACTCGTTACCTGTATTAATGGCACCTGTTTGAACTTGTTATCAGTATAAAAGACACCTGTCCACAACCTCAAACAGTCACACTCCAAACTCCACTATGGCCAAGACCAAAGAGCTGTCAAAGGACACCAGAAACAAAATTGTAGACCTGCACCAGGCTGGGAAGACTGAATCTGCAATAGGTAAGCAGCTTGGTTTGAAGAAATCAACTGTGGGAGCAATTATTAGGAAATGGAAGACATACAAGTCCACTGATAATTTCCCTCGATCCCGTGGGGTCAAAATGATCACAAGAATGGTGAGCAAAAATCCCAGAACCACACGGGGGGACCTAGTGAATGACCTGCAGAGAGCTGGAACTAAAGTAACAAAGCCTACCAACAGTAACACACTACGCCGCCAGGGACTCAAATCCTGCAGTGCCAGACGTGTCCCCCTGCTTAAGCCAGTACTAGTCCAGGCCCGTCTGAAGTTTGCTAGAGAGCATTTGGATGATCCAGAAGAAGATTGGGAGAATGTCATATGGTCAGATGAAACCAAAATATAACTTTTTGGTAAAAACTCAACTCGTCGTGTTTGGAGGACAAAGAATGCTGAGTTGCATCCAAAGAACACCATACCTACTGTGAAGCATGGGAGTGGAAACATCATGCTTTGGGGCTGTTTTTCTGCAAAGGGATGACTGATCTGTGTAAAGGAAAGAATGAATGGGGCCATGTATCGTGAGATTTTGAGAGAAAACCTCCTTCCATCAGCAAGGGCATTGAATATGAAACGTGGCTGGGTCTTTCAGCATGACAATGATCCCAAACACACCACCCGTGCAACGAAGGAGTGGCTTCGTAAGAAGCATTTCAAGGTCCTGGAGTGGCCTAGCCAGTCTCCAGATCTCAACCCCATAGAAAATCTTTGGAGGGAGTTGAAAGTCCGTGTTGCCCAGCAACAGCCGCAAAACATCATTGCTCTAGAGAAGATCTGCATAGAGGAATGGGCAAAAATACCAGCAACAGTGTGTGAAAACCTTGTGAAGACTTACAGAAAACGTTTGACCTCTGTCATTGCCAACAAAGGGTATATAACAAAGTATTGAGATAAACTTTTGTTATTGACCAAATACTTATTTTCCACCATCATTTGCAAATAAATTCATTAAAAATCCTACAATGTGATTTTCTGGATTTATTTTTCTCATTTTGTCTGTCATAGTTGAAGTGTACCTATGATGAAAATTACAGGCCTCTCTCATCTTTTTAAGTTGGAGAACTTGCACAATTGGTGGCTGACTAAATACTTTTTTGCCCCACTGTATGTGAACAGAGATTTTCAGTGATGAACTATAACAATTCAAGGCACAGATCATCTCTTACCGACTCTCACCTCTCAGCAATCCTGTGCATAGCGACGTCAGAAACTATACCTGACTTCACTGCTCTAGTCAATGCCCATCAGAGACTTCACTCCTCACACTGATTGAGTAGTTTAAATGTAATGTTGAGCTCTCTTTCTTTTCAGTACAGTACACCCACATCAGTGAAGGCTGGTGGAAGGAGCTATAGGAGGACTGGCTCATTGTAATGGACTGGAATTACTATGAGTAATTTGTGGGTTTCGGGGGGTATTTCAGATGAAACGGAAATATCGGCTTGATTTTCATTTACAGTCACTGTTTCTCTTGTCTTTGCATGTTGAGTCTGAACACAATACAGCATGCTTCTTTCCTGTATTACTGAATTTACGGGGGTGTATTGCAGCCTTGGTACCAGTCTGTTTAGCTATAATTTCACTCATTGCCACTCCTGTCATGCTAAATATTAGTGGAATGTAATAGCTGAACAGAGACTGGAAACCAGGCTGGGTTTATTTTGGTTATGCTTTAACAAGTGTTTCGACAAGTGTTAAACAAGGTTTAGATAAATTAGTACATGGAACTCTGCTCTACAGTATGTGTGACTGATAGAAGTGCTCTAGCCTGGTCCCAGATTTGTTTGTGCAATCATGTGAACTCCTTTGCCACTAATTGTCATGCTGTCAATCGCAAATTGTAGTCTGACAGTTTTCTTGAACTGCTAACTGCAATGGAGTGCCTGCCGGTTGAGGACATACTCTATCAATAAAAGGTGTAGGTCATAGATTCAAAACATTGCATTGCAGATGTTTTTATTTAGACTTCTCTTGGCACCATTTTCTCATAACACAAACAGTCATCCGCTAGGACTTGCCCTAATGCCAACCCCAGCTCTCAGTGGTCTGTGAAGGTAACAGAAGGGAGTGAAATATCACTGCATGCTTGTGTTGCTGGAGAGTGAGATGTTTCACTAAGCCTGTTTTGTGCAAACATCCAACTTCTTGTACTCGAATGCTTGCACAAACAGACTTGGCTTTGTTTTTATCAACTGTTCTTAAGTTAAATTAAAGTTATTTATGCAGAGTATAAACTGTTATGTGTTATCATTCTAGCCAGTCAAACAGTCTCCCTCTTTTTAAGTAATGTTGAGAGAAAATGTTTCTGTTTTCCTATTTTTACTGCACTATTTGTCATTAGGTTCTATAATTTTTCCCAAAAGGCACCCTATTCCCTTTATGGTGTACTACTTTTGACCAGAGCCCTATTGGTCTTGCTCAGAAGGAGTGCACTATAAAGGGAACAGGGTTCCATTTGGGATGCATTTTGGGACGCAACCTTGTGTATGTCTGTCTGCTGAGTCTTCTAAATAAAGTGAGCCTCAAGTCCCCATTCTCTAACCTGCACCTAAAACCCTACTGACAAGTCATATGCAATTAATAAACATGTATGACATCAATTTCCTGTGCATGTTGGTGTTGAGGGATTTTTGCCCTCAGTTCAAATCTTGTTTCCCCTGGGAAGCCAAGTAGATAGCATGATATACTACCATATTATCTCAAGGACAAGGTAAGATGGACAAAGTCCTTTGAGCTTGACACATTTGTATTGTTTATTGAAAACAGAGGAATACTTCAGTCATTGGTATGTAATAGGATGCTGGAATTCCTGTCATTCTTATGTAATATCGGAAATGCATATTGAGAGTTTGTTTTTTTCAGTGATATAGCTCTACATATCACTGACTAAATGGAACAGTATATCACTTTACACAAGTGCATTCAGCCACTCACAGGCTCTCACATAACACAATAAAATACTCTAAGAATGATGAATAAAGCATAGAGTACAGCATATTTACATACAGGCCTTTGGTACAATATTGGTTTAAATAACTAGCTGGTCAAAGTTTTCTCGTTGAAATTCTTCTGTTGGTGGATCTGCCTTGCGGTAAATTACAGCACCAGTCCAATGAACAAGAGACATCCTGGCTCGTTTGCTGACATTATGAAAGCGCATGAGGAAATCATCATTTCCAATCAAGTAAATCAACGGATTGATTGCGCTATTCAGGCAAGCCAGGCCACGGCTGATTTGATGAGCAACATAGATGTCATCGAAGCTTGCTTTGCAGGTGCCTTCCATTTTCAAAATCCTTATCTTCAAATTGAGATTTCTCAAAACATGGTAAGGGATAAAGCAAATTGAGAATAACACAGTCAAGATGATGACTAGTTTTAGACACCTCTGTTTCAATAAAGTATTGACGTTGGCTTTGGTGGCAAGGACCACTACTATATGTCCATAGCAAGCAAGAATGACGAGCAATGGTATAACGAATCCGGTAACAGTCCAGCCAATGCTATACGGCAGGTAATCCTTGATAAGGTGGTCGGCTGTCGAGTCATAGCACGCATCTGAGGAATTTGGTGCTGTCTTGTCAAAGAACATATCGGGAAGTATCTGAATAAAAACCAAAATCCAGACAAGAAAACTTATTGCCACCGAGTGGCGAGTGTTGATTCTTCCCATCACGTTCATTGGGTGCACAATACCAAGGTATCGATAAATACTGATGCATGTCAGGAACCCGATACTGCCGTAGAGATTCAAATTGAAACAGAATCTGGTGATCTTGCAGAATGTTTGTCCAAATATCCATTTACTGTTTAGCGCGTAATAGACAACCAAAAATGGCAATGTAAATAGGTATAGCAAGTCCGCTATTCCAAGGTTGAGAATAAATATGTTAATACTTCCAATTTTCTTCCAGCGTGTAAAAACAGTTTTTAACCCACAGAAGTTTGCAAATGTTCCGACGACAAACACCAGCACGAACACAGCTGGTAAAAATCTGTGCGTAAAAGACAGGTTAATTTCTGCACATGTGGTAATGTTGAGAACGTGCGCGTCGTGGTCCTCTGACATTTTCATCTTCGTTCTTTTCAATCAGAGTGAAGTCAAGACACAAGCTATTTTTCGTATTGCAGAAGAATATCAATCGATGACGCTCAGAAGTTAATGAGATCAAACTTGGACATGGACACACTTCGGAAATCGTAGCCGTACACACAGACATGCTGCGCATGACGACCTAATGTGAAACTAAAAGTGTATACACCCATTTCCTTAGATATAAGGATTATTTCATTCGTTTACAGGAGGTAATGTGATACTGTATTCGAAAGCTAAATTAACAGAGTTATAGTATCCTGCAATTATTACTGCAAGTCAAGATATGAGTAACAACCCACTGGGCACACACTGGTTGAGTCAGCATTGTTTCAATGGTCAACCTATTGTGATGTGAAATATATATTTTTTAAGTAATCACCAGTAGATTACTGTTTTCATCTCATTTCAACCAGCGTTGTAAACATTGCAATTAGGGAAAACTTAAACTTAAGTACAATGACTTAACCTGACTAACAGGTTGTTACATTAACATAATCATCAGAACTATCTATACATTGGAATTGAGTCAAAAATTCCATGTAGAAATGTAACAAATATTTTCCATCCTTTGTACTGAGTGTACAAAACATTAAGAATGACATATACTGACCAGGTGAAAGCTATGAGCAGTTATTGATGTCACATGTTAAATCCACTTCAATCAGTTTAGCTGAAGGGGAGGAGACACGTTAAAGAAGGATTTTTAAGCCTTGAGACAATTGAGACATAGATTGTGTATGTATGCCATTTGGAGGGTGAATGGGCAAGACAAGATTTAAGTGCCTTTGGAAGGGGTATGGTAGTAGATGCCAGGCACACCGGTTTGTGTCAAGAACTGCAACGCTGCTGTGTTTTTCTCACTCCACAGTCTCCTGTGTGTATCATGAATGGTCCACCACCCAAAGGACATCCAGCCAACTTGACACAATTGTGGGAAGCATTGGAGTCAACATGGGCCAGCATTCCTGTTGAGCGCTTTCGATACCTTGTAGAGTTTATGCTCCGACAAATTGAGGGCAAAAGGAGGGGGTGCAACTCAATATTAGGAAGTTTTGTGGAATTTCATATTTGAATAAACATATTTCATTTGACCTTGTTTCAATGTTGATAGTAAAATGTTATTTTTTAATCAATGTCATTGTTTCAATGTCATGCCATCAACCTAAATAAAGAGGTATATTTAATTAAAATATGGAACCACAGTCCAACAACTCTTGCCTGAATAGTGACTCCTACTGATAATGATGTGAAATAATGCACTTCAGTAAGAACAAGCCTACCATACAGATGCCTACCTCTATGTAACCTGCTTAGCTTTGGAAACCCCCTGCAGCTAGTACAGCTGAGCTATCATGTAACCACATTCAGACATTGATGAGGATCCATACAAAAAAAAATTGTAGACTACCTGAATCACGTTGAATAGTTGACAGTAACTCCTCTAACTTTTCTTACACAAGTTGTATGTGAAAGTCAATTCGAAGTGAAGTTGTGTTTATGTAGGCCACATTTACATCTGATTTGCCCAAAGGACACCCTTATGTCAAAGTGTGGCTATGTATCATTCATCCATGGTTGATTGGAGCTTTGGACATTTAGATGTCGTTATCATTAGCCCTATAAATAGGATGCCAAATTCATGATATTAATAATAAACTTTTACCTTTGGATATTTTCTTTTATATGAAGGATGGTTGGTTGATTTCAAATGTAACCTACAAGTTAATAATTCACATTAGATTCACGTCTCCATCTCAACCAAAAAATAGGACTAATAGGACTAAATAGGACTAAATCCAATCAAACTTCATTTGAAGTGCGTTTAAAGTTTTATTTGATTTAGTGCTGTTCTTTAACAGATTTTTTGGGTTGCGATAGAGACGTGAATCCAACATATCAGTCATTAATTTGCAGACAATCTGGATATTGAATGAACGCAACCAAATCAACACTTGAGGGAGATGTAATCTTCAGTTTGGATGGTATTTCCTGTAAATATTATGAATAACACATATAAAAGACAATATCCAAAGGTAAAAGTTTATTGCTAATATCACAAATTTGGTATCCCATTTATAGGGCTAATGTTACTACTTCTAAACTTCCAAAGATCCAATCAACCATGGGATGAATGAAAGTACACCTAGCTTCATGCTGAAATGATTGTGTCCTTTGGGCAAATCAGTTGTCAATGTAGCCCGCATAAACCAAATCTCACTCCGAATTTACGTTCACTTTCACATACAGCTTGTGTAAGAAACGTGAGAGGAGTGACTTTCCACTATTCAATGTTATTTTGGTAATCTATGCAAATTAGTATGTTCAACATCTAAATGTGTTGACATGATAGCTCCGTGTTTCCAAAGCTATGCAGGGTACATAGGGGTATGCATCTAGATGTTAGACTTGTTCTCCCTGAAGTGCATTACCCCTCATATACCAGTAGTCACTGTTCAGGCAGGAATTGTTGAACTGAGGCTTCACATTTTATTTAAATATTCCCTTTATTTAGGTTGATGGCATGATGTTGAAACAATTACAATGAATCAAACATGCCTTTTTACTATCAACATTGAAACGAGGTCAAATAAAATATGTCTAATCAAATATGAAATTAATTTCAATCACAGAGCATTCGGAAAGTATTCAAACCCGTTCCCTTTTTTCAAATGTTGTTACGTTACAGCCTTATCTTATTATAAAATTTATTAAATAAATGTTGTTCCTCAGAAATCTACACATAATACCCCATCCCCTCTCTCCACTGGGATTCTCTGCCTCTAACCCTGTTGCAAGGGCTGAGTCACTGGCTTACTGGTGCTCTGCCATGCCGTCCCTGGGAGGGGTGCGTCACTTGAGTGGGTTGATGTGTCGGAGGGCTAGGGCCAGTCTGTTATATCTGGACTATTTCTCCTGTCTTATCCGGTGTCCTGTGTGAATTTAAGTATGCTCTCTAACTCTCTCTCTTTCTCTCTTTCTCTCTTTCTTTCTTTCTCTCTCTCGGACCATGCCCTAGGACCATGCCTCAGGACTATCTGGCCTGATGACTCCTTGCTGTCTCCAGTCCACCTGGCCGTGCTGCTGCTCCAGTTTCAACTGTTCTGCCTATGGAATCCTGATCTGTTCACTGGACGTGCTACCTATCCCAGGCCTGCTGTTTTCAACTCTCTAGAAACAGCAGGAGCGGTAGAGATACTCTCAATGATCGGCTATGAAAAGCCAACTGACATTTACTCCTGAGGTGCTGACCTGTTGCACCCTTGACATCCACTGTGATTATTATTATTTGACCCTACTGGTCACCTATGAACATTTGAACATATTGGCCATGTTCTATTAATCTCCACCAGGCACAGCCAGAAGAGGACTGGCCACCCCTCATAGACTGGTTCCTCTCTAGGTGTCTTCCTAGGTTCTGGCCTTTCTAGGGAGTTTTTCCTAGCCACCGTGCTTCTACACCTGCATTGCTGGGTTTCTTTACATCACTTTGAGATATCAGCTGATGTACGCAGGGCTATATAAATACATTTGATTGATTGATTGATTGATAATGACAAAGCAAAAACAGGTTTTAGACATTTTTTGCTAATTTATTAAAAAAAATCTAAAACTTACCTTATTATTACCTTACCTTAGAAATACCTTATTTAAATAAGTATTCAGACCCTTTGCTATGAGACTCAAAATGGAACTCAGCTGCATCCTGTTTCCATTGTCCATCCTTGAGATGTTTCTACAACTTAATTGGAATCCACCTGTGGTAAATTCAATTGATTGGACATGATTTGGAAAGGCACACACCTGTCTATATAAGGTCCCACAGTTGACAGTGCATGTCAGAGCAAAAACCAAGCCATGGGGTCAAAGGAATTGTCCATAGAGCTCTGAGAGAGGATTGTGTCGAGCCACAGATTTGGGGATGGGTACCAAAAAATGTCTGCAGCATTGAAGGTCCCCAAGAACACAGTGGTGTGGCAGAATAATCAGAATTTGCTCGGTAACATAGATCATTAAGATGTCTTATCTGCATAATATGCTTATATGATTGAACTGTTGAACTCTTGTTATTAGAATGTATCCATTCGGACTCTCTCCCTCAGATGGGCCTCAGTCACCTGGGGCCCAGAAATGGGAGAAGTCAGGCTTCTCTATCACATGTCCCTGTTGCTATACATAATATCAGAAAGAGAAGGGGACAGAAGGATACATTGTCTTCATATGTGGATATGTATCTTTACCTATTACAAACCATGTGAAGAGATGGCGTGATTAATAGGGAACCAATTACTTGTCTCCACAATGTCTGTGCCCAGTCACTCCCTCCTTTGGCTTTGGGGGAGATACGTTCTGAGACAGGATGTGTGGGGTAGTGTCTGGAACCATTGTACATCATCTTTGATGTTGCACCTATCCTGGGATTGTGTATGACTTAGATGCTCACTCTCCTCTGTGAGCTCATCTAGGCGTGTGGTCAAGGACATGGGTTTTAAAACTGACAAAGGGTCAGTTTGTTATATCTGGAATACTTCTCCTGTCCTATTCGGTGTCCTGTGTGAATCTAAGTGTGCGTTCTCTAATTCTCTCCTTCTCTCTTTCTTTCTCTCTCTCGGAGGACCTGAGCCCTAGGACCATGCCCCAGGACTACCTGACATGATGACTCCTTGCTGTCCCCAGTCCACCTGACCGGGCTGCTGCTCCAGTTTAAACTGTTCTGCCTTATTATTATTCGACCATGCTGGTCATTTATGAACATTTGAACATCTTGGCCATGTTCTGTTATAATCTCCACCCGGCACAGCCAGAAGAGGACTGGCCATCCCACATATGCTCTCTCTAATTCTCTCTTTCTTTCTCTCTCTCGGAGGACCTGAGCCCTAGGACCATTCCCCAGGAATAACTGACATGATGACTCCTTGCTGTCCCCAGTCCACCTGACCGTGCTGCTGCTCCAGTTTAAACTGTTCTGCCTTATTATTATTCGACCATGCTGGTCATTTATGAACATTTGAACATATTGGCCATGTTCTGTTATAATCTCCACCCGGCACAGCCAGAAGAGGACTGGCCACCCCACATAGCCTGGTTCCTCTCTAGGTTTCTTCCTAGGTTTTGTCCTTTCTA
The DNA here is from genome assembly GCF_045791955.1 of Oncorhynchus clarkii lewisi. Lineage (NCBI taxonomy): Eukaryota > Metazoa > Chordata > Actinopteri > Salmoniformes > Salmonidae > Oncorhynchus > Oncorhynchus clarkii. The sequence goes on along the minus strand of NC_092163.1, from coordinate 26,215,280 downwards.
GGGAGTTTTTCCTAGCCACCGTGCTTCTACACCTGCATTGCTTGCAGTTTGGGGTTTTAGGCTGGGTTTCTGTACAGCACTTTGAGATATCAGCTGATGTACGAAGGGCTATATAAATACATTTGATTTGATTTGATTTTACTTGAGATAGGGGTATCTGGAGTTGACAATTGATTTATGCCATAGAATGAGTTGGTGTTTATGTACTATGAAGTACCAGGGATGTGATCTGATCCTTGGGCCAAACTCTGTACAATAAGAACAGTCTTCATAGCAAATGCTATTTGACTTTCTCAGTTATCAAGTCTCACCTTGTGACCCATTCCACACATCTGTTGTTTGCTATGTAGACTAAGGGGGTGTATCTTTGCTATAAAAAGGTCCTTTGTATCCTTTGTGTCGGGGCTCTCAACGAATCATCTGAGGGTGGTTCGTCGACCAGCCATCGCTATTGCAGAGCTCTCACTAATGAAGATTCAGTTTAAGTATAACTCTGACTTGTGTGATAAGTTTGTCTCTCCTCATTTGATAACACAGAAATTAACCATTACAGTGGCCTCCATCATTCTTAAATGGAAGGAGTTTGGAACCACCAAGAATCTTCCTGGAACTGGCCGCCTGGCCAAATTGAGCAATCGGGGCAGAAGTGACTTGGTCAGGGAGGTGACCAAGTGTCACGTTCTGACCTTTATTTCCTTTGTTTTGTCGTTATTTAGTATGGTCAGGGCGTGAGCTGGGGTGGGCAGTCTATGTTTGTTTTTCTATGATTTTGGGATTTCTATGTTTTGGAATAGCATGGTTCTCAATCAGAGGCAGGTGTCATTAGTTGTGTCTGATTGAGAATCATACTTATGTAGCCTGGGTTTCACTGTTTGTTTGTGGGTGTTTGTTTCTGTGTCTGTGTTTGTTCACCACACGGTACTGTTTTCGGTTTCGGTTATTCACGTTACGTTTATTGTTTTTGTATTTTAGTGTTCAGTTTGTCTTTAAAATAAACATCATTAACACTTACCACGCCGCATCTTGGTCCTCCGATCCTTCTCGCTTCTCCTCCTCAGACGAAGAGGAGGAGGAAAACCGTTACACCAAGAACGTGATAGTCACTCTTACAGAGCTCCAGAGTTTGTCTGTGGAGATGGGAGAACATTCCAGAAGGACAACCATCTCTGCAGCACTCCACCAAGCGTGGTGGTGGCAGCATCATGCTGTGGGGATGTTTTTAAGCGGCAGGGACTGGGAGACAGGGTCGAGAGGAAGATGAATGGAACAAAGTACAGAGGGATCCTTGATGAAAACCTTCTCCAGAGCGCTCAGGACTTCAGACTGGCGCGAAGGTTCAAACAGCCAAGACAATGCAGGAGTGGCTTCAGGACAAGAGTCTGAATGTCCTTGATTTGCCCAGCCAGAGCCCGGACTTGAACCCGATCAAACATCGCTGGAGAGACCTGAAAAAAGCTGTCCTGTGATGCTCCCCATCCAACCTGATAGAGATTGAGAGTATCCGTAGAGAAGAATGGGAGAAACTCCCCAAATACAGGTGTGCCAAGCTTGTAGCGTCATACCCAAGAAGACTTGGGCTGTAATCGCTGCCAAAGGTGCTTTAACAAAGTACTGAGTACTTACAGTACCAATCAAAAGTTTGGAAACACTTACTCATATTTTATACAATGTAAAATAATAGCGAAGACATCAAAACTATGAAATAACACATTTGGAATCATGTAGTAACCAAAAAAGTGTTAAAAAATATATAGATTTTAGATTCTTCAAAGTAGCCACACTTTGCCTTGATGACAGCTTTGCATACTATATTCAGACCCCTTGGGCTCTGAATACTTTCCGAATGCATGAGCATAGGATGAAAAATATTTTTTATGTGGAATTTTCGACACAATTTGTTTACATAGTTCTGATGATTATGTTGAAATTAGACTGGAGTCAGGTTAAGTCGTTGTATTTAAGTTTAAGTTTTACTCTAATTTTTAATGTTTACAATGCTGGTTGAAATAAAATGAAAATAGTTCTTGGTTGATTACTTTTTACTAATCCAAATGTATTTTCTATGTAGAGTCCAGGTCACAATAGGTTGACAAATGACATTGAAACAATGTTGATTCAACCAGTGTGTTCCCAGTGTGAATAGGCTTTTAAGGCATGAATGTGAGAATTTAAATATTTCATTGATGACGTTTTAATTATTAACCATACCAATCTACAAGACAGTAATTCAGGTGTCTTTATCCTCATTGTAACATAGCGTAATAACAATATTACTGAAAAAAGTATTTGACTGATAACATAATACTTAACAGTTTATAGAAATTATGACTGACAGCTAAGCTTGCGCATGAAGGTCACTTGGAGTTGACACCAACCTATTTTTACTTACAGTAACTTCCTACTCTACATTCAGTTCCATATTTACTTTGAGGTAACCGAAACGGCCGCTATAGGCCTCCACCTCCATCCACCACCATGCATCACTCAATCAACACGTCACTCATCCTCTCTCTCTCTCTCTCCCTCTTTTTATCTCTCTCGTTCTCTCTCTCTCTCTCTCTCTCTCACACACAGACACCTTTTCTAAGAATCTTGATGATGGAGGTATTCATTTAAATTAAATGGCCCTAATCAATATTCAAAATCAAATAGAGGATGAAATTCAATCAAACCTGCACTGCGGAAATTGTTAACACTGTTATTACACATATTCTAAGCAATGCAAAGCAGTTGACTATATTTACTGGGTTAAACTAATGGTGCTTTTTCAACAGCGCATGAACCATGTGTTTTTTCCCACAGTGCAAGTTTGATTGAATCCTACCCTACTCTTCAATTCCTATTCGTATGTCATTGTCCAGTATCTTTACTGACAGGGCCTGCCCATCTCTGGCTTTGGGGCTATTTCACTCTCCACGGTCCTATACTCTAAAGCCGGTGAATGGCTCTCCTGTAGGCTGTGAATGGGGACTGGGGACAATTGTAGTGGTGGCAGGAGCAGGACTCAATCATCATCACCTGCTGGTGGATCATCCTGCCCTGGGGGCAGCGGAAGGCCATGTTGACAGTCCTGGTGTGGTAGGGGCTGCAGCAGCGGCCTTCCAGACACTGCAGGCCACAGAACCGTAACCTGTAGGCCCACGTGCTCAAACAGCCCTGGTGCTCCAGATGAATGGGCACGGGAGACCTGAAGCTACTATCGCAGGCACCAGTTCCCTGCAATACACATAACAGTGGACTTCAATTTAAAACATTGAATGATTTTAAATTATCTCTTACTTCAACTTTTAGTTTATCAACATGGACTTTGAAATATTATTATATTAGGACATTAGGACAACTCTCCATACAATTCTTCATGATGCAGTTCTTCTGATGGCACACCTTTATGGTCAATTTATGGTCAATGCTGTATCTAAGTAAAGGTACAATATAAATTATATCAAGTAATTCATCCCATTTGCCAACAATGAAAGCAAAACATTTCTAATGGCCAAACTGTCCACCCACCACAAGTGGCAATCCATTCTACCTCAACTAACCTCGAAAACAAAATGGCCAGACAGCAGTAAGAGTATTTGCAAAGTGTTTGAGAGTGTTTGAGGTAAAGAAAAGCGGAGACCGCTGCTCCCACTCACCACATGCGACCTGCTGCGAGGCACGGCAGTGGCCTGGCATGGCCTGAGTTGGCACAGTCTGGTTTGGGTCTGCAGGCGGCAGGCCCAGTTCTTGTTTGAGCTGCGGGTGGAGACACCTGGGCCACAGCTGCTGGAGCAGGGGCTCCAGTCTGTGCTCTGCTCAATGCAGTTGGAGTTCAGGCCCTGGCCCTGAGACTGAGCCCCACCACCATCACCACGAAACCCGTGACGCACCCTCTCCCTCTCTGGTGGTTTCTCCACTGGGTAGTGTTGAAAGACAAGGGCAATGTGAAGCTGTTAGTCCATTTGCATACTCATTGGGTTTGTTATGTGAGGATATTGATATGGCTATGCTATTACACACAAAGGAAATGTTATGTGCATTTCTTGTCCATTAAATATGAATATTGTGGTTTTAAATGCCTAAATATAGGTGACTTCTGGATTCAATACATACTGCCTATTTGTATGATGTAACTACTCCTTGCACACACATGTCTTCAGTTGAAGCATCGACAGGTTGGCTACAAAAAAGGGTAACACTTTACTTGAAGAGGGTATCCGTACAAGGCATTCATAAAACATTAATGAAACTATTCATAACATGTGTTAAGAACGTTGTTATTAAGAACGTTTTTTTTAATGATACTGTAACATTCATAAAACATTAATGAAACTATTCATAACATGTGTTAAGAACGTTGTTATTAAGAACGTTTTTTTTAATGATACTGTAACATTCATAAAACATTAATGAAATCATTCATAACATGTGTTAAGAACGTTGTTATTAAGAACGTTTTTTTTAATGATACTGTAACATTCATAAAACATTAATGAAACCATTCATAACATGTGTTAAGAACGTTGTTATTAAGAACATTTTTTTTAATGATACTGTAACATTCATAAAACATGAATGAAATCATTCATAACATGTGTTAAGAACGTTGTTATTAAGAACGTTTTTTTTAATGATACTGTAACATTCATAAAACATGAATGAAATCATTCATAACATGTGTTAAGAACGTTGTTATTAAGAACGTTTTTTTTAATGATACTGTAACATTCATAAAACATTAATGAAACCATTCATAACATGTGTTAAGAACGTTGTTATTAAGAACGTTTTTTTAATGATACTGTAACATTCATAAAGCTGGTATTTCATGAAGGTATAAGGAGTGCATCAATTAAAGGGTTACTCCAAAACAATAGTCTACCTGTTATTAATAGTATTAAAAACGATTCCATGATGTTATTTTGCCCTCTGAATTGACCTGTGTAAACACTGCCATGCAGGTTCAATTAAACTGCACCCTTTTGTCAAAAAGGCAATAGTTGAACAAATACTGCTCTTGATAGTATCAAAGCTCTGACGAAGGCTGTGAGGCCGATACATAAAGCTTATTAAAGATCAGTGATACATCCTAATTCCTCTGTGTTGTGCCTTGAAGATGTTTTATCCTGGCAAACAAGCAGTAAATCGCACTGCAGCACCTAAGTTACTTCAAGACTTTAACGTCACACCAAATTGTTGCTACATATTTTCCACATTTTGACCAAGGGATCCAAGGGATTCTCTATTTTGTTACTGTGATGTGCAACTCAAAATGATCCATTTGTAGTTAAAGGAATTCTTTGGGACTTTGGCAATTATGCCATTTATCCACTTCCCCAGAGTCAGATGAATTTGTAGATACCATTTTTATGTGTCCAGTATGAAGGAAGTTAAAAGTAGTTTCAAGAGCCAATGCTAACTACCAGTAGCGCAATGACTGGCATGCTAGCAGATACCAATAGACTTCCAGTCATAGACTTCCAGCGCTAATGCTAGTTTGCATTGGATCGTGAAACTACCATACTGGACACATCAACTTAAAAATAAGAGTTCATCTCTCTGGAGTTCATCTCCCCAGTTCATCTCTCTGGGGAAGTAGATAAAAGGCATCATTGCCAGAATCCCAAAGTATCCCTTTAAATATTTAAAAGAAAAGTAAAAGAAAATGAAAGAAAAATACATTTTATTTTGGGACCACTTTCTTTTAAATGTCTCCTGCAGATTAACTGTAGATGCAAAAAAAACATTACACTTTGACAACCTGTAAAGTTTTTTAAAATATTGTTCTTGTAAACAAAATGGACAGTCAATGGAAAGTTCAGCTTGATTGCCAACTTTAGCTTTCCTTTCAAAATGTTTGCACAAGGTAGTTACAGTATGCAGTTGGGAGGCGTTGTGGAATTTGTCCATGCGAGGCGAGCAGGGTTGAAGAAGAGTTGCTTGCAAGGGTGTGAGGCATTCCCGTGTGAGGCATTCAAAATGTTATGCCTCGACTTAACCCTTAAGGTTGTTGTGTCCTAATTTTAAATGTAATTTAATTTAATTGTTGTGTCCTAATTTAACCAAATCATGATTTATAGGACACCACAATGTCAAGGGAATGTCGCAATTGTCACGAGTGAATGAGCCCAGCATCTTGGAAATTGATTGCACATATTGGCAACTCAATCTCACATTGCAAGACATTTCGCGTCTTTAGGACAAATTTCATATATACAGTGCCTTCGGAAAGTATTCAGACCCCTTGACTTTTTACACATTTTGATACGTTGCAGTCTTGTTCTGAAATTTATCAAATCCTTTTTTCCCCTCATCAACACACAATATCCCATAATGACAAAGCAAAACAGGTTTTTAGAAATTTTTGCAAATAATTTTTTTTTTTATTAAAAAATGAAATATCACATTTACATAAGTATTCAGACCCTTTACTTGGTACTTTGTCAAAGTACCTTTGGCAGTGATTACAGCCTTGAGCCTTCTTGGGTATGGAGTTACAAGCCTGGCACTCCTGTATTTGGAGAGTTTTCTCATTCTTCTCTGTAGATCCTCTCAAGCTCCGTCAGGTTGGATGGGGAGCATTGCTGCACAGCTATTTTCAGGTCTCTCCAGAGATATTAGATCGGTTCAAGTCAGGGCTCTGCCTGGGCCACTCAAGGACATTCAGAGACTTGTCCCGAAACCACTCCTGCATTGTCTTGGCTGTGCTAAGTCCCATTGTCCTGTTGGAAGGGGAACCTTCACCCCAGTCTGAGGTCCTGAGCGCTCTGAAACAGGTTTTCATCAAGGATCTCTCTGTATATTGCTCCATTCATCTTTCACTCAATCCTGATGAGTCTCCCAGTCCCTCCTGCTGAAAAACATCCCCACAGTATGATGCTGCCACCACCATGCTTCACCGTAGGGATGGTGCCAGGTGTCCACCTGGGGTGAAGCTTGGCATTCAGGCCAAAGAGTTCCATCTTAGTTTCATCAGATCAGAGAATCTTGTTTCTCATGGTCTGATAGTCCTTTAGGTGCCTTTTGGCAAAATCCAACCAGGCTGTCATGCTTTTTACTGAGGATTGGCTTCCATCTGGCCCCTCTACCATAAAGGCCTGATTGGTGGAGTGCTGCAGAGATGGTTGTCCTTCTGTAAGGTTCTCCCATCTCCACAGAGGAACTCTGGAGCTCTGTCAGAGTGACCATTGGGTTCTTGGTCACCTCCCTGACCAAAACGTGCTTCAACAATGTACTGAGTAAAGGGTCTGAATACTTATGTAAATGTGATATTTCCGGGGGATGTTTTTTGTATGTTTTTGCTTTGTCATTATGGGGAATTGTGATTAAACTGATGAGGGGGAAAAAAAGTCAAGGGGTCTGAATACTTTCCAAATTATATTCTTTTTAGTTTTTTTTACTATTTCTCCATTTTATCTTTTTTTTATTCACTTTGAGATTATTCTTGTAAAATGAAAAGCGCTTTAAAAATGAAATAAAGTATTACTATTAATCATTCCTAATCAGTATTTTTTTCATATTTTTGCCTATAGAGTACAGTACCTGCAGCCATAGTGTCTGGGTAAATGTTGTTGTCCAGGCTTTCACAGACCCACTCCCTGCAGCACCTCCCAGGCTGGCGCACTAGCTGAGGGTTGGGGCAGTTGGCTGCGGCAGGAACCTGTAGGTCATCGCTGCACAGTGGAACACAGGTCACCCCGCCACCCAGGCAGTGGCACAGCTGTGCACACGACTGCTGGAATGTCTGGCCCTCCTCGAAGCGCATGCCGTTCAGTTCACATCCCAGCATGTTCTGGCCTGGTCACAGAGAGAGGAATAGATGGGGAGACAGATGGGGAAGTGAGAGAGTGAACTTTTTAAAATAAACTCAAAAAAAGAAACGTCCTCTCACTGTCAACTGCGTTTACTTTCAGCAAACTTGGACCATGTGTAAATATTTGTATGAACATAACAAGATTCAACAACTGAGACATAGACATGTGACTAACAGAAATGGAATAATGTGTCCCTGAACAAAGGCGGGGGTCAAAATCAAAAGTAACAGTCAGTATCTGGTGTGGCCACCAGCTGCATTAAGTACTGCAGTCCATCTCCTTCTCATGGAATGCACCAGTTCTTGCTGCTCTTCCACCAAGGCACCTGCAAGTTTCCAGATATTTCTGAGGGGAATGGCCCTAGCCCTCACCCTCCGATCCAACAGGTCCCAGACGTGCTCAATGGGATTGAGATCCGGGCTCTTCGCTGGCCATAGCAGAACACTGACATTCCTGTCTTGCAGGAAATCACGCACAGAACAAGCAGTATGGCTGGTGGAATTGTCATGCTGGAGGGTCATGTCAGGATGAGCCTGCAGGAAGGGTACCACATGAGGGAGGAGGATGTCTTCCCTATAACGCACAGCATTGAGATTGCCTGCATTGACAACAAACTCAGTCCAATGATGCTGTGACACACTGCCCCAGAACATGACGGACCCTCCACCTCCAAAGCGATCCTGCTCCGGAGTACAGGCCTCGGTGTAATGCTCAGTCCTTCTACGATAAACATGAATCCGACCATCACCCCTGGTGAGACAAAACCGCGACTCGTCAGTGAAGAGCACTTTTTGCCAGTCCTGTCTGGTCCAGCAACGGTGGGTTTATGCCCAAAGGCGACGCTGTTGCCGGTAAAGTCTGATGAGGACCAGCCTTACAACAGGCCTACAAGCCCTCAGTCCAGCCTCTCTCAGCCTATTGCAGACAGTCTGAGCACTGATGGAGGGATTGTGCGTTCCTGGTGTATCTCGGGCAGTTGTTGTTGCCATCCTGTACCTGTCCCGCAGGTGTGATGTTCGGATGTACCGATCCTATGTAGGTGTTGTTACACGTGGTCTGCCACTGCGAGGACGATCAGCTGTCCGTCTTGTCTCTCTGTAGCGCTGTCTTAGGCATCTCACAGTACGGACATTACATTACATCTGCAGGCACGTTCACGCAGATGAGCAGGGAACCTGGGCATCTTTCTTTTGATGTTTTTCAGAGTGAGTAGAAAGGCCTCTTTAGTGTCCTAAGTTTTCATAACTGTGACCTTAATTGCCTACCGTCTGAAAGCTGTTAGTGTCTCTAACGACCGTTCCACAGGTGCATGTTCATTCGTTGTTTCTGGTTCATTGAACAATCATGGGAAACAGTGTTTAAACCCTTAACAATGAAGATCTGTGAAGTTATTTGGATTTTTACAAATTATCTTAGAAAGACAGGGTCCTGAAAAAGGGATGTTTCTTTTTTTGCTGAGTTTTAGGTGAAGCGGATCAAAACAAAATCAAATCACATTGCATTACTCGCAATGCGCCGAATACACCAGGTTTAGATTTTACAGTGAAATGCTTACTTACAAGTCCCTAACCAACAATGCAGTTTAAAAAATATGAATAATAATAAGAAATAAAAGTAACAAGTACTGAAAGATCAGCAGTAAAATAACAATAGCGAGACTATATACAAGGGGTACCGGTACCGAGACAATGTGCGGGGGAACCAGTTAGTCGATGTTATTGAGGTAATATGTACATATAGGTAGAGTTATTAAAGTGATTATGCATGGATAATAACAGAGAGTAGTAGTGGCGTAAAATGGGGGGGATGCAAATAGTCTGGGTAGCCATTTTATTAGATGTTCAGGAGTCTTATGGCTTGGGGCAGAAGCTGTATAGAAGCTTCTTGGACCTAGATTTGGCACCCCGGTACCGCTTGCCGTGCGGTAGCAGAGAGAACAGTCTATGACTAGGGTGGCTGGAGAATATGACAATTTATTTGGGCCTTCCTGTGACACCGCCTGGTATAGAGATCCTGGATGGAAGGAAGCTTGTCCCCAGTGATGTATTAGGCGGTACGCACTACCCTCTGTAGTGCCATGCGGTCAGAGGCCGATCAGTTGCCATATCAGGCAGTGATGCAACCCGTCAGAATGCTCTTGATGATGCAGCTGTAGAACCTTTTGAGGACCGGAGTACCCATGCCAAATCTTTTCAGTCTCCTGAGGAGACTAGGTATAGGTTTTATTGTGCCCTCTTCACAACTGTCTTAGTGTGCTTGGACCATGTTAGTTTGTTGGTGATGTGGACACCAAGGAACTTAAAGCTCTCAATCTTCTCCACTACAGCCCTGTCGATGAGAACGGGGGCGTGCTCGGTCTTCCTTTTCCTGTAGACTACAATCATCTCCTTTATCTTGATCACGATGAGGGAGAGGTTGCTGTCCTGGCACCACACGGCCAGGTCTCTGACCTACTCCATATAGGCTGTCTTGTCGTTGTCGGTGATCAGGACTACCACTGTTGTGTCATCGGCAAACTTAATGATGGTGTTGGAGTCATGCCTGGCCGTGCAGTCATGAGTAAACAGGGAGTACAGGAGGGGACTGAGCATGCACCGCTGAGGAGCCCCCGTGTTGAGGATCAGCATGGCGAATGTGTTGTTATCTAGCCTTACCACCTGGGGGTGACCCGTCAGGAAGTCCAGGATCCAGTTGCAGAGGGAGGTGTTTAGTCGCAGGGTTCTTAGCTTATTGATGAGCTTTGAGGGCACTATGGTGTTGAATGCTGAGCTGTAGTCAATGAATAGCATTCTCACATAGGTGTTCCTCTTGTCCATGCGGGAAAGGGCAGTGTGGAGTGCAATAGAGATTGCATCATCTGTGGATCTGTTCTGCTTTAATTTTTGCTTGTGACAACGTACGGTGGCAAGAAAAAGTATGTGAACCCTTTGGAATTACCTGGATTTCTGCATGAATAGGTCATCAAATTTGATCTGATCTTCATCTAAGTCATAACAATAGACATACACATTATTGTATTTTTCTTGTCTATTTTGAATACATCATTTAAATATTCACAGTGTAGGTTGGAAAAAGTATGTAAACCCCTAGGCTAATGACTTCTCCAAAAGCTAATTGGACTCAGGAGTCAGCTAACCTGGAGTCCAATCAATGAGACGAGATTGGAGATGTTGGTTAGAGCTGCCTTGCCCTATAAAAAACACTCACAAAATTTGAGTTTGCTATTCACAAGAAGCATTGCCTTATGTGAACCATGCCTCGAACAAAAGAGATTTCAGAAGACCTAAGATTAAGACTTGTTGACTTGCATAAAGCTGGAAAGGGTTACAAAAGTATCTTTAAAGGCCTTAATGTTCATCAGTCAAATAAGACAAATTGTCTATAAATGGTGAAAGTTCAGCACTGTTGATACTCTCCCTAGGAGTAGCCATCCTGCAAAGATGACTGCAAGAGCACAGCGCAGAATGCTCAATGAGGTTAAGAAGAATCCTAGAGTGTCAGCTAAAGACTTACAGAAATCTCTGGAACATGCTAACATCTCTGTTGACAAGTCTACGATACGTAAAACACTAAACAAGAATGGTATTCACGTTTTAGTCAGAGTCCTGATCTCAACCCGATTGTGATGCTGTGGCATGACCTCAAGAGAGCAGTTCACACCAGACATCCCAAGAATATTGCTGAACTGAATCGTTTTTGTAAAGAGGAATGGTCCAAAATTCTTCCTGACTATTGTGCAGGTCTTATCCGCAACTCCAGAAAACGTTTGGTTGAGGTTATTGCTGCCAATGGAGGCTCAACCAGTTATTAAATCCAAGGGTTCACATACTTTTCCCACCCTGCACTGTGAATGTTTACACAGTGTGTTCAATTTAGACATGAAAATGTATAATTGTTTGTGTGTTATTAATTTAAACACACTATGTTTGCCTGTTCTTGTGACCTGGATGAAGCTCAGATCAAATGTTATGACCAATTTATGCAGAAATCCGGGTATTTCCAAAGGGTCCACATACTTTTTCTTGCCACTGTATGTGGTGTCAAATCTAGGGTGAAGACATGTGTACTGAAATAACATTTGAGTCATTTAGCAGACACTTATCCAGAGTGCATATATTTTTTTACTTTTTGAACACTTCTAATGGCTGCCTTTGACATCAATGTCGCAATACTTGTTGTATCCAACTGGATGTTGTGGGATTATTACCCATGGCTGCCATTCCCAATCATAAATAACTTAAGTTCTTGGCTATTTTCCTATTATTTATGGCCATGAAATAGAACATTCAACATTCATCTTAGTCAAAGATTTGCTGTGCATGAAAACTGGGATATACTCTTACATCTCACTCCATTTGAGTTCTTATTATCATTACCATGATCACATAATGGAAATGTTTTGAGGCTTTGTACAGTATTTGTACCCTGCAAAGTAGTCGCCTGGTCCCAGATCTGTTTGCGCTGTCTTGCCAACTGTCTTGTAGTTGGATCTTACAGTTGGCAAGATACCACAAACAGATATATCTTACAGTTGGCAAGATACCACAAACAGATATATCTCACAGTTGGCAAGACAGCACAAACAGACTTGGGACCAGTTTAACAGGGTAGTGCTGTACTCACTGACACACTCTCCAGGACCACCGGGGTAGCTGGCACTGTAGTCACACTGCAGGCCCTGCTGGCTGTCACACACAAACCTCTCCGTGCAGTCTTCGCCCTCCTGTCTGGCGCACACCTGGCAGCAGCGGCACCCATCCAGCACCGTGGACACCCCCAGAGGGCAGCGTGGTGCGGGCCTGGGGCAGTTGTGACACGGGCCCCCGCATAGCTGGCAGCACACCTAACACATGTGGGTTGACAGTAGGATGATTAACTGCAGTAGCGTTTGTGGATCAAATGTGTGCTACTGCAGTTTTCACCGGTAGCCTTTTGTTGACTGTAGGGGTTAAGGCTTTTTTGTCTGTGACTGTACTATAAATGTTACTGTACTTTTGTGTGTATTTGTTTGTGTAACCTGTAGGGTTCAAATCCTTACAGCTTCCCCAAATCCCAATTGGAGGTATTCCGGAATCAGCAGGGAATAAGCTGCAAGGGAATCGTCTAACCTGGAATTTTTTAACCATGAACATCATACAGGATATATTGCACACATATAACACACAAAAAACGTATGCCGGTCATTCATAGCATCACTTAAATGTATGTTGAATCTTAATTTGATCACTTTTTTTCACTGCAGGAAATGCAGATAAGCTTTGTGATTTAAATACACTCACTGAAACCCAGCACTATTAACAGTATTGCACTTTTTTCATGTAGCCTAATTTTGTTCAGCTAATAGCCTAACCACCAATCAAGCAACACTATGGACTAAACATTCACATCCTGTTGATGCAGGATTATTTTGCTGCGACAATTCTGGTAAAATACTGCCCTCTTGCAGTGCAAAAGCATTGCACTCTTTTTGTTTTTAAAGCCCTCCTGCATAAACTTCTGCCTTACCTTATTGTTGGCTAATCGACGTACAAGAGTCTCAGGGATGGCTAACTCTGGAAATCCCTTCAATCTCCACTGAGTTATGTAAATCTGCTTTTAGTTTTTTTCCAGCGCTCTCTAAAATTGGTTGAATTGGTGCCTCTAGGGCAATTCTAAAGGCTGATTGAGGACCTTTTTACAGAAAAATGTGTTTGTTTTCTATGATTGTGTTTTGCTTTTAGTGTATTGATGTGAATATTGATGTATATATTGGTGTATAATTGATGTGTATCAGTGGTGTTCGGTGCCGTTTAAGATGAGGGAGAACACTTATTTTTTATGAGCATGGCCTTAATTCTATTACAGCATATTGGATGACTGTCATTCATATTCCATTCACCCAGCTCAATGTAACATCGACAGGTTTAGGCTACACATGTACATGATACTTTACCCATCATGAGGTTGCTACAACTTAGCCTACGAATGAAAGTTTACAGCGCAGGTGCACATGTCTACAGAATTTTTTTTGTAATCAAGGTGACAGACAGTGACACATTCAATAGCACCTTGTACACTCTTGCCTGCATCTAATTTATCTAGGGTGTAATCATTAGTCCAACAGTTGCAAACAAGAGTTTCGATTGGACAAATTCAAGTCTGTTTATCCCCGTTTCTTTCTATTTCCTTTGTTTAAGAAACGTTTTTCAACTGAATTGGTGGAATAAATACACTCCTGATCACCCAGAAATACAGTTCACTTTCATAGCAGCACACATATAAACAGCATGATCACTTTGTTCATTGTATAATTCCTTCTCACATTTACGCGCTGTCTCTCACCTTTTCCATTCGCTTGTGGACTTTAGTGCACAACACAACAGCTGTCTGTGACCAGGCGAAGAAACCTTTCCAAGCCAAACATTCATACCATAACCGCTAACCACTCCACACAGCCTACATCATTGTCACCATATTAGCTAACGTCATAGTCAACATAGCTACTAGAACTAAGGCATTAGTAAACCCGCTTCAATCATGCAGTACAGTGTATAGTCAGCAAGCAGTTTAGCAGTTACACCTTCGGGCCCTGGTGGCAATAAATTAATAAAACCAAAAGCTTACCTCGACTTGGAAGAGTTTCAACGTTGAATAGCCATAGCCAGGTAGCTAACATAGCATCCCTTTCTGTTGGAGCCGGATGTTTGAGTAGGCTAAACTAGCTAGCTGCATTCACTAGCTAAGTAAGTGAAAGTGAAAAAAAATACAACAAAATATAGCTAGCTTTCTCTCTCTCTCTTGCTTCTGACGTTCTCTCTCTTTGAGTCAACTACTCACCACAATTTATGCACTGCAGTGCTAACTAGCTGTAGCTTATGCTTTCAGTGCTAAATTCATTATCTGATCCTTTGTTTGGGTGGACAACATGTCAGTTCATGCTGCAAGAGCTCTGATAGTTTGGAGGATGTTCTCCGGAAGTTGTCATAATTACTGTGCAAGTCTAAGGTATGGGGTGAGCACCATGTGCCTCCTCGGTTTTGTATTGAAGTCAATGTACCCAGAGGAGGACAGAAACTAGCTGTACCCCGGCAACACCATGGTGCTACCCCAGAGAGTGCTGTTGAGGCTACTGTAGAGTTTAATTGAAAAACTGTGTGTTTTAATAAATTATTTGGTGACATGAATATATTTAGTATAGTTTTATCTAAAAAGGATAACTTTTTCATTGTTTCACAATTTTTATTTCACTGAAATTAACTGAGGAGAATGGTCCTCCCCTTCTTCCTCTGAGGAGCCTCCACTGATAGTGTATATGGATGTTTTTTATTTCTATTGATAACGTTTAGCATCAGTTTGTGAACCACCATATACTATTCACTTACCAAAAACAAGTGCATACACTATGCTGCAAACAAGTTCATCATCCCATGACATCCCTCAAACATTAAATTCCATTTCTTCCCCAAAATATCACAAGCTTACTTTGACAAATCAAATATGTTTGACGACTTGAATTCTTAAGGAAATTCTCGAGCTTGTCAACCCTCACCTGAGTGATGATACACAACAGCAGGGAACCAAGGAGCGTAGCATCTCTTTGGTCCATCTTCAGGGGTTAGCCAGTTCTCTCTTGCTCTCTCTTGTCGCTCTATCTCCTCAAGAAAGCCGCGGTGCCATTAATGCTGTGTGTTAGCAAACTGCCTGCCTCTGTCCATTCATTTATAAAGTCTGCCTTCTGATGTCACAGATGGTGGACTGCAATGTAAATAGTTACTGGACAGGAATCAAAAATAGTTGTAATTCCACATTCCTGCTACCCATTTCCTTAGTCTCACGCTCTCTCTCTTTCTCTCAAAGCCAAGCACTTTTTCCAAAGACTTTCATGGCTTTTGGGGGCAGTTTAGACTGAAGTCCATATACTGTGCTTGTGATTGGTCGTGGCTGAGTTAAATTGTCTGTATTTCTTACCGGGATGATGTTCCTGCTTTGACCTGGTGTTTTGTTGGCACTGTGTAATAGACAGATGTTCACCAAGGTAACTTCTACTGTATGCCCAACCTTTGTTTAGAGTGACTTTTAGTCTCTTGTGACAGACTTTAACATTTAAATATTAGACGGCGAGATTCTGTTCTGGGTGCCGAGTTTAAGCGACTCTCAACCACTACAAGTACAGCTGAAGTTTACAAGCATTTCGCTACACTCGCAATAACATCTGCTAACCATGTGTAATGTGACCAATAAAATGTGATTTGATTGGAGCTATTTTCACTGTGATGAAACTTGTGGTTGTTCTACAGGCGAATAAAAGTCACTTTAAATTGGTGTGTCATTGCATTTGAATTAAGGCAACAGCTTAGCCGTCAGAAGCCTGTAGATATGTGTCAATAATTAGCACACGCTTGCCTATGTCTATGTATTGCATGTGAAAAATCAGCTATTGTTGTCTCGATGCACCACAGTGTAAAGGCAGGGCAGGCCATAATGAAACATATTTTCAATAAGGAATCAAATGGATTGGACAGATTTGTCTTGGCATACAGTATATTGCCACACAGCATTCCCACACAAGCAATAACAAGCTAGTCCATACATAACTATTTGACTTTAGATGGGCACACTCATATCAATTCAATGTAATCATACAAGACACCTGAAAGATAATGATCATGACATGCGTTTACATGATACAGTATTTTTTTCCCTCCTCACTAGGTTGCAAAGTACTTTACATTGTAGGGGTACAATGCCCCGCCAATGTAGCTAAAAATGTTATATGACCACTACTGTTCTACACTTACAACTTGTAACAGACTTCGCCACATCTGTCTACCAAAGACAGACCAAAGACTAGACTACTGTTTGCTTCCCTGCTTCCAAAAACAAGCCTTTTCCTCAAAGTTGGATGTAGTTTTGACCACCGATACAGTATGAAGGAAGTATAAATGACGCTGTCTGCTGAAACATTCTCAAGCATCTGCTGTTACAATAACATAACCCCACAAAGCAGCTTCTACCCCATGACTTCACAGTTTCTCTATGGGGGAGGTCATATGACGCATTTCTCTCTCTCTCTGTGTGTGTTTTTCACAGAGTGCGCAAAAACCTACAACTGTGGAAACCGTTGATCTAGATTTGAACACCTGCAGGTATGTTGAATCCACACATATCCTTTGGCCCTTCTCTAGGTTTTGTGGTAAAGAAGTGATTTTTTTCTCAGAACTCACTGCAAGATTTGTGTGATTGACAGGATTAAAGGGCAAGTTCACCCAAATCACTAAATTACATTTTTGTTTGTTTCCTTATGCTGGCAAGCAGTCTACAGACAAGGAGAGACCGCTAGATGGGGGGCTAGATTAAATCCGTATCACCAAAGTATTGCGGAAGAGCCATGTTAAAATGTAAAGATAATTTCCGACTGAGCCGACATATTAGTTTACCGTTTTTTTTAATTTTTATTTCACCTTTATTTAATCAGGTAGGCCAGTTGAGAACAAGTTCTCATTTACAACTGTGACCTGGCCAAGATAAAGCAAAGCAGTGCGACACAAACAACACAGAGTTACACATGGGAAAAACAAACGTACAGTCAAAAACACAGTAGAAATTTCTATATACAGTGTGTGCAAATGTAGTAAGATTAGGGAGGTACGGCAATAAATAGGCCATAGTGGTGAAACAAATACAATTTAGCATTTAAACACTGGAGTGATAGATGTGCAGAAGATAAATGTGCAATTAGAGATACCGGGGTGCAAAGGAGCAACAAAAAAAACAATAACAATATGGGGATGATGTAGTTGGGTAGGCTATTTAAAGATGGGCTGTGTACAGGTACAATGTTCTGTAAGCTGCTCTGACAGCTGATGCTTAAAGTTAGTGAGGGAGATAAAAGACTCCAGCTTCAGAGATTTTTGCAATTCATTCCAGTCATTGGCAGCAGAGAACTGGAAGGAAAGGTGGCCAGTGAAATATACCTGCTAGAGCGCGTGCTATGGGTGGGTGCTGCTATGGTGACCAGTGAGATGAGATAAGGCAGGGACTTAAAGACTTATAGATGACCTGGAGCCAGTGGGTTTGGCGACGAATGTGAAGCGAGGGCCAGCCACCGAGAGCATACAGGTTGCAGTAGTGGGTAATATTTGGGGCTTTGGTGACAAAAAACGATAGCACTGTGATAAACTACTTCCAATTTGATGAGTAGAGTGTTGGAGGCTATTTTGTAAATGACATCGCCGAAGTCAATGATCGGTAGGATAGTCAGTTTTACAAGGGTATGTTTGGCGGCATGAGTGAAGGATGCTTTGTTGTGAAATAGGAAGCCGTTTATAGAATACATTTTGGATTGGAGATGCTTAATGTGAGTCTGGAAGGAGAGTTTACAGTCTAACCAGACACCTTGGTATTTGTAATTGTCCACATATTCGAAGTCAGAACCGTCCAGAGTAGTGATGTTAGTGCAGGCAGCGATTGGTTGAAGAGCATATATTTAGTTTAACTTGCATTTAAGAGCAGTTGGAGGCCACGGAAGGAGAGTGGCATTGAAGCTCGTCTGGAGGTTTGTTAACACAGTGTCCAAAGAAGGGCCAGAAGTATATAGAGAAATGAGTCGGTCCGAGAATTGAACCCGAGAATTGAAGACCTGATAACAGGTCTTCCAATTTGGTTTCTGTGAGGGAAACAAGCATGACGGCGCGCTGAAACGAATCATCATCGAATTCTAGTTTTACTTTTAACTAATTTCCTGGGATTTGCTCCTTTCATGTTTATTTTGATCCTGACGAACTCCCCAGTTCCTGCTGATGACAAGCATACCCATAACTTTCACACCCTGGTTACTGGCCTCTGCCTGCCGTTGACCTGTCGTTTTGCCAGCCCTCTGTTCAAGTAATAGTGCTTTGTTACTTCGACACTGTCTGCATCTGGATTTCTCTTGAAATACTTATTTTCCACCATAATTTGCAAATAAATTCATTAAAAATCCTACAATGTGATTTTTCTAATTTTGTCTGTCATAGTTGAAGTGTAACTATGATGAAAATTACAGGCCTCTCTCATCTTTTTAAGTGGGAGAACTTGCACAATTGGTGGCTGACTAAATACTTTTTGCCCCACTGTAAATATATTTCTCCGCCATGTTTGGAATCAACAGAAATACGAAATTACATCATAAATATTCCCTTACCTTTGATGATCTTTCATAAGAATGCAGTGCAAGGAATCCTAGTTCCGCAAAAAAATCGTTGTTTTGTTCGATAATGTCCATTACTAGTGTCCAATTAGCTACTTTTGCTAGCACGTTTAGCTCCAAAAGCTGGCGCCGGTCTCGGACAAAAACTTCAACAAGTTATATTCCAGGTCGAATAAACTGGTCATAAATAAACTGGTCAAACTAAGTAGAGAATCCATCTTCAGGATGTTATTATCATATATATCCAATAACATTCCAACCGGAGCATTCGTTTTTGTCTACAGAGTAATGTAACGCAAGGCCATATAATAAGTACTGTGCGTAACCAGGAACTGGCATTCTGCCAGACCAGTGACTCAAATAGCTGCCATCCGGTCCCACATCACACTAGAGGCTTCATTCAACGTTCTACTGACTGTTGACATCTAGTGGAAGGCGTAGGAAGTGCGAACAGATCCATAGCTTATTTGGATGTGAATAGGCAATGAGTTAAAAATCAACTAGCCCCAGAATTTCCTCTTTCTGTTTGGAAGTTTGCCTGCGCTATGAGATCTGTTATACTCACAGACATAATTCAAACAGTTTTAGAAACTTCAGAGTGTTTTCTATCCAATACTAATAATAATATGCATATATTAGCATCTGGGACAGAGTAGGAGGCAGCTCACTATGGGCACGCAATTCATCCAAAGTGAAAATGCTGCCACCTATCCCTAAAAGGTTTTAATAAACAAATTAGGCACATTTGGGCAGTCTTGATACAACATTTTGAACAGAAATGCAATGGTTCATTGGATCAGTCTAAAACTTTGCACATGCACTTCTGTCATCTAGTGGCCAAAATCCAAACTACACCTGGGCTGGAATAGTACATTATGGCCATTGTCTTGCATTTTAAAGATGATGGTACAAAAAAAACAAAAGAAGGGTTGTTTTTGTCTCTGTATTATCTTTTACCAGATATGTTGTGTGATATTCTACTACATTCCTTTCACATTTCCATAAACCTCAAAGTGTTTCCTTTCAAATGGTATCAAGAATATGCATATCCTTGCTTCAGGGCCTGAGCTACAGGCAGTTAGATTTGGGTATGTCATTTCAGGCGAGAATGAGATGCATACAAGGCTCTCCCCCGCCCTCCATTTGGCAAATCTGACCATAATTCTATCATTCTGATTCCTGCTTACAAGTAAAAACTAAAGCAGGAAGTACCCATGACTCGCTCATTACGGAAGTGGTCAGATGATGCAGATGCTACACTACAGGACTGTTTTGCTAGCAGAGACTGGAATAAGTTTAGGGATTCATCCAATGGCATTGAGGAGTACAACACCTCAGTCATCGGCTTCATCAGTAAGTGCATTGACGACGTCGTCCCCACAGTGACTGTATGTACATATCCCAACCAGAAGCCATGGGTTAAAGGCAACATCCGCATCACGCTAAAGGCTAGAGCTGCTGCTTTCAAGGAACGGTAGACTAATCCAGATGCTTATAAGAAATCCCGCTATGCCCGCAGACGAACCATCAAAAAAGCAAAGTGTCAATACAGGATTATGATTGAATCCTACTACACCAGCTCTGATGCTCGTCGGATGTGGCAGGGCCTGAAAACTATTACGGATTACAAAGCTGCCCAGTGACGCGAGCATACTAGATGTGCTAAATGCCTTTTATTCTCGCTTTGAGGCAAGCAACACTGAAGCATGTACGAGAGCACCAGCTGTTCTGGATGACTGTGATAACGCTCTTGGTGGCCGATGTGAACAAAACCTTTTAAACAGGTCAACATTCACAAAGCCGCTGGGCCAGACGGATTACCAGGACGTCTACTCAAAGCATGCGCGGACCAACTGGCAAGTGTCTTTACTGACATTTTCAACCTCTCTCTGAACGAGTCTGTAATACACCTATGTGAGAATGCTGTTCATTGACTACAGCTCAGCGTTCAACACCATAGTGCCCACGAAAATCATCACTAAGCTAAGGACTCTGGGACTAAACACCTCCCTCTGCAACTGGATCCTGGCTACCCCGCAGGTGGTAAGAGTAGGCAACAACACATTTGCCATGCTGATCATTAACACTGGGGCCCCTCGGGGGTGTGTTCTTAGTCCCCTCCTTAGTCCCCTCCCCTCCTCCCTGTTCACCCACGATTGCGTGGCCAAACACAACTCCAACACCATCATTAAGTTTGCTGATGACACAACAGTGGTAGGCCTCCGACAACGATGAGATGGCCTATAGGGAGGAGGTCAGATAACTGTCAGTGTGGTGCCAGGACAGCAACCTCTTCCTCAGTGTGAGCAAGACAAAGGAGCTGATCGTGGACTACAGGAAAAGGTGGGCTGAACAGGTCCCCATTAACGGGGCTGTAGTGGAGCGGGTCGAGAGTTTCAGGTTCCTTGGTGTCCACATCACACCAACAAACTATCATGGTCCAAACATACCAAGACAGTCGTGAAGAGGGCACGACAAAACCTTTCCCCCTCATGAGACTGAAAAGATTTGGCATGGGTCCCTAGATCCTCAAAAGGTTCTACAGCTGCACCGTCGAGAGCATCCTGACCAGTTGCATCACTGCCTGGTATGGCAACTGCTCGTCATCTGACCATAAGGCGCTACAGAGGGTAGTGAAAACGGCCCAGTGCGTCACTGGGGCCAAGCTTCCTGCCATCTATGACCTATACAATCGACAGTGTCAGAGGAAAGCCCATAAAATTGTCAGACTCCAGTCACCCAAGTTATAGACTGTTTTCTCTGCTACCACATAGCAAGCGATACCAGAGGGCCAAATCTAGGACCAAAAGGCTCCTAAACAGCTTCTACCCCCAATCCATAAGACTGCTGAAGAATTAATCAAATTGCCACCGGACAATTTACATTGACCCCCCCACCTCCCTTTTTGTGCACTGCTGCTACTCGTTGTTTATCATCTATGCATAGTCACTTCGCCCTCACCTACATGTACAAATTACCTCAACTAACCTGTATCCCTGCACACTGACTTGGTACCGGTGCCCCATGTACAGTGGGGCAAAAAAGTATTTAGTCAGCCACCAATTGTGCAAGTTCTCCCACTTAAAAAGATGAGAGAGGCCTGTAATTTTCATCAAAGGTGCACTTCAACTATGACAGACAAAATGAGAAAAGAAATCCAGAAAATCACATTGTAGGATTTTTTATGAATTTATTTGCAATTAAAGTTGGATTTGATTTGATTTGAGCAACCTACACATGTCAGGGAACCACAGCGAGACAATCCAATTCCTGCTTATTAATTCTCCTCAGGTTCCCGTGGTATTGGGATTCTCTTTGCGACACAATATCTGTATTAGCTGGTCTGCTGGTGCCATCATGGGCTGGTGCCCATTCTGCCACGCTCATTGCCCGAAGACAGTGCAGCCTACCTCGGGACGTCTTCCTCGGGACTCGGACGTTGTTCTGGACCTCTCTGCTAGTTCCGTGGACCTCCGTGAGATGTTCAGTAACACTGGGTCCGCCCACCGACCCTATGACTGTGGGATCGACCTTCTCCCAGGCACCACTCTGCCGCGGGCACTACTGGACTCTCTGCTGGGTCCGGAACCCAAGGCTATGGAGACCTACATTGAGGACTCCCTAGCTGCAGAGTTCATCCACCCTTCTACCTCCCCTCCCCGCGCAGGGTTTTCCTTTGTGGAGAAGGATAAAACCCTGTGCCTGTGCATCAACTACCGGCGGCTCAACTGACATCACGATGAAGAACTGCTACCCGCTACCACTCATCTCCTCGGCCTTCGAGCCGAACCAGGGGGCCACCGTGTTCTCCAAGCTGGACCTACGGAGCGCCTACCACCTGGTGCGGATACGGGAAGGGGACAGGTGGAAGACTGCCTTCAACATGGCTAGCAGTCTCTACGGTATCTGGTCATGCCATTTGGCCGTACCAACGCCCCTGCTGTGTTCCAGGCTCTGGTGAATGATGTTCTCCGCAACATGTTGAACCGATTCGTCTTCGTCTACCTCGATGACATCCTCATTTGCTCCCGCTCCGCACAAGAACACATGCTCCATGTCCGACATGTTCTCTTACACCTCCTGGAGAACCAACTTTTTGTGAAAACAGAGAAGTGTGAATTCCATCGCTCCACCATCCCCTTCTTGGGTTACATCATCGTTGCAGTGAGTGTACAGATGGATCCCGGGAAGGTGAGAGCGGTGGTGGATTGGCCCAGCCTACGTCCAGAGTGCAACAGCAATGTTTTCTGGGATACGGCAACTTTTATCGCCAGTTTATCCGGGGTTACAGTACCTTGGCTCCCCCCCCTGTCTGCACTCACCCCTCCTAAGGTTCCATTCACGTGGTCACCAGCTGATGACTGGGCGTTCCGGGATCTCAGACACCATTACACCACAGGTCCATCTTGGTTCATCCTGACCCGTCCCGCCAGTTCGTGGTGGTGGCCGAAGCTTCGGATGTCCTGTCCCAGCGTTCTGCCCTAGACCTCAAGTTACATCCCGGCACCTTCTTCGGCCACGTGCTTCTTGCAGTGAAGATGGTATTGGAGGAGTGGAGGCACTGGCTGGAGGGGGCGGAACATCCGTTCATTGTGTTGACAGACCACAAAAACCTGGAATATCTCTGCACCGCCAAGAGTCTCAATTCCAAGTAAGCTAGGTGGGCCCTGCTTTTCACCCGGTTCAACTTTTCTCTCTCATACCGCCCGGGATCCAAGAATATCAAGCCGGATGCGCTGTCACACCACTATAGACCCGTGGCTACATCCCCGGAATCCGAGACCATCCTTCCCACCTCGTGCCTGGTGACGGCACTCAGCTGATGAATAGGGAAGCAGGTTCGTGAGGCGCAGCGTTCAGTGCCGAACCCTAAGGAGGGCACAGATAACCAGATGTTTGTTACTGACGCTGTCCGCTCCTTGGCCCTGGAGTGGGCCCACTCCTCCAAGCTTGCCTTTCACCCGAGTTCCCGTCGAACCCTGGCCTTTGTGCGACTACGCTTTTGGTGGCCTGCCATAGTTCCTGATGTCTCCGCATTCGTCGCCGCATGCACGATCTGTGTGCAGAACAAGACTCCCCGGCAAGCTCCAGCTGGTCCCCTTCAACCTCTGCCTGTTCCTCACCGTCTCTGGTCTCACATATCCCTGGGGTCTCCCCCCGCCATCCTGACAGTAGTGGACCAGTTTTGGACTCCCAGTGGACATGGTATCCGACCAGGGTCCTCAGTTCTCGACCTGGTTCTGGAAGGCTTTCTGCACACTCATTGGGTTGTCGGCCAACCTGTACTCCGTGTTACACCCCAGTCCAACGGCCAGTTGGAGCGAGCCAACCAAGACCTGAAGACAACTCTTTGCTGCCTGGTCTCCGCCAACCCCACCACCTGGAGCCAGCAACTAGTGTGGGTTGAATATGCAGGCAAAACACCCTTCCTTGCTCTTCCATGGGTCTCTCACCCTTTGAGTGTTCCCTGAGTTATCAGCCCCTGCTCTTCCCGGAGCAAGAGGAAGAGGTCAGATGTTTGTCTGCCGCTGTCGTCATACCTGGAAGAGAGCCCGGTCGGCTCTTCTCAAGACCACCTCCAGGTATCGACGACAAGCGGACCGCCACCGGACCCCGGCTCCCTGGTATTGTCTTGGACAGAGGGTATGGCTGTCCACCCAAGATCTGCCCCTCCGGGTGGAGTCCAGCAAACTTTCCCCCCGGTTCATCAGCCCTTTCCCCGTCTCCTGGATCATTAGCCCCTCTGCTATTTGTCTTCTTTTGCTCCACACCCTCCATATACTTTTCATGTGTCTAGGATCAAACCCATGTCTCATAGCCATTTGTCTCCTGAACCCGAGACTGCCTGCCGTTCTATACCTTATGCACTCTGATCTAGATTACTGACCTCTGCCTGTCGTTTTGCCTGCCCCCTGTTCTAGTAATACTTTGTTACTTCGACACTGTCTGCATCTGGGTCTCCTGAAACGTTATACATAACATGATGCTTCCACCACAATACTTGCCGACATATGGTACTGCATAAATCCCCTTGTGACCGGGGGAATGGAAGCTTGTTGTGTGCAACAGGGAGTAGCAATAGAATGCAAGCTTCACAAAAAATAAAAATGGTCTATCCTGTCTATTTATGGGTTACAAGGTTGATGTATTATGCTTGACACACTCCGTTTTCCACCACAAAACACCAGAAACAGCTCACCTACTTCTACTAAATTATTTGACCATTTTTCTTTGGAAAAAATATTAGAAAATCAATTGTTTCACCATTAAAACGAGAGTTCAGTTAACGTAACAGTATTGACTTTAAGATGAGGGACAGGGGTAAATTAATCTCTAATCACATGAAATAAATAATAATCTTCAGAAATGACTTTGTCAACAAATTAACTAGGGCTTTACAATAATAGTGAATCTTGGAGAAGTGTAGGGATTAAATGGGTTATGTCACGGTCGTCCTCCTCTTCATCTGAAGAGGAGAGGCGAAAAGGATCAGAGGACCAATATGCGGCGTCGTAAGTGTCCATGGTAAATCTTTAATAAAGAAAGTACTGAACACTGAAAACTATACAAAACCAGTAAACAAAATAACAACCGTGAAGCTAATGCGAGCTGCGCTGAAACAAGCCATCAACATAGACAATCACCCACAAACAAACAGTGCAACCCAGGCTACCTAAGTATGATTCTCAATCAGTGACAACTAATGACACCTGCCTCTGATTGAGAACCATACTAGGCCGAAACATAGAAATGCCCCAAAACATAGAAAAACAAACATAGACTGCCCACCCAACTCACGCCCTGACCATAGTAAATAAATACAAAACAAAGGAAATAAAGGTCAGAACGTGACAGGTTAAATCTTCCTAGAACTGACACGGGGTTGGAGGGACATATCAAAATTCTGAATTTCGGCACTAGCAAGCTTTTATTCACAATAACAATCTGATTTATTGAATTATCCATGTGGTCTATATTAAAGGGCACTTCACTTAATATAACAGGTGTTTAAAATGTAATATTGGTGGACAATTTCTACATTAAATACCAAAGGCACAAAAAAGGCACTCATTTCGTGGAAAGGCCCATATGTTGCCTTAAGAGTCATGCAAGGTCAATAGAATCATAAAATAAATATTCACAGCTACAATCGCTGCCGAAGGTGCTTCCACCAAGTATTAACTCTGGGGTGTGAAGACATACGCAATCAATACATCCTCGTTTTATTAATTTTGAATATTTTAGAGAATTTTTATTTCACTTTGAAAATGTGGTGTTGGTTGTGTCGATCAGTAGGAACATTTTTAATGTAATCCCTTTTTAGATTGAATTCTAAAACAGAAAATGTGAAGACTGCAAGGGGTGTCACGCCCTGATCTGTTTAACCGGTCTTTGTGATTGTCTCCACCCACCTTCAGGTGTCACCCGTTTTCCCCATTAGTTCCTGGGTATTTATTCCAATGTTCCCTGTTTGTCTGTTGCCTGTTCGTCTTGTCTTGTCAAGTCAACCAGCATGGTGTTCTTATCTCTCTTTTGCTAGTCCTCCTGGTTTTGACCCTTGCCTGCCTTGACTCTGAACTCGCCTGCCTGACCATACTGCCTGCCCTGACCTCGAGCCTGCCTGCCACTCTGTACCTCCTGGACTCTGACCTTGTTTATGATCTTTTGCCTGTTCACGACTGTTCTCTTGCCTGCCCCTTGGATTATAATACATATCAGAGACTCTCAAACCATCTGCCTCCCGTGTCTGCATCTGGGTCTCACCCTGTGCCCTTATAAGGGGTGTGTACACTTTTACTAGTGACTGTATATAACCTGGTGTTCAGTGGAGAGTAGTATACTATAGTAAGTAAAACTTAATAATAATAAGTAATAATACAGACAAGCACACCATATGAGTTTATAAATGTCTACAGTATATACAGTGCCTTGCGAAAGTATTCGGCCCCCTTGAACTTTGCAACCTTTTTCCACATTTCAGGCTTCAAACATAAAGATATAAAACTGTATTTTTTTGTGAAGAATCAACAACAAGTGGGACACAGTCATGAAGTGGAACGACATTTATTAAATATTTCAAACTTTTTTAACAAATCAAAAACTGAAAAATTGGGCGTGCAAAATTATTCAGCCCCCTTAAGTTAATACTTTCTAGCGCCACCTTTTGCTGTGATTACAGCTGTAAGTCGCTTGGGGTATGTCTCTATCAGTTTTGCACATCGAGAGACTGAAATGTTTTCCCATTCCTCCTTGCAAAACAGCTCGAGCTCAGTGAGGTTGGATGGAGAGCATTTGTGAACAAGTAACAAAAGGGAGCTACGGTCAGACTCCGACAGGTGGTGTCTATGCAGGGTGCTGTCCAGCCATGCCAACAGAAGAGGAATGTCTGCGATGCAACAAACCTTGGCTTCCTGACAGGCCATCCCCAGATAGTGAGGGTAGGCAACAACACATCTGCCATGCTGACCCTCAACATGGGGGCCCATCAGGAGTGCATGCTTAGTCCCCTCCTGTACTCACTATACACCCACGCCTGCGTGGCCATGCACGATTCCAACACCATCATTAAATTTGACGACAATACGACGGGGGTAGGCCTGATGACCGATGACAATGAGATAGCCTATAGGGAGGAGGTCAGAGACCTGGTAGTGTGGTGCCAGGACAAAAACCTCTCCCTCAACGTCAGCAAGACAAAGGAGTTTATCGTGGACTACATCGACAGGGTTGTACTGGAGTGGTTTGAGAACTTCAAGTTCCTCAGTGTCCACATCACTAAGAGCCTATCGTGGTCCAAACAAAACCAACCTAGTTGTGAAGAGGGCACAACAACGCCTCTTCCCTCTCAGGAGGATGAAAAGATTCAGCATGGGCCCTAAGATTCTTAAAAGTTCTACAGCTGCACCATTGAGAGCATCTTGACTGGCTGCATCACTGCTTGGTATGGCAACTGCTTGGCATCCGACGATAAGGCGCTACAGTGGGTAGTGCATACAGCCCAGAGGGTAGTGCATATATCCAGAACCTCTATACCAGGTGGTGTCAGAAGAAGGCCCAAAAAATTGTCAAAGACTCCAGCTACCCAAGTAATAGACTGTTCTCTCTGCTACCACACGGGAATTGGTACTGGTGCGCCAAGTCTGGGTCCAAAAAGGCTCCTAAACAGCTTCTACCCCCAAGCCATAAGACTTCTTAACAGTTAATCAAATGGCTACCCAGATTATTTGCACTGACCCCTTTTTTTGTACTGACTCTCTTGCACTGGCTCTATGCACACTCACTGGACTCTACCCACACACTCACAAATACTACACTGACACTCCAATATGCACACACAATACATACGCTCACACAAAACACACACACACATGCATTTTGACGCCACAAACACACATAGACACACTTTCACACTCTTTCACATACACTGCTTATCTATCCTGATTGCCTAGTCTCTTTTACTCCTACCTGCATGTACATATTACCTCAGTTACCTCAACTACCTCTGACCCCTGCACATTGACTCGGTACTGGTACTGCTTGTATATCGCTTCGTTATTGTTGTTTTATTGTGTTACTATTTCCTTTTTTATTTAGCAAATTTGCCTTACGTTTGAACTCTGCATTGTTGGGAAAAGATTTCACTGTAAAGTCTAAACCTGTTGTATTCGGCGCATGTGACAAATACAATTTGATTTGATTTGAATATAGCTAGGCTCTCTTTTCACACAAGGCAGTGTTGTTCAGTAGGCCTAGAGTATAATTTCGTGATCGATTTGGCCATAATGGGGCTTGCTAGTAGCATACCACTACACACCAAGCTAGCCAAGTTGAGCTAGCTAGCATTGTTTACTAGAGGGTGGTAGTGCTGCCGGAGCGCTAGGGAGCGACGCTCCCTCACCTTTTACAATTTGAGAATAAACGGAGCTGGTAAAACTATTTCGTTTTTCTGATAAATTCAAAATAATTGTCACGTTCTGACCTATTTCCTTTGTTTTGTATTTATTTAGTATGGTCAGGGCGTGAGTTGGGTGGGCAGTCTATGTTTGTTTTCTATGTTTTGGGGCATTTCTATGTTTCGGCCTAGTATGGTTCTCAATCAGAGGCAGGTGTCATTAGTTGTCTCTGATTGAGAATCATACTTAGGTAGCCTGGGTTGCACTGTTTGTTTGTGGGTGATTGTCTATGTTAGTGGCTTGTGTCAGCACAGGTCTCATTTTGTAGCTTCACGGTCAAATTTGGTTTATTGTTTTTGTTACTCTTTTGTATAGTGTTCAGTCTTTCTTTATTAAAGATTTACCATGGACACTTACCACGCCGCATATTGGTCCTCTGATCCTTTTCGCCTCTCCTCTTCAGATGAAGAGGAGGACGACCGTGACAATAATTCTATTTAATTTCCACAAAAATTCCACAAAAAACGATAGAATGACAAACCATGTTCTCTATGTGTGTGCACTGTGAAGGCCAATTTGAGGCTTGGCCACTTTTTGCCAATCAAAAAAATCCAACTTCACTGTGTGTCTGCCTTGATGTTCCTAAAACTCCACGGACCCCCTCTTGCGCAGTGGAACCTAGAACGATATGTGACCACTTGGCTTAGGGCCACACCGTTCTGTCGAATACACCCAAACCAGAGTGGTCACTGCAAAGCCCAAGGAGCCTGACCCTCTCTGGAAGTTGCTATAGGCCTGCTTGGGACATTTAGCCCATATTGTCTATTGGTTGAGACGCAGGGCCTGTTCTTGACGTCAGGGGCGGGAAATTGGAATCATGAATTGGACCAAGTTGAAGGTAATAATGCATTTAGGTTATAGTTTATTGAGATGCGTGAATACACCACACCAAAAGCTTGATTTTATGACTGTTTTAAAAAAAAATCCTGCAATTCTATGTAGTAATGATTTATGTTTACGACTTTGTCAATTGATTTGATAGCACTTTTAATCGATGCAAATGCATTCTATGAATTAGTAGCTTACCTCTCTTTTTTTATTTGATTCTGTAATAGGGTATATTGTAACCTGTGTTCAAGCCAATCAAATTAACGTGTATTTATGATACATGGTAGTGTAAGCTTCAAAATGCAATGATATGCCTACTTGCAACTTAAGCTCTTCTCCCAAACAGTGCAATGATATTAAGCTATATGTATTTGTATTTGCATTAATCAAATCAAATCAAATGTATTTATATAGCCCTTCGTACATCAGCTGATATCTCAAAGTGCTGTACAGAAACCCAGCCTAAAACCCCAAACAGCAAGCAATGCAGGTGTTGAAGCACGTTGGCTAGGAAAAACTCCCAAGAAAGGCCAAAACCTAGGAAGAAACCTAGAGAGGAACCAGGCTATGAGGGTGGCCAGTCCTCTTCTGGCTTTGCCAGGTGGAGATTATAACAGAACATGGCCAAGATGTTCAAATGTTCATAAATGACCGGCATGGTCAAATAATAGGTCTGGGACAGGTAGCACGTCCGGGGGAACAGGTCAGGATTCCATAGCAGCAGGCAGAACAGTTGAAACTGGAGCAGCAGCTCCAGCAGTCTCTCACATGGTATAGGCAGAACATTCCATAAAAATGGAGCTCTATAGGAGAAAGCCCTGCCTCCAGCTGTTTGCTTAGAAATTCTAGGGACAATTAGGAGGCCTGCATCTTGTGACCGTAGCGTACGTGTAGTTATGTACGGCAGGACCAAATCAGAGAGATAGGTAGGAGCAAGCCCATGTAATGCTTTGTAGGTTAGCAGTAAAACCTTGAAATCAGCCCTTGCCTTGACAGGAAGCCATTGTAGGGAGGCTAGCACTAGAGTAATATGATCACATTTTTTTGGTTTTAGTCAGGATTCTAGCAGCCGTATTTAGCACTAACTGAAGTTTATTTAGAGCTTTATCCGGGTAGCCGTAAAGTAGAGCATTGCAGTAGTCTAACCTAGAAGTAACAAAAGCATGGATTAATTAATTTATAATTTTTGGACGAAATTTTCTGATTTTTGCAATGTTACGTAGATGGAGAAAAGCTGTCCTTGAAACAGTCTTGATATGTTCGTCAAAAGAGAGATCAGGGTCCAGAGTAACGCCGAGGTCCTTCACAGTTTTATTTGAGACGACTGTACAACCATTAAGATTAATTGTCAGATTCAACAGAAGATCTTTTTGTTTCTTGGGACCTGGCATCTCTGTTTTGTCCGAGTTTAAAAGTAGAACGTTTGCAGTCATCCACTTCCTTATGTCTGAAACACAGGCTTCTAGCGAGGGCAATTTTGGGGCTTCACCATGTTTCATTGAAATGTACAGCTGTGTGTCATCCGCATAGCAGTGAAAGTTAACATTATGTTTTCGAATGACATCCCAAGAGGTCAAATATATAGTGAAAACAATAGTGGTCCTTAAACGGAACCTTGAGGAAGACCGAAATGTACAGTTGATTTGTCAGAGGACAAACCATTCACAGAGACAAACTGATATCTTTCTGACAGATAAGATCTAAACGAGGCCAGAACTTGTCCGTGTAGACCAATTTGGGTTTCCAATCTCTCCAAAATAATTTGGTGATCGATGTTATCAAAAGCAGCACTAAGGTCTAGGAGCACAAGGACAGATGCAGAGCCTCGGTCTGATGCCATTAAAAAGGTAATTTACCAACTTCACAAGTGCAGTCTCAGTGCTATGATGGGGTCTAAAACCAGACTGAAGCATTTTGTATACATTGTTTGCCTTCAGGAAGGCAGTGAGATGCTGCGCAACAGCCTTCTCTAAAATGTTTGAGAGGAATGGAAGATTCGATATAGGCCGATAGTTTTTTATAACATAGGAGGGCCAAGCACAGGAAGCAGCTCTTTCAGTAGTTTAGTTGGAATAGGGTCCAGTATGCAGCGTGAAGGTTTAGAGGCCATGATTATTTTCATCATTGTGTCAAGAGATATAGTACTAAAACACTTGAGTGTGTCTCTCTTGATCCTAGGTCCTGGCAGAGTTGTGCAGACTCAGGACAACTGAGCTTTGAAGGAATACGCAGATTTAAAGAGGTGTCCGTAATTTGCTTTCTAATAATAATGATCTTTTCCTCAAAGAAGTTCATGAATTTATTACTGCTGAAGTGAAAGCCATCTTCACTTGGGGAATGCTTCTTTTTAGTTAGCTTTGCAACAGTATCAAAAATACATTTTGGATTGTTCTTATTTTCCTCAATTAAGTTGGAAAAATAGGATGATCGAGCAGCAGTAAAGGCTCTTCGATACTGCACGGTACTGTCTTTCCAAGTTAATCGGAAGACTTCCAGTTTGGTGTGGAGCCATTTCCGTTCCAATTTTCTGGAAGCTTGCTTCAGAGCTCGGGTATTTTCTGTATTCCAGGGAGCTAGTTTCTTATGAGAAATGTTTTTAGTTTTTAGGGGTGCAACTGCATCTAGGGTATTGCGCAAGGTTAAATTGAGTTCCTCAGTTAGGTGGTTAACTGATTTTTGTCCTCTGACATCCTTGGGTAAGCTGAGGGAGTCTGGAAGGGCATCAAGGAATCTTTGTGTTGTCTGTGAATTTATAGCACGACTTTTGATGCTCCTTGGTTGGGGTCTGAGCAGATTATTTGTTGTAATTGCAAACGTAATAAAATGGTGGTCCGATAGTCCAGGATTATGAGGAAAAACATTTAGATCCACAACAATTATTCCATGGGACAAAACTAGGTCCAGAGTATGACTGTGACAGTGACATGTTGGACAAAACCCACTGAGTCGATGATGGCTCCGAAAGCCTTTTGGAGTGGGTCTGTGGACTTTTCCATGTGAATATTAAAGTCACCAAAAATTTGAATATTATCTGCTTTGACTACAAGGTTCTGATAGGAATTCAGGGAACTCAATGAGGAACGCTGTATATGGCCCAGGTGTCACGTTCTGACCTTTATTTCCTTTGTTTTGTCTTTATTTAGTATGGTCAGGGCATGAGTTGGGGTGAGCAGTCTATGTGTGTTTTTCTATGTTGGGGTTTTGAGTTCAGCCTGGTATGGTTCTCAATCAGAGGCAGGTGTCATTAGTTGTCTCTGATTGAGAATCATACTAAGGTAGCCTGGGTTTCACATTTGAGTTGTGGGTGTTTGTTTCCGTGTTAGTGTTTGTTGCCACATGGTACTGTTTCGGTTTTCGTTCATGTTCACGTTTATTGTTTTGTATTTCATAGTGTTCAGTTAATGTCTTAAAATAAACGTTATGGACACTTACCACGCTGCGCATTGGTCCTCCGATCCTTCTCGCTACTCCTCCTCAGAAGAGGAGGAAGAATGCCGTTACAGAAACACCCACCAACCAAGGACCAAGCAGCGTGGTAACAGGCAGCAGCAGCAGGAGAGGCAGCGATACCTGGAGAGATGGACTTGGGAGGAGATTCTGGACGGCAAAGGACCCTGGACTCAGCCAGGGGAATATCGCCGTCCCAAAGCAGAGCTGGAGGCAGCGAAAGCAGAGAGGCACCGGTATGAGGAGGCAGCACGGCAGTGCGGCTGGAAGCCCGAGAGGCAGCCCCAAAAATGTTTTGGCGTGTGGCGAGTTCAGGTAGGAGACCTGCGCCAACTTCCGGTGCTTACCGGAGAGCGAGAGGGACAGGGCAGGCACTGTGTTATGCGGTGGAGCGCACGGTGTCCCCGGTGCGTGTGCATAGCCTGGTGCGGTACATTCCAGCTCCTCGTATCGGCCGGGCTAGAGTGGGTATCGAGCCAGTTGCCATGAAGCTGGCTCTACGCATCTGGTCTCCAGGGCGCCTGCACGGTCCGGTCTATCCGGTGCCACCTCCATGCACCAGCCCTCTGGTGGCAGCCCCCCGCACCAGGCTGTCTCTCCGTCTTCTCCCTACAGGTGCTCCCGTCTGTCCTGAGCCGCCAGAGTCTCCCGTCTGTCCTGAGCCGCCAGAGTCTCCCGTCTGTCCTGAGCCGCCAGAGTCTCCCGTCTGTCCTGAGCCGCCAGAGTCTCCCGTCTGTCCTGAGCCGCCAGAGTCTCCCGTCTGTCCTGAGCCGCCAGAGTCTCCCGTCTGTCCTGAGCCGCCAGAGTCTCCCGTCTGTCCTGAGCCGCCAGAGTCTCCCGTCTGTCCTGAGCCGCCAGAGTCTCCCGTCTGTCCTGAGCCGCCAGAGTCACGCGTCTGTCCTGAGCCATCAGCCAGCCAGGAGCTGCCAGAGCCGCCAGTCAGCCAGGAGCTGCCAGAGCCGTCAGCCAGCCAGGAGCTGCCAGAGCCGTCAGTCAGCCAGGAGCTGCCAGAGCCGTCAGCCAGCCAGGAGCTGCCAGAGCCGTCAGCCAGCCAGGAGCTTCCACAGCCGTCAGCCAGCCAGGAGCTGCCAGAGCCGTCAGCCAGACAGGAGCTGCCAGAGCCGTCCTTCACTCCGGAGCTACCGGAGTCTCCCGCCTGTCCGGCGCTGCCGGATTCTCCCGCCTGTCCGGAGGGGAGGGGGGTACTGTCACGTTCTGACCTTTATTTCCTTTGTTTTGTCTTTATTTAGTATGGTCAGGGCGTGAGCTGGGGTGGGCAGTCTATGTGTGTTTTTCTATGTTGGGGTTTTGAGTTCAGCCTAGTATGGTTTTCAATCAGAGGCAGGTGTCATTAGTTGGTCCTCCGATCCTTCTTGCTACTCCTCCTCGGAAGAGGAGGAAGAATGCCGTTACACCAGGAGGCCTGTAAACAGTAGCTATAAAAAGTGATTGAGTAGGCTGCATAGATTTCATGACTAGAAGCTCAAAAGACGAAAATGTCATTTTTTCTTTGTAAATTGAAATTTTATATCGTAAATGTTAGCAACATCTCAGCATTTGCGGGATGCACGGGGGATATGGTCACTAGTGTAACCAGGAGGTGAGGCCTCATTTAACACAGTAAATTTATCAGGCTGAAGCCATGTTTCAGTCAGGCCAATCACATCAAGATTATGATCAGTGATTAGTTCATTGACTATAATTGCCTTTGAAGTAAGGGATCTAACATTAAGTAGCCCTATTTTGAGATGTGAGGTATCACAAACTCTTTTAACAATGACAGGAATAGAGGAGGTCTTTATCCTAGTGAGATTGCTAAGGCGAACACCGCCATGTTTAGTTTTGCCCAACCCAGGTCGAGGCACAGACACGGTCTCAAAGGGGATAGCTGAGCTGACTACACCAACTGTGCTAGTGGCAGACTCCACTAAGCTGGCAGGCTGGCTAACAGCCGGCTGCCTAGCCTGCACCCTATTTCATTGTGGAGCTAGAGGAGTTAGTGCCCTGTCTATGTTGGTAGATAAGATGAGAGCACCCCTCCAGCTAGGATGGAGTCCGTCACTCCTCAGCAGGCCAGGCTTGGTCCTGTTTGTGGGTGAGTCCCAGAAAGAGGGCCAATTATCTACAAATTCTATCTTTTGGGAGGGGCAGAAAACAGTTTTCAACCAGCGATTGAGTTGTGAGACTGCTGTAAAGCTCATCACTCCCCCTAACTGGGAGGGGGCCAGAGACAATTACTCGATGCTGACACATCTTTCTAGCTGATCTACACGCTGAAGCTATGTTGCACTTGGTGACCTCTGACTGTTTCATCCTAACATCGTTGGTGCCGACGTGGATAACAATATCTCTATACACTCGCCAGTTTTAGCTTTAGCCAGCACCATCTTCAGATTAGCCTTAACGTCGGTAGTCCTGCCCCCTGGTAAACAGTGTATGATCGCTGGATGATTCGTTTTAAGTCTAATACTGCAGGTAATGTAGTCGCCAATGACTAGGGTTTTCAATTTGTCAGAGCTAATGGTGGGAAGCTTCGGCGTCTCAGACCCCGTAACGGGAGGAGTAGAGACAAGAGAAGGCTTGGCCTTGGACTCCGACTCGCTGCTTAATGGGAAAAACCGGTTGAAAGTTTCTGTCGACTGAATGAGCGACACCGGTTGAGCATTCCTACAGCATTACCCTCCAGAAACCATGAGAAAGTTGTCCGGCTGCGGGGACCGTGCGAGGGGATTTATACTAACGTTACTATCTGTACTTACTGGTGGCACAGACGCTGTTTCATCCTTTCATACACTGAAATTACCCTTGCCTAACGATTGTGTCTGAAGCTGGGCTTGCAACACAGCTATCTTCTCCGTAAGGCGATCGTTCTCCTGTATATTATGAGTACAGTGACTGCAATTAGAAGGCATCATGTTAATGTTACTACTTAGCTTCTGCTGTTGGAGGTTCTGACGAACCACGTCCAGATAAAGCGTCTGGAGTGAAAAAGTTGAGGGAAAAAACAGAAATATAAACGGTAATTAAAAAGTAAAAACCATAAAGTTGTCAGGTAGCAAAGTAAGGTTGGCATCAAAACGCACAAAACGCACAGAAACACGTAAACAAGTCTGCAAGTTGTGACCGTAAATGGCGTCAGCAATGCAACAAGCAAAAATGCTTAGGGTATAGCCTGCAAATTGGTATACCACGTAGTTTTATACCATTGTTTGTTTCTGAACTGGCCAAATGGCAGAGCTATCATTCAGCTGTCCTTCAGCACCACAAGTTGGTTCATCTTCTTTAACATCATTGCGTGATCCTGGCGCTGTCATTTCAGTACCACGAAGGGCTCCCATCGTTTAAAATAACACTCATCAAGATCTGTTGCCTACGCCTAATAGTCCTCCTCATCACTTATTATTGTTATTGCCAGTGGAAGAGTATCACTTCTCACAATGTTGGTTGTTTGACAAAGTTAGATCGAAGCGAGTCAATGCTTGATTCAATGCTTGTAAGATCACATAATGATTAATTAATATTTTACATAAGAGAACCAAATATAATAGTATAGGATAGTAGGGCCTATAACGTTACTGTTACACCAAAAAACACCTCCTAATTTCTAACAAGATTTTAGGATGGTTAGCAGTTAGCCGAAACTGAATAGTCTCAATTTTCTTCTCATGCGCCAAAACTCAGCAGAGCGTATGGTCTTTCATTAAAACAAAATACAAGAAGACTAAGAGTTTGTTAACACCATCTGCTCTAATTCGCTCACAAAGCAGTAATTCAAGATCTAAATGCATATTCCCATGAAACTGCTTGAGATCAATCAAATGATAGTAAAACGTGTAAAACCAGTAAAACGTGAAGAATTATCGTTCAGGATTGACAACTATATATACAGAAGTATGTGGACACCCTTTCAAATTAGCTTCCCCGGTCAACTGTAAGTGCTGTTATTGTGAAGTGGAAACGTCTAGGAGCAACAGCAGCTCAGCCGCCGCAAGCTCACTGAACAGGACCGCCTAGTGCTGAAAGCGTGTATCCTCGTTTGAAACATTCACTACAGAGTTCCAAACTGCCTCTGGAAGCAACATCAGCACAATAACTGTTTGTCGGGAGCTTCATGAAATGGGTTTCCATGGCCGAGCAGCCGCACACAAGCGTGAGATCACCATGCGCAATGTCAAGCGTCGGCTGTAGTGGTGTAAAGCTTACCGCCATTGGACTCTGGAGCTCTAGAAACGCGTTCTCTGGAGTGATGAATCACGCTTCACCATCTGGCAGCCCGATGGATACCAGAAGAATGCTACCTGCCCCAATGCTTAGTGCCAACTTTAAAGGTTGGCGGAGGAGGAATAATGGCCTGGAGCTGTTTTTCATGGTTCGTGCTATGCCCCTTAGTTTCAGTGAAGAGAAATCTTAACGCTACAGCATACAATTACATTCTAGATGATTCTGTGCTTCCAACTTTGTGGCAACAGTTTGGGGAAGGCCCTTTCCTGATTCAGCATGACAATGCCCCCGTCCATACAGAAATAGTTGGTCGAGATCGGTGTGGAAGAAGTTGACTGGCCTGAAGATTGGAGGCTGTTATAGCAGCAAAGGGGGGGGCAACTCCATATTAATGCCCATGATTTTGGAAAGAGATGTTCGACGAGCAGGTGGTGATTTAGGCCCCAATTCCGACCCGAGTTAAACTCGCCTACAATGACAAGACAGCCTACGGGGAGGAAGTCAGGGCCCTGGGAGAGTGGTGCAGGAAAATAACCTCTCACTCAACGTCAACAAAACAAAGGAACTGATCGTGGACTTCAGGAAACAGCAGAGGGAGCACGCCCCTATCCACATCAACGGGACCGCAGTGGAGAAGGTGGGAAGCTTCAAGCTCCTCGGTTTACACATCACTGACAATCTGAAATGGTCCACCCACACAGACAGTTTGGTGAAGATGGTGAAACAGCGCCTCTTCAACCTCAGGAGGCTGAAGAAATTTGTCTTGGCCCCTAAAACTTTTACAGATGTTAAGCTCCTCGTTTGGAGAATGACCGGACCAAGGTGCAGCGTGGTAGGCGTACATTACCTTTATTAATATTCCACCAAAAACCAATAAACAACACAACGAACGTAAAACTTAGTAGTGCTAAACCTGTAACAAACAAATACAAAAAACAAAAGTGCACAGTTCTGTAAGGCTAAGAAACTATACAGAAAACAAGATCCCACAAAACCCAAAAGGAAAATGACAACTTATATGTGATCCCCAATCAGAGACAATGATAGACAGCTGCCTCTGATTGGGAAACACACACATGGCCAAAAACAAAGAAATAGAAAACATAGACTTTCCCACCCGAGTCACACCCTGACCTAACCAAACATAGAAAATAATAAGGAACTCTAAGGTCAGGGCGTGACAACAGATGCACAATTGAGAGCATCCTGTCGGGCTGTATCGCTGCCTGGTACTGCAACTGCACCGCCTGCAACCGCAGGGTTCTCCAGAGGGTGGTGCGGTCTTCCCAACGCATCACCGGGGACAAACTACCTGCCCTCCAGGACACCTACAGCATCCAATGTCACAGGAAGGCCAAAAAGATCATCAAGGACATCAACCATCCGAGCCAAACATGTTCACCCCGCTATCATCCAGAAGGCGAGGTCAGTACAGGTGCATCAAAGCTGAGACAGAGAGACTGAGAAACAGCGGACTCCACCTGGTTATGCAACCCTGCACTTTAGAGGCTGCTGCCCTATATACCTAGACTTGGAATCACTGGCTACTTTAATAATGGAACACTAGTCACTTTAATAATGTTTAAATAATGTTTCCATATATCTCATATGTATATACTGTATTTTAGTCAATGCCACACCGACATTGCTCAATCTAATATTTATATATTTCTTAATTTCTTATACTTTTAGATTTGGGTGTATTGTTGTGAATCGTTTTTAGATACTACTGCACTGTTAGATACTACTGCACTGTTGGAGCTAGGAACACAAGGATTTTGCTACACCCACAATAACATCTGCTGAAAATGTTTATGTGACAAATACAATTTGATCTGACTTGGTAAGGACTCACTCCATGGTGCTGAAAAGAAAGCTCTGCTGTTGGGACAGCTTTATGTAGGCCCTAGCAGTTTGTGGGCACCATTTGTCACAATATTAGTGCAATTAATGTATTGTTTAGAGTTGTGTAGTGGCTTTGCTGGCATGCATCTAAAAAAAAATTGGGGAGTTTGCCCCATCAAGATGTACATGCTAAAATCGCCAATGAACCAATGTAATGGTTGCCGACATTACTTTTCTTTTAGTAAAGGTGGCCGTTTTGGTAGGATGAGAAATAGGATGAGAAGTATCTGTTTTGTTAATGACTCTTCTCTCTTTAGGTTTTCAAGGATTGTGGTGCTCGGCTGGTCAAAGGTGTTGTGAATGTGGTCACACCAAGGAGCTGTTGACCAGGAGACTGAGCTGTCTGGCCCTATTACAGAGGCATCGCTGTTGATTCTGCAAAGGGGTAGAACCAGAACCCAAAACCAAGCCATGAGGTTGAATGAACTGTCTGTAGAGCTCCGAGACAGGATTGTGTCGAAGCACAGATCTGGGGAAGGCTACCAAAACATTTCTGCAGCATTGAAGGTCCCCAAGAACACAGGGGCCTCATTCATTCTTAAATGGAAGAAGTTTGGTAACACTAGACTAGTCAGGATTGAGGGAAAGATGAATGGAGCAAAGTACAGAGAGATCATTGATGAAAACCTGATCCAGAGTGCTCAGGACCTCAGACTGGGACGAAGGTTCACCATCCAACAGGACAATGACCCTAAGCACACAGCAAAGACAATGGCAGGAGTGGCTTCGGGACAAGTCTATGAATGTTCTTGAATGGCCCAGCCAGAGCCCGGACTTGAAGCCAATCAAACATCTCTGGAGAGACCTGGAAATAGCTGTGCAGCGACGCTCCCCGTCGAACCTGACAGAGCTTGAGAGGATCTTCAGAGAAGAATAGGAGAAACTCCCCAAATACAGGTGTGCCCAGCTTGTAGCGTCATACCCAAGAAGTCTCGTGGCTGTAATCGCTGCGAAATGTGCTACAACAAAGTACTGAGTAAAGGGTCTGAATAGTTATTATGTAAATTGGGATATTTCCATTTTTATTTATACATTTGCAAAAATTTCTAAAAACCTGTTTTTGCTTTGTCATTATGGGGAATTTGATGTGGATTGATGAGGGGGGAAAACGATTTAATCAATTTTAGAATAAGGCTGTAACGTAACAAAATGTGTAAAAAGTCAAGGGGTCTGAATAGTTTCCGAATGCACTGTAGCTATGAGTAACACTTTTTATGAACTTAACATCATAACAGTGTCATAATATTGGCATAAAATTACTTAAGTGGGTAAGTAGTATTGTTTGGTCAACTTAAGTAATTACTCCTGTTATAACGATTACAAAATGACACAGCCTTGTCACATAAGATGTCATGACAGGTTTTGACATTTGTTATGTCATGTTTATGACCATGTTATGACATACAGTTCAAATGAACTGTTACCAATGTATGGTTCGGGTTCATGAAGGCTAACATGTCATCCTAAAGTTGACAACATATGTTTTTTTTTATGTTGTTGTTGTTTTCTCATGGGATGTTGAATGGAAGCTTTATTAGGTCTACAATATATTTAATCAAGATCGTGTAAATTACATCTGACAATTAGCCTCCACAGAGGAAATCATTCATATTTACATTTTATTAATGACAGATTTGTGTTTGTGTAGGTTACTAAATAAAATATCAACTGTAGCTTAAACTGTATGTTGAGGTTGGAATTCAAACGTTTGATTTTACACCAATATCAGACAGCATTACGGGATGATTCCGATTGCAACAAGGTTCCCTCTAAAGTAAAATTACTTTCGAATTCACAGCCACAGCAACATCGACGTTGCATCGACTGTACTGATGTTAACGTAATGACATCATCCTGTGTTACGCATAGTAAAAAATAATTCACCGCAAAGAAAGCACGCACCTTGCTATGCGGTATCCTTTAGAGGTCCATACTCTGACGTCCCCCCACTGAAGTTGACATCTATAACGGTTAAAGTAAAGGTTAAGGTTTGGGTTAGGTAAGGGTTGTTGTTCAGGTTAGGGTTAGGATAATGGTTAAGGTTAGGATTTAGGGTGTGGACGTCCCAAGTATCCCTGTTTGCAGTAACCAAGAAAGCATAGACGATTGCGCGAGTTGAAGAAGTAGGGCTCGCCTGTACGACACGACAACAAAATCGTTTAATTCAAATATTTACAATTTTCTAAAGTTGGTACTCTAATTGTATCTACATTTACAATTCAACCTGGAGGGACAGAAAAGTAACGGGTGCCGTTACTGGAAGAAAAGCGCTATAGATTTTGCCGAAACTGGAATATTATGGGAGCTGTTTTGGCGGCCTTTTCCGTCGCAAGCTGGGTACGTTTCTTCTCATATGATATCACGAACATATTTGTGCACAAGAACCGGGTTGACATATGTGACAAACATAAAGAATGGCTTAGTATCTCAATCTTCGATTGAACTCATACAAGGTTGTCAGGATGATGTGACGTAAGCAACAGGTCAGAATCATGAGGAGGCGCGAGCGCCTGCCACTCATCTTGAAACGAATTACCTAAACTAGCGGACTCGAATGGTGGTAGCCTATGTGATTGACTAGGACTTGGTTATGTATCTGCTTGTGTGAAAAACAAGGTTTTGATTTGCCTCTGCTTTTGCTCTGGCTTGCTCTGGTCTCCACAAATGTCAGGTCTCAATATGTGTTCACAGTTATAGACTAGAATATACATTTTCATAGGGAAAAGGGAAACAAACTATTTTCCTCTCCCAAGTAGCCCACAATACACACATAGTATGAGGCTACTGTAAGTCCTAAAGGGTTAATCATGCTACTAGTAGTCATCTGCTCTACTCATGATTAATTGGATTAACAGTGCTTGCTGCCTTGTCCTAGTCCAAAAACAAAGACCATGGCATGCTTAAACTGTTGCCATAATATGTATGTGGAGCAATATAACCTACATGTAATAACGTACATATAATAGTCTACATGTAATAACCGATATATAATAGTCTACATGGAATAACGTACATATAATAGTCTATATGTAATAATGTACATAATAGTCTACATGGAATAACGTACATATAATAGTCTATATGTAATAATGTACATAATAGTCTACATGGAATAACGGACATATAATAGTCTACATGGAATAACTTCCCTATAATAGTATATATGTAATAACGTACATATAATAGTCTACGTGGAATAACGTACATATAATAGTCTACATGGAATAACGAACATATAATAGTCTACATGTAATAACGAACATATAATAGTCTACATGGAATAACGTACATATAATAGTCTACATCACATATGTCAGAGTCAAGGCCCGCGGGCCACATCCGGCCCGCAAGAAGGTTTTTTACGGCCCCTGGGATGATCTTGATTTATTATTAGAACCGGCCCGCAGCAAGCCGGCAGCCCGCAGATCTTTTACACGCACCAATACTACATTTCCCACAATGCAAAGGTGACGCACCGAGCAGTAGGCTGCTTCATTTCAATATTTATTGGCACAGCAGTCGTCAGCATCACAGTAAAATTAACTTTCAGATACCCATCAAAAATGGCAAAACGGAAGGTGGATACTGAGAACCGGGGGTTTCAAACAAGGTGGGAGTCGGAGTATATGTTCACGAAGGTAGCTGGAAAACCTGTGTGTCTTCTGTGTGGAGAAAGTGTGGCGGTACTGAAAGAGTATAATCTGAGACGACATTATGAAACGAAACACGCGGACACACACGCGGACGCAACTGTCAAGGCCAGTTTTATTTTGGCAGAAGAGATCGCTAAATCAGCCCGGCCATTTACGGAGGGGGATTTCATCAAAAACTGCATGATTAAAGTTTGTGACGAAGTTTGCCCAGAAAAAAGGCAACTCTTTTTAAATGTGAGTCTGAGCAGAAACACCATTGCCGAGAGAGTAGACCAGTTGTCCATCAATCTAAAAGAGCAGCTTGTGAAAAAGGGAAAAGATTTTATTGCATATTCCTTGGCTGTGGATGAGAGCACCGACATTTCTGACATTGCCCAGTTGTCAATTTTCATCCGCGGAGTGGACTCCAACCTAAGCGTGACAGAGGAGTTTTTGGCTTTACGTCCTATGCATGGCACAACTACGGGGCATGATTTGTATGAAGAGGTGTCAAGATGTGTAAATGAGATGGAGCTGCCTTGGGAAAAACTCGTGGGTTTGACAACCGACGGAGCACCTGCGATGTGTGGACACAGGAGCGGACTGGTGGCGAAGATACGGGAAAAGATGCAAGAGGAAAACGCGACAGGTGAGC
The DNA here is from genome assembly GCF_045791955.1 of Oncorhynchus clarkii lewisi. Lineage (NCBI taxonomy): Eukaryota > Metazoa > Chordata > Actinopteri > Salmoniformes > Salmonidae > Oncorhynchus > Oncorhynchus clarkii. The sequence goes on along the minus strand of NC_092163.1, from coordinate 26,171,676 downwards.
TGACAGCTTATCATTGTATCATACACCAGGAAGCGTTGTGCGGTAAAGCCTTGAAAATGGAGCATGTAATGAGCATCATCACGCGCACAGTTAACTTTATCAGAGCCAAAGGTTTGAATCACCGCCAGTTCAAGGCATTTCTGACGGAGTTAGAAACGGAGCATGGTGATTTGCCTTATCACACAGAGGTGCGATGGCTAAGCCAGGGAAAGGTGCTTCAAAGATGTTTCGAGCTTCGTGAGGAGATTTGTCTGTTCTTGGACAGCAAAGGGAAAGACACAACACAACTCCGAGACGAAATGTTTCTGTGTGAAATGGCTTTTCTGTGTGACATTACGAGTCATCTGAATGCAATAAACTTGCAGCTGCAGGGTCGGGATCGTGTCATCTCTGATATGTACAGTACAGTGAAGGCATTTAAAACCAAACTGACTCTGTGGGAGACGCAGATGCGGAAAGAAAATTTGAGCCACTTTCCCAGCTGCCAGACCATGAAAGAGAAGCTCTCTACCAGTGCGTTCCCGAGCACACAGTTGGCTGATAAAATAGGTATGCTTGCCGCTGACTTTCGACGCCGATTTGCTGACTTTGAAGCACAAAAAAGCAGGTTGGAACTGCTCGGTAACCCATTTGCTGTTGACGTGGAAAGCTCACCACCAAACCTCCAAATGGAGTTGATTGACCTCCAATGCAATGATGCACTGAGGGCAAAATATGCGGCAGTGGGTGCTGCGGAGTTCGCCCGTTTCCTCCCCGGCACAATGCCCCAGCTGCGCATCCAGGCTGCTCAAACGTTGTCTATGTTTGGCAGCACATACCTGTGTGAACAACTGTTTTCTTTGATGAACCTGAACTGTGGAAAAAGATGGGACACCACCAAGTATCACCCTCAACCTCAAACAAGTGAACATTACTGTGCAATCACATATTTAGAGTTTTTACTCAGTTCAAGTTTAAAAGTTAAAATTTAATATTTGTTTTCACTGCATGTTACTTCTCCTTAAACAAAGTGTTGTTTTTGATTAATAGATTTTTGCACTTTATTTTTTTGTATTTCAATCCAATTATATTTTAAAAATATTTCAGTTGAGTGGATGATAGAAAATTGCTATTATTGTTTTTTCTTTGAAGTAAATTTAGCCCACTTTTGCTAAAATAGAAAATATAGTCTACTGATGGTGCCTTGAATACCGGTTTCTTTCATTTAATGTTCATGTTATGGGGATATTTATATAAAGGAAATTTGTCTTTTGTGTCTGTTGAAAATTAAAGATTACTGACAGAGCCATAAGAAAATATTGCTTTATTTATCTGATCATATTGTAATATATTTGTTAGGTTTTCAGTAGGTTCAATTAGGTTCACTAGACTATATGCGTCATTTAAAAATTTTTCAATGAACATTCGAACAGTCCGGCCCTCGTCTTGTAGCTGATTTTTTTATTTGGCCCTCCGTCCATTTGACTTTGACACCCCTGGTCTACATGGAATAACGTACATATAATAGTCTACATGGAATAACGTACATATAATAGTCTACATGGAGTAACGTACATATAATTGTCTACATGGAATAAAGTACATATAATAGTCTATATGGAATAACGTACATATAATAGTCTACATGGAATACATGTATCTCTGTCAATCTCATACAGTGTTATCGTCATATTATAGCCTAGACTAGAGACGTCATATTATAGCCTAGACTAGAGACTAGAGCAAAATATGTTATGATGTAACAACAAGAGGACAAAGGGGCATTTGTCCTGCATTGGGCGCAGCTCAGAGATAAGTTATACAGTCGTACTTTATCTCAGACCCAACTAATAAGTGTCGGCCAAGCAACCAAATACACATCCACCACACAACGTTGCCATGAATAGTTTCAAAAACATTAGTAGGCTACTCTAGTACATGCCGCTAGACATATGAATTTAGGCTTTGCTGGGGAGTAGTATTGGGATTGAGACAAACGCATACAACAACAAGCCTAATCTAATGCCTTCCGACCTCCATTTTAACTGTCTAGCTATTAGACAGTCAACTTGTGATTCCTGGTTCTTCTCCACATTGACCCAGCTAAAGCAGGTCAAGTTTATGTTAACCACAGGATGGCCTCATCAAATCAAATGTATTTATATAGCCCTTCTTATATCAGCTGATATCTCAAAGTGCTGTACAGAAACCCAGCCTAAAACCCAAACAGCAAGCAATACAGGTGTAGAAGCACGGTGGCTAGGAAAAACTCCCTAGAAAGGTAAAAACCTAGGAAGAAACCTAGAGAGGAACCAGGCTATGAGGGGTGGCCAGTCCTCTTCTGGCTGTGCCGGATGGAGATTATAACAGAACATGGCCAATATGTTCAAATGTTCATAAATGACCAGCATGGTCAAATAATAATAATCACAGTAGTTGTCGAGGGTGCAGCAAGTCAGCACCTCAGGAGTAAATGTCAGTTGGCTTTTCATAGCCGATCATTGAGAGTATCTCTACTGCTCCTGCTGTCTCTAGAGAGTTGAAAACAGCAGGTCTGGGACAGGTAGCACATCCGGTGAACAGGTCAGGGTTCTCATCAGTCATGTGTAAAAGATTTGTCTTGCCGGCTTGCCCATATTCTGGCTACCCATGGCTAAGCTGACCTTGTGTCTGTCTGCCTGGGGTATTACGTTGTTTACAAGCTAGAAGGCTACTTAGGGCTGACAGAGTCAGGTGTCTTAAAGGTACAATGCCGTGATGCCTTTGTAATGGTTACTGTAACACTGTTGTATCACTGTTGTGGTGGATTAGACATGTTTGTTGTTTCTCTGTCTTGGTTGAATAAGTAAGTAACAGCAATATCTGGAATTCTCCTAAGTACACTTGATTTTACCCCCACGGTCAAAAAGACAGTTGCTGACTTGTTTTTATTGCGTTTGGATTAGGTTCAGGACTACCACCACATTGCTGCAGTATGTAGTGTTTCAAGTGCCAAGACAAAGGTTAATCAGTCCATTCAGTGTCTGCACTGACTCTGGCTTGACCCTAGCTGACCTACAATGTTAGGGGAACGTTTCGCAATGATTTTCCCCTCTATCTACAACCGCACAGGAACGTTTGACAAAGGTTTTCCCTCCTCTATTTCCCTCTAGGTGCCGTGTCTGTGTAGCAGTGCGACATGCTTGTTGTGCAGATGTTGTCCCCAGAGCAAGAACTCCACGGTAACGCGAGTCATCTACGCCTTCATCCTGTTGCTAGGGACCATTATAGCCTGTATCATGCTGTCACCAGGAGTGGACGAGCAGTTAAAAAAGGTAGGAGACGAGCCAATCAATTAAATTCATACACACACTTCCTGAGTGAGACATAAAGTGTGTGTGTGTGTGTGTGTGTGTGTGTGTGTGTGTGTGTGTGTGTGTGTGTGTGTGTGTGTGTGTGTGTGTGTGTGTGTGTGTGTGTGTGTGTGTGTGTGTGTGTGTGTGTGTGTGTGTGTGTGTGTGTGTGTGTGTGTGTGTGTGTGGAGGTGTTATGGAGACGATGAATCATGCTGTGTCAGTAGATGTTTGTGTATATGGTGAATGATCATTTGTTACTTTAATAATGCTTGAATACATGGGGAGGCTATTGGTGAAAAGAGTCAAGTCACACATACCTAAAACGGTGGGGGCCTACACACAGAGTTGCAACTTCAAAGGCAACCTTACTGTATGTTAAGGTTGCATTAACATTGCAACTCTGTCTAAATTGAAACATTGACATATATTCATTCCAAATGGGAATGTTGAATGACTATGGTTGGCTACTTATAAATTGTGACAGTTTTGTGGTACAGTACTGATAGTGGCCAACTTGTTGATTTACAGTACCAAAGCAGAAATGTAATGTTATTGAATTGCAGACTCGCACAGCCAGACTATGGAAATGGACAGTAGATAAGACTTACAGTGCCTTGCGAAAGTATTCGGCCCCCTTGAACTTTGCGACCTTTTGCCACATTTCAGGCTTCAAACATAAAGATATAAAACTGTATTTTTTTGTGAAGAATCAACAACAAGTGGGACACAATCATGAAGTGGAACGACATTTATTGAATATTTCAAACTTTTTTAACAAATCAAAAACTTAAAAATTGGGCGTGCAAAATTATTCAGCCCCCTTAAGTTAATACTTTGTAGCGCCACCTTTTGCTGCGATTACAGCTGTAAGTCGCTTGGGGTATGTCTCTATCAGTTTTGCACATCGAGAGACTGACATTTTTTCCCATTCCTCCTTGCAAAACAGCTCGAGCTCAGTGAGGTTGGATGGAGAGCATTTGTGAACAGCAGTTTTCAGTTCTTTCCACAGATTCTCGATTGGATTCAGGTCTGGACTTTGACTTGGTCATTCTAACACCTGGATATGTTTATTTTTGAACCATTCCATTGTAGATTTTGCTTTATGTTTTGGATCATTGTCTTGTTGGAAGACAAATCTCCGTCCCAGTCTCAGGTCTTTTGCAGACTCCATCAGGTTTTCTTCCAGAATGGTCCTGTATTTGGCTCCATCCATCTTCCCATCAATTTTAACAATTTTCCCTGTCCCTGCTGAAGAAAAGCAGGCCCAAACCATGATGCTGCCACCACCATGTTTGACAGTGGGGATGGTGTGTTCAGGGTGATGAGCTGTGTTGCTTTTACGCCAAACATAACGTTTTGCATTGTTGCCAAAAAGTTCAATTTTGGTTTCATCTGACCAGAGCACCTTCTTCCACATGTTTGGTGTGTCTCCCAGGTGGCTTGTGGCAAACTTCAAACGACACTTTTTATGGATATCTTTAAGAAATTGCTTTCTTCTTGCCACTCTTCCATAAAGGCCAGATTTGTGCAATATTCGACTGATTGTTGTCCTATGGACAGAGTCTCCCACCTCAGCTGTAGATCTCTGCAGTTCATCCAGAGTGATCATGGGCCTCTTGGCTGCATCTCTGATCAGTCTTCTCCTTGTATGAGCTGAAAGTTTAGAGGGACGGCCAGGTCTTGGTAGATTTGCAGTGGTCTGATACTCCTTCCATTTCAATATTATCGCTTGCACAGTGCTCCTTGGGATGTTTAAAGCTTGGGAAATCTTTTTGTATCCAAATCCGGCTTTAAACTTCTTCACAACAGTATCTCGGACAAGCCTGGTGTGTTCCTTGTTCTTCATGATGCTCTCTGCGCTTTTAACGGACCTCTGAGACTATCACAGTACAGGTGCATTTATACAGAGACTTGATTACACACAGGTGGATTGTATTTATCATCATTAGTCATTTAGGTCAACATTGGATCATTCAGAGATCCTCACTGAACTTCTGGAGAGAGTTTGCTGCACTGAAAGTAAAGGGGCTGAATAATTTTGCACGCCCAATTTTTCAGTTTTTGATTTGTTAAAAAAGTTTGAAATATCCAATAAATGTCGTTCCACTTCATGATTGTGCCCCACTTGTTGTTGATTCTTCACAAAAAAATACAGTTTTATATCTTTATGTTTGAAGCCTGAAATGTGGCAAAAGGTCGCAAAGTTCAAGGGGGCCGAATACTTTCGCAAGGCACTGTACCTGAATGGTTTGTGCCTATGTCCGTCTGTGCCTGTAGATTCCTGGGTTCTGTGAAGACGGAGCAGGCATCAATGGAAACATCAACTGTACGATCTTAGTGGGCTATAAAGCCGTGTACCGGGTGTGCTTCGGAATGAGCATGTGTTTCCTGGCGTTCGCTCTGATCATGATCAACGTGAAGAACAGTCGAGACCCGCGCTCCGCCATCCACAACGGGTAACCACCCCATAACGCAACGCACCCATCAGAAAAATAAAAAGGGCCCACATGCTACTTATTACCACATGTAATTAAACTTAAATGCCAACTTTGACTTTAAAGTCAGTATTTCGTTGAATACCTTTTATTAGTAACCTTTTACACTTGTGGGAATTGGTCTATATGGATAGGGCTGAATTGACATGTTTCTTACAGAAGAAATATGGAAAGCCTATGCATTACCATGGTAGCAGTGGAAAGGGAACAGTTTGAGATTATGGTAAAATTATTAGACCAAAGGTGAGGACACAACAGTTCACTTGACACAAGACTGAATCCAAACATTACACTGTTGATTTTATGTTAAGTTGACATTTACTGTAATTTTCACCAGTAACATGTTAAGAATATTCCTGGAAAATGTGTGGTAGGTGCAACATAAGACAAAAAACATGACAAGGGTTAGAGTGAGAGGACTAACCGGTGTCTCCAAGTAGCCACACACCTCTCCAAAGTGTGCACAGTTCCTAAGTAATTTCATGGCACTTTTATGACTCAAAGAAGAATCTTCAACTATGCGTTTTTGTTGCTGTTTTGCTTTCTCCTCCTCCTGCCGTTGAGGAACCAGAGCAAGCGCACTTGTAGTTGTTTTGTTTGTAACACAACCGTGCGTCTCCGCTCTCACACAATTACTGATGTTGTTTACACAATCAAAAAAAACGGTCCATTATGAATCGCAATCTGGTTCAGATGGGCATCATTTGAAAGCCTGGTCTATTGCCAACATGAGTAGCTAAGTTATAAAATATGCAAAATTACACCTTTAGGCTTTCACAGTGTAGTTAATGGAAACAGATCTTCAATTTGGTGCCCATAGAAAGGAGTAATGAGTGCATTCAGGTGTGTGTGCCAAGACACCAAAAAAAAATCACAATAGACAAACAGGCTCATTCTGTTCAGAACAACCAATGGTATAACACCATGTCATCTTGTACATCGAGCATAGTGATCATAAACGTTGACACTACAGTATATGACATGAGTTTCATGATACAGTGGGGCAAAAAATTATTTAGTCAGCCACCAATTGTGCAAGTTCTCCCACTTAAAATGATGAGAGAGGCCTGTAATTTTCATCATAGGTACACTTCAACTATGACAGACAAAATGAGAGAGAAAAAATCCAGAAAATCACATTGTAGGATTTTTTATGAATTTATTTGCAAATTATGGTGGAAAATAAGTATTTGGTCAATAACAAAAGTTTATCTCAATACTGGTGTTCTTTGGATGTCAATAATGGTGTTCTTTGGATGCAACTCAGCATTCTTTGTCCTCCAAACACGACGAGTTGAGTTTTTACCAAAATGTTATATTTTGGTTTGATCTGACCATATGACATTCTCCCAATCTTCTTCTGGATCATCCAAATGCTCTCTAGCAAACTTCAGACGGGCCTTCACATGTACTGACTTAAGCAGGGGGACACGTCTGGCACTGCAGGATTTGAGTCCCTGGCGGTGTAGTGTGTTACTGATGGTAGGCTTTGTTACTTTGGTCCCAGCTCTCTGCAGGTCATTCACTAGGTCCCCCCGTGTGGTTCTGGGAATTTTGCTCACCGTTCTTGTGATCATTTTGACCCCACGGGGTGAGATCTTGCTTGGAGCCGCAGATCGAGGAAGATTATCAGTGGTCTTGTATGTCTTCCATTTCCTAATAATTGCTCACACAGTTGATGTCTTCCCAGCCTGGTGCAGGTCTACAATTTTGTTTCTGGTGTCCTTTGACAGCTCTTTGGTCTTGGCCATAGTGGAGTTTGGAGTGTGACTGTTTGAGGTTGTGGACAGGTGTCTTTTATACTGATAACAAGTTCAAACAGGTGCCATTAATACAGGTAACGAGTGGAGGACAGAGGAGCCTCTTAAAGAAGAAGTTACAGGTCTGTGAGAGCCAGAAATGTTGCTTGTTTGTAGGTGACCAAATACTTTTTCTGGATTTTTTTCCCTAATTTTGTCTGTCATAGTTGAAGTGTACCTATGATGAAAATTACAGGCCTCTCTCATCTTTTTAAGTGGGAGAACTTGCACAATTGGTGGCTGACTAAATACTTTTTTGCCCCACTGTATGTAAATGTGAAGTGCACATTTGGACTCACGGCTTTTTGGCTTGCTTTTATGACATCAAAGTGGTATTTATTATAATCCTGAACGTCTCATCTTTCAAAATACATTGTCCTCCTTAATTTACAGAATTTCCCAGCATTTACAGACAATAAAGTATGTGCAAGTTTGCCAAACTAGCAGGAGGGATGGGGGCAACTTCTTGTCGCGTGAGATGCTCAAGTTCAGAACGTCTGTCAGTCAAAATCCACACAGCGCTGTGAAGCGCAGAGCCAGGGCTCTTACGTCATGTATAGCATGTTACTGTACAGCCACTGTGTTCCAATTAAGGTATTTATGGGGCGGCAGGGTAGCCTAGTGGTTAGAGCATTGGCTTAGTAACTGAGAGGTTGCAAGATCAAATCCCCGAGCTGACAAGGTAAAAATCTGTCGTTCTGCCCCTGAACAAGGCAGTAAACCCTTAACTGACTTGCCTAGTTAAATAAAGGTTAAAACTTCTTAGGTGTCAAATCCTTTTACGGGAATGATTTCACAACATCCGGTGAAATGGCAGAGCGCCAAATTCAAATTAAATTACTATAAATATTTAACTTTCATGAAATCACAAGTGTAATACATAAAAACAAAGATTAACTTCTTGTTAATCCAGCCACCATGTCAGATTTCAAAAAGGCTTTACGGCGAAAGCAAACCCTGAGATTATCTGGACAGCGCCCCATAATACAAATGCATGACAAACATTTTTCAACCAGGGAGGTGCGACACGAAAGTCAGAAATAACGATATAAGTCATGCCTTACCTTGAAAGATCTTCTTCTGTTGGCACTCCAAAATGTCCCAGAAAAAATGTCCCAGAAATATCACAAATGGTCCTTTTGTTCGATAAATTGCTTCTTTATATCCCCAAAATGTCCATTTATTTGCGTGTTTGATTCAGAAAAACACTGGTTCCAACTCGCCCAACATGACTACAAATTATCTAATAAATTACCTGTAAACTTGGTCCAAACATTTCAAACAACTTTCCTAATCCAACTTTAGGTATCCTAAAACGTAAATAATCGATAAAATTTAAGACGGAATACACTGTGTTCAATAGCGGATAAAATCAACGTGGAGCGCATGGCACCAAACTAAAGTACACTTGGCTTGACACTCAGTCAGAACAGCCGTACTTCTTCATTTCTCAAAGGAAAAACATCAACCAATTTCTAAAGACTGTTGACATCTCGTGAAAGCCAAAAGAACTGCAACCAGGTGCCTCATAAATCTAGTTTCCCATAGAAAACCAATAGAAAACACAGTCAACAACAAGATTTGTCCTCTGGGTTTCGCCTGCCAAATAAGTTCTGTTATACTAACAGACATTATTTTAACAGTTTTAGAAACTTTAGAGTGTTTTCTATCCAAATCTACCAATTATATGCGTATCCTAGCTTCTGGGCCTGAGTAGCAGGCAGTTTACTTTGGGCACGCTTTTCATCCGGACGTCAAAATACCGCCCCCTATCCCAAAGAATTTTAAAAAAGTGCCCAAATCTGCAATTTTCAACCCGTATACAGGTACGATTGTAATGTGCTACCTCAAAAAAGCATGTACACTGCTTGTAACTTAACAATTCTCACAATGAGGGACTGGTAAGACACTGACAACTTTCAGTCATATGATTATCGCACTGCCGCAACCAAGGGCAATATTAGTGAAATAATCTCATACACAACGGGTCACTCAGCTAACGTGCTTCAGGCCACCGTGCCGAGGAACCCGAGGAGAATAACTGAACTAGAGTTTTCCGTAGCAGCTAGACATCATAAGCCTATTCACGTATATTTACTAGTTGATAAATTACCTCTCTCTCCCCCCCAGGTTTTGGTTCTTTAAGGTGGCTGCCATGGTTGCCGTGACAGTCGGTGCCTTTTACATTCCTGAAGGGCCTTTTACTCGCAGTAAGATTGACACAATTTAAATCCTTTCGGTCATATATTATTTTGTGATAGTTGATATTTGTATATTATTATGATTTATCAATGCAGCCTTTGACCATGCATACCATGCACAATCAGCATACATGAGTGATATACAATTAGTCTTTGATATTAAAATGTAGTGTAATATTAACACTATTAATTATTGATATACACAATGATAATCATGTAATAGTAATATTTTTAGAAACTGCTTGTTGATACGTGTAATATAATGATGAGGGCCTCCCGATTGGTATCACTACAGACCCGGGTTCTTTCCCAGGCTTTGTCACAACCGGCCGTGACCGGGAGTCCCATAGGGCGGCGAACAATTGGCCCAGCATTGTCCGGGTTAGGGGAGGGTTTGGCCGTGGGGGCTTTACTTGACTCATCGCGCTCAAGTGACTCCTTCTGGTGGGCCAGGCGCCTGCAGGCTGACTTCGATCATCAGTTGAGCGGTGTTTCCTTCGAAACATTGGTGCGGCTGGATTCCGGTGGGTGTTAAGGAGCGTGGATTGGTGGGTCATGTTTCGGAGGACGCATGACTCGACCTTCGCCTCTCCCGAGCCCGTTGGGGAGCTGCAGCAATGAGACAAGATCGCATTTGGATTGCAATTGGATATCACAAAATTGGGGAGAAAAGGTAGTAAAAAAAAGTATAATTAATTTCTTTCTTTTTTTATGTGTGTGTGTGTGTGTGTGTGTGTGTGTGCGTGCGTGCGTGCGTGTGTGCGTGCGTGTAGCGTGGTTTGTGGTGGGTACCTGTGGGGCGTTCTGCTTCATCCTGATCCAGCTGGTTCTGCTGGTGGACTTTGCCCACTCCTGGAATGAATCCTGGGTGGACAACATGGAGAGAGGGAACTCCAGGGGCTGGTACGCAGGTGAGTCTTCCTGGCAAATCAAATCCACTTTTAAATCCACTTACGATCGCAGCACACTTAGTAAACAGTAAAGCAATAAAATGAAAGAGGGGGTGAAAAGAACATAAACACACACACACTCAAACAGTCAGAATGATTAGCCAAATGTATGATGTTTTGGTGATTAGGAATGCTGATGGGAGGTTTAATTTGATGTTTTAGCAAGTATTCACCTTTTTTTAAAGCAAGTGATATTAATTCACCACAATAGCACATAACAGTAATTATTTGATGATTCCAAAAGAGTAATTACTGTATTAAGTAAATTCCAGCTAAATAAATGGTAACCGTAACATACAGTAAGTGCAGGTGTCAATAGTGCTCACACTGTGTATAATGCTCTTAGACAGAATGTGTTCTGCTTCATAATAACAACGCAACTTGAATCTGATTCGGTCTATCCTCTCGTCTCTAGCCTTGCTCGCTGTAACTGGACTCAACTACGTCATGGCCTTTATCGTTATCATCCTGATGTACATGTTCTACACTCGGTCAGAGGGCTGTCTACTCAACAAGTTCTTCATCAGCTTCAACTTGCTCCTCTGTGCCGTAGCCTCTGTTGTGTCTGTCATGCCCAGAGTACAGGTGAGCCCTCATTCAACAGATAGGACTATTAGAGTGTAAAATAGGGACCTTGTAGCAGTCGCAAGGACAAAAAAAAATCAGCACGAGGTAGAGGTGGAAATTAATGTTGTATTTATTTAGACAGCGCTGGTGATGACGGTGATCAATTCACAAGTAGATATATTTACAAATATCTGACTTCAAAACGTCAGTATTGAAAAAGAAAAAAGCCTCCTATCAGACATAACCTGTCCTAAGCATAAAGAAACAGGTGGGGTCTACTACACTCAGTTGCATCCTACCCAAACAAATTGTCAAACAGAACTGACCAGAACATACCCAAGCGGGCACCTACAGTGCCTTCAGAAAGTATTCACGCCCCTTGACTTTTCCCACATTTTGTTGTGTTACAGCCTGAATTTAAAATGTATTAAAATGTAGATTATTTTGTCACTGGCCTATACACAATACATCATAATGTAATTTGTACAAAAATGAAAAGCTGAAATAACTTGAGTCAAGTATTCAACCCATTGTTGTGGCAAGCCTAAATAAGTTCAAGAGTAAAAATGTGCTTAACAAGTCACATAATAAGTTGCATGGACTCACTCTTTGTGCAATAATAGTGTTATATACCCTGATGAAGACAGCCTGTCTGTCGAAACGTTGGTTATTCAATTATTGCATCTGAGCTCCTAGAGTGTGCAGCTCTCCTTTAATTTTTCAATAATAGTGTTTACCATGATTTTTGAATGACTACCTCATCCCTGTAACCCACACAAATAATGATATTTAAGGTCCCTCAGTCAAGCAGTGAATTTCAAATACAGATTCAACCACAAATACCAGGGAGGTTTTCCAATGCCTCGCAAAGAAGGGTGCCAATTGGAAGAAAAGAAGCGAATATTGAGTGGGATATCCCTTTAAGCATGGGGAAGATATTAACTACACTTTGGATGGTGTATCAATGCACCCAGTCACTACAAAGGCACATATCAGGCATGAAGGTAAGACCCAGATGCAGACCACTTCGAATAACCAATAGTTTAATATTCCAACAGGGGGAGGCAATAGACAGGTCAAGGCAGGCAGGGGTCAGTGAACCAGAGGTGGGGCAATGGTACCGGACGGCAGGCAGGCAGGCTCAGGGTAAGGCAGAGGTCGGTAATCGAGAGGGGGGCAAAGGTGCAGGTCGGCAGGCAGGCAGGCTCAGGGTCAGGGGCAAGCAGAGTGGTCAGGCAGGCGGGCTCGGAGTCAGGACATGCAAGGGTCAAAAACCAGGAGGGCGAGAAAAGAGAGACTGGAAAAAACAGGAGTTGAGACACAAAACACTGGTTGACTTGAACAAACAAGACGAACTGGCAACAGACAAACAGAGAACGGTAGAAAAAGGGCTGTGAGACATGGGTTTGACTCTGGACACATGAAAGGTGTGATGTATACAAAGGGTACGAGCTGCACCCTGGACGTAGGCTGAAACCAACCCACCACCGCTTTCACCTTCTCGGGATCCATTGTTGACTCTCCCAGCAGAGATGATGCAGCCCAGAAAGGGAATGGTGGAGCGATGGAGCTCGCACTTTTCCGCCTTAACAAACAACTGGTTCTCCAGAAGACGCTGGAGAAGGCGAGGATGTCATCAATGTAGACGAAGGCGAACTGGTTCAGCATGTCGCGGAGAACATCATTCATCAGAGCCTGGAGCACAGCAGGGGCGTTGGTGAGGCCAAAGGGCATGACCAGAAATTCGTAGTGGCCGCTGGATGTGTTGAAGGCGGTCTTCCACTCATCCCACTCTCGTATCCACACCATGTGGTAGCCGTTACGTAGATCCAGCTTGGAGAACTCAGTGGCCCCCTGGAGCAGCTCAAAGGCAGAGGAAAAGAGTGGTAGCGGATAACGGTTCTTTACAGTGATGTCACTGAGCCCCGGTAGTCAATGCACGGACGCAGGGTTCTTCTTCGTGGAGATGAAGGACAAGACAGCGGGAGAGGAAGAGGGATGGATAATTACAGTAGCTAGAGAGTGCCCAATGTAGTCCTCCATAGCCTTGGAGGCGAGTACAGATGCCCCTGGGGCGGCGTGGTGCTATGGAGAAGGTCAATCCCGAAGTCATAGGGGCGGCGCGGCGGAAGGGAAATGGCCCGGGACTTGCTGAACACCTCCCGGAGATCCTGGTACTCCGAGGGAATGGCGGAGAGATCCGGAACCACCTCAGAGGGCCCAGGAAGACGTCCCGGGGCTGGTTGCGCCGACTTCAGACAATTCAACAAAAACAAAAAAATACATTTTCTCATTTACAACTTCGACCTAGCCAATATAAAGAAAAGCAGTGCAACACAAACAACAACACAGAGTTACACATAAACAAAATTACAGTCAATAAAACAATAGAAAAAATCTTTATACAGTGTGTGCAAATGAGGTAAAATTAGGGAGGTAAGGAAATAAATAAGCCGTAGTGGCGAAGTAATTACAATTTAGCAATTAATCACTGGAGTGATAGATGTGCAGAAGATTAATGTGCAAGTAGAGATACTGGGGTGCAAAGGAGAAAAACAAATAAATAACAATATGGGGATGAGGTAGTTGGATGGGCTATTTACAGATGAGCTATGTACAGGTGCAATATCTGTGAGCTGCTCTGACAGCTGATGCTTCAGTGATTTTTGCAATTCGTTCCAGTCATTGGCAGCAGAGAACTGGAAGGAAAGGCAACCAAAGGAGGAATTGGCTTTGGGTGTGACCAGTGAAATATACAGTGCCTTGCGAAAGTATTCGGCCCCCTTGAACTTTGCGACCTTTTGCCACATTTCAGGCTTCAAACATAAAGATATAAAACTGTATTTTTTTGTGAAGAATCAACAACAAGTGGGACACAATCATGAAGTGGAACGACATTTATTGGATATTTCAAACTGTTTTAACAAATCAAAAACTGAAAAATTGGGCGTGCAAAATTATTCAGCCCCTTTACTTTCAGTGCAGCAAACTCTCTCCAGAAGTTCACAATGAGGATCTCTGAATGATCCAATGTTGACCTAAATGACTAATGATGATAAATACAATCCACCTGTGTGTAATCAAGTCTCCGTATAAATGCACCTGCAATGTGATAGTCTCAGAGGTCCGTTAAAAGCGCAGAGAGCATCATGAAGAACAAGGAACACACCAGGCTTGTCCGAGATACTGTTGTGAAGAAGTTTAAAGCCGGATTTGGATACAAAAAGATTTCCCAAGCTTTAAACATGCCAAGGAGCACTGTGCAAGCGATAATATTGAAATGGAAGGAGTATCAGACCACTGCAAATCTACCAAGACCTGGCCGTCCCTCTAAACTTTCAGCTCATACAAGGAGAAGACTGATCAGAGATGCAGCCAAGAGGCCCATGATCACTCTGGATGAACTGCAGAGATCTACAGCTGAGGTGGGAGACTCTGTCCATAGGACAACAATCAGTCGTATATTGCACAAATCTGGCCTTTATGGAAGAGTGGCAAGAAGAAAGCCATTTCTTAAAGATATCCATAAAAAGTGTCGTTTAAAGTTTGCCACAAGCCACCTGGGAGACACACCAAACATGTGGAAGAAGGTGTCAGATGAAACCAAAATTGAACTTTTTGGCAACAATGCAAAACGTTATGTTTGGCGTAAAAGCAACACAGCTGAACACACCATCCCCACTGTCAAACATGGTGGTCTCAGCATCATGGTTTGGGCCTGCTTTTCTTCAGCAGGGACAGGGAAAATTGTTCAAATTGATGGGAAGATGGATGGAGCCAAATACAGGACCATTCTGGAAGAAAACCTGATGGAGTCTGCAAAAGACCTGAGACTGGGACGGAGATTTGTCTTCCAACAAGACAATGATCCAAAACATAAAGCAAAATCTACAATGGAATGGTTCAAAAATAAACATATCCAGGTGTTAGAATGGCCAAGTCAAAGTCCAGACCTGAATCCAATCGAGAATCTGTGGAAAGAACTGAAAACTGCTGTTCACAAATGCTCTCCATCCAACCTCACTGAGCTCGAGCTGTTTTGCAAGGAGGAATGGGAAAAAAATGTCAGTCTCTCGATGTGCAAAACTGATAGAGACATACCCCAAGCTACTTACAGCTGTAATCGCAGCAAAAGGTGGCGCTACAAAGTATTAACTTAAGGGGGCTGAATAATTTTGCACGCCCAATTTTTCAGTTTTTGAATTGTTAAAACAGTTTGAAATATCCAATAAATGTCGTTCCACTTCATGATTGTGTCCCACTTGTTGTTGATTCTTCACAAAAAAATACAGTTTTATATCTTTATGTTTGAAGCCTGAAATGTGGCAAAAGGTCGCAAAGTTCAAGGGGGCCGAATACTTTCGCAAGGCACTGTACCTTCTGGAGTGTGTGCTATGGGTGGGTGCTGTTATGGTGACCAGTGAGCTTAGATAGGGTATGGGCTTTACCTAGCAAAGACTTATAGATGACCTGGAGCCAGCCAATATGAAGCGAGGGCCAGCCAATGAGAGCATACAGGTCGTTGTCACGGCTCTCGTCGTAATGAGGATCGGACAAAAACGCAGCGTGGTATGTGTTCATGATTCTTTATTAACCAAAACACTTGAACAAAATAACAAAGTGAAAAAACCTAAACAGTTCTGTAAGGTGCATAAACTATACAGAAAACAACTACCCACAAAACACAGGAGGGAAAAAGGCTGCCTAAGTATGATTCCCAATCAGAGAACACGATAGACAGCTGTCTCTGATTGGGAATCCTACTTAGGCAGCCTTTTTTCCTTTTGTATTTGTGGGTAGTTGTCTTCGTTTGATGCAGGTATAGCCTCACGGAGCTTCATGTTCGTTTTTGTTGTTTATTGTTTTGTTGGCGACATTTAAAGAAATAAAGAGAAAATGTACGCTCACCACGCTGCACCTTGGTCCGGTCATTTTCAAGACAGCGATCGTGACAGTCGCAGTGGTAGGTAGTATATGGGGCATTGGTGACAAAACGGATGTCACTGTGATAGACTGCATCCAATTTGCTGAGTAGTGTTGAAGGCTATTTTGTAAATGACATCATAGTCAGGATAGTCAGTTTTATGAGGGTATGTTTGGCAGCATGAGTGAAAGATGCTTTGTTTTGCGAAATAGGAAGCCGGTTCTAGATTTAATTTTGGATTGGAGATGCTTAATGTGAGTCTGGAAGGAGAGTTTATAGTCTAACCAGACACTTAGGTATTTTTAGTTGTCCACATATTCTAAGTCAGTAGTGATGCTGGACAGGCGGGCAGGTGCGGGCAGCGATAGGTTGAAGAGCATGTATTTAGTTTCACTTGCAATTAACAGCAGATGGAGGCCACGGAAGGAGAGTTGTATGGCATTGAATCTCGTCTGGAGGTTAGTTAACACAGTGTCCAAAGAAGGCCAGAAGTATACAGAATGGTGTTGTCTGCGTAGAAGTGGATCAGAGAATCACCAGCAGCAAAAGCGACATCATTGATGTATACAGAGAAAAGAGTCGGCCCGAGATTTTAACCCTGTGGCACCCCCATAGAGAATGCCAGAGGTCCGTACAACAGGCCCTCCAATTTGATTTGGGGGGACTTGATGAGCAGGAACTGAATGGTCTCACTGTGATTCCCTGAAACACGTAGGTTGATGGGAGTGGTGTTATGTGTGACCCGACTAAAATAGAGCGCCTGTCCAACACTCTAACATCCACGGGAATGGAGAGGGGCTGAGTGGGGATGTTCAGCTCGGAAGCCAGAGTGGCGTCCAAAAAGCTCTCATCGTCCCCGGAGTCAATGAGGACCCGGTGAGATTTGGACTGGTTTCCCCACAGCAGAATGACATGAAAAGGGGTACGAGTAAGGGAAGCAGAAAAGTTCCCCACATGGCCCACCAGAGTACTCGCTCCTACCTGTGAGCCTGGTCTTTTACCTGGCACGAAGACACAAAATGACCAAAAGTCCCGTAATACAGACAGCTCCTTGTGCTGATCCGGTGTTGCCGTTCCGCTGGTGACAGCCCAGCCCTGTCTAGTTGCATGGGCTCGGGAAACAGTGCCTCAGCCCTCCTCGGTGACTCTCGAAGAAGGTCGGGAAATCTTGGGTGCTCTCGGCCACGGGACCGTCGGGGACTTCCGGGATGACTCGGAGGTGTGGTGGAATCTCTGGACGTGCGAGTGAAATCAAATTTCCTCTCCATCCGTCGTTCCCGCAATTGGCCATCAAATGGATCGGATGATCATCGGATGATCAAAGCGATGAGGGAGTCAAAATCTGTGGGTAACAACCGAGCCGCAAGCTCGTCCTTAACCTCCTCCAAGACGACGTGGAGGAACATGTCGAACAATGCTTCCGGGTTCCACGCACTCTCCGCTGCCAACGTACGGAAATCCACCGCATAGTCGGTCACAGTGCGGGCGTCCTGCTGGAGGTGGATTAGCTTCCGGGCAGCTTCTTTCCCGGAGAATGGGGCATCAACGACCTTCCTCAGCTCTTCTACGAACCCCTCCAGGCTCGAGCATATGACCGGCTGCTGTTCCCATACGGCGGTAGCCCAGTTGAGAGCCCTTACAGACAACCGCGTTATGAGGTAGGCTATTTTGGAGCGATCCGAGGGGAAGGAGGAGGGCTGAATCTCGAAAATGAGGGCACACTGAGCTAGAAATGCCCGACAAGTGCTCGGCTCTCCATTAAAGCATTCTGGAAGAGGTAATTGGAGCTCCCGGGAAGGTGGAGTGGCCGGTGGGGCGGTGCTGCTAACCGGCAAGTTGCTGAGTGGCGGTGGGGTTACCACTGTGGCAGGCTGCCCCCCAGACGACCCACGTAATTGCTCTAACAGCATGTCCAACGCCTGGGCATGGCGCTCAGCCAACGTTTGGACCCCCTCCATCAGCCCACGAAGCAATACCTCGTACCTACCAATGGAGGCTCTTTGGGAGGAGATGGCATTGCGCAGCTGGTCCGTGCTGGGTCAGTCATGGCCAGTTCGTACTATCAGGGTTGAAGGTAAGACCGAGATTCAGACCACGTTGAATCAACAATAGATTAATATTCCAACAGGAGTAGGCAATAAACAGGTCAAGGCAGGCAGGGGTCAGTAAACCAGAGACAAATACAATACAACACATTGTTGAGTGCTGCTCTCTATATTTTCAAGCATAGTGGTGGCTGCATTATGTTATGGGTATGCTTGCAATCGTTAAGGACTGGGGAATTTTTCAGGATAAAATAGAAACGTAGTGGAGTTAAGCACAGGCAAAATCCTAGAGGAAAAGCTGGTTCAGTCGGCTCTCCACATTTCCACAAAGAATTCACCTTTCTGCAGTAAAATAACCTAAAACACGAGGCCAAATCTACACAGGAGCTTACCAAGAAGACAATGAATGTTCCTGAGGAATGTTCCTGAGTGGCCAAGTTACAGTTTTGACTTAAATTTGTTTGAAAATCTTTGAAATGGACTTGAAAATGGTTGCCTAGCAATGATCAACAACCAATTTGACAGAGTTTGAAGAATGTTGAAAAGAATAATGGGCAAATATTGTACAATCCAGGTGTGCATAGCTCTTAGAGACTTACCCCAAAAGAGTCAAAGCTGGAATCGCTCCCAATGGTGATTCTAACATGTATTGACTCAGGGTACCATGAGATGGATCCGTGAAGATGGCCTGCTGTTCGTGAAGTGGATGGACACCAGAGAGGTGGTAATGTGCTCCACTATCCACAAGTCCTTCAGTGGTGATCACGTCGTCAGGCGTGTGAAGGCCGCTACTGGGGCATGGACCACAAAAAATGTCCCCATTCCAGCTGCTGTGAAGGACTACAATAAGAGCATGGGAGGTGTCGACCTCTCCGATGCACTTATAGGATACTATAATGTTCTCCACAAAACCATGAAATGGTACAAGACATTGTTCTACCATTTCATAGACATTGCTGTGGTGAATTCCTTCATCCTCCAGAAGGAAATGGCCAAGAGCTGTGGACAGCCCCCCATCTCACAGCTAGCATTCAGGGAGCAGCTCATCCAGGAGCTTGCTAGCTACAGCAGGTCCACTGCAGCACCTTCAGTCCCCTCTACCTCTGTCCCTTCTGCTCCATCAACCAGTGGTGTGCACTTGCTGAAGTTCAGGAATGACTGCAAAAAGGGCTCAGTAAGGAGGCTTCGTTGTGCTCTTTGCCACAAGAAATCCTCTGTCGGCTGCACCACCTGTTCAGTGACCCTCTGCTTCACAGCAGAGAGAGACTGCTATGGGCTATGGCATCAGCAGCGCAATATTGTGTAGAGGGTCTTCACATTATTGAACATTGAACGTGTAAATAGTTACCCTTGTTATTTTTAAATTTTTGGAAATGTTAATTTAAAAAAAAAAAAAATGTTGGGGTTTGTTTGAATTCTTTTTTTGTATTTTGTATATAGTTATTTTCATCAATGTATCAATGTGCCAATTCGGCCACTTGGGTACATTTGGGAAACTTGTGAGGGACACCTGGGTGACTTCATACCCAATGGCATGTACCTCACTCATTCCTAGAGGTATCTGTCTGAAACTTTGGGCAAATACTGTTGCCTACTTATACTCTCATTTGAAAGTATCCACAGTATCATAACTGAATATTTGGATGTTCTAGTTTATTTTAAAGATGCAACAACAATAAAAGAACAGAAAAACGTCTGTTTATTTCCTTGTATTTCTTTCTACCAGATCTATTGTGTTATATTCTACTACATTCAATTCACATTTACACAAACTTCAGAGTGTTTTCTATCAAATGGTACCAAGAATATGCATATCCTTGCTTCTGGGCCTGAGCTACAGGCTGTTAGAATTGGGTATGTCTACAGGCTGAAATTGCACAAAGTAGGGGGGTAGGCCTAACAGGTTTTAATACTTATGTAAATGAGATATTTCTGTATTTCTATTTCAATACATTTGCCCAAAATTCTAAAAACATGTTTTCACTGTGTCATTATGGGATATTGTGTGTAGATGGGTGTGAAAAATAATAAATGTAATCCATTTAGAATTCAGTCTGTAACACAACAAAGTGTGGAAGAAGTCAAGGGTTATGAATACTTTCTAAAGGCACTGTAAATACCATAAGCCACACCTATCCTGGCACGCAGGCCAGGTACATCTATGCGCGCTTAAGCGCATGTGCTCACACAAGATTAGACAAAACAGGGAAACCAGACGTGTTCCAAACAAAGATAATTAAGAAATTGCCAGAAAACTGGTAAATAGAATGAAATAAACCTAAGCTTCTCCATCAAAAGTGTTCCACTACGAGAATGAGAATGGTAAATGAATAATATTATATTCAATGAATTAGCAGAAGTCACCATAACCAAACATTCTAGATTACTGGGGAAATGCGGGGATTACAGTAACTTCAATACTGAGTATACATTTAACGGGGAATTGATAAACAAAGGGCACACCATTGACACAAAGAATGCTCCCTGATTTGGTGGGTGCTTATATTTGTCCTATTTCACACATGTACAAGGATGTATTAATACACGTGTGAATTGGATATCCCAACTCTCCCTATTATCATCGGCAACCCTGGAGCAATTAGGCCTAAAGTGCCTTGCTCAAGGGCACATCAACAGATTTTTCACCTTGCCAGTTTAGGGATTTGAACCTGCAACCTTTTAGGTTACTGGCCCAATGCTCAAACCACTATGCTACCCTGCCACCCATTTGCAAGAGTCAGTGTGCATCTAGTGGAGAGACGTGCCTAAACTAAGTTTCAACTCATATTCAGTTGATTCTGAGTTGTGACCAACTTTGTGATGCAAGGCGCAGCCGCAGCCTAATTTAAATGATAAAAAATGTCACAGTGGGCCTAGTACAGCTTAAAGTACATCCTAAAATGTCATGTGGTCAAGAACAAATCCAGGCCCTAATTATAACACACGTCTGCCAGTAGCGGCTGATGATTTAAAAACTTGTGGCGGTTAACAGATGAAAAGTATTTTTTTAAATATTTATTACAAGGAGGATTTTTGATTATGTTTTTATTGTTGTTTTAAAACGGAGGTCCATCCTCCCTTTGCTACGTGGAGAAACCCCCACTGAGGCCTAGTCAGACAGTATTTCCATGTTTGGTATCCCTTTGTAAATCACAGTTACTTTTTTTTTTTTTTTTAGGAATCCCAGCCCCGATCTGGTCTACTCCAGTCCTCCATCATGACCATGTACACCATGTATCTGACCTGGTCTGCCATGACCAACGAGCCTGGTCAGAGCCACTGTTATACAAGCTGCTGACCTAACAGCACTGCCTCCCTGACTTGTTCATCTATGTTCATTATTCATTAATACCAAATAAATTAACAGTTCATTGTTCATATATCTAACCATTTAAATGCAATCATATTCATAATTATTGGGAACAATCAAATAGCTTCTCAGTCAGACTGACATCCTTTGAAACATTTGCCCATGAATTGCAAACACATCGCCATTCTCCACGCTAAATGCAAATGTGTTTTGTTCAGCTCGAGTTAAACTCAAAAGTCACCACCCCCTCTTAAAAAAGTAATTATTAATATTAAAATATTTTAAATCCCCCTCTTAGACCGGACATGCAACCCCAGCCTGCTGAGCATCTTCCAGCAGACACTGGTGCCCACGCTGGCCCCTCTGGAGATTAAGAACCAGACGGCCGTGGTGATCATCGGCACCGAGGAACCCATCCTGTCCTCTCCCTATCTGCAGTGGTGGGACGCCCAGAGCATCGTGGGATTGGCCATCTTCGTTCTATGCATCCTCTACTCCAGGTATGATTGGTCCGCAAGGCAGACCTTGATACAGCTATAGCACATAGTGGTTTGGGAAATATAAGTAATGTCAATTTGTTGTTGCTACACAGTATCAGTGGATTTGGTGACTGGTGAACCCCCCCCCCCCCCCGTTCATGGAATTAGAATATCAGTTTTCAGTTTGAGCATTCTGAAAAGGGCTTTATCAATCCAATCCATGATTGTGACTTTTTAATCTAATCTAATCTTGGTTATACTTCATTGTAACTTTATTGAATTATACATGCTTATAAATATTTACAAATGCTTATAAATGCTTTCGAAGTTATTATAAATGTTAGAATTGTAATTCTTATAATGATTGTAAATGCTCACGTCCTTGTAGCATCCGCTCATCCAACACCAGCCAGGTGAACAAGTTGACCATGGCCTCCAACGACACGGTGACCCTGGAGGAGAGTAACGCGGGCACACCGGACGAGGAGGTGGGAGGGACGGGTACGGAGAGGAATGGACCCGGGCGTGTGGAGGACAACGAGAGGGACATGGTCCAGTACAGCTATTCCTTCTTCCACTTCATGCTCTTCCTGGCTTCGCTCTACATCATGATGACTCTCACCAACTGGTATAGGTCAGTAAGGCCAAACTACACCGATTACCAACGTCGTGAAAGTGCTACGTCTGAAAACGTTACTAGCTGTCAAGTCCTTGCTTCCTTCGCCCTTGTTTCCTTCATCCTTGTTTCCTTAATTCCCCCTTGAGGATTTGTTCTTGACAGACCTTGGAGAGGATCCAAGGTCCCTCCCTCACACATCCTTCTCCAATGAGCTTTAAAAGTAATTGAGGAAATAAGGACGGAGGAAGCAAGTATTTGACAGCTAGTAACATTTTCAGACACAGCCATGGTGTCAAGTTTGGTTATGCAGATTTGGATTGGAGTGAAGTTGACTTCCAAATAAAATTCAATAAAATGTTATTGGTCACATACACGTGTTTAGCAGATGTTATTGCAGGTGTAGCGAAATGCTTGTGCTTCTAGTTCCGACAGTGCAACAATATCTAACAAGCAATATCGAACAATTTCACAACATATACCAAATACACACAAATCTAAGTAAAGGAATGGAATTAAGAATATATAAATATATGGATGAGCAATGTCAGAGTGGCATAGACTAAGATACAGTAGAATAGTATAGAATACAGTATATACACTACCTTTCAAAAGTTTGGGGTCACTTACAAATTTCATCAAATTAATCAGAAATACAGTGTAGACATTGTTAATGTTGTAAATGACTATTGTAGCTGGAAATTGTTAATTTCTTATGGGATATCTGCATTGGCGTTCAGAGGCCCATTATCAGCAACCATCACTCCTGTGTTCCAATAGCTAATCCGAGTTTATCATTTTAAAAGGCTAATTGATCATAAAAAAAAACCTTTAGCAATTATGTTAGCACAGCTGAAAACGGTTGTCCTGCTTAAAGAAGCAATAAAACTGGCCTTAAACTAGTTGAGTATCTGGAGCATCAGCATTTGTGGGTTCGATTACAGGCTCAAAATGGCCAGAAACAATGACCTTTCTTCTGAAACTCGTCAGTCTATTCTTGTTCTGAGAAATGAGGGCTATTCCATGCGAGAAATTGCCAAGAAACTGATCTCGTACAACGCTGTGTACTACCACCTTCACAGAACAGAGCAAACTGTCTCTAACCTGAATAGAAAGAGGGGTGGGAGGCCCCGGTGCACATCTGAGCAAGAGGACAAGTACATTAGAGTGTCTAGTTTGAGAAATAATACCCGCAAAACACCCATCTCAACGTCAACAGTGAAGAGGTGACTCCGGGATGCTGGCCTTCTAGGCAGAGTTCCTCTGTCAAGTGTTCATTTGCCCATCTTAATCTTTTCTTTTTATTGGCCAGTCTGAGATATAGGTTTTTCTTTGCAACTCTGCCTAGAAGGCCAGCATCCCGGAGTCGCCTCTTCACATATTTTATAGTTCAACATTTATATTTAAACTCTCTCACGCAACACAAGGCAGCTCTAGCTCTCTAACATGAAAGTGACCGCAAAGCAACACAGCAATGCTGCAACGCAATACTTCAACCATAGATATTTCTCTTAAAGATCCACACCATTACATTTGTTCAGATATTAATATAGAAATCTTACTTTTTTTCCTATACAGTCCTGATGCAGAATACAATGCCATGACCAGCAAGTGGCCGGCGGTTTGGGTGAAGATCAGCTCCAGTTGGGTGTGTCTCACCCTCTATGTCTGGACCCTGGTCGCCCCCATGATACTCATCAACCGGGACTTTAGCTGAAAAGGTTTCCGCTAACGCAGTATTCTTCTTTCACTTTCCTTATCTTGATTCCTGATTTTGCTTCGTTTTTTTACGTTTTACATAAACATTGACCTTATTGCCTACTGTACATTTCACGTGATTTTCAGTCAAAATGGACTGTGTTGTTTTGTGTATTAGATGTTGATGGTTTTTCATAAAAATATCTCTTTAGTTAGCGTTTTAGATCTATTACAGTAGATAGATTCACACATGAACCTGGTGTTAAATCTCCAGCCTTGTGGTACATTTTACATTTTATGCAATTTGGGACCAAACGCAGGGATAGTTGACCTTCATGTCAAAGGAACATCTTTCATTTAAAAAAATGTCCTTTATCTCATGGCAAGAAAAGTATGTTAACCCTTTGGAATTACCTGGATTTCAGCATAAATTGGTCATCAAATTTGATCTGATCTTCATCTAAGTCACAACAATAGACAAACATAGTGTGCTTAAACTAATAACACACAAATTATTATATTTTTTGTCTATATTGAATACATCATTTAAACATTCACAGTATAGGTTGGGAAAAGTATGTGAACCCCTAGGCTAATGACTTCTCCAAAAGCTAATTGGAGGTAGCTAACCTGGAGTCCAATCAATGAGATGATATTGAAGATGTTGGTTAGAGCTGCCTAGCCCTATAAAAAACCCTCACAAAATGTGAGTTTGCTATTCACAAGAAGCATTGCCTGATGTGAACCATGCCCCTAACAAGAGATAATTCAGAAGACATAAGATTAAGAATTGTTGACTTGCATTAAGCTGGAAAGGGTTACAAAAGTATATTTAAAAGCCTTGATGTTCATCAATCCACAGTAAGACAAATTGTCTATAAATGGAGAAAATTTAGCTCTGTTGCTACTCTCCCTAGGAGTGGCTGTCCTGCAAAGATGACTGCAAGAGCACAGCGCAGAATGCTCAATGAGGTTAAGAAGAATCCTAGAGTGTCAGCTAAAGACTTACAGAAATCTCTGGAACATGCTAACATCTCTGTTGACGAGTCTACGACACGTAAAACACTAAACAAGAATGGTGTTAATGGGAGGACACCACGGAAGAAGCCACTGCTGTCCAAAAAAACATTGCTGCACATCTGAAGTTTGCAAAAGTGCACCTGGATGTTCCACAGCGCTACTGGCAAAATATTCTGTGGACAGATGATACTACAGTTGAGTTGTTTGGGCCTGGACAACTTGCTATCATCAACGGCCAAATGAATTCCCAAGTTTATCAAGACATTTTGCAGGAGAATGTTAGGCTATCTGTCCTCCAATTGAAGCTCAACAGAAGTTGGGTGATGCAACAGGACAATGACTCAAAACACAGAAGTAAATCAACAACAGAATGGCTTCAACAGAGGAAAATACACCTTCTGGAGTGGCCCAGTCAGAGTCCTGACCTCAACCCGATTGAGATGCTGTGGCATGACCTCAAGAAAGCAATTCACACCAGACATCCCAAGAATATTGCTGAACCCAAACAGTTTTGTAAAGAGGTGGTCCAAAATTCCTCCTGACCGTTGTGCAGGTCTTATCCGCAACTACAGAAAACATTTGGTTGAGGTTATTGCTGCCAAAGGAGGGTCAACCAGTTATTAAATCCAAGTGTTCACATACTTTTTCCATCCTGCACTGTGAATGTTTATACGGTGTGTTCAATAAAGACATGATAATGTAGAATTGTTCGCGTGTTATTAGTTTAAGCAGACTGTGTTTGTCTGTTGTGACCTGGATGAAGATCAGATCAAATTTTATGACCAATTTATGCAGAAATCCAGGTATTTCCAAAGGGTTCACATACTTTTTCTTGCCACTGTATGTCTATGGATGTTATATTCCTGCATTATGGGAAATGTTGGGTTAACAATAGACTCAAACTACGAATCTGACCAGTCCTGACCCTCTCCAAGTACCATAAGTGGTGTAAGGAGAATGAAAAAAATATTGTTCAACCAATGTTATATTTGGCCCACAAATATTTAGCATTTATAATCACATCTATTGACTATGTCACAATTATTGCTTGATATCTGAGTTCAATTCTTATTTTCAAAAGCATTGATTCCCTTTTCTGTTATATTTATCTTTGTGTTTGAAGAAGCTGCTTAGTATGACCTTTGGTGACATGATTTTCGGTAACTGTTTTGTTTGCACTTATACCCTCAAAGTTTTCAGTCTTGCAGATGCTTATTTAATTGTAGCCAACACTGTTCAGTCGTAATTGAATTTGCATAGGTTTATCCTTACATTATTTGATATTGTAGTAAGCTGCTATGCCTTCCAATGCCTTACATATCTGTAAATGTTTGTGTATTTTGAATTGAAATCATCACAAAATAAGAGAGCTTAGCAATCAGAAAAATAGCAACCAAAAAATGCGTTTTTGGAAAGCGATCCACAATCTACTTAAATGATTTATGCTTCTGCCAAATATTTGTGTTATCTTATCATGTTCGTGTCTTGGAGATTGAATGTATGAATGTAATTGACTGAATCAATAATGCTTACTGAAGGAACTTAAGCATATTTTGAAATGCATGTGCAGTATCTACAACAAAAACCCAGCGTAATTTGTTTTTAAATATAGGCCTCTACAAGCCATCTAGGTATGTTTTTGCAATTTATGCTTTGCATTTAGGCTCAAGGTTCAGTTCCAAATGGACATACATTATGTCATATTCACATACCACAAAATGTTACCGGATATTTAGTAAATATGACATAATTAGAATGATATCCTCAAGCTCAGTTATGACCGCAAATACAAAGAAAAAAAAATGTTGATGCACTTGATCTGAGCACGATGGTTTATAGATTAACACTGCCATTGTGATATTGATGAAAATGTATCATAAGTATTTAATTTCATTCTGAGACCAAAACCTTCTGTAAGCTATAGTTGTGATGAGAGTCTGCTTATGGAACCTGCTTCAGTTCCCATTGAACCACAACTGTTTGGAAAGTCTTGTACAATAAATAAAAATAAAGTTTATTACAAATGTTTGGTGCAACTGTGAGTTATATTTGAGGCAGCATGCAGCCTAGTGATTAGAGCGTTGGGCCAGTAACCGAAAGGGGGTTGGATCGAATCCCCGAGCTGACAAGGTAAAAAAATCTGTTGTTCTTCCCTGAGCAAGGCAGTTAACCCACTGTTCCCCAGTTGGCCGTCATTGCAAATAAGAATTTGTTCTTAACTGACTTGCCTAGTTAAATCAAGGTTAAATTAAAAATATATACTACATATACTATATAATATATACTACATACTATGAATGTGTCACGCCCTGATCTGTTTCACCTGTCCTTGTGATTGTCTCCACCTCCTCCATGTGTCGCTGATTTTCTCCAGTGTATTTATTCCTGTGTTTCCTGTCTCTGTGCCAGTTCATCTTGTATGTTTTTCCAAGTCAACCAGCGTTTTTCTGTTCTCCTGCTTTTTTCTAGTCCTCCCGGTTTTGACCCTTGCCTGTTTCTGGACTCTGTACCCGCCTGCCTTGACCACAAGCCTGTCTGCTACTCTGTACCTCCTGAACTATGATCTGGTTTTGACCTTTTTCCTGTCCACGACCATTATCTTGCCTACTTTTGGATTAATAAACATTGTAAGACTCCAACCATCTGCCTCCTGTGTCTGCATCTGGGTCTCGCCTTGTGCCATAATAGACTGTCTGGCAACAAGAGAATTACGAGTAACTAACGCTGACTGTAATTCTCTATCAACAAAGCAGGACATCTTTTCAATGATCAGGGCCCGTATTCATTAAGTGCTAATCTAGGATCAGTTTAGCCTTTTAGATCATCTGATCATAGATCAGCACTCAGACTCACGTCAACATTTCCCATCTTTTGAGGATGAATAGAGTGAATGAAATAAACAAAAACAAGGTTAAAGACATCAAACTACTGAATGTACAAAAATAACTACATAATGCTACAAACTTGAGCGGTAATATCCTTCTATACATCTTTTGACTATGCCTTAGCACTCTGGTTGTACAACTGATGTACAACCCATCCTCACAATGGTCGTGATACATCTGGTGTTTTTGCAGACATCACACAACTATTGTATCACAACCATTGTGTCAAATGCTTTGTACAACCTGAGTGTGTCAGTTGTACAACTTGAGTATACACTAGGCCATATATGTCAGAGTCAAGGCCCGCGGGCCACATCCGGCCCGCAAGAAGGTTTTTTACGGCCCCTGGGATGATCTTGATTTATTATTAGAACCGGCCCGCAGCAAGCCGGCAGCCCGCAGATCTTTTACACGCACCAATACTACATTTCCCACAATGCAAAGGTGACGCACCGAGCAGTAGGCTGCTTCATTTCAATATTTATTGGCACAGCAGTCGTCAGCATCACAGTAAAATTAACTTTCAGATACCCATCAAAAATGGCAAAATGGAAGGTGGATACTGAGAACCGGGGGTTTCAAACAAGGTGGGAGTCGGAGTATATGTTCACGAAGGTAGCTGGAAAACCTGTGTGTCTTCTGTGTGGAGAAAGTGTGGCGGTACTGAAAGAGTATAATCTGAGACGACATTATGAAACGAAACACGCGGACACACACGCGGACGCAACTGTCAAGGCCAGTTTTATTTTGGCAGAAGAGATCGCTAAATCAGCCCGGCCATTTACGGAGGGGGATTTCATCAAAAACTGCATGATTAAAGTTTGTGACGAAGTTTGCCCAGAAAAAAGGCAACTCTTTTTAAATGTGAGTCTGAGCAGAAACACCATTGCCGAGAGAGTAGACCAGTTGTCCATCAATCTAAAAGAGCAGCTTGTGAAAAAGGGAAAAGATTTTATTGCATATTCCTTGGCTGTGGATGAGAGCACCGACATTTCTGACATTGCCCAGTTGTCAATTTTCATCCGCGGAGTGGACTCCAACCTAAGCGTGACAGAGGAGTTTTTGGCTTTACGTCCTATGCATGGCACAACTACGGGGCATGATTTGTATGAAGAGGTGTCAAGATGTGTAAATGAGATGGAGCTGCCTTGGGAAAAACTTGTGGGTTTGACAACCGACGGAGCACCTGCGATGTGTGGACACAGGAGCGGACTGGTGGCGAAGATACGGGAAAAGATGCAAGAGGAAAACGCGACAGGTGAGCTGACAGCTTATCATTGTATCATACACCAGGAAGCGTTGTGTGGTAAAGCCTTGAAAATGGAGCATGTAATGAGCATCATCACGCGCACAGTTAACTTTATCAGAGCCAAAGGTTTGAATCACCGCCAGTTCAAGGCATTTCTGACGGAGTTAGAAACGGAGCATGGTGATTTGCCTTATCACACAGAGGTGCGATGGCTAAGCCAGGGAAAGGTGCTTCAAAGATGTTTCGAGCTTCGTGAGGAGATTTGTCTGTTCTTGGACAGCAAAGGGAAAGACACAACACAACTCCGAGACGAAATGTTTCTGTGTGAAATGGCTTTTCTGTGTGACATTACGAGTCATCTGAATGCAATAAACTTGCAGCTGCAGGGTCGGGATCGTGTCATCTCTGATATGTACAGTACAGTGAAGGCATTTAAAACCAAACTGACTCTGTGGGAGACGCAGATGCGGAAAGAAAATTTGAGCCACTTTCCCAGCTGCCAGACCATGAAAGAGAAGCTCTCTACCAGTGCGTTCCCGAGCACACAGTTGGCTGATAAAATAGGTATGCTTGCCGCTGACTTTCGACGCCGATTTGCTGACTTTGAAGCACAAAAAAGCAGGTTGGAACTGCTCGGTAACCCATTTGCTGTTGACGTGGAAAGCTCACCACCAAACCTCCAAATGGAGTTGATTGACCTCCAATGCAATGATGCACTGAGGGCAAAATATGCGGCAGTGGGTGCTGCGGAGTTCGCCCGTTTCCTCCCCGGCACAATGCCCCAGCTGCGCATCCAGGCTGCTCAAACGTTGTCTATGTTTGGCAGCACATACCTGTGTGAACAACTGTTTTCTTTGATGAACCTGAACAAAACATCACACAGAAGTCGACTTACTGCTGAACACCTCCACTCAATTCTGAGGATTTCTTCAGCTCAGAGCCTTACCCCGAACATTGATGAACTTGTGGAAAAGATGGGACACCACCAAGTATCACCCTCAACCTCAAACAAGTGAACATTACTGTGCAATCACATATTTAGAGTTTTTACTCAGTTCAAGTTTAAAAGTTAAAATTTAATATTTGTTTTCACTGCATGTTACTTCTCCTTAAACAAAGTGTTGTTTTTGATTAATAGATTTTTGCACTTTATTTTTTTGTATTTCAATCCAATTATATTTTAAAAATATTTCAGTTGAGTGGATGATAGAAAATTGCTATTATTGTTTTTTCTTTGAAGTAAATTTAGCCCACTTTTGCTAAAATAGAAAATATAGTCTACTGATGGTGCCTTGAATACCGGTTTCTTTCATTTAATGTTCATGTTATGGGGATATTTATATAAAGGAAATTTGTCTTTTGTGTCTGTTGAAAATTAAAGATTACTGACAGAGCCATAAGAAAATATTGCTTTATTTATCTGATCATATTGTAATATATTTGTTAGGTTTTCAGTAGGTTCAATTAGGTTCACTAGACTATATGCGTCATTTAAAAAATTTTCAATGAACATTCGAACAGTCCGGCCCTCGTCTTGTAGCTGATTTTTTTATTTGGCCCTCCGTCCATTTGACTTTGACACCCCTGCACTAGGCCTATGGGCTGTGACCACACTCTCTGAGGGTATCTCGGGGACAAAAAAAACATTTCCTATTCACACATTGGTATAATACACACTTGTACATGCGTGAAATAGGACAAATATAAGCACCCACAAAAATATTATTATTATGTGCCTATGATATCTGACAGTGTGAACACTCTCTCCACGGCACCTGAACTCTGAGACGTAGTCCTCCGTGGTGGGACTCAGTTTGAGGAAGCTCCACATAGAGTACAGGCCGTTGACGTTCAGGCTGGGCGGTGAGTTGAAGACCTGGCCAGCAGGGACCCTCGGTCCGTCCTTAGACCAGCTGACCGACACTTGTTCAGGACACAGAGGTTGAGCGTGCACTCCTCATCCTGCAGAGGGCGTAGTGGCTCACACTTGATAAATATCACATTAAAGGGGTGCCTGTTGAAAAAGACACATGGGTCCTATTGATTAGGCACAAAATGGAAGAGAATTTACAGAAACAGGGATGGAGTAGCTGGACTTTTTGTTTTGTAAGCCCTAGTGAACATAACATGATGAGGCACATTAGGTTTGCACTAAAAAGTTATAAGAAGACACTTGAGTATATATCTTGAATATCAGCTCCATCAGATATATTCTGTCTCTGTTGATGCATTCTCCTGACCAACATTATGAAAATCAAACATGTAGAATTCAATTCAATTTCCAGGATGAAGACTTCCCCACTAACTTGTATTTCATCTACACTCAATCTTTATGACAATTACCACGATATATCCAAGCTCTGATTGTCAGAATACATTTGTGAGATAATTGTAAACAGATAACTAAAACAGGAGTCTCAAACTGGCGGCCTGTGTGCCAGAATGTGGGCCCAGGGCCGAACGGGTTTGTGACCCAGAGCTAAAATGGCCACTATGTCTCTGATGAGTTGTCTTGTGTGTTGATATGATCAACAACGTCTTTTGTATACTGGCCCAGAGAAACTGGAGTGATACACGCGGCACGTGTAGACCGCCCTCTTGTCCTCCTGAGCCATGGTCATCTCGATTTTACTCCACACGCTATACACCTGCTCCCAATTGTTTCTCGACCACTCGAGATGGACTTTGTCCGGGTAGAACTTCTCAACCCGACAGCATAGCACCAGCAAACCTCTCCACCTTTGGGATCTGAGGAATGCTGGACATTAGTGAAGAGTGAAAAGAGTGTGTTAATTCTAAGTCTAAGTATTCAGACCCTTTGACTTTTTCCACATTTTGTTACGTTACAGCCTTATTCTAAAATGTATTAAATATGTATTTTTCTTCCTAAATCTACACACAATACCCCATAATTGACAAAGCGAAAACAGGTTTTTAGACATTTTGGCAAATGAAGAACAAAAATAACTTATTTACACAAGTATTCAGACACTTTGCTATGAGACTCAAAATTGAGCTCAGGTCCATCCTGTTTCCAATTATCATCCTTGAGATGTTTCTACAACTTGATTGGAGTCCACCTGCGGTAAATTCAATTGATTGGACATGATGTGGAAATGCACACACCTGTCTATATAAGGCCCCACAGTTAAAAGGCACATACATTGCAGCCCACTTGGAGTTTGCCAAAAGGACGCTCAGACCATGAGAAACAAGATTCTCTGATCTGATGAAACCAAGATTGACCTCTTCGGCTTGAATACCAAGCGTCACAACTGGAGGAAACCTGGCACCATCCCTACGGTGAAGCATGTTGGTGGCAGCATCATCATACTGTGGGGATGTTTTTCAGCTGCAGTGACTGGGAGACTAGTCAGTGATCGAGGGAAAGATGAACGGAGCAAAGTACAGAGAGAGATCTTTGCTGAGGACCTCAGACTGGGGCAAAGGTTCACCTTCCAACAGGACAATGACCCTAAGCACACAGCCAAGATAACACAGGAGTGGCTTCGGGACAAGTCTCAGCCAGAGCCCAGACTTGAACCCATTCAAACATCTCTGGAGAGACCTGAAAAAGCTGTGCATCGACGCTGCAACCTGACAGAGCTTGAGAGGATCTGTAGAGAAGAATGGGAGAAATTCCCCAAATACATGCCAAGCTTGTAGCATCATACCCAAGAAGACTCGAGTCTGTAATCTCTGCCAAAGGTGATTCAACAAAGTACTCAGTAAAGGGTCTGAATACTTATGTAAATGTGTTATTTATTTTAAATTTGTAATACATTTGCTAACATTTCTAAAAACCTGCTTAGAATAAGGCTGTAATGTAATGAAATGTGGAAAAAGTCAATGGGTCTGAATGCTTTCCGAATGCACTGTCAATGGCTTCTCCACTCCCTGCGGCTGTAGCCTGGACATTGATTCAACTGCTCAAACTGTAGGTGCCGTCTGGATTGAACACAGCCATTCCGGTACACACGTATTGTGTGAGTGTCCTGCGGGCAAGATATCACCATAAAAAAACATGCATAGCATAAACAGCTACTCTAGGATGTATTCGCATACATTTAGTAATACAACAATAATATAAACTGAACTTGTTTCATAGCCAAGACAAGTACTGTTGTTTGCTTGTAGGGCTGACTTTGACATTTGTCCCAATAACGTTACTTCTAAGAAAACCCTAGTGATATTGCCATGACAATCAAAATACTGAGCGTTTTTCCTCATACCTTTACAATCCAAAAGGATGAGCATAATTGTGATGGCATTGTTAATATCCCAGCAGCTATTCATTGGGATTCACGTTTGGTTGGGATGTTTACCGTGACAGGACTGGAGAGCAATTCTGAAAGTAAACATTTACACGCCTATCTCAGTCATGTGATTTCCCAGCTCCAATTGAAACAGGAAAGCTCATAAAATAATTTCCCAGCTCCAATTGAAACAGGAAAGCTCATAAAAGATCCCAAGTAAGGCCTTCCTTACATAACAAGGGATATGATTGTGGGCCATCAGAAAGGCAAAATAGAATTTGGATTGAGAAATCATTGCCTGCCTGCACACCGTGTGGGGCAGAACGAAGAACCTCATTCTAGATTCTCATTACATTGAATTAACCAGTGAAAGAAGTGGTCCTCTGTAGCTCAGTTGGTAGAGCATAGTGCTTGCAACACCAGAATAGTGTGTTTGACTCCGGGAACCACCCATCCTTAGAATGCATGACTGTGAGTCACTTTGGATGAAAGCGTCTGCTAAATAGTGTATATTATTATGTCAAGAAAAAACACAAACAAATAAAGCCAAGGGTCTTTTATTTCAATAACAAATATTTGTAGTAACATAACATTGTCGGACAGACAGCTTCTCCACTGTCTATGCCTATATGCTACCATCTAAATATCAAATAGAACACTTAACAAATCAGTGCCAAACGGGCCATGCCCTTGTAAATGCATTGGTACAAAACGATCTCATAGGTTCCCTTTAACAGACCATCGACCTCTTTCTCCCACTCACCCGAACTTTATCAAGCTTATTGACAACGGCGTGGGGCTTCTTGGACGAAGCTGCGTAGGCCTTCAGCAGCTTCTCGAACAGAACCTCTGTGTTGGGGTGGGTGCTCAGGAAAGCTTTCTCCAGCCTTCAGCAGCATGTTGGACGTGGTCAAGTCTCCATGGACGACGTCCTCGTCACGCATTTTGGCCTGAATCAGACCCATCTTCTTAGCGAGCTGTTCCAGACGGTCCTCTGGGATTTTCTAGGTGGAGGAGAGCTGCGTGGAGGCGATGTGGTCTCTGACGGTGATGTAGCCCACAATGTCTTCAAGAAAGATGCCGTGGGAGGTGTAGTCTACAAAGTAGACGACTGGTGCAGATATGCCTGGAGAGAGAGAAAGAGGGAGAGAGAGAGGAACCGAGAGAAAGAGAGAGAGAGAGGAATATTAGACACTAATAAAGATCAAGGGTAGGCAGGCATATATATTACAAACTGGGTCGTTTGAGCCCTGAATGTTGATTGGCTGAAAGCCGTGGTATAGCAGACCGGTATACCACGGGTATGACAAAACATGTATTATTTTTACGTTGGTAACCAGGTTATAATGCAATAAGGCACATCGGACTTTGGTGTATATGACCAATATTCCATGGTTAAGGGCTGTATCCAGGTACATAAATAAGATAAAATACTTACCGTATAGACATTCCAATCATCAACATCCTGTAAATTGGAAGTATTTCGCAGTTGTCCAGCTCACAAAGACACCACAGCAACATCTCTGCAGTGCGGTGCAGCTCTGCAACTTCAATTTATTTCATGATTTGAAACCATGTAGATCCCCAGCAGTCACTCGACAGATTTTCAACAGTGAAGTATTGAGAGAACCTCTTGCATGGTTCTGCGATGTCTGCGTTTTTCATCCAGCACCGGGTACCTAATACAATTTAGGAGACCTTTATTTTACAATGGTCGACCTGCCCAAAAACGTCCCCGATATACAAGAGCTTCTGCACCCTGTTTCATCAGTTATATTTTCTTGAGAAACTGCAGGAGGGCCACACTGTTCGTCTCAACAGCCATGTTTACAAATCACTGTTTTTTTCTGCTTGCAGACAGGTGGCGCAATTGCATGTATTTAAAAGTTCTGCCACCCTTAGTTTCGGTGTAAAACTGACAGGGATATTTCAACAGTCGAAATGTAAAAAGACTGGAGATTCAGCCAGGTCACAGATGCTATCACTATCGCATCTGTAGGAATAATTCACGAAGGCAAATGATAGCCTACTGCGATGTTTTTAAATGTTTCACACATTACGTTTTTCCATACGTGTTGTCGTTCATGTGGGCTTAATCGATGTATGAGTCGAAATTAATGCTAGGCCTATGGTATGGGCCTACAGTTTTCCAATGATAGTTTCACTAAGTGAAGCATGGGAAAAGTTTCGATAGGAGTTAGGAGTTCGATTTCTTTGGAATATTTTAAATGTTGTCGAGATGTCGGCCCCTGGTGTCAAAAGTTTGAAATGGAGTCTCTTGCAATTTGAGACTTGCAATTTGAGACGCTTTTCTCTGCCACGTAGCTTCAACTTCCTGATGTAAAGTCATACATTGTGTTGCTCCGAAGTTAACCAAATGCATCTTCACCAGAAACATTGTAAGAACATGGTAAGCAAATTTACTACAAAAAGGCTACAAAAAACAAAGCATCTTAGTCATTTCATTGCCTTACGTAAATGAGTGCACTCGAGCGCGTTCTCTGGAGTTTAACGGGATACTTGCCTTTGAGTCTATCCGCATGATGGGAAATCTTACAGTTTGTTTTAACCCGTCGTTTCTTCTTTGATTTTAACTTTCAGCCAATTTTGGTAAGGGTAGTTAGTGTATGTAGTCTACTGTCTAGTCTATATCTGTGCTTTAGCCTATTAATATGCGAACATTCAATAACGGTATTCCATGATAGCAAGGATGCCTACCGTCCAAAGATGTACAATCAAGCAATAATTTATTTTACCCTTCTGATATGATAAATATAAAACATACTGGTGTTTTACTGATAAGCGCATCAACAATGGCAATTTTGTACCTTCAATGTATTTCTTATTTTCCATATAGCCATTAGTATGAACCATATAGGCCTGTTTGTTTTGAGCAAGCAATACAACTGTGGTGTTTGGATGGTGACCGAATAGAATGGAATATAATATTATTATACTGTAAATTGAATAGAATAGATGGGATATAATATATTAAAAGGCCTTGTAATCAATGTATTACCGTTATTCTAATTGAAACAACGCTGCTGCAGTATTTTCGAAAGGACATGTTAAATTCATCAATGCATTGTCATCTCCTCTCTGCAGCCTATTTGCAAGGAATATTACATTTGCTACCAGTGCCTAAGGTGCTTTTTCCAAACAGAGAAAAGGAGCAATGATCTGATTAACGGCCAGAGTGCATTTTGTTGAGCCAATCTCAAGTGGTCTTGTCTAATGAAATCAGTGGCATAAACAGGGGAGTTGTCATGACTACAGAGCTGTGCCGCCTCTCGCGCTCGCTGTTTTGTTCATGCGCCGCAGGACGTCTCCTTTTGGGCGCGCGAGGTCATAAGCGTTTTATTTCTCTATTTATAAACATCATTTTTTATGTTTCATGGATTATTTTTGCCTCTGTTTTAGAGTCGAGAAATGCCAACATGGACTGAGCCTTGCTTGAACTGAAATGTGTTTTTAGTTGAAGGAATAGCAACTCAATATTATGGGTAAGTTATTTGGATTATTTCAACCTAATTATTTTACAACATCAAGACAAGCTGTTATGAAATGACACAAAATAACTTATTAAACCACTAATTGTAAAATCCAGGTGAAATATTTGCACATTGCCACTATGTTCTACTGTCCAGCTCCTGTTATTTCATTGGATGTGCATAAAACCCAAGTATGTACATATACAGTACACACATATATATATATATATATATCATTGGTAAAACCCCTCCATGAAGTAAAACCATGTGGCATAAAAAACACATAAAACATTTTTTTGGCCTGAATATACAACCACTAACAACTAAAATAATGTAGACATACAGTAGGCCTAACAGTACATGCATGCAATACAGTGCAATACTTATGCATATGCAGAACTGTAAAAAAAAACAAAAAACGTTATCATCATTGAAGACACCGCTTTGTAGAGTTTACAACCACTATCCTGGAGTTTTGCTAGATTAATCAGAAATATATATTGCATATAAAACACGTATACCTGGAAATGAAGAACATAATCAATTATTAATGTCCTTTCTCCAAACATGAGCATACATTTGAATAGGTAATGTTTCTTCTATGGGACACAGAATATGTATGATAAGCCCATTTTTTAGCTGCTTTACTAAATGTCCTCTATATAGGCACACACACAGTAATATGAAAATAGACACAAATGATTACATTGTGTTGCACCTTAATATTTTTTACCTTCTGTGGAAACCTTTATCAATTGTATCACATCATCCAAAGATCATTCAAATGTTAACGAAATGAATCCTATCCTCACATAATGAATTGTATACTTATATACTCCAAACCTTTTTCTTCTTCCCTAGGTTGCTCCACCCTGGCCCTCTCCAGTGTGGTGTCCACGCTTGGTGGCCTGGTCTTTGGTTACGAGCTGGGGATTATCTCCGGGGCTCTCCTCCAGCTCCAGGCCGAGTTCCGACTCACTTGTGTCCAGCAGGAGGCTGTGGTCAGTGCCCTTCTGATCGGGGCCTTGCTGGCCTCCCTGGTTGGTGGTTGGCTGATTGACCGCTACGGCCGGAGGAACTCCATCCTCCACAGCAACGTCCTCATCCTGGCCGGGAGTTTGATTCTGGTCAGCAACTCTTACTTGGCACTGGTGGTGGGCAGAATCACGGTGGGCTTCGCCATGTGCATCTCCTCCATGTCCTGCTGTATCTTTGTATCGGAGATGGTCACCCCCAAGCACAGAGGTTTTTTGGTGACTCTGTACGAAGTTGGTATCACCGTGGGCATCCTGGGAGCTTACGCCATAAACTATATCCTGTCCGATGCCAGGCAGGGATGGAAGTATATGTTTGGGTTAGCCATCGTGCCTACTTTGGCTCAGTTTGTCTCCATTTGGTTTCTCCCGTCCAATGCCGGAACACCTGCAGCAGGCCAAAGGGCAGATGCTCAAAGCCAAAGAGGTCTTATTCATTCCATTGAGAATCCCAAAGTGGAGAATTCGGCACATGTTTCCAACATACTTGATAACCCACAGTACAGCTTTCTGCACCTCTTTCAACAGAAGGACAACATGAGGACCAGGACTACCATTGCGCTAGGCTTGGTGATCTTTCAACAGTTCACAGGTCAGCCCAATGTGCTCTTCTACTCCTCAACCATCTTTCAGTCAGTGGGCTTCAAGAGCAATGCCTCGGCAGTGCTGGCGTCCTTGGGCTTGGGGGTAGTCAAGGTGATCGCCACCTTGGTCTCCATGGTGTTTGCCGATAGGGTTGGCAGGAGGCCTCTGCTCATTGGTGGATGTATAGTAATGTCCGTGTGTTTGATGACCATAGGACTTTTGAGCGGGCGTTCAGTGGTCAACACCAACACACCCTGTAATGCTGGGGATTATGTCAATAACAGCACACCCCTATCGCAGCTAACGGTAGAAAATCAATCAAGCTTTGACATTTCTGTCAGTCAACGCCTTGGACGTCACGATAGGACCGAAGTAAGGGATACCGCTTACGATGCTGAGAGATCATTTGGTACTTTGATGCCAGTGGCTTCTCCAGCTGTCCACAATGGAGTGGTGAACTGGATCATTTTATTCTGTATGATGGCAGTCGTCAGTGCATACTCAGTTGGATTTGGACCAAGTAAGTACTTTCGCCTAGGATTATTCATAATTATCGTGTTTTCTGGCAAATTATCTAAATGTGGGGCCATAAGATTATTGTTAAGCTTAGCTAGAACTTGCTTTTGACAGTCATATGGCGTGGTCTTGTGAATGACTAGAGGTTGATGTTTGTGAATTTTCCGTTGCATAGTGACCTGGCTCATTTTGAGTGAAATATTTCCTGCTGCGGTCAGAGGGAGAGCGTTTGCCTTCACAAACTGCTTCAACTGGGCTGCCAACTTAATTGTCACATTCTCCTTCTTGAATGTCATCAGTAAGTGTCTACCTCTATGAATTCACATTCAAACAAGTCCGGTTTACTACCATGCATTCGGAAAGTATTCAGACCCCTTTGACTTTTTCCACATTTTGTTACGTTAGAGCCATATTCTAAAATGGATTAAATATTTTTTCCCCTCATCAGTATACACATAATACCCCATAATGACAAAGCGAAAACAGGTTTTAGAATTGTTGCACATTTATTAAAAATAAAAAAATGAAATACCTTATTTACATAAATATTCAGACCCTTTGCTATGAGACTCGAAATTGAGCTCAGGTGCATCCTGTTTCCATTGATCATCCTTGAGATGTTTCTACAACTTGATTGGTGTCAAACTGTGGTAAATTCAATTGATTGGACATGATTTGGAAA
Source organism: Oncorhynchus clarkii lewisi (assembly GCF_045791955.1). Classification (NCBI taxonomy): domain Eukaryota; kingdom Metazoa; phylum Chordata; class Actinopteri; order Salmoniformes; family Salmonidae; genus Oncorhynchus; species Oncorhynchus clarkii. Next base: position 26,131,560 of record NC_092163.1, on the reverse strand, counting down.
GGCACACACCTGTCTATATAAGGTCCCACAGTTGACAGTGCATGTCAGAGCAAAAACCAAGCCATGAGATTCTCTGGTCTGATGAAACCAAGATTGATCTCTTTGGCCTGAAAGCCAAGCATCACGTCTGGAAGAAACCTGGCACCATCCCTACGGTGAAGCAAGGTGGTTGCAGCATCATGCTGTGGGGATGTTTTTCAGCTGCAGGGACTGGGAGAACAGTCAGAATTGAGGGAAAGATTAACGGAGCAAAGTACAGCGAGACACTTGATGAAAACCTGCTCCAGAGCACTCAAGGCCTCAAACTGGGGTGACTTTTCACCTTCCAACAGGACAACAACCCTAAGTACACAGCCAAGACAACGCAGGAGTGGCTTCGGGTCTCTGAATTTCCTTAAGTGGCCCAGCCGGAGCCTTGATGTGAACCCAATCGAACATCTCTGGAGAGACCTGAAAATAGCTGTGCAGCAACGCTCTCCATCCAACCTGACAGCGCTTGAGAGGATCTGGAGAGAATAATGGGAGAAACTCCGCAAATACAGGTGTGCCAAGCTTGTAGCGTCATACCCAAGAAGACTCGAGGCTGTAATCGCTGCAAAAGGTGCTTCAACAAAGTACTGAGTAAAGGGTCTGAATACTCATGTATTTTCTAAAAACCTATTTTTGCTTTTTCATTTTGGGGTATTGTGTGTAGATTGATGAGAAATAAAACACAATTTAATAAATTTTAGAATAAGGCTGTAACGTAACAAAATGTGGAAAAAGTCAAGGGGTCTAAATACTTTCTGAATGTACTGTATATAGTGCCAGTCAAAAGTTTGGGCACATCTACTCATTCAAGGGTTAAATCTTCAAAGATTGAACTATATTCCTTGTATGGCGCTCAACCTAGAATGCAGTGCAGTAATTTAGTTAAAAAGTATCTACCTGGCAATTAAGTTGATGATGTTTCATCACCAGATGTGATTGGTTTGTCTGGGACATTCCTTTCTTATGGGCTGATTGGAGTGGGAGCGGTGGTGTTCTTTTACTTCATGTTACCAGAGACCAAAGGGAAATCACTGGAGCAAATAGACAGGGAGCTCTGTTTGAAAAGGTATAACTCAAACTTCAGTCTATCATTATGCAGTAAAAATAGAAATGCTATTCTCAACGTGATCTGAAATGCAGTTAGATCTAGGAACTTATCTGTTATTTCTTTTGTAGGGTCCACAACAGTGAAGAATGCTGTAACATCCTTAGCAGGAGAATCACTTCCCCCGGGTATCAAAGAGTGCACATTGTTAGCTCAGCAACCCAATGTTGAGTAAGTCTACACAAGTGTTACATTCTAAGTATATATATATATATTTTTTTACACTCTTGCAACCTGACTGAAACAACGGACTGATGCTAATGGCGGTACTGAAAAGTTGAGCGTAGTGATCCGTCCAGCTACCATAGCAGAGCTTACGACATGACTGAACAATGTTTTTATTGCACTGGTATTTCAAACTTATTTTTCCCGAATGCTTGTGAACAATTCTGTCACTTGTTTTCACAAATGAAAATGAAACACAATGTTTTTGCAAGTCACTTTGCTCTTTCTACTACTTTTCAAGTCTGCAAGAAAAATAACAGCAGTTTTCCATTTCCATCAAGAGTCAACCTGTACGGGGGTCATCATCTGGCATCACCATCATCAGTTTAGGAGTCTGAGATCGCTGATCCACTGAGGGAGTCTTGCTCTAACCAATGACAATGTTGTCCTATCCTTCACTTTGTTCTATGTAAAACCCAAGGGTGCCTAGCCTACAATGTTTATGTTTGTAAAATGTTTAACCATTTAGAGAACCATAATGGAAATACGTTTTCAAACTTTTGTGTCATCCTCAAAGATTTTAAATGCATTATCCACGTGTGGTTGTATTGTGTTTGAAATCAAATAAATCTATAACCTCGACTCCATAGCCGCATGGGGCTCCTTAACTGGGCCTTTACGGCGCAATTGGTGATCTAATCTAATTAGTCATTCAAAGTCGTTAGTCTTTCAAGTTCACTAGAATTTATCAAATGGCACTCTGCCAGATAATGAAGCTCTAAAACAGTAGTCTAACTAAACCTAGCATTACAATAAAAATGTAGCACAATTGTCACAATTAATTTCAAACATAGCTAAATGTATATACAGTGCATTTGGAAAGTATTCAGACCCCTTGACTTTTCCACATGTTGTTACGTTGCAGCCTTATTCTACAACATGCTCCTCAATCTAAACACAATAACCCACAATGACAAAGTGAAAACAGGTTTTTAGAAATTGTTGCATATTTAATCAAAATCAAAAATATCTTATTTACAGTTGAAGTCGGAAGTTTACATACACCTTAGCCAAATACATTTAAACTCAGTTTTTCACAATTCCTGACATTTATTCCAAGTAAAAATGCCACGTCTTAGGTCAGTTAAGATCACCATTTTATTTTAAAAATCTGAAATGTCAGAATAACAGTAGAGAGGATTTATTTCAGCTTTTATTTCTTTCATCACATTCCCAGTGGGTAAGAAGTTCACATACACTCAATTAGTATTTGGTAGCATTGCCTTTAAATTGTTTAACTTGGGTCAAACATTTCGGGTAGCCTTCCACAAGCTTCCCACAATAAGTTGGGTGAATATTGGCCCATTCCTCCTGCCAGAACTAGTGTAACTGAGTCAAGTTTGTAGGCCTCCTTGCTCCCACACGCTTTTTCAGTTCTGCATACAAATTTTCTATAGGATTGAGGTCAGGGCTTTGTGATGGCCACTCCAATACCTTGACTTTAACTGTTTATATAGATACTTTTGTACCCGTCTCCTCCAGCATCTTCACAAGGTTCCTTTGCTGTTGTTCTTGGATTGATTTACACTTTTCGCACTAAAGTACATTCATCTCTAGGAGAGAGAACGCGTCTCCTTTCTGAGCGTTACGACGGCTGTGTTGTCCCATGGTGTTTATACTTGCGTACTATTGTTTGTACAGATGAATGTGGTACCTTCAGGCATTTGGAAATTGCTCCCAAGGATGTACCAGACTTGTGGAGGTCTACATTTTTTTTCCTGAGGTCTTGGCTGATTTCTTTTGATTTTCCCATGATGTCAAGCATAGAGGCACTGAGTATGAAGGTAGGCCTTGAAATACATTCACAGGTACACCTCCAATTGACTCAAATTATGTCAAATGACGCCTATCAGAAGCTTCTAAAACCATGACATAATTTTCAGGAATTTCCCAAACTATTTAAAAGGCACAGTCAACTTAGTGAATGTAAACTTCTGACCCACTGGAATTGTGATACAGTGAATTATAAGTGAAATAATCTGTAAACAATTGTTGGAAAAATGACTTGTGTCATGCACAAAGTAAATGTCCTAACCGACTTGCCAAAACTATAGTTTGTTAACAAGAAATGTGGAGTGGTTGAAAATTAGTTTTAATGACTCCAAACTGAATGTATGTAAACTTCCGACTTCAACTGTACATAAGTATTCAGACCCTTTGCCTATGAGATTCGAAATTGAGCTCATGTGCCTCCTGTTTCCATTGATCATCCTTGAGATGTTTCTACAACTTGATTGGAGTCCACCTGTGGTAAATTCAATTGATTGGACATGATTTGGAAAGGCGCACACACCGGTCTATATAAGCTCCCACATTTGAAAGTGCATGTCAGATCAAAAACCAAGCCATGAGGTCGAAGGAATTTCCGCCGAGCTCAGACAGGATTGTGTCGAGGCACAGATCTGGGCATGTATACCAACAAACTTCTGCAGCTTTGAAGGTTCCCAAGAACACAGCGGCCTCAATCATTATTTAATGGAAGACATTTGGAACCACCAAGGCTCTTCCTAGAGCTGGCCACCCAGCCAAACTGAGAAAGCGGGGGAGAAGGGCCTTGGTCAGAGAGGTGACCAAGAACCCAATGGTCACTCTGACAGAGCTCTAGCATCTCTGTGGAGATGGGAGAACCTACCAGAAGGACAACCATCTCTGCAGCACCCCACCAATCAGGCCTTTATGGTAGAGTGACCAGACGGAAGCCACTCCTCCGTAAAAGGCACATGACAGCCCACTTGGAGTTTGACAAAATGCATTTAAAGGACTCAGACCAAGAGAAACAAGATTCTCTGGTCTGATGAAACCAAGATCGAAATCTTCGGCCTGAATGCCAAGCGTCACATCTGGAGGAAACCTGGCACCATCCCTATGGTGAAGCATGGTGGTGGCAGCATCATCATGCTGTGGGGATGTTTTTCCACCGGCAGGGACTGGGAGACTTGTCAAGATTGAGGGAAAGATGAACGGAGCAAAGCACAGAGAGATCCTTGATGAAAACCTGCTCTAGAGCGCTCAAGACCTGACTGGGGCAAAGGTTCACTTTCCAACAGGACAACACTAAAGCAGACAGCCAAGACAACACAGGAGTGGCTTCTGTACAAGTCTCTGAATGTCCTTGAGTGGCCCAGCCAGAGCCCAGACTTTAAATGTATGTAGTTCTGTCCTTGAGCTGTTCTCGTCTATATGTTCTGTATTATGTCATCCTGTATTGTTTCATGTTTTATTGTGGACCCCAGGAAGAGTAGCTGCTGCTTTTGCAACAGCTAATGGGGATCCTAATAAAACACCAAAATACTCAAACATCTCTGGAGACCTGAAAACAGCGGTACAGCGATGCTCCCCATCCAACCTGACAGTGCTTGAGAGGATCTGGAGAGAAGAATGGGAGAAACTCCGCAAATACAGGTGTGCCAAGCTTGTAGCGTCATACCCAAGAAGACCCGAGGCTGTAATCGCTGCCAAAGGTGCTTCAACAAAGTACTGAGTAAAAGGACGGATTACTTATGTAAATGTGAGATTTAAAAAATATTATAAATGTGTAACTGTTTCTAAAAACCTGTTTATGCTTTGTCATTATGGAGTATTGTGTGTAGATTGATAAGAAAAACTATTTAATACAATTTAGAATAAGGTTGTAACAAAATGTGGGAAAAGGCAAGGAGTCTGAATACTTTCCAAATGCACTGTAAGTGACCTCTCAAAAGAATACTATAAGGAAAGTAATGTTAATAAAACCTTACAAATCAGGAGACATTGAAAAAAAACATCTATACAGTCAGATTTACTTGATAAATAAAAGACGTGTTTATTTACACAAATATTTTCAAAGGACATACAAATATATACAGTGAAGTAAGGACCCAAATGTTGATGTATGCATGTATTTTTCATATATTGAGATTTCAAATGAAGAAAAAAAAGGATGCATATGTACATCAGGGTCTAACCTTACACAAGATGAACATTTATGGCACTAAAACGCAGAGAAAATGTTCAATACATCTTCCAGTATCTACAGTGGCAAGAAAGTATGTGAACCCTTTGGAATTATCTGGATTTCTGCATAGATTGGTCTTCAAATTTGATCTGATCTTCATCTGAGTCACAACAATAGACAAACAGTGTGCTTAAACTAATAACACAAAATATTGTATTTTTCTTGTCTATATTGAATACATAATTTAAACAATCACAGTGTAGGTTGGAATGTGAACCACTAGGCCAATGACTCCTCAAAAACTAAATGAAGTCAGGAGTCAGCTAACCTGGAGTCCACTCAATGAGACGAGATTGGAGATGTTGGTTAGCGCTGCCTTGCCCTGTAAAAAAAAACTCACACTCAAATTTGAGTTTGCTACTCACAAGAAGCATTGCCTGATGTGAACCATGCCCTGAACAAGAGAGATCTCAGAAGACCTAAGATTAAGAATAGTTGACTTGCATAAAGCTGGAAAGGGTTACAAAAGTATCTCTAAAAGCCTTGATGTTCATCAATCCAATGTAAGACAAATTGTCTATAAAATGGAGAAAGTTCAGCACTGTTGCTACTCTCCATCCTGCAAAGATGACTGCAAGAGCACAGCTCAGAATGCTCAATGAGGTTAAGAAGAATTCTACAATGTCAGCTAAAGACTTACAGAAATCTCTGGAACATGCTAACATCTCTGTTGACGAGTCTACGATACGTAAAACACTAAACAAGAATGGTGTTCATGGGAGGACACCATGGAAGAAGCCACTGCGGTCGGAAAAAAAACATTGCTGCACTTCTGAAGTTTGCAAAAGTGCACCTGGATTTTCTACAGCGCTAGTGGAAAAATATTCTGTGGACAGAAGAAACTACAGTTGAGTTGTTTGGAAGGAACACACAACACTGTGTGGAGAAAAAAGGCACAGTCCAACATCAAAACCTCATCCCAACTGTAAAGTATGGTGGAGAGAGCATCATGGTTTGCGGCTGCCTCGCTGCCTCAGCACGCTGTCCAGGCCCTATCATCGACGGAAAAATGAATTCCCTAGTTTTTCAAGACATTTTGCAGGAGAATGTAAGGCTATCTGTCCGCCAATTGAAGCTCAACAGAAGTTGGGTGATGCAACAGGACAACAACCCAAAACAAAGATTGGCTTCAACAGAATAAAATACACCTTCTGGAGTGGCCCAGTCAGAGTCCTGACCTCAACCCGATTGATATGCTGTGGCATGATCTCAAGAAAGCAATTCACACCAGACATCCCAAGAATATTGCTGAACTGAAACAGTTTTGTAAAGAGGTGGTCCAAAATTCCTCCTGACCGTTGTGCAAGTCTGATGCACAACTACAGAAAGCATTTGGTTGAGGTTAATGCTGCCAAAGGAGGATCAACCAGTTATTAAATCCAAGGGTTCACATACTCTTCCCACCCTGCACTGTGAATGAAAACTTACAATTGTTTGTGTGTTATTAGTTTAAGCAGACTGTGTGTATTGTTGTGACCAAGATGAAGATCAGATTTTATCACCAATTTATGCAGAAATCCGGGTATTTCCAAAGGGTTCACATACTTATTCTTGCCACCGTAAGTGTTAGCCAAACAGGTGATCAATCCAAGAAACGTATCCCCGAAACAAACTAAATACAAAAAGAAAACCACTCTCCTCAGGTACCAACAGCAGATAAATACCAACACATTTCAAGCCAACTTAACCAGGACTCTGGTGCCTTCATATTCAGTTGTGATCTTATATCTAACACCATCCATATTTTCTCCACATATAACTAACTCTCCCCGAGAAAACAAATAGGTTCAGTCGGTCTCCTCTTTCTCAAGCGATTGAGTGAACATAGTTTCTCACGACTTGAATTAAATGAAGGAACTGCAAAGCAGCACGTTTGAGAGAAACTTTTCAAAATAACAGAACGGATAGTTTTGCCTGGCTTTCGAAGGGATCAAATGACAATACTGCCATCAAACCATTGCCACAGTAAATTAAAACCATCCAGCACACCACGGCATTTCAGTAAAAAAAAATGGAAAACTGTCAGGGAATCCTTACATCAAAAACTAGGTATCCAGTACAGGAGAAAGGCAAGACATACTATTCAGGCTGAAGTGTCATTAGGATACGTTGAGTGAGGCAGCTTCAGTGTTTCAACTCACCACTGGAGCACAGAACAGCACCAAACACTTCCAAATACTATCGGGAAGTCTTTCATAATGGTGGTATAGAGTAGTAGACTGGACTAAATATGGGAATTGCTTAAGGTGTGCTCGCCAGCGCTCGTTTGACAAGGTTGCATTAATAAATTGCAGACTGCTCCTTTTGGTCTAAATGCTAATGTCTCTTTCCTGTTACCTTCCGATGAACTACTTGTCAGTAATGTACAAAAACAAAACGTGTTCGGGGGGAGAAACCCCCATCACCCTTGTATTCGTGACTCATTCTCAGATTGTGGACATAGCCACACACACAGCCATCAAGATTAAATAAATACCTGCATGTGTCGATTACACAGAACATTCATTTCATGTCTGGTTAACTCAAGTTCATTCAAGGAGAAACAAATAAACATTGTTCAGGCGAGATAGCCTTCAGAGGTTGGCATTCCTGGATCTCAGGGCAGTCGGACTGACTGAGTAAGTACAGATGTTGGTGCGTGCCTGCATGAGTGGCACCCATAGGTTTGCTCTCCTGGGGGTGCCATCACTGGGGGGCACTAACGGAGGCAGGCACAGGGGTGCTCAGGGCGTTGGTGGCAGCAGAGAGGACGGGCGAGCCGGTGAGGGTGCCCAGGGCAGTAGCAGCTGGCAAGGCAGATATACCTTGAGAGGAAAAGGGGGGGGGGGGGTATTTAGCTTAACCACCGTACACCTCAGAGATAACCACGGGGTTACTTAGAAAACACTCTCCCAAGGGAGTTCTGATGATGCAGTGAGCTACAGTATAACCAGACCTGCCAACCTGGTCCAACTTTAGACGTGCGTGGCAAATTGGAGATTTGTGTGCTTAGACAAACATTATGGATCACACACTGGTTCAGTTCAGTCCTCTAAAAAGGTATGTACAAAACATAAATAAAAGATTCATACTGATAAGTACAGAACATAAAATAAATATATGTTTTGTGTAATTAGCACAGATTGTATGTTTACTACATGCAGTGTAGAATGGAGTTAATTATCTATAACGTTTTTCTTTGCACACGCCCCCAAGTTTAGTCTCTATAGTAGAGGAACGCTTGTCACCTCTCAAACAGGGCCAGCTCACAAGTATGGGCTTTTTAGACACGGTTCCTAATCAACACTAAAATATAAATAATTTTGAAAAGATAAAAACAAATGATCGTGTCCACACAGACCGCAAATTGGCTACACAAAACTTAAGTAGGCTACCGCAAAGGGAATCTGCCCGCTGTTTGCTAGAAGAGCCCGGTGTTTCAGCCTACGTGAAGGTCCCGATTGTGTTTCTTTGCAGTGCATACATGATTTCAGATTTTCAAACTTGATCAAATCTACTGCAAAGGCATTTTAGAAGCATTGCTTCTATAGCTAATACCGAACGCTCATTCATTATTCACAGAGCAGTCTTCTAAACTCCCAACTCCCATTTAATGCCAAGAAGTTAGATTTCTGTCAGGTTGCGTGATCCTCGTAATGTTACGTGGAAAATACAACTAATGGTACGCAGAATTAAAATGTATATCACACTCGAACAAATGCGACCAGTTATTTTTCGCATATGCACTTAATTTCTTTCACTAGTAAATGCGAGTGAACTGCTGGCACTTTAGAGCCCACTGAATGTCCATCTTGTGTTCGCAAACGTTAGCTTGAAACAATGTGTTTACATTTCCACAACACACAGAGTCGAGAACGGGATTTGTCCATTTGTTTACGTACAGCTGACAGTCGGCGAACTTAGCATCACAACAAACAGGAGGACGTCCAATAATAGCTACGTAAAATAATGATGTATTCATCTCCATGTCCGTTGACACAAACTTCGTACATGTCCGTGTGTTGCAGCTCAAGAATCGGGATGTTAGATTCACTCAGTGGATTTAGTTTTTATTATTGAAATGTAAAAAAATATATATATATTTTTTTTAATCAGGCTGTATTTATTTCTGTGTACTTTTAACTCGGATCTCGTACATGGACAGAGAATTGTGTAGTTGGTAGCAAAATGCATGCATGTTGGCAGGTCTGTATAACCTATGAGTTACATAAGAAAGATGACAAGGGATGCACTGGCATACTGTGAGTTTAGCTCTTAGGAAATGTATTGGATTGAATTACAGTATGTCAATTATGACAATGTGGTAACCCTTGATAGAAGATTGTCCAATTTGTGTGGACCAATATAGCCGCTTAATTCAATCTTAACACAGACCAAGTCGGCTGCTTGATTTGGTTTAATTTCCAAACTTGGCCTCCCGCAGACAAAACATCCTCCTTAACACTGAGTGATGGGAGTCTCGGGGAGTTCAGATGAGGATGCATGGGTGGGAGGGTTAGGATGATTAGGGTGTGTGTGTTTGCACTCACCAGTGACCGTGTTGGCTGTGCTTACAGCTGTATTTCCGCCGGGCGGGTTAGCCGACCCCGGCATGCGACCCTGGTCTTTGACAACGGTATCTTTGTGGACAAAAGAACTCATTAAAAACACTGAACAACCTCTAGTCTCGAGTCCCTAGTCACTGCAAGTAGATGGTCATAAGGAACTGCAGATAACCAGTGAACTGGATCGTGTTCATTACACACAAAATTAAGGAAAGCAGAGTAAACCGAGGCGGCGCTACCTGAACGTTTCCAACATGACACGCTTGTTTTTGTTTGCCGTTGTAAAACGTTTTGCTAGTGTGCCCGAATGAACAAGACCCCGATTAGAACAAACAAAATAATCTTCTTATAGCATGACATACAGCCTACAAATGACAAACTTCCTGCTCCTTCATTACATGAAAATAACATACCTTTTAGCTGCGAGGTGCATTCAACAGAGACATTTGTTTGAGATGCCAAGTAACCACCCCAGTCATAACAAGCCTTTGATTTGTGTCAAAATACATTTGCGGGGCAGAAAAACAGCAGTTAATATTCAGGTAACTGACTAAATCAAGGAAACACCAACAAAGTGTCTTAGAGTGTGGGGCCACCACGAGCCAGAACAGCTTCAATGCTCCTTGGCGTAGATTCTACAAGTGTCTGGAACTCTATTGGTGGGATGTGACACCACTCCTCCACGGAGAAATTCAATCATTTGGTGTTTTGTTGATGGAAAAAGCTGTCTCAGGCACCGCTTCAGAATCTCCCATAAGTGTTCAATTGGGTTGAGATCTGATGACAGCATATGGTTTACATCGTTTTCATGTTCATCAAACCATTCAGTGACCACTGTGGAAGGGGGCATGGCCATGGTAGCCAAAATAATGGCCTGTCCAGCATTTTCACACATGACCCAAAGCATGATAGGATGTTAATTGCTTAATTAACTCAGGAACCACACCCACTTTCAATTTACTTTGTAACCCTCATTTACTTAAGTGTTTCCATTATTTTGTCAGTTACCTGTAGGTCCATTGTTAATTTTACATCATTTTCTATTGAGTTTTAGACATTCAATTGTGCTCTGGAGTTTTCTAAACCAAAATAAAACATTTCCACCCTACTGAGAAAACTAAATCCACCGAGGGCCAAAAAAAAACATCTGCAGTATTTTGCCCACCCCTGCGATAAACCACAGGTCCCTTCCAATCTCATCAATATGGGTCCATGGTCTAATTAACCATACCCCTAACCGTAATTTTTTTTTCACGATATAGACAATTTTGACTTTGCATTTCAGCTAAATGTACTGGCAACTGGATCCCTCCTCGCACTTACAGTAGTAAGGGTGAGCCATGGCCTCGTGGGCGGTCAGCCGGGCCTGATGGTCATAGCGCAGCAGCTTGTCCAGGAAGTCTAGGGCCTCGGGGCTGACCAGGTGCTGGTTCTCACTGTGGACGAAGCGCTCCCACCGCTTACGAGAGTGTCTGGAAGGGGAGAGCAGGTTAGCAGCAGTGCAAAAAAAAAACCAAAAACACCTATGCACAGCAGGGTCTAGATTCAGGTGTTTTTTAAGGCAGGAACAACTAAAATCCCTTTCAAACTAAGACGAAACCCTTTAGCGAGGGGGGGGGGGGCTATTTCCAGCAACAAAGCCTGTACTTTTATTTTTCTCGCCAACCGACCTAGTCATGATTGCTGCAATGTGTTTAAAAGCCTCACCAACCCCTCAGTATAAAAGTCCCCTTTCATCTTACAGTCTTTGGCATGCATTAAATCATGAACATTCTATTGTTGTTGTCCGACATCAAACTTGTTCTTGCCATTATGAAAAATGTTAAACACAAAAATGGCAGTAATGCTGAAGCGGCATTGGCGCACACTACACTGACAGGCATGTATCACATTGTTGCGCACCGAAACTCCAAGTTATCCAATCGTTCTAATACATTTGAAGCGATATCTGCATGTGGTCAACTATATGATCATTTCAACACTGTTTTGACTGGGACAGCATCAATGTCAGGTGTTTGTTTTCGCTGAATCTGTTTGGATATTTGGTTACAATTATGCTGGAGAAATGTTAGCTAGGTTGAGGTGAGTGCTGCTCGTGATCATTTTTAGTCTAGTTGGCTGTATTAGCACTAATCAGAACATGTTGCTAGCAAGTTATGTAGCTTAACACGTTTATTATTTTGCTATTCACTCACACAGTAGCCTACTCCCAACCAAAAGCTTGTGACTTGCCTGATAATCAAGCAATGTGATTTTGATTCACATAATATTTTTGTAAATTTGGTTAATTGGTCCCTGGCTGGGCAAATAAATACGTGGAGGTGGTAGCTCATCTAGTCATCCATCACTGATCAGAAACATTTAGCATGCAACAATGAAGCCTAAAATCAAGTGTAGGCCGATTGTGTCGCTCGATCGGGTACAGGCAACTCCAAAAGCCTGCAGAGGTTATGAAATCTGAACACGAGACTCGCATGTTTTTCAAAATATAGATTGCTATTTATTTTTTTAATCACTCCCTAACAATGCAGAGTGAGGATAGGAAAAAATGAAACCTGGATCAAAAGTGACTTTCAAATTACACAGAGGTTCATTCGGGACCGATTTTCATTTTAGTTACATGATCGGAAAGAGCAGATTAAGGTTTCTCAAGCACATACAAATTCTCAAAAAGGTGTTGGCTTGGGCTCCCTTTAAAAATATCACTTTTTTTTATATGACCACGGTTCAACACGATCCCGTATTTTATTGTTATATTCCATTCTATTCTTACTATAAAATATATGAGTGTTGACGTATCAGGGCAGGGGAATGTGAGTGTGTATTGTCTGCTTTAATCAACAAAATAAACTGGTGATTTAATTTGCATGGTGCTGCCATGTAGCCTATAGGCTGCGCAGACCAGTAGCAATTCCAATCCAAATATACTATTCTTTTAAAAACACATTTTATTCGTCTTAACTAATGAATAATGACCTGCCTAAACTAATTAATTTCTTTGTGATGGTGTATATTCATTGGACTTATTAAAATAGACGCCCCACCCACATCTGCACACTCGTCACCGGCATGCGCACAACGGGTATAAAAAAGTGTATTCAGGCGAGAATATGGAGAAAAAAAAAAGAAAAAAAAAATGGGCCTGCTTGCATTTCTTTTTTACAGGCAACATACCGTAAACCCTATGAGAAAGGAAGTATAAGTTTACAAACCCAGTGTAAAAAAAACACACACTAGTGAAGACAGACAAACGTACCTCCCCAGAATGTCATTGAACCGAGGCTCCAGCTCAATGTTGTACTTGTCGATGTAGTCATACAGGTCTTCCGTTCCCAACACCTTGGCTATTCTTACCAACTACAAAGTCAGAAACAACATCAGGTAATTCATCTCACCTGGGGCGTATCCAGTGATGTGAAACGCTCTGAACGTTGCAGATAGAAATGGAATGAATAGAGCCGACAGGATTCCCTATTGTCCCCAACAGAATCATATCTGTTCTACACAGTCTATTTCTATCTGTTTGTTCTGTAACCTTACACCCTCCTGAACAGGCCCACGGTTATGTTCTTCACTGGTAATGAGTGTGACCTTTGAGACATGGTGGACAAAGTATCGGAGAGAGTGTGTTTACCTGGTCGTAGTTGTCGTGGCCGTGGAAGAAAGGCTCCTTCCTGAAGATCATGCTGGCCAACATGCAGCCCAAGCTCCACATGTCCAGACTGTAGTCATACATCTGGACGAAGACAGTGGGGGGGGAAAAAAAGTGAAGATATTTTGTTTTCACATTGCCCTGTAACTATGGTGGATGAGTAACCAGCACAGCTCAGTATTGTGAAAAGGTTATCTATATGCATATATATGGGATGTACACAACAGCAAATAATATAGGCTGAGCTGGTCACACAATTCATAACAGTAGCAGGAAAACATACCTGATAGTCGACCAGAAGCTCGGGTCCTTTGAAGTAGCGAGAAGCCACTCGGACGTTGTACTCCTGTCCCGGGTGGTAGAACTCAGCCAGACCCCAGTCAATAAGGCGCAACTGGAAGAATACACAAAACAGAGGCAAGTCAATACTGAGAGAAATACAACAGGGTTGTGCTCATTAGGGCACCAAACAGAGTGAAACTGGGAGAGACTACTTGGACTTTGGGGTATTGTATTGAGGATTGTCGTGGTACAATATCCAATTTCTATTTAAACTAACCTACATATTGTAGTCACATTCAATGGATGACAAAGGTCTTGACTAGGGCGAATCAGGTAGTTATTGTGTCTCAGCCGCATTAGTTGTAAACACTCACCTTTCGGTGTTCGTGATCAATCATCACGTTGTGGGGTTTCACATCCCTGTGCATGATTCCCATGCTGTGGCAGTAGTCCAGGGCCTGCGCACAGAGCCAAGAGCCAAAATGGCCGCTGGTTAGCAACGATGAGGCTGGGGATTTACTCAACACAGTAATGCAATAAAGGCAGAAATTACAAAACAGATGTTGTCTACCCGTCTTGGTGCACAAACATGTTGATGGGAAAGAGCTGGTATGTAACCATTGGACAAAGACAAACAAGGGGCCTATACTCTAAGCACCTGAATGTTCTTGTTTTGAGAGGGGGAAATGCTGACTCATGTCTGGCAAAGCCTCTGGGCTTCTTACACAAATTAATGGGATAGTTCACCCAAATTACAACATTACGAGACTAACCTTGAGGATTTCGAACATGTAGAACCGGATGTCATAGTCTGTCAGGGTCTGGTATAATTGCTGCAAGTAAAAACAGACGCAGTGAATCAATACAGTGATTTAACTACACCCCGAACATTACATGCAGATAGATAATGGACCTAGTGGGCCAGTAACCGAAAGGTTTGGTAGATCGAATCCCCGAGCTGACAAGGTAAAAATCTGTCGTTTTGCCCCTGAACAAGGCAGTTAACCCACCGTTCCTAGGCTGTCATTGTAAATGGCCCTAAACTGGTTTGCCTAGTGAAATAAAAAATAAAAATAACACGCGTATAGGTCTTTGCAACCTGAACACATTATCCAATTCAAAGAATTCACATATTCAAATCAAAAGCTATCAACTTGGGCATCTGACTAGTAACATTTAAGTCTATTATTAAGTAATTCAACACCAAAGTTGCTCATAGTGTACCAGCGACTGAGAATAGAACCAGAAGACAAGAAACATCCTGGCACTGAAGACATAGCACTGCACCTTTTTGTGCCTCAACACACACACACACACACACACACAAGACTGGGGAAACAGCATGCATGCCAAGAACAAAGTTTTCACAGGACTTTGTTTCAGAATAGAGATGTTGTACACGGTTAAGAATTAGGGTGGTATTCATTAAGTACCAAACGGAAGAAAACAGACTAAACCGGAGAGGGACTACCTGGGGTGTAATCATTAGTCCAAACAGTTGAAAATTAGAGTTTACTGGATAAATTCAGGTAGTTCCCTCCCCGTTTAGTTTGCTTCCATTTGGATCCTAGTGAATACACCCCAGAACTTGTCCAATAAGAATTTTCCGTTGCAAAACATTTTGCTGCGATGTGCATAAGACTCAGGTGTAAAAAAACAGATGCTCTGGCTTACCTTGAAGTCAGTGTTGTTGACATGTTCAAAGACCAAGGCGGGTGTCCGAGACTGAAAGAAGAGAAAGGGTTGTTGCATCAAAGTCATGCCATGCTATAAAAGAACAACAGCGTTTTCACACCTTTCCCGCCATTCCTACTCACCACTGGGTCTTTGACGATGTCTTTGAGGGAGATGATGTTAGGGCCCCCGCGGAGGTTCTCCAGGATCTTAATTTCACGCTTGATTTTCTTCTTCTTGACGGGCTATGAACACAAATAAAGACCAATTGTATTGATCGTCTGGGTGATTTTAATTCAATATGAATCCAATGCGAGTCTGCATCGAATGGCAATCTATGAATCTATGATCTGAATTATGTTGATTTCTCATCGTGGCCCTTACCTTGAGTATTTTCACCACAACCTTCTCGTTGTTGGTGATGTTGATTGCTTCAAACACTTCACTGTACTTCCCGCGTCCAAGCTTCCGCACCAACTGGAAGTCATCTTGATTTCTGCGGGAATAATTGTTTTGTCAATTACACCATTCAAGGTAATTCAAATTAAACTGCAAATGACAGAAAGGGAGCAGACCTTGATCTGGCCTTGAGATTTAACATGGAATGAAGAGAAATAGTAATTTCAGACTCCTCATAATAGTTTAGCAAGCACCAATGTCGCTGTGACTTGAGAGACTGGTATGTACCCCCATTCCACCACATGGGACTCGTAGTCCCAGTACTCCCTGGGCCGTTGTGTGTTGACATCGGTGTACACACGGGCCCGACTCTGCACGGGTCCTGGCATGTCCAACAGCTTGGCAGAGAAGGGGGAGGGGCCACTTACTGCAGAGAAGGACAAGGAGGGAAGAGGGAGAGGAGGGGAGGTGGGGTGGGGCCTCTTCGTGACAGGACAGGGGGTAAGGGGGGTGGGGGGCTTTGGCTGTAAGCAAGGGAAGCCACCAGGGGAACCTCTGGACAGCTGAGACAACAGGGGGGGAGAGAGGGGACAAAATAAACAATGTCAGTTATATTCGTGGACCTCTATAGCTCAGTTGGTAGTGCATGGCTCTTGCAATGCCAGGATAGTGGGTTTGATTCCTGGGACCACCCATGCGTAAAATGTATGCAAGCATGAATGTAAGTCTCTTTAGATAAAAGCATCTGCTAAATGGCATATATTATTATGATTTATATTATTTGAGACCATCACCAAGGCCAGATCAAATAAGCATAATTTACATGTGCGGGGAAAAAAAAAACTTCCCGAAGAACTGTATTTGATACACTGCCCATTTTGCAGGTTTTCCTACTTACAAAGCATGTCTGTAATTTGTTTTATCATAGGTACACTTCAACTGTGAAAGACGGAATCTAAAACAAAAATCCAGAAAATCACATTGTATGTTTTCTAAGTAATTAATTTGCATTTTATTGCATGACATAAGTATTTGATCACCTACCAACCTGTAAGAATTCCGGCTCTCACAGACCTGTTAGCTTTTCTTTAAGAAGCCTCCTGTTCTCCACTCATTACCTGTATTAACTGCACCTGTTTCAACTCGTTACCTGTATAAATAGCTTCCAACACTCTACTCAGCAAACTGGATGCAGTTTATTACAGTGCCATCCGTTTTGTCACTAAAGCACCTTATACCACCCACCACTGCGACTTGTATGCTCTAGTCGGCTGGCCCTCGCTACATATTCGTCGCCAGACCCACTGGCTCCAGGTCATCTACAAGTCCATGCTAGGTAAAGCTCCGCCTTATCTCAGTTCACTGGTCACGATGGCAACACCCATCCGTAGCACGCGCTCCAGCAGGTGTATCTCACTGATCATCCCTAAAGCCAACACCTCATTTGGCCGCCTTTCGTTCCAGTTCTCTGCTGCCTGTGACTGGAACAAATTTTAAAAATTGCTGAAGTTGGAGACTTATCTCCCTCACCAACTTCAAACATCTGCTATCTGAGCAGCTAACCGAGCGCTGCAGCTGTACATAGTCTATCGGTAAACAGCCCACCCATTTTTACCTACCTCATCCCCATACTGTTTTTATTTATTTACTTTTCTGCTCTTTTGCACACCAATATCTCTACCTGTACATGACCATCTGATCATTTATCACTCCAGTGTTGTTAATCTGCAAAATTGTAATTATTCGCCTACCTCCTCATGCCTTTTGCACACAATGTATATAGACTCCCCTTTTTTTTCTACTGTGTTACTGACTTGTTAATTGTTTACTCCATGTGTAACTCTGTGTTGTCTGTTCACACTGCTATGCTTTATCTTGGCCAGGTCGCAGAGTCAAATGAGAACTTGTTCTCAACTAGCCTACCTGGTTAAATAAAGGTGAAATAAAAAATAAAAAATAATTATTTTACCTTTATTTAACTAGGCAAGTCAGTTAAGAACAAATTCTTATTTTCAATGACGGCCTAGGAACAGTGGGTTAACTGCCTTGTTCAGGGGCAGAATGACAGATTTGTATCTTGTCAGCTCGGGGATTCGGACTTGCAACCTTTCAGTTACTAGTCCAACACTCTAACCACTAGGCTACCTGCCACCCTGCAGGATAATGGACCTATATATTTTTTAATAAGAGCATCTTTGAGAACAAACAATCAACAAAGGAAATGCTGCACAGGAAGAATTAAAAAGTCCAAGAATGATGCATTCAGGAGTATTTTTGTCATGGCATGAATTTGTTATAATGTTTGATCAATTCAGATTGCATAAGTCAAAGCAAAATGTGTAGAATTGCAGGAAATTAGCTTTAAAACTGAAAAATGTTGTCACTGCGGCCAACACGAGACCTCAAATGTTTGGTCACCCGACCGCACCAATGGCCATGCCCAGCACCGATACCCCATTTTTTGTCCAGAAAAAAACTCTGCATCTCTTACATCCATGATCATGAATATGTTTGATGGAATTCCTCATTAACGCTGCAACTTCTTTTTTAACACAAATAATATAGCATTTGGCTTTTTATTCTATTTTTAACTGAAAAAAATCCTTTTGTTGAGCAAAAAGTTCATAATACTCATACAGGCATGTATTGCTAAATTAAGATATCCATCCATATTTCTTGCCAATAGACCAATTTCATCTGCAATATAGTCAGTCAAGCCTTCGCTTATCTTTGCCAGCAATGGACAAACGGTCATAACTGTGGTGCCTGTCATAGATCGTGGTTCCTGTCATAGATATCCTCACTTGAGCCAACTTAACAAAGCAGTCAATGCATTTATGGTTCAACAGTTTTACCCAGAGGCTCCTTTTACCTAGCTTTGAGATATGTGCCTGGTACATGAGCCTACACCTAGCTCTTACACCTCAGATTCGACTAGGTTTTAAGAACTGAAGTACCATCTTCTGGGATAGGCAAGAATATAAGATCTGCAACATTCACTGCACAATACTCTCACTGACTAGTGTTCATAATGTTACAACTTGTCAGCTATGTAGGACAAGGATCTCAGCTAGCTGCAGTAACTTCAATTTGTCCTCATGTCATTACAACAGAGCGCATTTTGTTCTGCCAGGAGCTGGATGTGAACCACCAAACTTCTGCACCATCAACACATGGATCTTAAAGGCAACCGTCATAGCCAACAGAGTAACGCGGGTGTCCACTACTAAGCACTTGACACAGTACCTCACCTAGCCCTGCTAGCTTCACCTAGAGTGTCTCCTTATGTGGGTGCTAGCAAGCCAACAGCATGCTAGGTAGTGCTAGGGATCAAAAGTCAATCCAGTAGGGTCTGGAAGCCATAAATGAGCTTCGATTGGTCAATCGCCCCCTGATATGGCAGAGTATTTGCACAACGTTCCGCTTTCCAACTTTAGTCCCGGCCTGTTCACGCTCCCGTGACAAATCAAATTTGATATTCCATTTAAACTGAATGGCTTGTTTCATCGCCCCCAACAGGCTAGTCTCTCCATGAGCGACAGTTGGCTTTAGATCGCAGGGAAGGTGTGATATCACCAATGTACTCCAGCAACCAGTCGAGTTTCACACCCATCCCATTTGACCCCTTCCTACACCTCCGAACACCAGCAGCCGGGCAGAGCCCAACTGTAGATCCGGGTCACCGCACCATTTGGGTGTGAATGTGAAAAATCGCCTGGAGTACATCACACCTTCCCTGAGGTCTAAAATCAACTGTTGCTCAATAAGTGATGGGGAGAGAACCAGTTACCACAATGTGAGCAACAGTTGCCTTTAGAATTCAGGGACGGTGTGATATTAATAGAGTGTATTCATTTCGCGGATTACGTTGCAAAACGTTAAACGAAAACCTGAGTTTCTATTGGACAAATTCTGTTTGGTTCAGAGTAAACATGCCACATGCGAGTTTCACATGAAGTTACACTAGCTAGTTTAATTGAAAAATGTGGCTATTATTAGTCCCCTTCTGTAATGGATGCAATCTCTTGGGGGAAAGTGGTGTTGCTGCCCTCTGGCTAAAATAGTTAACTAATGCCATGTTTAATAAGAAACGCGTCTCGTTGTATTGAGGAATAACAAAAGTGTGTTAGCCCAGTGCCCCAGATTTCAAGTAGAGCTACGAAAGTTCGCTAACGTTAATTGGCAAAAGTTTGCGAATTGAACGTGTCAGCTGTAAATTGTTATCCAATTGGATAGATACCGGTAGTCTCCCTACTCCACCATCAACCTCTCGCCCCAACTTACATGCGTAACGTTAGTAGGTAGCTAACTAGTCACCGGGTCCCACTGCTGGCTTTGCTAGCTAAATCGGTTAGCATGTCTAACTAACTGCTTATTTCATAAAATAAATTAAACCAGAGGACAAACTTCCATTGTATATAGCTACCTCTTTGATAAAATATGGGATCCAAGTGAAGGCAGGTTCGCTTTCTTTCCTCTCGCCGATGTACTTCTGTATGATTTCTGCTGTCTCAGAGACAATATGGCGGACTACCGCGAAGGGTGTAATTGCAGACAGCATTTCGGGGCGTTTTCTGATAGGGGCGTTTCATGATATCAAGTTCTACCCATTAATGGGTATAAGGCCTTTTCTTTTAAGTGCTTAAAAAAAAATCTATGAATAAATCTGGCCAAGGCTAGCCAGTGTGAGAGAGGGCTTGACAATGCGCTCGGGATGGAAATGGAGAAAACGTTGGAGAAGCAACAGCTGTGCTGGAATGCAAACAATATATGGCCCTCAGTTCTAAAGCCATGGAGGTGGAGGATGAGGGTAGAGGACCTGAATGGTCTGCAGTGGAACTATTGTACATAGGGAGAAGAGAGCTCATGATACTGAAAGCAGTGGCACATCTCGTAAAGAAAGCATAAAGAGGTATGAAGCAAGAGTAATAATGTGTTGGGGTGGAAAATGGTGATGGTGTTTGATGAGGAGTGGAAAGTGGTGATGGTGTTTGACGAGACCACAGGGTGTAAATGAGGCCCTATCTGACTAACCAATGGCTTAGAGAATGATAGGTGAAGTCAAACTAGCCCGGTTGATTGGAAAATATAGATTGCTCATATGTTATGGTAGTCAGACTCAGCAAGGGAAGATTATGCAAATTAAGAGCTTAATGGGAAGAAGATTAAAAGCATGTCTCTGGTGCTAGGTTTAGGGGAGTCATCACTGGGGCCTAAATATCTATGTCCATAGATGATATTAAAGAAAATGTGAAAGGAGGAAGAGTGATTGAAGCCTAAAGTTTGATCAGTAGGAAAGAGCGTCAAAGAAGTGGAAGGGTGTCGGTGCTGCTGAAGTTTGAGAAGGTTTTGTCTGGAAAAGTACAGATAGGATACCTTAGTTTCGATGTCAGAGAATTTGTCCCATTCCCACTGCAGTGTTTTGAATGCCAAATAATGGAATATATAGTTGTTCAGTGTAAAGCACATATGTCAGAGTCAAGGCCCGCGGGCCACATCCGGCCCGCAAGAAGGTTTTTTACGGCCCCTGGGATGATCTTGATTTATTATTAGAACCGGCCCGCAGCAAGCCGGCAGCCCGCAGATCTTTTACACGCACCAATACTACATTTCCCACAATGCAAAGGTGACGCACCGAGCAGTAGGCTGCTTCATTTCAATATTTATTGGCACAGCAGTCGTCAGCATCACAGTAAAATTAACTTTCAGATACCCATCAAAAATGGCAAAACGGAAGGTGGATACTGAGAACCGGGGGTTTCAAACAAGGTGGGAGTCGGAGTATATGTTCACGAAGGTAGCTGGAAAACCTGTGTGTCTTCTGTGTGGAGAAAGTGTGGCGGTACTGAAAGAGTATAATCTGAGACGACATTATGAAACGAAACACGCGGACAAAAACAAGAATATGGACATGGAACAAAGGCTACAAAAGGCAGAGGAATTAAAACGAGGCCTCAAATCTCGACAGGCTCTGTTCAAAAAAGCCAAATCACAAGGCCAGGCTGCTGTCAAGGCCAGTTTTATTTTGGCAGAAGAGATCGCTAAATCAGCCCGGCCATTTACGGAGGGGGATTTCATCAAAAACTGCATGATTAAAGTTTGTGACGAAGTTTGCCCAGAAAAAAGGCAACTCTTTTTAAATGTGAGTCTGAGCAGAAACACCATTGCCGAGAGAGTAGACCAGTTGTCCATCAATCTAAAAGAGCAGCTTGTGAAAAAGGGAAAAGATTTTATTGCATATTCCTTGGCTGTGGATGAGAGCACCGACATTTCTGACATTGCCCAGTTGTCAATTTTCATCCGCGGAGTGGACTCCAACCTAAGCGTGACAGAGGAGTTTTTGGCTTTACGTCCTATGCATGGCACAACTACGGGGCATGATTTGTATGAAGAGGTGTCAAGATGTGTAAATGAGATGGAGCTGCCTTGGGAAAAACTCGTGGGTTTGACAACCGACGGAGCACCTGCGATGTGTGGACACAGGAGCGGACTGGTGGCGAAGATACGGGAAAAGATGCAAGAGGAAAACGCGACAGGTGAGCTGACAGCTTATCATTGTATCATACACCAGGAAGCGTTGTGCGGTAAAGCCTTGAAAATGGAGCATGTAATGAGCATCATCACGCGCACAGTTAACTTTATCAGAGCCAAAGGTTTGAATCACCGCCAGTTCAAGGCATTTCTGACGGAGTTAGAAACGGAGCATGGTGATTTGCCTTATCACACAGAGGTGCGATGGCTAAGCCAGGGAAAGGTGCTTCAAAGATGTTTCGAGCTTCGTGAGGAGATTTGTCTGTTCTTGGACAGCAAAGGGAAAGACACAACACAACTCCGAGACGAAATGTTTCTGTGTGAAATGGCTTTTCTGTGTGACATTACGAGTCATCTGAATGCAATAAACTTGCAGCTGCAGGGTCGGGATCGTGTCATCTCTGATATGTACAGTACAGTGAAGGCATTTAAAACCAAACTGACTCTGTGGGAGACGCAGATGCGGAAAGAAAATTTGAGCCACTTTCCCAGCTGCCAGACCATGAAAGAGAAGCTCTCTACCAGTGCGTTCCCGAGCACACAGTTGGCTGATAAAATAGGTATGCTTGCCGCTGACTTTCGACGCCGATTTGCTGACTTTGAAGCACAAAAAAGCAGGTTGGAACTGCTCGGTAACCCATTTGCTGTTGACGTGGAAAGCTCACCACCAAACCTCCAAATGGAGTTGATTGACCTCCAATGCAATGATGCACTGAGGGCAAAATATGCGGCAGTGGGTGCTGCGGAGTTCGCCCGTTTCCTCCCCGGCACAATGCCCCAGCTGCGCATCCAGGCTGCTCAAACGTTGTCTATGTTTGGCAGCACATACCTGTGTGAACAACTGTTTTCTTTGATGAACCTGAACAAAACATCACACAGAAGTCGACTTACTGCTGAACACCTCCACTCAATTCTGAGGATTTCTTCAGCTCAGAGCCTTACCCCGAACATTGATGAACTTGTGGAAAAGATGGGACACCACCAAGTATCACCCTCAACCTCAAACAAGTGAACATTACTGTGCAATCACATATTTAGAGTTTTTACTCAGTTCAAGTTTAAAAGTTAAAATGTAATATTTGTTTTCACTGCATGTTACTTCTCCTTAAACAAAGTGTTGTTTTTGATTAATAGATTTTTGCACTTTATTTTTTTGTATTTCAATCCAATTATATTTTAAAAATATTTCAGTTGAGTGGATGATAGAAAATTGCTATTATTGTTTTTTCTTTGAAGTAAATTTAGCCCACTTTTGCTAAAATAGAAAATATAGTCTACTGATGGTGCCTTGAATACCGGTTTCTTTCATTTAATGTTCATGTTATGGGGATATTTATATAAAGGAAATTTGTCTTTTGTGTCTGTTGAAAATTAAAGATTACTGACAGAGCCATAAGAAAATATTGCTTTATTTATCTGATCATATTGTAATATATTTGTTAGGTTTTCAGTAGGTTCAATTAGGTTCACTAGACTATATGCGTCATTTAAAAAATTTTCAATGAACATTCGAACAGTCCGGCCCTCGTCTTGTAGCTGATTTTTTTATTTGGCCCTCCGTCCATTTGACTTTGACACCCCTGGTGTAAAGGAAAGAAAAAATGTGCCAAGTGTGGAGGGGAACACGACTATGGTGAATGTGGGAGAAATGGGAAGGTTAAGTGTTGTAAATGTGTGTGTGTGTGTGTGTGGGGGGAGCATTTGGTGGATACCAGGTGCAGAGAGAGGCTCAACGATATACACTGAACAAAACAATAAATGCAACATGTGAAGTGTTGGTCCCATGTTTCATGAGCTGAAATATAAATGTGGCGATCTGTCATTCAGGGCAGGTGGGGCAGAACCCCACCTGTTTTGACTCCCACCTGTTAAGCTTTAAAAAATAAATAATAATAATTAAAGGGTTGGTAATGTTCTCTAGCTGCACCGTGATTGGCTCAGTGTTCTGACACTTCATGGGTACACTACGTCACCACAAAATCTACTGGGAAAGCTCGAAAATTCAAGCCTCTAGAGTTACATTAGAAGTGTCCATCCAATAATGATCAAGGTCATTGTCCACTGATAAAATAACGTCAAATCATGTTATATCTACGGTAGCTTTGATAGGACTGTACATGTCAACATCATACTTTCAAAATCTTAGCTAGCAAGCTAGCAGTCATCATCATCATGAATCAACTTGACTATCTACTGGCAAATCCATTTAAATCCTTGTCATATGAAGAGAAATTATAGATAAAACGTATAGGTGCTCATCGGCCATTGTACATAAACATTACACAACAAGTTGGAAATCGCGAATTCAACAATGCGTGGTTTGGAAGGAATTAGTGGCTAACTGCAAGCATTGCAAAGCAATCACTAGCCTGCTATTCGGTGGAGTGTGTGTGGTCCAAGTCAGGGTTGAAGGGTCTCTTTTCCAAGCTTGGCCATGCTGTCAATCCAGCATGATTTCTGCCGCATTCAAAACAACTGGAAACTCAGAACTGGGAAATCTCAGACTTCAGTGAGTTCAAGACAACTGGAAACTCTGGGAAAAAAACAAGCTCCGACTGGGAAAATACGTTTTGAACGGTCATCAAGTTCGGTGTTCCAAGTCGGGAACTCGGGGCTCTTTCTAGAGCTCCGACCTGTAGATCACTAACGTCATGATTCAACCTAGTTTTTTTCCAAGTTCCCATTTGTCTTTAAATCCAGAGAATGCCAGACTTTGACAAAAGTTGCCCACGAAGGACTGCTGCACCACCTTCCTGTTCAAGCGAGTCCAAAAATGTATTGTATGCTGATGCATAAAGGATGTAATATGCCAGGGAGATGTGTATACTGTAGCTAAGAAAGTAATAGTACGTGTATGTTGTATAGTAAGCTGTTAGTAGCCCATGTGCATGACCCTAATAATTTGGTCCCTTTTCCTCTCATAACTTAGCCTACTGTTCTGACTTGGTGGTGCACATGTAGCCTGTAGCCTGATTTAGAGAAATATCATCATTGAATATTTTAAGAGCTTATATGCCCCTTTTATTTATCCTACGGTTCTGACTTAGTGTACAGGGAGAATACTTAATGAATGGCCCATGTTCTGAATTCTGTCGCTGTACAGTTTAAAAGTGCTGAACAAATAATCAGTGGTGTAAAGTACTTAAGTAAAAAATACTTTAAAGTACTACTTAAGTAGTTTTTTTGGTTATCTTTACTTTATTTTATTGATTTTTTTGACTACTTTTACTTTTATTTCACTACATTCCTAAAGAAAATATTGTACTTTTTACTTCATACATTTTCCCTGACAACCAAAAGTCCTTGTTACATTTTGAATGCTTAGCAGGACAGGAAAATAGTCAAATTCACACACTTATCAAGAGAACACGTGGTCATCCCTACTGCCTCTGGCTTGGCGGACTCACTAAGCACAAATGCATCTTTTGTAAATAATCTCTGAGTGTTGGAGTGTCCCCCTGGCTATCCATAAATTTAAAAAACAAAAAAATGGTGCCATCTGGTTTGCTTAAGATAAGGAATTAAGGGATTTATACTTTTACTTTTGATACTTAAGTATATTTTAGCAACTACATGTACCTTTGATACTTAAGTATATTTAAAACCAAATACTTTGACTTTTACTGAAGTAGTATTTTACTGGCTGACTTTTACTTGACTAACTTTCTATTAAGGTATCTATACTTTTACTCAAGTATGACAATTGGGTACACTTTTCCACCACTGCAAATAATTATTTGACTACGCCCGTCCTAGCTCGCTCATTAATGTCTTCATCTAAATTGCCTCTATCATGACATAAGGCGAGACCCAGATGCAGACACAGGAGGCAGATGGTTTGAGTCTTACAATGTTTATTAATCCAAAAGGAGTAGTCAAGAGAATGGTCGTGGACAGGCAAAAGGTCAAAACCAGATCAGAGTCCAGGAAGTACAGAGTGGCAGACAGGCGGGTACAGAGTCCAGAAATAGGCAAGGGTCATAACCGGGAGGACTAGAAAAAAGAGAATAACAAAAAGCAGGAGAACTGGAAAACCGCTGGTTGACTTAGAAAAACATACAAGACGAACTGGCAGAGAGAGACCGGAAACACAGGGATAAATACACTGGGGAAAATCAGCGACACCTGGAGGGGGTGGAGACAATCACAAGGACAGGTGAAACAGATCAGGGTGTGATAGCCTCTCTTAAGCCATAGTTTGTACATCTCAATTATCAGTAGAAACCACATTTGTTTTAGCAAGTCAGCCATATCAGCAGTTTTTTTTAAAGGTGGTAAATGAGGCTGAATGAACTGTTTCACTGCCAGACAAGGCTCTGCTGATAGCCAGGTGTAGCAGTGGTAAGGTGTTGGGACAGCTTTATATAGGCAGATTGTAGGCAGCATTTGTCACTGTTATAGTGCAATTGATCTATTGTTTAGCGTTGTGATATGTAGTGGCTTTGCTGGCATGCGTCCCCAAAAATGTTTGGGGTTTGCCCCACTAAGATTTACAATGCTGAAATCGTCACTGTTCCATACACACAAAAAGCTTATTTCTCTCAAATGTTGTGCACAAATTTGTTTACATCCTTGTTCGTGACCATTTCTCCTTTGCCAAGATAATCCATCCTCCTGACATGTGTGGCATATCAAGAAGATGATTAAACAGCATAATCATTACACAGGTGCACTTTGTGCTGGGGACAATAGAAGGCCACTTTAAAATATGCAGTTTTGTCATAACACATTGCTACAGATGTCTCAAGTTTTGAGGGAGCGTGCAATTGCTTGTCCACCAGAGCTGTTGCCAGAGAATTTAATATTCTACCATAAACTGCTTCCAACGTCATTTTAGAGAAGTTTGCAGTATGTCCAACCGGCCTCACAACCGCAGACCACCACTCAGCCCACATGAGGAGTAATTTCTGTCTGTAATAAAGCACTTTTGTGGGGCAAAACTTATTCTGATTGGCTGGGCCTGGCTGCCAAGTGGGTGGGCCTATGCCCTCCAAGGCCCACCCATGGTTGCACTCCTGCCCAGTCATGTGAAATTTATAGATTAGGGCCTAATGAATTTATTTCAATTCACTGATTTCCTTCTATGAACTGTAACTCAGTAAAATCTTTGAAATTGTTGCATGTTGCGTTTCATTTTGTTCAGTATAGAATCAGTCATGATGTATCATATGCAGAGGTTGTAAGATAGATTGGTGGAACTACAGTGCGGACTGATGGAGCTTCCATGGCTTTTCCTGTACTAAGTGGACCTGGTGCTTCTGCTGATTCTGGCATGGTTTCGAGACTTGTTCGGGAATCTGGCGATCATGAATGTGCTATGTCAAAGGACCCTGATAGTCAATAAAGTTAACTTCATAGCTTTCATTGGTAAGGTTATCAACATGACTCGGGTTGTGGTAGGCAGAAGTGCCAGGTTGAAGGTGATAGTGGATATGGCAAAACAGTTATTGGGGGTAACAGATGTTACTGTCAATGGTTGTTGACATGTTGAATAATCCTACGGATGGATTGTTTCAGCATGAAAAAGATAAAGTTTAATGGATTGGGGGGCTTGGGAGTTTTTTTGGGGGGGTGGGGGTAGAAGTTAGTAGGGATTTATTTTATTTATTTTCTTTTCTTAGTACTATAGAATTAGGCAGACATTGATCGCACACTCCAGAATAATAGGTGGCAGCATGCACCTTCAAAGTGATATCATAGAAGACAAAAAAGACAAAAGAAAGCTGCAGTCATTAGATTTTGACAATGTCAGTAAGTTCTTCCACATAAGCAACTTCTATGTCTTTGCTACTTCAAAAAACGTGTTCAATTTGACACATCATTATTTATTTAAAGGCGACATAATCTGATAGCTAGATACTGATCGGAGCTCCGGTATCAATCGTTGATAAACAAACAATCCAATTTTACTCTGTGTGGCGGCGGTTTGGCACGGCTGCGCTGTGACTAGGTCAGAGATGGTACGAGATAGTGATGGAGAAGAGTGAAGCAAGTATGGAGCATAGTGGTACAAATCAAAGGGGGAGTAAGAAAGCGGGAGAGAAAGGGAGTAGGGGTTTCAAATCTAATTTTATTAGTCACATGCGCCGAATCCACCTTTCAGTTGAAAAATTCAAGGAGAGCCGCACACTAGGAGCTCAGATGCAATAATTTAATAACCTAATATCCAATGTTTCGACTGCTTGTCTGGTTATTAGGTTATTACTCCGCTAGCCAGCACCTCTCCTAAATAGGTGTGTGTTTCTTCCGCCTCTAGAGTAGACCTTACAATGGAATGCTTACTTTAAAAAATGTGTATAACAATAAGAAATAAAAGTAACAAGTAATTAAAGAGCAGCAGTAAAATAACAATATTGAGACTATATACAGGGTCTACTGGTACAGAGTCAATGTGCAGGGGCACCGATTAGTTGAGGTAATATGTACATGTAGGTAGAGTTATTAAAGTGACTATGCATAGATGATAACAACAGAGAGTAGCAGCGGTGTGTAATTTGATTAGATGTTCAGGAGTCTTATGGCCTGGGGGTAAAAGCTGTTTAGAAGCCTCTTGTACGTAGACTTGGCACTCTGGTATCGCTTGCCGTGCGGTAGTAGAGAGAACAGTCTATGACTAGGGTGGCTGGAGTCTTTGACCATTTTTAGGGCCTTCCTCTGACACAGCCTGGTATAGAGGTCCTGGATGGCAGGAAGCTTGGCCCCAGTAATTTACTGGGCCGTTCGCACTACCCTCTGTAGTGCCTTGCGGTCGGAGGCCGAGCAGTTGCCATACCAGGCAGTGATGCAACCATGCTCTCGATGGTGCAGCTGTAGAACTTTTTGAGGATCTGAGGACTCATGCCAAATCTTTTCAGTCTCCTGAGGGGGAATAGGTTTTGTCGTGTCCTCTTCACGACTGTCTTGGTGTGCTTGGACCATGTTAGTGTGTTGGTGATGTGGACACCAAGGAATTTGAAGCTGTCAACCTGCTCCACTGCAGCCACATCGATGAGGATGGAGGCGTGCTCGGTCCTCTTTTTCCTGTTGTCCACAATCATCTCCTTTGCCTTGATCACATTGAGGGAGAGGTTGTTGTCCTTGCAGTCACACGGTCAGGTTTCTGACCTCCCTACATACTGACTTTTCATCTGATATACAACACAAGAGTCAATCTCTCCCTACTAGTATCTGGATGAAAAGGAACCACACACACGCCACTCCATTTTGTCCTGCCTACATCGCTATTTGTGTATAAGGTATTTTGCTACACAATTCACATGGACTGAATTCAACAGTAAGGCCTAGTTTTTTCTTAGATTCCTCGCACAGGGCTCCAATATGTCATGATGTAAAAGCCTTGGTTTCATGCATGTTAACATTAGAAGCCTCCTCCCTAAGTTTGTTTTATTCACTGCTTTAGCACACTCTGCCAACCCGGATGTCCTAGCCGTGTCTGAATCCTGGCTTAGGAAGACCACAAAAAAAACTGAAATTTCCATCTCTAACTATAACATTTTCCGACAAGATAGAACTGCAAAAGGGGGTGGTGTTGCAATCTACTGCAGAGATAACCTGCAGAGTTCTGTCTTACTATCCAGGTCTGTACCCAAACAATTCAAGCTTCTATTTAAAAAAATCCACCTTTCCAGAAACAAGTCTCTCACCGTTTCCGCTTGCTATAGACCACCCTCTGCCCCCAGCTGTTTCCTGGACACCATATATGAATTGATTGCCCCCCATCTATCTTCAGAGATCGTGCCGCTAGGTGACCTAAACTGGGACATGCTTAACACCCCGGCCATCCTACAATCTAAGCTTGATGCCCTCAATCTCACACAAATGACCAATGAACCCACCAGGTACAACCCCAAATCCGTAAAAACGGGCACCCTCATAGATATCATCCTGATCAACTTGCCCTCCAAATACACCTCTGATGTTTTCAACCAAGATCTCAGCGATCACTGCCTCATTGCCTGCATCCGTAATGGGTCTGCGGTCAAACGACTACCCCTCATCCCTGTCAAACGCTCCCTAAAACACTTCAGCGAGCAGGCCTTTCTAATCGACCTGGCCCGGGTATCCTGGAAGGATATTGACCTCATCCCGTCAGTAGAGGATGCCTGGGTATTCTTTAAAAGTGCCTTCATCACCATTTTAAATAAGCATGCCCCATTCAAAAAATGTAGAACTAAGAACAGATATATCCCTTGGTTCTCTCCAGACCTGCTGCCATTGACAGGCACAAAAACACCCTGTGGCGTTCTGCATTAGCATTGAATAGCCCCCGTGATATGCAACTTTTCAGGGAAGTTAGGAATCAATATACACTGGCAGTTAGGAAAGCAAAGGCTAGCTTTTTCAAGCAGAAATTTGCATCCTGTAGAACAAACTCCAAAACGTTCTGGGACACTGTAAAGTCCATTGAGAATAAGAGCCCCTCCTCCCAGCTGCCCACTGCACTGAGGCTAGGAAACACGGTCACCACCTATAAATCCACGATAATTGAGAATTTCAATAAGCATTTTTCTATGGCTGGCCATGCTTTCCACCTGGCTACCCCTACCCCGATTAACAGCCCTTCACTCCCCACAACAACTCGCCCAAGCCTCCCCATTTCTCCTGCACCCAAATCCAGATAGCTGATGTTCTGAAAGAGCTGCAAAATCTGGACCCCTACAAATCAGCTGGGCTAGACAATCTGGACCCTCTCTTTCTAAAATGATCTGCCGAAATTGTTGCAACCCCTATCACTAGCCTGTTCAACCTCTCTTTCGTATCGTCTGAAATTCCCAAAGATTGGAAAGCTGCCGATGTCATCCCCCTCTTCAAAGGGGGAGACACTCTAGACCCAAACTGCTACAGACCTACAGTATATCTATCCTACCCTGCCTTTCCAAGGTCTTCGAAAGCCAAGTTAACAAACAGATCACCGACCATTTCAAATCCAACCGTACCGTACCTTCTCTGTTATGCAATCTGGTTTCAGAGCTGGTCATGGGTGCACCTCAGCCACGCTCAAGGTCCTAAACGATATCATAACTGCCATCGATAAGAGACATTACTGTTACTGTGTAGCCGTATTCATCGACCTTGCCAAGGCTTTCGACTCTGTCAATCACCACATTCTTATCGGCAGACTCAACAGCCTTGGTTCACCAACTACTTATCTGACAGAGTTCAGTGTGTCAAATCAGAGGGCCTCTGGCAGTCTCTATGGGTACTGATCACCCCCAAAGCCAATTCTTCCTTTTGCCGCCTTTCCTTCCAGTTCTCTGCTGCCAAGTACGTCTCTCTGTTTTTAAGGTTTATAACTGTTTGTATGTATTACATTCCTCTGACCCAGATTCTATTGTTGCACTTTGATTAGATAAACTTAAGAGACACCATAGTGCAGGTAATAACGTCATCATCGGAAAAAGGAACAACATTGATAGACTATTTGTCTCTCATGCTCTCTTCCCCTACTTCTCCTTCATAGACTTCCTCTCTCTGTGAGGAGAGGATAATACTGATACAGGCACAAACTGAAGCGTCTGTGTCAACTGAAAGACTGAAAGATTGAAATACAGTTTGACTGAAGCAATAAAGTTGGCTGAGACTGTGGGTGTCCTGAAAAGCGTATTATGTATTATTTATTATTATGAATGTGTTTGCTGTTTGTTTCTGATGACACTGGAGGTCTGTGCATGAGTGCTAATAATGTATCGTGCCAGGTAGGTGAGTGTATTTTCCTGCTACCTGTGTCCGCACGAATCTCAGTACTAACTACCCATAACTAGTGCTTATAACTAGTGTTTTATTTACAGTAGAAATGTGTGGTGCTGTGGAGGGTAAACGTAGTTCACGCACCTTTTTATTTAGCAATTTTGTTTAAAAAATGCATTGAAATTATAGGGAGAGTTACTTTATTCACAAAGTCCTACGGGGTGACGCCAATAAATTAAAGGAAAAAAAGTGTTGTCTTGGACAGTATGAGACAGGTAACATTATAATAATACACAAGTAAGATAATTGCTTTTTTGTCTAGGTTTTGTGAAAATACTGTGAATCTTATCCAAAATGTAATAGACACTTGGTTATCGTCATTAAACAAGGAAATATGAATATGATTATTGATTTAAAGACAGAAGTAAGACAGAAGTATCTAAATAACAAATACAAATGTTCTTGTCTATTTTGGCATAATTAAACCTTTCTATATATATATATATATATATATATATATATATATATATATATATATATATATATATATATATATATAAACATTCATTGTACTTTCTATATATATATATATATATATATATATATATATATATAAACATTCATTGTAATGTCATACCAGAGGCCAAATACAAGGTACTAATGCATTATATGGTTCATTTAAATAGGATATGAACAAAAAAATGTAAGATGGCCACATAACATTTTGAACTGATTAGACATAGTTTATTGTAACTATGTTTTGACTATCATTTTGGAGGAAATTATTTTTTCACTTTTGTTTTGGCCACATGGCAACTACCCAGATACGGTTGAAGTCGGAAGTTTACATACACTTAGGTTGGAGTCATTAAAACTCGGTTTTAACCATTCCACAAATTTCTTGTTAACAAACTATAGTTTTGGCAAGTCGGTTAGGACATCTACTTTGTGCATGACACAAGTCATTTTTCCAACAACTGTTTACAGACAGATTATTTCACTTATAATTCACTGTATCACAATTCCAGTGGGTCAGAAGTTTACATACACTAAATTAACTCTGGCTTTAAACAGCTTGGAAAATTCCAGAAAATGATGTCATGGCTTTAGAAGCTTCTGATAGGCTAATTGACATCAGTTGAGTCAATTGGAGGTGTACCTGTGGATGTATTTCAAGGCCTACCTTCATACTCAGTGCCTCTTTGCTTGACATCATGGGAAAATCAAAAGAAATCAGCCAAGAAATCAGCAAAAAAATTGAAGACCTCCACAAGTCTCGCAAATGGGCCTCCCAAATGGACAATGACCCCAAGCATACTTCCAAAGTTGTGGCAAAATGGCTTAAGGACAACAAAGTCAAGGTATTGGAGTGGCCATCACAAAGCCCTGACCTCAACCCTATAGAACATTTGTATGCAGAACTGAAAAAGCGTGTGCGAGCAAGGAGGCCTACAAATCTGACTCAGTTACACCAGCTCTGTCAGGAGAAATGGGCCAAAATTCACCCAACTTATTGTGGGAAGCTTGTGGAAGGCTACTCAAAACGTTTGACCCAAGTTAAACAGTTCAAAGGCAATGCTACCAAATAGTAATTGAGTGTATGTAAACTTCTGACCCACTGGGAATGTGATGAAAGAAATAAAAGCTGAAATAAGTCACTCCCTCTACTATTATTCTGACATTTCACATTCTTAAAATAAAGTGCTGATCCTAACGGACCTAAGACAGGGGATTTTTACTAGGATTAAATGTCAGGAATTGTGAAAAACTGAGTTTAAATGTATTTGGCTAAGGTGTATGTAAACTTCCGACTTCAACTGTATTTTAAGAGGCATCTGGACTTCTAACAGACAACAGTCAAATGTTAATTAATTTAAAGAGAAATGAATAAAAGCATAAAACAAATACACCCCACTCCATATATATTTTTCAACCCAAGGGGGCGATATGTAACTGTGTAACTGCATCTGTGAAAGTTCTCACTGTGAGTTACAGAAAGGCTATAGTACGCCTACTGAAATGGTTAGGCTAGACTGGATCCATATGAAATGTCACCCAGGCCTTGCAGATGTTTCAGATATGCATCTAGGGGTTTGACTGGATACGGTAAAATGACAATTTTTACAAACAACAAACAGAAAGTATCCCAGATTATGTGTTTTTTTATTATAGGGAGGAGCTCCTCTCTATCCAATGTAGGTAGCCTAACGTTTACATGTCGGTCCCAGAGGTTATGGGTCAGTGTGCTTCTGTTAGTGAGGCTATTCATTGCGCTCTGTGGGTCCTTGATTGAGGATATCCTCCTAACAATTGCTCCTGGTTTCGAAATGAAATATGGGCCACCTTTTAAGTTTCAGACATCTAGTCGTCTACACTCAGTTCGCCAGAAGAGTTTCCAATCTACTGTAAAAACAAAAATAAAATGCACACACTCACAAACATTGGAGAAAGGTGTGAAAGTGTCAGCCGTCTTGAGTGAAAACAAAATAGACTTAGACCGCAACTTACATATTGAGAACTCATTCCTTTAAGTCATTTAGATCATCTCATGTCGAAATTAGGATATCGAGAAAATAGTTGGTCATTGAGGGTATGGCAAGTAGTTTAATACATTTCTAGAGTGGGTGATTTACATACTGTAAGCTTTTGCCTCAACAAGCACAGAGTTACACATTTGTGGTGATGAAACCATTAAATAGGTACAAGTAATGTTTACAAGAGAGAGAGAGAGCGAGAGAATGCTAAACAAGACAAGCATTCCATGCCCTGAGTTATTAATTTAACTTACAGAGGACTCATAGGATTGTGTTTATGGTCGATGGACGTCAAGGCCGTATCCATAAAGCTCCTAAAAGTGCTGATCTAGGATATATATATATATATGATCTAGGATATATATATATTATATATCATAATGAATAAGATGACATGGACAGAGAGGACCTGATCCTAGATCTGCAGTGCTACTCTGAGAGTGTTTTGAGCATACAGTTTCTGATATTATACAAGCACTTGACCCCCAGTGACCCCATGCTCCTGCTCAAAACAATAATGAACTATTACGCCCTGATGGATGGTTACTAAGGATGGAAGCCTCTTTCCTCCTGAAGGGCTGCTTGCGCACTCATATTGTTTTATTATTTTGATGGGAGAAATCGGGCTCGAAATTAGCCGCCTTTTCACCTCAGCATTAAGGACCCCGCCCAGCGGCAGGAGCGGGAGCCAGGGAAACACAGCAATCAAGGCCCGGCCCTGGCCCCAGCAGACTGACATTGTCTCTAGGCTAATGTCTCAGGGCATTCCTTCACTTCCTCCCTTTGCGTACTGTAGGGAAACAATAGCCCCCAGTGTGTCCACCGGGTGGAGAGTGTGTCAACAGTATCGCTCCTACAGTACACGCACACCCACGCTGGCGCACACACACACCCACCCATGCAGGCACGCGCACACACACACACACACACACACAGACACACACACACACACACTGTTTCCCTCCCTTTGTCTGGCTCTGGTTAGGCCCGCTTGGCTGGATTCAGTTGCTCCCCACACTCCCATCCCTCTTCCACGGAAAAGAAGGATCATGACATCATAAAAAATCAGAAGCATTGTATCCAAGGCCCTGTCTCATGAAAGGGCTGCAGTGCGTGTCTGAAGGTGATTAGCTCTTCTGACATGCAGGTTGGACAGGAAGCTTTAGGTTGAACGGGGGGGGATTGTGGATTGTGTGAGATAAGGCACAAAAAGGGTTTGTTTTGGTCGAAGCATGGTGGAGGGAACTGTATCACAATATTAGCCCTATTTGTTCCATGGTTCCCTCAGCAAATGTCTAGCATGTGGCTGGACAGGAATTGAGTAAGTGCTGCACGGGGACTCCTTTGACAAGACAATTTACTTTAAAGTGTATATCTTCCTTTTATTCCGTCTCAACTCAATGGCAGTCAAATGTTCGGTTCTCAACAACATACATACAGGCTGTTGCTGTAAATTCTCTCAGTCAACTTAATAATAAAGGTAAGTAACAACAGCATCCTCCATACCAGGCGGTGTTACAGTAGCCTGCAGGTTGTTGTACTGTAACAGTGTAACACATTTTCTCTCATAACCTTACCAGCTGTTAGGGACTTTGTGAAACAGTACATTCCTCTGGACTATAATACATGATGGAATGCCAGGCTTTCCCACCCATGAATTAAAATTAGAAGCTGGACATCTGGACCCCAGCTCTGCAGGCTGATGTCAGGACTGGCACTGACCCAGGTCCTGCTGGCCCCACTTTTGCCGGGTCGGCTGTTCCTGCTTTTCCTTCCTGTTCCTCCGTGACATCTTCCTGCCTCGTAGGCCTCTGGGAGCCATTTGAAGGGGCCCCAGTGGGCCCCAAGACCCAGAGTTACAGAATAAGCTCAGTCAAACAGCAGTTTCTAATTAGTCCCGTTTTGACAGTGTTTTGAAATGTTTAATATTCTTTAAAGCATTTGCTTTAGTCTGCCTGGAGTGCCAGGTGGACGGGGTTTGCACCTTTGCGACTATTCTATTGATTAATTTGCGCCAGGCAAGCTCAATCAAGCCCAGTTAAAGTATGTCAAATGATTTTGAATAGTTTTTGAACCCAGGTCTGTTGGACAGCAGGTGGAGAAGGGACTGGGGGTGCTTTTTATGCAAGTGGACAATTAATTGTACATTATTGATGGGTTGTGGCTGTAACTACAACAATGACACTTTGTAACACTTGCCATTTACAGTAACGTAGTAATTGTGGAGACATGACAACATTCCAAATCTGGTAATGGGAGCTGTGATATTGTAGCCTGATTGCCAGTCTGTTTAGCTAGCATTCCACTCCACGGTACATAACATGGAGTACAAGGAGTGGAATGTTGCTTAACAGACAGACAACCAGGCTACTGATATTCTTTTATTGGCCTTATATTATCAGAGTTGAGGTAACCAACCACTCAAACAATGTCACAGCATGTGTGTTAAGAGGAAAATGCATCATATAAGACTATTTGAAATTACAAGTTGGCTTTATGACAGAGGACTTAAAGAAATGACTAAATCTCATCTTACACAGGTTTAGAGGTGCTTAACAAAACAATAACTCACCTCTTATAAACTCTCTTTCTCTCTCTCTCTCACTGACACACTCAGACATACAAAGGCATGCACACACACACACACGCACCCACACACATACACACAGCTCTCTGACCCCTCCATACCTCTCCAGCTCCGGAGAGTTGTGATTTACGCCATTAACATATCAGCAGCTGTGTTTTGCTCAACACAGGCTGCTAGGTGATATTAGGTGTGACTAATTAATAGCACATGTGCATTAAAACCAGCAAGATTTACTCAAACACACCAGTGTTAAAGCCCTGCAGCTTACTGCTTCCTGGGATCCTCTGCAGCTGTTGAAATACAGCTTCAATAAGCCAAAACCATTGAATGGTTTATACTCTAAGTGCACTTTACTGCAGACTTGCGAATTGCTAGACATGGATCTGAAACTCAAACACTGAATTTGTTCAATTGGTAACACTTTACTTTAAGCCAACAGAGACCATGCATTATGTGATAATCATTGTAAACCTTGTCTTGAAAATGCATGACTGACCCCTTTATAATGTATTTTAATCATCTCATAATGAGTTTGAGTCAGTGGAAATGTTGATACATATATAGTAGTGCTGAGCAATTAAAACAACATATTTTCCGGTTCTTAAACAAATAATTGACCGACGTTGGTTCAATTTAAACTTGTGCGGCGCAGACACGGAGACAGAAGAGAGAACGCGCGATCGAGAGGGAAGTGAAGCAGTTGCTTCATGAGCCTGAAAATGCATGATCTAAGCGATTGATAGTTATTCAGCAGTCATAAAAGTATGCCTTATTTACTTTGAAGAACTACTAAAATCGTGATTTTGTCAGATTGCAGAGGCAGCTGCTCAATAGAGATAAGATGATGACTGAAATAATAAAGGCATCAAATAAAACAATTATTTTATGAAATTCATCTGAATAAATGATGGTCAATTAAGTGATAAGCAGTAATGGGCAGTCACAACCATCCAAAGACTTGTATTAAATGTGTTATTCTGTGTTACAGCATTCAACCCACATAATGCATAGTGCATTTAATGTAACACTTAATATTAGAAACTGAAATCGAAAACCATGATTAAAAAAAATGTTATAATCGATCTGAAACTGAACCAACCTAAAAAATAACTCATAGATACATGACATTTTTAAGCCTTATTATAAGACATTAATAGAGGCTCCTATATGTGTTTACAGAAACAGGTTATAAAGCATTAACTAAAGTGCAGGATTTAACTAAAGTGTTACCAATTGTTCAACTCACTACCTTCGGCTTATACCATCTTTTCCTGATATTGGGCATCGGTCCAGCAATGTGCCATACGTTTTGATAGTTTCCATGAGTAATCATTAGTCTTGACAAAAGATCTACCGACACTATTCATGTTGCCTTTCCTGTTTTCCCTTTAACTTTTTAGAGCAAATTCAGAGCGTGATGTTTCAGAGTGATTCATGTTTTTCCTCACACACTGACATGTCCTATCCTTATTAGGCTCAAAAGGCCTTTGGTTGGCCAATCTCAGAAATTTTGGAAAGGCCCTATCTCGCGCACTTCCTTAGCAAAGATTCCTTAGCATTGCTGAAGGATAATGTAAACTGTATTGGAAATTCCCAGACATACTTTATCTTTAAAAAAATCTGTTTGTTGGTAGACATTTTGTAAGTTATATCAAAATAACACCACAATATTGTTGGTATTGAGGGGCTGAAATAAAGACTAGGGACAACTATGTAAAAATAGAATTTTAAAGCAAAATTCAAAATGATGTTGAAAAGGCAACCAAATAAAGTGTAATTTATGACAATGTTCCTCCAAAATCACATGTTCCATAACCAGCATTGCGGCAGAGAGGAGTAGCCTTTTCTCACACAAACAAATTCCTGAAACGCGTCTTTTTGACAGTCTTTTCCCAAAGTTGGAGGGCATTCTAGCCTATGTGTCGGTATATGTACAGTGGGTGTGTTAGCTAGAGTTTTTTTCCCTGAGGTGCTGACTTGAATTCAACAATCCTTGAAGTCTGAGAGCCGTCTATTTTCGGCTCATTCGTAGTGCACTGGCTCCACGCATTTTCAGACAACCCCGACCATCTTTCCCCTGCAAAAACAAATATCATGTTAGGCCAAAAAGTTGCAATAACATCAGAATTGATTTCTGTACTGAAAATTCTGTGGTTGGAAACATCTGCGACCAAAACATGAATACTACATGCATATTTGTCTTTGGCTTAAGAAGAGCCTATAAAAAATGATTTGATGAAACATTGAATTTGGCCTTACTGCTATTAGCCCATAGAAATGCATTGAATAACATGGAAAAACAGATATTCAAAAAACAATTCTAAAGGAAGTTTGTTTTGAAGTGTTTGGACTTTATCTGAGCAATACAGTATAAGAAAGATGAGGAAACTCCCCTCCAAAAATGTTTAACACATATTTAACCACTTTTTTTAGACAAAAAATGACTTCTATGACATTGACTGACCAGGTGAATCCAGGTGAAAGCTATGATCCCTTATTGATGTCACTTGATAAATCCACTTCAATCAGGGTAGATAAAGGGGAGGAGACAGGTTGAAGAAGGATTTTTAACCACTGAGACTGTGTATGTGTAATTGATATCAACAACCCCTCGGCCCCTCCTCAGTTTTTCATTTAAAGGATATCTTAGCAAACTGAAAATGAAATGAATAAATACATGACGTCCCAAACGGGATAATTTGCCATTCGGTTGTTTTCTCTCAAGAAGATGTTTGACAGATTGAAGCTGAACTGATGGATACCTATTATGAAGAATCTTCATGTGACCTGGCAAGAAAGTATTTTGTTATCGTCCTAGTAATGTTTTTATGCCATATTATCATTGTGACATTAACTATGTTTGACATTTATTTCTTTGGATATACTGGAATAACTAGACTACAAACCTAATACTAATTTTAAGTGGCCAATCAAAACAAGTCTAGGGTTAATTAAACATGATACTATTAGTAGAGGATATTGAATGCAACAAAAGTAGACTATAATTAAGCAATAATTCCTGAGGGGGTGTGGTATATTGCCAATATACCATGGCTAAGAGCTGTTCTTAGGCATGACGCAACAAGGAGTGCTAGGAAACAGCCCTTAGCCGTGGTATATTGGCCATATATCACAAACCTCTAAGGTGCCTTATTGCTATTATAAACTGGTTACCAATGTAATCATAACAGTAAAAAATACATGTTTTGTCATACCCATGGTATACGGTCTGATATACCACGGCTTTCAGCCAATCAAAATTCGGGGCTCAAACCACCCAGTTTATAATAACATATATATATTTTTTAAAGGAGATCCCTTTGACCATGTTGAAGTTATGAATTACACTTTGGATGGTGTATCATTACACCTAGTCACTACAAAGATATAGCTGTCCTTCCTAACTCAGTTGCCGGTGAGGATGGAAACCCCTCTGGGATTTTACCATGAGGCCAATGGTGACTTTAAAACAGTTACAGAGTTTAATGGCTGTGATAGGAGAAAACTGAGGATACAACAACATTGTAGTTACTCCACAATACTAACATAAATGTCAGAGTCAAAAGAAGGAGGCCTGTACAGAATAAAATATTCTAAAACATGCACCCTGTTTGCAATAAGGTCACTAAAGTAAAACTGCAAAACATTTGGCAAAGAAATCAACTTTATGTCCTGAATACAAAGTACTATGTCTGGGGCAAATTTCAACACAACACATCACTGAGTACCACTCTTCATATTTTCAAGCATGTTGGTGGCTGTATCATGTTATGTATGCTTGTCATCAGCAAGGACTTGGTATTTTTTTTTAGGATAAAAAGCAATGGAATAGAGCTAAGCACAGGCAAAATCCTAGAGGAAAACCTGGTTCAGTCTGCTTTCCAATAGACACTGGAAGACAAATTAATATTTCAGCAGGACAATAACCTAAAACACATTCACTGGAGTTTCTTACCAAGACGAAATTGAATGTTCCTGAGTGGCCTAGTTACAGTTTTTACTTAAATTGGCATGAAAAATCTATGGCAAGACTTGAAAATGGCTGTCTAGCAATGATCGACAACCAACTTGACAGATCATGAATCATTTTAAAAAGAATAATGTGCAAATATTGTACAATCCAGATGTGCAAAGCTCTAAAATACTTACCCAGAAGACAGCTATAATCGCTGCCAAATGTGATTCTAACATTGACTGAGTCAATACTGAGTGAATACTTATTTAAATGAGATATTTTTGTATTTCATTTTTTAATAAGATTGTAAACATTTCGAAAAACATGTGTTCACTTTGTCATTATGGGGTATTGTATGTAGATGGGTGAGAATAGTTTGTTTGTGTAATCCATTTTGAATTCAGGCTGTAATACAACAAACTGGAATACGTTAAGGGGTATGAAGACTTTCTGAAGGCACTGTACACTACTAGGCTGTCAAGGGTGCCATGCTGCCTGTCTAGTCTACTATGTAAAATAGTATAAATATCTTTGGAATTCATACTTGACATTGCACTGTCATGCACGCTTACCCCTTTTCGCTGGTTGCTCAAGCAAAAGGTACAGATAGTTCTGGGTTGCTTCCTCTCTCCATGTCCTTGCGCGCGGTACACTGCACTCAGGCACGGCTGCCCATCCTCACGCCCGTCACCAAGCACCAGAACGTTGGCCAAGTGTGAGATGTAGCTGGACGCCAACCGGAGCGTTTCAATTTTGGAGAGCTTTCTGTCCACTGGCTCCGTCGGTATGAGTGTCCGGAGCGCGGTGAATGCGGTGTTGACGCTCTGGGTCCGGTCTCGCTCCCTGGCGTTGGCCGTGTTGCGCTGTTTGACCACAACAACCCCACCGACTCCCACCATGCGGGAAAGCTGCCGACAAGTCTTATCTGAAGAGGCACAGCATTCATAGCTCTGGTCAGAGCTGCCGTCGCTCTCGCTGCGGTTCTCCTCATCGTCCGAGATCATGTTGAGATCAGGAGGGTAGGAGGAGAAGGGGTGAGTTGCCACCGGCCGAAGCATTGTAAAAGCCATTATAAACTAAAGTATAACCCAATTACAATGAATTTAGTATTCCTTAGATAATAAGCCTACAGTTTAATATGTGCTCATGGACAGCCGTTGAGGTCAGAACTTGCATAGGAATACCCCCTCGAATAGGAAAAAAGTGTTTTGACATATCCTCATAGTTTGGTGTTGCCGGATGGTTAACAGTGAGTGCTTGAGTAAGCTCTTATAGCCAGCCCACTGTAGCTCAGCAGAAGGGGATGGGTTGTTTGGGACATGGAAACCAATCTGTCCAAAAGGACCAATTAAACTACAGTCCAACAGGGACCATAGCCCTCCAAAATTATATTATAGACTATAAACAACTTGAATTATTTTAATAGGGCAGTATCATTTTAATAAATTGAAGCATTATTTGCATGATATGGTGAAGCCAAGTACCTTAACTCCTCCATGGAGTTGAGCGCAGACTAGAGTTTAAAAAAAAATTAACCTCAGACTCCTCGGAGTCGATATGCTTTGACTCTTCAAACATGTAAGTTCTTAAACCCTTACCGTGTACATATGTTTGTCCTCTGTTGCTGTGTGCCTGTCTTTGTTTGCTGAAATCCATACTTTTTAATAAAACAACCACCGACTTTTCCTTGTTGAGATTCAATTGGCACATGCACCTTCTTGCTGAGCTGCCATCTTGATCAGCAGCAATGAGGAAACAGTCTGTGTCTGTATTTGGTTCACGTTTTATTAAAAAGGTTTAAAAATGAACATGTTTTAAGTATTGACGCCTAGTGACTCAAAGGAGTCAGAGGTTCATTAAAAAAAACTCTAGTCTGTGATAAACTCTGTGGAGGAGTTGAAGAACTTGGCTAGATAATAATTTATTTAATCCCCATTTGTATTTGTATTTATTAGGGATCCCCTGGCAGCAGCTACTCTTCCTGGGATCCAAACACATTAAGGCACTTACATTACACATAAAACAAAAGATAAAACAGTACATCATATAACATTGTTACATCATCTGCAACACAAAATGTATGATACCACCATACAACAATATTACAATGTACGTGTGTAGAGTGCGTGTGCTAGTGCATGTGTGCGTATGCGTGTGTCTGCACCTGTGTGTCTCTTCACAGTCCCCACTGTTCCTTAAGGTGTATTTTGATCTGTTTTTTTTTCAATCAGATTCTACTGCTTGCATCGGTTACCTGATGTGGAATAGAGTTCCAAGTAGTTGTGGCTCTATGTAGTACTATGCGCCTCCCATAGTCTGTTCTTGATTTGGGGATTATGAAGAGATCTCTGGTGTCATGACTTGTGGGGTATGCATGAGTGTCCGAGCTGTGTGCTGGTAGGTTAAACAGACAGCTCAGTGCATTCAGCTTGTCAACACTTCTTACAAAAACAAGTAATGATGAAGTCAATCTCTCCTCCACTTTGAGCCATGAGAGATTGACATGCATATCATTAATGTTAGCTCTCCGTGTACATTTAAGGGCCAGCCGTGCTGCCCTGTTCTGAGCCAATTGTAATTTTCCGAAGTCAATCTTTGTGGCACCTGACCACACGACTGAACAGTATTCCAGGTGCGACCAAACTAGGGCCTGTAGGACCTGCTTTGTTGATAGTATTGTTAAGAAGGCAGAGTAGCGCTTTATTATGGGCAGACTTCTCCCCATCTTAGCTACTATCAACATGTTTTGACCATGACAGTTTACAGTCCAGGGTTACTCCAAGCAGTTTAGTCACCTCAACTTGCTCAATTTCCACATTGTTCAATACAAGATTTAGTTGAGTTTAAGGTTTTAGTGAATGATTTGTCCCAAATACAATGCTTTTAGTTTTCAAAATATTTAAGGCTTACTTATTCCTTGCCACCCATTCTGAAACTAACTGCAGCTCTTTGT
This sequence comes from Oncorhynchus clarkii lewisi, assembly GCF_045791955.1. NCBI lineage: Eukaryota > Metazoa > Chordata > Actinopteri > Salmoniformes > Salmonidae > Oncorhynchus > Oncorhynchus clarkii. Next base: position 26,087,408 of record NC_092163.1, on the reverse strand, counting down.
TAAGTGTTGCAGTCATTTCTGTCGCTGTAGTAGCTGACATGTAAAGTGTTGAGTCATCCGCATACATAGACACACTGGCTTAACTCGTTAGTAAAGATTGAAAAAAGATTTTAAAAAACAAGGGGCCTAGACAGTTGCCCTGGGAAAATCCTGATTCTACCTGGATTATGTTGGAGAGGCTTCCATTAAACAGTGTTTGATACTGGAGGCTGCTATTGCCAATTTATTATGTACTACAATTACATCATATATCTTTACCAGCATTGTACTTATTTAAATAGGCCTATTGCCATTTTTGTATATACAAAAGATTACATTCGTGTGATTATGCATAGGAATGTGAAGCGTGAAACTCTTACCACATACTATAAAGTGAGATTAAAAACGTAATGATGTTCTGTTGTTTGTGCAGCACATGAAAAGCTGCTGCAATGCAAAACAACTAAAACCACAGCTCTGACGGCCTATTAGAGTTCCTTATCATGTAATCCAATTAAAGTACACCTACAGAGAAACATTTTATAGGTGTTGTCTATGCTCCTCTCAGAGATAATAACACTTGACTTAAACCATCAAAGTATGATGCTTTATAACTTGTTGAAAGATTTCTAACCTTAATAATATCGTATAACAAGGCTTATGATATGTTACGTCTTTCTATGTTTGGTATTTTCAACTGTTACAGTCTAAAGCCCCTGTGACAGATCCTGTCCTCAGAGGCCAATCTAACAGTGGCGCAACGGTGAGCCCTGGTTAGTTTGTATAATGGGTTAAGTGAGCTGGGTAAATAAACAGGCAGCAGATGCTGGAGGGGATCAAGCCCTCCACTTTCTCTAAATACGTCCCAAATGGCACCCTATTCCCTGTATAGTGCACTACTTGTGATGGGCCTTGGTCATTTGGGATGCAATCACTGACTGTGGAAAAGCAAATGGCTTCCAGATTTGCTGGTGTGTGACATCAAAGGGCCTCTTTGGCCTGTTTTTACAATCACAACCTCTGACACATCAAGCCACCAGCAGGCCCTGCTGGCTCTGGTCCTAACTCAGCTGCACCAACAATGGCGACCTGCAGAAGACCCGGTCTCCGCTTGTAAACCGTGACACAGCAAGATTATTTTTACTGCTCCTCAGCCGCGACCAACTCGACCCCTTGCTCACTTTCCCCAACCTCACAGTTTGGAACCGTAAATACTTTGGCCCCCCGCACCAAGGAATGCCTTTAAAAACCTGTTGAGGCGATTAACTAAGTGATATTGAGTTTGCAGTCACGGTGTGTCGTACTCTATGGCAAGACACATCATTCACCCGAGTTTCGTCACAATCAGGGGAATGGTGTCTGACATATCGAGTGTGACTAACGTACGTACAGTTGATGACTATAGCCCCCCCCCCCCCCCCTTGGACCAATCAGTGTAATTTTGTAATCTCAATCACTCAAGTTTCATAACAAATGTGCCAGTGGTGTCTGAGATATCACATGGGTTAGCCAGACTCATGTCCCTGAGCATGTGTGCCAAATTTCATCACTCTGAGTCAAACAGATCAAGAAATATAAACATGTGCCCGTTATAGTGCCACCATGTGGTCAATATGAATGTTCTTGCATATGTTAAGTCTTCAGTGTTTGCAATATGTGTATGAAATTTCATTACAATATGAATACCCTTGACTGATTTCTATGCATTTGTGTGCCAGACCACGCCCATGTGAATGTTTATTGGTCAATAATGGCCATGTTGTTTTAGGTACTAGTCTGGAAAGTATTGCGTTGCGAGACCTTAGTCCATAGATGCCACATATCAAGTTTCGTGCAGATCGGTAGCGTTTTTAAAATGCTTTTCACAAAATTCGAAATGGTGAGAAGTCCATCATGTTGGACCTTATGTGACCTGAGACAAATGTGTTACTTGTGATGAGAGGAACCTATGTACCAAATCTTATGACTTTTGATCAAACGGGGTTAAGTGCGTGACCTCTCAAAATGTACATTTTCAATCGCTTGCCACCATCTGGCCAATCAGTTTTGTAAATGCTGAATCTCTATGGCAGGACGCATCATTCACCCAAGTTTCACCAAATCGTCCCAGTGCGGTCTGAGATATCATCTGAGATATCACGTGTGACGAACTAACGTACTAACGGACAGAGACAGATCCACAGTCCCCTCCCCAATTTCATCGTGGGGGACAATGAAAAATTAGAGACATGTTTTAAGTAATGTCTGCTGCATAAGCAGGCAGCTGAACAGTGTATCACAACAGGCCTGATAAACTTCCCTTTTAGGACAATTCACCATCGCCTCCCCCACACCTCCAGTCCATTTTCTTTCTTGGACAACTCCTGCGCTGTCTTGAGTGATGACACGGTGACCACATTGCGAGTCAGCCCCAATATTGTGTTAATGCCAGCAGTGCGGCCATGATGGCCTGCTGGGTTAGATACTCTCTGTGGTCAGACGTGTTGACTCATGGACGCAGCTGCACAGGGGAGTGCAGAGGCCCAGACTCAGACCCAGAGCAGTTTTAGCCTGGTCCCGGATCTGTTTGTGCTATCTTGTCAACTCCTGTGGTTATGAAACCAAAGGAGTTGTCAAGACAGCACAAACCATTCTGGAACTAGGCTAGAGTAGCTACTCCACATCTCCTGGAATATTGGGGCATACAATTCATTTTAATATTGACAATACATTCAACATGGGGTTTTTCTGTGGAAAAATGTATGCATATGTTAGGATATGAGAAGTCAGGAATAACATTTCAGGTGCCCGTATTGCTGATTTAAAGTGACTGCCTTAAGAAGTGGGTAATGCTACAAACATCCCTTCGATTTTGGGGAGGAAAAGCATGATTAAGGCATTTCGTCCTGAAACACATCCGTTGTCATTATTGTTATATAACTTGTTAATTATAAGAACAAAACATATTTTATTCTACTTCAATTTCCCTTTTCCTTTTGTACAGTATATCCAGTTTGTTTCTCAATTCATGCAACTTGGCAGGGCTGTGAAGTAGCAACAGAAGCCTATACTTTTTTTTACCCTCAAAAGATGAGCCTAGGCCTCAGATCTAACTCTCCCTCCTCTCTTTTTCCTTCTTTCTTTCTTTCTTTCTTTCTTTCTTTCTTTCTTTCTTTCTTTCTTTCTTTCTTTCTTTCTTTCTTTCTTTCTTTCTTTCTTTCTTTCTTTCTTTCTTCCTTCCCTCCCAAAGATACTGGTCGGCTTACACAGCTTTCTACATGTTGAGTTATCAGGTGGGACTGCTAGTTAAATTCAGCATTAAATACTATACTTCAGTAGCCTGACTATACTCCAATGTATTTTCACTTTATTTGAGGATTACTTGAAAAAAGTTTTTTTGAGTCTGTAGAGCCATAAATAACCCATATGTCAGCATAAATTACATGTTACTACAATGGTATATGTCAACATTCTGACATACTTCTAATGAGATCTGGTCTGGTTTGTGATAAGACTTACACTGAGTGTACAAAACATTAGGAACACCTTCCTACTGTTGAGTTGCAACCCCATTTGCTCTCAGAACAGCCTTAAATCAGGAACTATAGCGTTTCACAGGGATGTTGGCCCATGTTGACTCCAATGCTTCCCACAGTTGGATGTCCTTTGGGTGGTGCACCATTCTTGATAGACACAGGAAACTGTTGAGCGTGAAAAACCCAGCAGCGTTGCAGTTTTTCACACTCAAACCAGTGCACCTAGCACCTACTACCATATACCATTCAAAGGCACTTAAACATTTTATCCAATCCAATGTATCAATTGTCTAAAGACTTAAAAATCCTTCTTTAACCGGTCTCCTCCCCATCATCAATACTGATTGAAGTGGATTTAACAGGTGACATCAATCACCTCGATTCATCTGGTCAGTCTATGTCATGGAAAGAGCAGGTGTTCCTCATGTTTTGTACACTTCCTATATAATAATAACAATGTATTGTATTTTGTTACATTGTTAGTTTAAATAAAATGTAAATCAATGTTTCAAATGCTTCGTAAATAACAGGTGTAGAATAACAGTGAAATGCTTACGTACGGGTTCTTTTTCAACAATGCAGAGTTAAAGATAAAACAGACAAAATAAATAAATAGTGACACAAGGAATAAATACACAATGAATAACGAATAACAATGATGAGTAAAAATAACATGGCTATATACAGGGAGTACCAATACAGAGTGCATGGGTACGAGATAATTGAGGTAGCTAAGTACATATAGGTAAGGTGACTAGGCAACAGGATAGATATTAGACTGTAGCTGCAGCAGGTAGACATTTGATTAGCTATTTAGCAGTTGCAGCCTTGTTTAGCTGTCTTATGGCTTGTGGGTAGAAGCTGTTCAGGGTCCTATTGGTAACAGACTTAGTGCACTGGTACCGCTTGCTGTGCGGTAGCAGAGAGAACAGTCTATGGCTTGGGTGGCTGGAGTCTTTGACCATTTTTTGGAACTTGGATGGCATGGAGGTCCTGGATGACAGGGAGCTTGTCCCCAGTGATGTACTGGGCCATACTCACCACCCTCCGTAGCACCTTGTGGTTGGGTGCCTTGCAGTTGCCATACCAAGAGGTGATGCACCCAGTCAAGATGCTCTCAATGGTACAGCTGTAGAACCTTTGGAGGATCTGAGGGCCCATGCCAAGTCTTTTCAGCCTCTTGAAGGGGAAGAGGCGCTGTCATGCCCTCTTAATAATTGTGTGGGTGTGTGTGGACCATGTTAATTCCTTAGTGATGGGGACACTGAAGAACTTGAAGATCTCGACCATCGATGTGGATGGGGCTGTAGTGGAGTGGGTTGAGAGCTTCAAGTTAAAAGCATTTCATTGTTATAGATGTGAGTACTAAGGGGCTATAGTCATTTAGGCAAGTTACAGTACCTTGGCGTTCTTGGGCACGGGGACTATGGTTGTCTACTTGAAACAAGTTGGTATTATAGACCAGATCATGGATAGGTTTAAAATGTCAGCGAAGACACTTGCCAGCTAGTCAGCTCTTGCTCTGAATACACACCCTGTTATTCCGTCTAGCCCGCGGTCTTGCAAATGTTAACCTGTTTAAATGTCTCACTCACATTGACTATGGAGAGCGAGATCAGCTGGTGCTCTCATGCATGGCTAAGGGATGCTTGCCTCGAAGCATGGTTGGTGTATGGTCACTATGGGGACGAAGTTGTCGATGCACTTATTAATGAAGCCGGTGACTGATGTGGTAAACTCCTCAATGTTATCGGATGAATCCCGGGACATATCTTTTTAAAATATTTTTTTTCCAAGATGGCGTAGCAGTGCAGACGTGGTTTGTCATCCTCTTGTTTACTTTTTGTATTTTTTGTATTTTTTTGTATATATTCCAATTAATTTTTAAATCTCTTTTTCCATTTTTTAAATTAAATATACCTTCTGGTAACCTGCCTCACTAAATGTGACACAGATCTGCTATTTATTTTAGACTTTATAGCCAAAACTTTCATCAGAACCTAGCCAGCTAATTAGCTACTGCTAGTTGTTAGCCACTGCTAGCGGTGTCACGCCCTGACCTTAGAGAGACATTTTATTTCTCTATTTGGTTAGGTCAGGGTGTGATGTGGGGTGGGCATTCTATGTTCTATGTTTTGTATTTCTTTGTTTTGGCCGGGTATGGTTCTCAATCAGGGACAGCTGTCTATCGTTGTCTCTGATTGGGAACCATACTTAGGCAGACCTTTTTCCCACCTGTCTTTGTGGGTAGTTAACTTTGTTTGAGGCATCATAGCCCTGTAAGCTTCATGGTTGTTGTTCATTTTGTTGGCGTCATTCCAAAATAACAAGGAAAATGTACGCTCACAACGCTGCACTTTGGTCTACTTCCAACAACACCCGTGACAAGCGGCCTTTACTCTCTGCTCAGGCACCAGCCATTTTTTAGCCTGGATAATACCTGCCAGCCTCGGACTGTTTTTCTCCACTACAACGCCGGATTCCTACCGTAAACCCTGGACCATTGATCATCACAGCTAGCTAGCTGCCACTGAGCGACCCAGCCCGAAGCTAGCCCTGAGCCAGGCGCATCTCCCAGCTAGCAAACGAAATAACCACAACTACAATACCTCTTTCGCCATCTGGCCTGGTCCCTTCGTCGACACGGCGCCCCGCCGTACTACCAGACGTAATTCCATCAGCTGTGCCTTCAACCGGCCGTTGCCGCATAGCTGACTAATCACTTAGCACTATTGTAAGCAGGAAGCAGGAGGATAGAGTTATGGTCTGATTTGCCAAAGGCAGGGTGATGGAGGGCTTTGTATCTAGAGTTGGATCTAGAGTTTTGTCACCTCTAGTTGCACATGTGACATGCTTGTAAAAATTACAGGCCACGAGAAACGCCACCTCTGAATGTGCATTTTCTTGTTTGCTTATGGCCTTATACAGTTAGTTGAATACGTTCTTAGTGCCAGCATCAGTTTGTGGTGGTAAATAGACAGCTGCGAAAGATACAGATGAAAACTCTCTTGGTAGATTGTATGGTTTGCAGCTTATCATGAGGTATTCTAACTCAGGCGTGCAAAACCGAGAGACTTCCTGAACATTAGAGATTTTGCATCAGCTGTTGTTAACAAAGAGACACACCCTCCTCCCTTCATCTTATCCGAGTCCGCCATCCGGTCTTGACGATGCATAGAAAAACCAACAAGATATATCCAGTTCCTCGTTCAGCCACGACTCTGAGAAATGAAGGATATCAGCTCCCATTTATAGGATTGTTTCGAATGGAGCTCATCCAGTTTGTTCTTAAGTGATTGCACGTTTGTCCAATAGAACAGAGGGCATTGTCGGTCTATTTGCTTGCTGACTTAGTCTCGTCATGGTACCGGGTCGCCTGCCTCTCTTTCGTCACCACTTCCTCTTTCTAGTCCCGGGGATTAGGGCCTGGTCCAGAGTAAGCTGAACGTCCAGAGATGACGACTCGTTGAAGTAGAAATTGTTGTCCAAATCGAAGTTCTAAATGGCAAACGTTATCTATACTCTTTTATAGGTGACAGTTTCTGAGGTTACACTTTCATGGCCACATAATGACATGGGGACATTTTGGTGGTATTTTTGCTGGGACTGACGGATATCCAAACAGAGGAGCCTTGTCTCTTTCAGACAGTTTAAATGTCACCCTCTTGATCACAACAGGATGTCTTCTCACACGCGACAATTATTTGGAGAAGCCAACTAACAGGCCTTAATGGTCGCCCGGCCGTTCCTGCGGTTCCTCTGAGCAGCAATATACAGCTTTCTCTCGGGTCGTTAGGGACCTTGGGACCCTTGTCTCAACTCTAACGTGTTCACGGGCCAGCGAGTTTATCAGGCCAGAGAATCTACAAGAACCTCCTCTTTTATGATCCTATGATTTGATAAGATTTGATAAAGGTAGGCTATAAAAGGCCCTTCTGCTTTATCCCTCTGATGACCCTACATGCTCTTGATTTGGGGGCGGTTGAATCCTCCGTCGTGATTGGCTGAGGAAAGACTTGGAGTGGGGATACCACGGATTGACTTTTTTGTTCATGTTTTTTTTATGTAAAGTGTGTGGGGTTCAGCTGTTTTTAATGGCTACATCCTTTTCACGGACTGTGGTTCAGACAAGCGTGTGTGTGTGTATGTGTTTGGGTGTGTGTACGGACCGCATTGTGTCTCAAAATAGTCAGCTGGAGTGCACTGAGAGTCTGAAACAGATAGCTGGACTTTCCCATGGGGGGGCCAGTGGCTGGGGGCCGAGAAGGGAGGTCTCAGGGCCCCGTCTGGGACAGAGTGGGGGAAAGGGGCCTGGTTCTCACGACACCTGACCCAGTCCACATCCTGTCCTCAGCCCCACAGTGTGGTGTGGTCAGGGAGCCGAGCTGGGCCAGTGGAGAGCCTCTGACCCAAAGGAGATCTGGGTGGCTCTCTGGCTGGACCTAAGGGCTGGACCTAAAGACAGCATGCACAAGCATAGAGGGGGGAAACACATTGATCTCACACCCTATTCAAGAGCAGCATTGGGGGTTTTCCCTTTCATGTTTGTGTTCTGATTTCTCAGGATAGACACATCTACTTTGAGCACTCCTTATAATGTACTGTATCCTTTTGTATTATACTAAGTACCGAATGGTTGTACAAACCTTGTGTTTAGTTGATGGATCCTGTTTCATAAAAGTTGTAGCCCCCTCTACTGGCCAGGGGAAGAGTACTGTTAGAGTAAATCATTTTGATGGTTGTCTGCTATTAGTGTCCCCCCAGGATGAAATTGGATACAGTGGCAAGAAAAAGTATGCGAACACTTTTGAATTACCTGGATTCCTGCATAAATTGGTCATAACATTTCATCTGATCTTCATCTAACTCACAACAATACACAAACACAGTGTGCTTACACTAATAACACACAAATTATTGTATTTTGCTAAATTGAATAGATCATTTAAACATTCACAGTGTAGGGTGGAAAAAGTATGTGAATCCCTAGGCTAATGACTTCTCCAAAAGCTAATTAGAGTCAGGAGTCAGCTAACCTGGAGTCCAATCAATGAGACGAGATTGGAGATGTTGGTTAGAGCTGCCCTGCCCTAATTGGAGTTTGCTATTCACAAGAAGCATTGCCTGATGTGAACCATGCCTCGAACAAAAGAGATCTCAGAAGACCTAAGATTAAGAATTGTTCACTTGCAGGTTACAAGGTTACAAAAGTATCTCTAAAAGCCTTGATGTTCATCAGTCCACGGTAAGACAATTTGTCTATTAATGGAGAAAGTTCAGCACTGTTGCTATTCTCCTTACTAGTGGTCATCCTACAAAGATGACTGCAAGAGCACAGTGTAGAATGCTCAATGTTAAGAAGAATGTCAGCTAAAGAGTTAAAGAAATCTCTGGAACATGCTAACATCTCTTTTGACGAGGCTACGATACATAAAACACTAAACAAGAATGGTGTTCATGGGAGGACACCACGGAAGAAGCCACTGCTGTCCAAAAAAACCCATTGCTGCATGTCTTTAGTTTACAAAAGAGCACCTGGATGTTCCACAGCGCTACTTTCAAAATATTCTGTGAACAGATGAAACTAAAGTTGAGTTGTTTGGAAGAAACACACAACACTATGTGTGGAGAACAAAAGGCACAGCCCACCAACATCAAAACCTCATCCCAACTGTAAAGTACGGTGGAGGGAGCATCATGGTTTGGGGCTGCTTTTTTATTTTATCCTTAATTTAACTAGACAAGTCAGTTAAGAACAAATTCGTATTTACAATGACGGCCTACCCCGGGCCAATTGTGCGCCGCCTATGAAAGGGACTCTCAATCATGATCAGATGTGATGCAGCCTGGATTTGAATTAGGGACTGCAGTGACCCCTTTTGCACTGAGATGCAGTGCCTTAGACTGCTGTGCCACTCAAGAGCTAACATTTGCTGCCTCAGGGCCTGGACAGCTTGCTATCATCGACGGAAAAATGAATTCCCAAGTTTATCAAGACATTTTGCAGAAGAATTTAAGGCTATCTGTCCGCCAATTGAAGCTCAACAGAAGTTGGGTGATGCAACACGTCAACAACCCAAAACACAGAAGTAAATCAACAACAGAATGGCTTCAACAGAAGAAAATATGCCTTCTTGAGTGGCACAGTCAGAGTCCTGACTTCAACCTGATTGAGATGCTGTGGCATGACCTCGAGAGCGGTTCACACCAGACATCCCAAGAATATTGCTGAACTGAAACAGTTTTGTATAAAGAAATGGTCCAAGATTCCTCCTGACCGTTGTGCAGGTCTGATCCGCAACTACAGAAAACATTTGGTTGAGGTTATTGCTGCCAAAGGAGGGTCAACCAGTTATTAAATTCAAGGGTTCACATACTTTTCCCACCCTGCATTGTGAATGTTTATATGGTGTGTTCAATAAAGACATAAAACGTATAATTGTTTGTGTATTATTAGTTTAAGCAGAAAGTGTTTGTCCATTGTCGTGACTTAGATGATCAGATCAAATTTGATGACCAATTTATGGATCCGTCTCTGTCCGTTCGTATATCTAAGACACCAATGGCCCAATTTTGAAAAAACTTAGATGTATGATGCATCTTACCATAGAGATACATATTTATAAAATTACATTGATTGGCCCAAGAGGGGCCCTATAGTAATCAACTGAAATTCGAAACTTTGAACAAACATGTCTCCTGTCCCCTTTGAGCTTGAATTGTTGTTACTAATTGGCCTGGGAGACTACATGTTTACTGTTGCCTTATTTGTCAGTTTATTTAACACAAAGTTGTTAGGTAAAGCAACTATGATTCAAGTAAGATATATTCTGAATTTATTCATACTTTTTGTTTCCTTGATGGTTTATGTGTCGAATAATGTTACCTCGAGTGTAGTGGAGGCTCCTCAGAGGAGGGAGGTGTGAACCATCCTCCTAAGTGAATTTCATAAAAATAATGAAACAATAGAAAAAAAGTATCCTTTTTAGATAAAACTATACAAAATATATTCATGTCACCAAATAATCGATTAAAACACACCGTTTTGAAATGCAGGTCCACAGTAGCCTCAACAGCACTCTGTAGGGTAGTGTCCTCCTCTGTCTACATTGACTTCAATACAAAACCTAGGAGGCTCATGGTTCCCACCCCCTTCCATAGACTTACACAGAAATTATGGCAACTTCTGGAGGATGTCCTCCAACCGATCAGAGATCTTGCAGCATGAACTGACATGTTGTCCACCCAATGAAAGGATCAGAGAATGAATCTAGTACTAAAGCATAAGCTACAGCTACCTACGGTAGCACTGCAGTGCATAAAATGTGATGAGTAGTTGACTCAAAAAGTGAGAAAGATAATAGTTCAACAGTTTTGAACAAAATCATTCCTTTAAAATGAAGGAGAAGTAAGAGAAAAGTTGAGAGAGTTAGCTATATTTAGGACAGATTTTTTTAGGACAGATTTTCACCGGTGTAATGTCCATTGCTCGTGTTTCTTAGCCCAAGCGAGTCTCTTCTTTTTATTGGTGCCCTTTAGTAGTTATTTCTTTGCAGCAATTCGACCATGAATGCCTGATTCACGCAGTCTCCTCTGAACAGTTGATGTTGCGATGTCTCTGTTACTTGAACTCTGTGAAGCATTTATTTGGGCTGCAATTTCTGAGGCTGGTAACTCTAATGAACTTATACTCTGTAGCAGAGGTAACTCTGTGTCTTCCTTTCCTGAGGCGGTCTTCATGAGAGCCAGGTTCATCATAGCGCTTGATGGTTTTTGCGACTGCACTTGAAGAAACTTGAAATTGTCTGCATTGACTGACCTTCATGTTTTAATGTAATGATTGCCTGTTGTTTCTCTTTGCTTATTTGAGCTGTTCTTGCCATAATATGGACTTGGTCTTTTATCAAATAGGGCTATCATCTGTATACTACCCCTACCTTGTCACAACACAACTGATTGGCTCAAACGCATTCAGAAGGAAAGAAATTCTACAAATTAATATTTCACAAGGAACACCTGTTAATTGAAATGCATTCCAGGTGACTAGCTCATGAAGCTGGTTAAGAGAATGGCAAGAGTGTGCAAAGCTGTCATCAAGGCAAAGGGTGGCTACTTTGAAGAATCTCAAATCTCAAATATATTTTGTTTTGATGTCTTCACTATTATTCTACAATGTAAAAAATAGTAAAGATTAAGAAACTCTGGAATGAGTAGGTGTATATAAACTTTTGACTGGTACTCTATACAATGAGCAAATGATCATACTGTTTGTATGTGATTGGTATGAAAGCGAACTGTGTTTGCATTTGATCAGGGGCGTATTCATTCCCCCGATTCTGTTCAAAAACGTTTCTTAAACGGATGCAAACGTAACGAAATGGGAATAAACATCCCTGAATTTGTCCAACTCTTATTTGCAACTGTTGGAGTTATGATTACGCCCTAAATCAGCTAGATGCTGGCAAGAGTGTGCAAGGCGGTATTGAATATGTCACTGTCTGTCACCTTGATTACTCAAATTTCTCTCGACCTGCGTTGTAAACTAATAGGCTAGGTTGTACCAACCTCATGATGGGTATAGGGAAATTTTGACTATCGTGTAGTAGCCCAAAAACAATCAATGTTACATTGAGCTGGGTGAATGGAATATGAATGACAGTCATCCAATATGCTGTAATAGAAACAAAGCCATGCTCATAAAAAAATGATCATCCTCCCTCATCTTAAACGGCACCAGCCACCACTGCTCGAGTGATCATGTGTGTTGATGATGTGTGAGTTGATGATAGTTGACGCCTTGAAAATGGCAACTTAGTGAAAATATCATATTTTAATTATTGATATGACTTGGTAATTGAAAAGTTCATAGCTTTTCCGATTACATACAAAGTTTAGTACAATTCAAATTCAACAACTTTACATAGGGCAAATAATGAATGGGACCAATCCTTCATAATAATGGTGTAACAAATTAACTGGATTCTCATGTCTAAGTATTACAATGTAGCTTACACTTATAGCCTGTGCATAGATTCAAAAACAAAAGGCCATATTGAGCATTTCCTATGTAGAACATGAATACATCAACAATGTTGTGAATGAGACCAGATATAGGGCTACTTTATCTCAGAAATATATTACAGCATTTTATAAGATGTTCAATTCATGAATCAAATCAAATAAATACATATATAATGAATTAACAACCTAGTTAACCAATACATTTATCATTTGATAAATAAATACATAAATACATAAAATTAATAAATACACAAATGTTTATCGTGGAAATGTTGCAGGGAAATTAAGAGCTAATTGGCATATTAAAAAATAATGGAATGTAAATTATTGCAAATAAATGAATACGAATCCATAAAACAATTATAGAATAAAAAATATTAACATTTTAATGTTATTCAGTCATCATCGTCAGTTATCTTCTATGTTCTTGAACAACCCTCATTTTCATTATTATTGCTCTCTATCAAAAAGCAGGAAGAGAAAGACGAGTGGTGAGGAGTGCAGTCTTTGACCAGGGTTGTGTTCATTAGGCACCAAATGGAAGAAAACAGACTGAAACAAGGCAAGGGACTATCTGGATAAGTTCAATAATAAAAAAGTTTAACCTTCATTTTAGTTTTCAGTTGCGATGTGTTTTAAAAAATGTCTGTTACATGCCCTAATGTTTCCCAACTCCAGTCCTCGAGTATTCCTAACAGATTCAACTTGTCAACTAATCATCAAGCCCTTGATGAGTTGAATGAGGTGTATTTTTCTGGGAATACAATAAAAATGTGTACTGGAGTTGGGAAACACTGGCCGAATGAACACAACATTGGTCTCTCTTGTAAAGGAGATATTATCTCAGTGAAACAGACCTGGGTAAATAAGCTGATATCGTGTAAATCTCTGATTAGTCCTCGGGACAGCAGTCCTCTTCGTCTCCGGAGCCCTTGAAGCAGGCCGACTCGTAATGCTTGATCAGGTAGGACTTCAGTGCAAAGCTCTTGCCGCAGCGCTTGCAATCATAGTGCTTGAAGGCCGAGTGCGTCTGCATGTGGGCACGCAGGTTGGAGCGGTCCGCAAACGCTTTGCCGCAGTGGGCACAGGCGAACGGCTTCTCGCCCGTGTGCGAGCGCATGTGACCCTGCAGCAGCCACGGTCGGCTAAACGCCTTGCCGCACACTCCACACTCATGCCGCAGGTCGTGGGTGAGCATGTGCATGGCCAGCGCCGGCATGGACACGTAGGCCTTATGGCACGTGGGGCACTTCCTGGCCTGCTGGCCTTCCAGGCTGCGGTGTGTCTGCTTGTGACGGCTCAGGTTGGACGAGGTGGCGTAGGTCTTGCTGCATTCGCTGCACGTGTGGCGCCCCGGTCCCTTAGACTTTCCGGGCTTTCCTTTGGCAGCCTTGGACCCTGTGGATCCTGTGGAGCCCACTTCTGCAATGCTGTTTCTCTCCTCACCTTTGGTTTTTGTTTTCCTGTGGTTGGCCCTTCTCCGAGAGCGGCCGTCAGAGATGAGGAAGGCGTCCACTGTGTAGCTGCTGCTGTCCGACTCGGTGGTCATGCCTGAGCAGGGGCTGTCGGGCTGCTCCATGTCATGGTCGGAGTAGTCCTCCCCCCCGCTGCCCCCTGTGCTCCCTGGGGAGTACAGGGGCCCCGCGGAGAGCCCGGTCTGCCTCCTCAAGCCAGGGTCCTTTGTGCTCTGGCATATTGAGGGGATGACGTAATCCTGGATGTAGCCTGTAGAAGGTTTGGAAGAGGAAGATTTTGAATAAATAAGTGCATTTTTGGCAACAATTGTGGCATTTCAAATGTATAGCCTTTATACAGATTTTTAGCAAAATGCATTTCACAAGATATGTTTTTTTTGGTCTATGATTCTATGGTTTTATGATTCCAGCACTCTTTCTGATTCCAGTTGAAAGCATTTTCTATTTTTATTGTTGAGCCATTGAGTGAAAGACGGCTGATCAGAGTCTTCCATGCATTGCGGATCAATATGAAACTGTATACAGGAAACCATTTGCAAGTGCTTGGTTCAGCAAGCTTTGCGAATTAAATATGAATGACTCTACAGTGCACAGTCTTGCACCGATCAATACTCATCCGGCTCAAAACAAGTTATGCACCCCAAATGGCACCCTATTCCCTATATAGTGCACTGCTTTTGAACAGGGCCCATAGGGCTCTGGTCAAAACTAGTGCACTATGTAGGTAATAGGGTGCCATTTGGGACACATACAAGGACTATCATTACTAGCTATCAAAAAGACCCTCACATACTAAATGCAAGTTCTATGCACTGACATGGACACAACAGTCATAAAATTAAACACACTTCTCCACAACTGATACACCTGTCGCCATCCCATCCCATGCCACCATATCTAAATCTGTTATCGTAGCGGGGGCCAAAACAAAAATGAATGTCTCAGTAGAGAAATCCCACAAAGCGCTAAATCATTTTAATCAGATCATTCTCCATCTGTGGTGTGTTGAAAGTGCCTGTGAGTATGGTAATGGGTAGATTGAATGACAGGTGCAGTGTGATTTGGGGATGGGAATGGAGAGGGGAAGGCAAAGGGGGGTTATAGGCTGATCTTTACAGCAGTGCACAATATATTATGCTCCCCCTTGCAACACAAAGGGAACCAGACAGCTGGCATCCTAATTCTGGGAACAAATGATCCGGCGAGCCAAAGCTCTGTGGTTATGATGGACATTCCACTAACAACACACCACACATTTCTATGGAAGTGTTTTTCCCTGAAATCATAGCATCAATTGACAAAACCTCATATACATCTAAGGTTGATTGCACTCCCCTCTCATTTTTTGTATCAATGATAAACTAAGGATGTTACAAAGCATGTTGCCCTTTTCCATTTAAGTTTATATTTTCTAATGAATACATTTTATTTTACCCATTTAACATTGAGTTTTGTCGGTTTATCAGAAAATAAACTGTATTTTGTCAATGGATTTTGGAGAAAGAAAGAGAGAGGTTTGAATTGCTACAATTTGACCTCCCTGTGGGTATCTCAGATCAGATGAGATGAAGGGATGAAGAGCTAGAGGACTGGAGGGGGTGGGGGTGATAACAGGTAAAGCCTCAAGGGCAACAGCACCAGCTAAGGACAAACCAGTCGCATGTGGATATCTGCTTTCTGGTGGTGGTGGAGAGGTTATAGACCTCACAAAGGCTTGGATGGGATTTCGAGCCTAATGCACGCATCCATGTGTACCATTATGCATGTACACAATAGTATTAAAGCCAAAGCCTGTTGTGTGATCTGCTCTGTATTAAACTGATTGGTCCAGAGTGACCTGAATACTCTTTAGCGTCACTGGAGGCATGGGGCGGACTGGGGTGGGGAGGGTTGGCCGGTGGAGGGATTAAATAGCAACATCACAGGCTTAAGGAAAAACATGTATCATGGGGTTGGTCCATTTATAAAACAAATTTAACAAGTATGTTTTTCATTCCATTTCTTAACAAATACACTATTGAATTTTTCTTGAAAACCCACAACTCTAAACTATATACAACAAGCACATTAACAATAAGCACATTAACAATAAAAATTTGTTTTTTACTACATGTTTGCAATGTGTAGACAGAAAAGTTAAGTCATCTCAACTCACCATTTTCACTCAAACGGACCGCCAAGTTGGTGGCGGACTCGGTGATGGCACGTGTGAGCGTGTACGATCCGTCCGAGTGATGCTGATGATTGGAGGAGGAGGAGTAATCGTGGACCTTCAGTTGCTTCACCAAAAAGGAACGTGGCATTTTCTTGACGGGCTGGTCCTAATGCCACATATGAATAAAAAAACAACGCAGGAAAAAGCCAAAGACCTGCACGCTACTTCAGGACAGCCCTTTAGAAAAGGCCCCAAGTCAAAGAAAGCCAAAATGGAGGTGAATGACGCAAATGGATGCTCTGAGATTTCCCTCACTACTAAAACTCCCAGGCCTGAATAGTCTGAATAGCGTCAGTCTGAATGCCAGAAAGAATGGAAACCGGAAGAACGGAAGAGAAAGTGCTAGGAAAAAGTGAAAGCCAAAGGAGAAAGTAAAGACAGAGGAAGAAAGACAGTGGAGATAGAAAGATAGAGACCGTGTGAGAGAGAGGAGATGGCTAGACTAGCTGAGCTCAGCACTAGCGCAGGCTTTTATATGGGGCACGAACCCCCAAAGATCAGGTGGTGCCTTTGGAAAAGGGAGCCTACTTAGCATTAATCCATCAAACATCCCCGGGGACACACATCAAATTACCACGAGCCGTCTGTGCATCCCCGTACGAGCACCTACACACACGCACATACACACACACACGAGCGCACACACTGCAGCCAACCCCAGTCAACTCCCCCTCCTCTCACCCCGTCTCTTTCACCCCTTCATCGCTCCACACACAGAGAGAGAGCAGACAATAGCACCGCTGAAGCATGTGGGTGACACTACACACAACATCTTGTCCCCTATTGTCTTCCAATGAAGTAGCTAACAGTTTATTGCTGACTGCCCCCCCAAAAAACTGTTATGTGCCTCTTCCTCCCCACCTTCTGATATTTTAATCTTCAAAGGCTAAATGCTGATTAAAATAATTTAATTTCATAATTATAATCTTCTTTGATAATGTATTTATCATGATTATATAAGTGGGGATATGGATTTTAACAAATGGCAATATCCAGTGCCTTCAGAAAGTATTCACACCCCATGTTGTTGTGTTGCAGCTTGAATTTATATGGATTAAGATGATATTTTTTGTCACTGGCCTACACACAATACCCCATCATGTCAAAGTAGAATTATATTTTTTTATTTATTTTTTATTTATTTTTTACAAATGAATTAAAAATGAAAAGCTGAAATGTCTTGAGTCAATAAGTATTCAATCTTTTTGTTATGGCAAGCCTAAATAAGTCCAGGAGTAAACATTTGCTTAACAAGTCGCATAATAAATTGCATGGACTCACTCTGTGTGCAATAATAGTGTCACGATCGTCAAAATAACATTCGGAGCAAGGCGCAGTGTGATATGGGTTCCACATCTTTTATATTGTGAAACGCACAAAACAATAAAATAAAATAGAAACGTGAAGATAAGTAGTGCTCACAGGCAACTACTCATAAAACAAGATCCCACAAAAAAATACAGTGGGGAAATAGCTGCCTAAATATCATCCCCAATCAGAGACAACGCTAAACAGCTGCCTCTGATTGGGAA
This sequence comes from Oncorhynchus clarkii lewisi, assembly GCF_045791955.1. NCBI lineage: Eukaryota > Metazoa > Chordata > Actinopteri > Salmoniformes > Salmonidae > Oncorhynchus > Oncorhynchus clarkii. Next base: position 26,069,671 of record NC_092163.1, on the reverse strand, counting down.
CCATACCAAGCCAACATATAAATAAAACAACCTAAATTGCCCACCCTAGCCACACCCTGACCTAACCAAAATAGAGAATAAAAAGGCTCTCTATGGTCAGGGCGTGACAAATAGTGTTTAACATGATTTATGAATGACTACATCATCTCTGTACCCCACACATACAATTATCTGGAAGGTCCCACAGTCGAGCAGTGAATTTCAAACACAGATTCAACCACAAGGAAGGGCACCTATTGGTAGATGGGTAAAAAAACAAAACAAACATTGAATATCCCTTTGAGCATAATGAAGTTATTAATTACACTTTGGATGGTGTATCAATACCTCAAGTCACTACAAAGATACAGGCGTCCTTCCTAACAGTTGCCGGTGAGGAAGGAAACTGCTCAGGGATTTCACCTTGAGGCCAATGGTGACTTTCAAAGAGTTACAAAGTTTAATACAACATTGTATTGTACAACAACATTGTAGTTTCTCCACAATACTAACCTAATTGACAGGGAGAAAAGAAGGAAGGAAGCCTGTACAGAATAAAAATATGCATCCTGTTTGCAACAAGGCACTAGTAAATCAAGTAAATCTGTAAATCACAAGTAAATCTGCTAAAAGAAATGTGGCAAAGCAATTCACTTTATGTCCTGTATACAAAGTGTTATATTTGAGGCAAATCCAATACAACACATTACTAAGTACCACTCTCCATATGTTCAAGCATAGTGGTGGCTGCATCATGTTATCGGTACGCTTGTAATCATTAAATTAGTTTTTCAGGATAAAAAAGAAAAGCAATGGCAAAATCCTAGAGGATAACCTGGTTCAGTCGGCTTTCCACCAGACAATGGGAGATGAATTCACCTTTCAGCAGGACAATAACCTAAAACACAATCCCAAATCTACATGGGAGTTGCTTACCACGAAGACAGTGAATATTCCTGAGATGCCGAGTTACAGTTTTGACTTACAGTGCCTTGCGAAAGTATTCGGCCCCCTTGAACTTTGCGACCTTTTGCCACATTTCAGGCTTCAAACATAAAGATATAAAACTGTATTTTTTTGTGAAGAATCAACAACAAGTGGGACACAATCATGAAGTGGAACGACATTTATTGGATATTTCAAACTTTTTTAACAAATCAAAAACTGAAAAATTGGGCGTGCAAAATTATTCAGCCCCCTTAAGTTAATACTTTGTAGCGCCACCTTTTGCTGCGATTACAGCTGTAAGTCGCTTGGGGTATGTCTCTATCAGTTTTGCACATTGAGAGACTGACATTTTTTCCCATCCCTCCTTGCAAAACAGCTCGAGCTCAGTGAGGTTGGATGGAGAGCATTTGTGAACAGCAGTTTTCAGTTCTTTCCACAGATTCTCGATTGGATTCAGGTCTGGACTTTGACTTGGCCATTCTAACACCTGGATATGTTTATTTTTGAACCATTCCATTGTAGATTTTGCTTTATGTTTTGGATCATTGTCTTGTTGGAAGACAAATCTCCGTCCCAGTCTCAGGTCTTTTGCAGACTCCATCAGGTTTTCTTCCAGAATGGTCCTGTATTTGGCTCCATCCATCTTCCCATCAATTTTAACCATCTTCCCTGTCTCTGCTGAAGAAAAGCAGGCCCAAACCATGATGCTGCCACCACCATGTTTGACAGTGGGGATGGTGTGTTCAGCTGTGTTGCTTTTACGCCAAACATAACGTTTTGCATTGTTGCCAAAAAGTTCAATTTTGGTTTCATCTGACCAGAGCACCTTCTTCCACATGGTTGGTGTGTCTCCCAGGTGGCTTGTGGCAAACTTTAAACGACACTTTTTATGGATATCTTTAAGAAATGGCTTTCTTCTTGCCACTCTTCCATAAAGGCCAGATTTGTGCAATATACGACTGATTGTTGTCCTATGGACAGAGTCTCCCACCTCAGCTGTAGATCTCTGCAGTTCATCCAGAGTGATCATGGGCCTCTTGGCTGCATCTCTGATCAGTCTTCTCCTTGTATGAGCTGAAAGTTTAGAGGGACGGCCAGGTCTTGGTAGATTTGCAGTGGTCTGATACTCCTTCCATTTCAATATTATCGCTTGCACAGTGCTCCTTGGGATGTTTAAAGCTTGGGAAATCTTTTTGTATCCAAATCCGGCTTTAAACTTCTTCACAACAGTATCTCGGACCTGCCTGGTGTGTTCCTTGTTCTTCATGATGCTCTCTGCGCTTTTAACGGACCTCTGAGACTATCACAGTGCAGGTGCATTTATACAGAGACTTGATTACACACAGGTGGATTGTATTTATCATCATTAGTCATTTAGGTCAACATTGGATCATTCAGAGATCCTGACTGAACTTCTGGAGAGAGTTTGCTGCACTGAAAGTAAAGGGGCTGAATAATTTTGCACGCCCAATTTTTCAGTTTTTGATTTGTTAAAAAAGTTTGAAATATCCAATAAATGTCATTCCACTTCATGATTGTGTCCCACTTGTTGTTGATTCTTCACAAAAAAATACAGTTTTATATCTTTATGTTTGAAGCCTGAAATGTGGCAAAAGGTCGCAAAGTTCAAGGGGGCCGAATACTTTCGCAAGGCACTGTAAATCTTCTTAAAAATCTATGGCAAAAGCTGAAAATGGTTGTCTAGAATTTATGAGCAACCAATTTGACAAAGCTTGAAGAATTTTGAAAAGAATAATGGGCAAATGTTGCACAATCCAGTTGTGGGAAACACTTACAGACTTACCCAGAAAGACACAGCTTTTATCACTGCCAATGGTGATAAAGTATTGACTCAGGGTTGAGAATACTTATGTAAATTACATTTCTGTATTTAATTTTCAATAAATGTGCAAACATTTCTAAAACATCTTTTCACTTTGTCATCATGAGGTATTGTGTGTAGATCGGTGGGGATAAATATATATTTCATCCTTTTGAATTCAGGCTGTAACACAACAAAATGTGCAATAAGTCAAGGGGTATAAATACTTTCTGAAGACAGATGCTTTAAAATGTGATTGTAGCTTTCACCCATACAGATTGATTTAGATGTAAAGAATGGAGGGTGTCATATTGCAATGTGTATCCTTTGAGCATAAACCACCTCTGAATATTCTACATTGGTAATGCTTTAGCTATGTTGTTTACATAAATTTTTCATTCACATACTTGACAGAGATACTGCCATCAGTGCCGCCACAACAGCTGCTATTTTTCACTCTCATTTCTTATTGTAGGTTTCTGGCAGTTTTATGTCCACATAAGAATCTATTATCCTCCACGTCAACCTCAATGGTCCCCGTAGTGACTTCCGGCCTGGCGGCTGTGACCGGTTGACTCCTGTGTGAACGGAGGGGTGACGGGGAATCATGGATACGTGGCTTGAAATGTCTCTGGATGGATTTTTGAAAATACACAAACAGTGTACAAAAAAAAGGAAAAATATGCATTTTATATACCAGTCAAAAGTTTGGGCACACCTACTCATTCAAGAGTTTTTCTTTGTTTGTACTATTTTCTACATTGTAGAATAATAGTGAAGACATCAAAACTATGAAATAACACCTTTTGAATCATGTACTAACCAAAGAAAGTGTTAAACAAATCAAAATATATGTTATATTTGAGATTCTTCAAAGTAGCCACCTTAAGTAGCCTTGATGACAGCTTTGGACACTCTTTGTATTCTCTCAACCAGCTTCATGTGCTAGCCACCTGGAATATATTTCAATTAATAGGTATACCTTATTAAAAGTAAATTTGTGGAATTTATTTCCTTTTCAATGCATTTGATCCAATCAGTTGTGTTGTGACAAGGTAGGGATGGTATACAGAAGGCAGCCCTATTTGGTAAAAGACCAAGTCCATATTATGGCAAGAACAGCTCAAATAAACAAAGAGAAAAATAGTACAAATAAAGAAAAACCCTTGAATGAGTAGGTGTGTCCACTTTTGACTGGTACTGTATATATATATATATATATATATATATAGCCAATATGCCTTATTTTGTTTTATTTCCCTTAGGGGAAAAACAAGACTATTTTCATAGAAGGCACAAGTTAATTGTAGAAAATGTGCAACCCTGCGAATCGGTGAAGATATACACAAAATACAACATTGCACATGTTTGGTTTTCACATTTGTGTGTTTTTCCTCTATACACATAATTGATTAATCTTGTGTGCGACTGTGCCCCATTTGACTAGCTTACTGCATAGTAAATAGGGCCATAGAGTGTGTAACGGGAGAGTGGCTATTGGGGTCTGTTTTAGTAGCGATAAGTGAGATAATTTGTGCTAATCGCATCCAGTCATTAGTGGAGGACCCTCTGCAAAACAAATCCTGGTCCTTTTCACTAAGAATGTCTTTTCAGCACTTCGCTAAAGTCGCTTTCTTCACCACCTGACAATGAGACAGCTGCAAGCCAATGAATGAGCCTGATTGTCTTTTCCATTTAATCAGCAGTTACCAGTGAGAGAATCGGAGAAAAGAGAAGAATGAACTTGCTTTCACTTTCACTACACTTGTTCCCTTACTACACTTGTTCCACTCATTTCTGAGTATGTGCTGACTTGAAAATGGAGAATAAAAAAATATATTTTAGTTTGGTCATACACTTAACGCATACAAACATTTTGTTGACTTCAGCTCTATGTCTGCTGGGAGAGACAATTCTAGGGGATTCTGTACAGGACAAACACATGGCAAAACCTCAACTTTTTTATTTTACCTTTATTTAACTAGGCAAGTCAATTAAGAACAAATTCTTATTTTCAATGATGGCCTAGGAACAGTGGGTTAACTGCCTGTTCAGGGGCAGAATGACAGATTTGTACCTTGTCAGCTCGGGGATTTGAACTTGCAACCTTCCGGTTACTAGTACAACACTCTAACCACTAGGCTACCCTGCCGCTCCAAACTTTAGTTAGAATTTCTGTTTGGAGAAACAATACTACAATGTCCACAGGGATTCTGCATAGGACAAGCGCATGACAAAACCCATGCTTGAAAAGTAACTTGAAAAGGCAATCCACCCTCATCCCACCCAAAGATATTAAAGCAAGGAGGTCTGATGAGAAGTTACGGAAGAGGATGAGAAAAAACTTCTATACATCGGGTGTTGTCATGGGGGGGGGTTGGAGTGGGACTGGGACTGGGGGCTGCCGGGGCCAAAAGGGGGTTGTACAACTACATTTTAACCTAGTCGAGCCTCAATCCTGATAAAAAAGATTCTGTCCTTCTCTCTCCTCTCCATTTTGGGGGTCATCAATCAAACCTGTCATTCCCTCTGTCCCACCGGTCTCTCTCCAAGGCATCCGCCCGTTGTCGTGGCGTGAGGAAAACCGGCTCTCCGGGAAACTGGGAGGCCCACGCTACAGATGCTGCCGAAAATGAAAAGTGCAGAAGAAGAGAGAAGGAGGTGCATTATAATGAGAAAGCTGTGACATGATGCCAGATCTGGATGGATGGTAGAGCAGTACAGACAGAAAATAGGAGAAACACAGGAGTACTGTACTACATGAGACATTCATTTCAATAGTACTTGTGATTTTTTTGTTTTCTTATTGAACAAAAATGATACAAAACAGGTACAAAATACAGGGTATTCAAAACATTTTCCCTCATCAATCTACTCACACTTCCCCATAATGACAAAGCAAAACGGTTATCTATAATGTTTTACAATTGTATATATTATCAGTTGAAGTCAGAAGTTTGCATACACGTTAGCCAAATACATTTAAACTGTTTTTCACAATTCCTGACATTTAATCCTAGTAAAAATTCCCTGTCTTAGATCAGTTAGGATCACCACATTATTTTAAGAATGTGAAATGCCAGAACACTCCCAGTGGGTCATAAGTTTACATACACTCAGTTATTATTTGGTAGCATTGCCTTTAAATTGTTTAACTTGGGTCAAATGTTTAGTGTAGCCTTCCACAAGCTTCCCACAATAAGTTGGGTGAATTTTGGCCCATTCCTCCTGACAGAGCTGGTGTAACTGAGTCAGGTTTGTAGGCCTTCTTGCTCGCACTCTTTTTCAGTTCTGCCCACACATTTTTTATAGGATTGAGTTCAGGGCTTTGTGATGGCCACTCCAATACCTTGACTTTGTTGTCCTTAAGCCATTTTGCCACAACTTTGGAAGTATGCTTGGGGTCATTGTCCATTTGGAAGACCCAATTGCGACCAAACTTCCTGACTGATGTCTTGAGATGTTGCTTCAATATATCCACATTCTTTTCCTGCCTCGTGATGCCATCTATTTTGTGAAGTGATCCAGTCCCTCCTGCAGCAAAGCACCCCCATGTTTGATGCTGCCACCACCGTGCATCACGGTTGGGATGGTGTTCTTCGTCTTGCAAGTCTCCCACTTTTCCTCCAAACATAACAATGTTCATTATGGCCAAATAATGATATTTTTGTTTCATCAGACCAGAGGACATTTCTCCAAAAAGTATGATCTTTGTCCCCATGTTCAGTTGCAAACCGTAGTCTGGCTTTTTGGAACAGTGGTTTCTTCCTTGCTGAGCGGCATTTCAGTTTATGTCGATATAGGACTTGTTTTACTGTGGATATAGATACTTTAGTACCTGTTTCCTCCAGCAACTTCACAAGGTCCTTTGCTGTTGTTCTGGTATTGATTTGTACTTTCCTCACCAAAGTACATTCATCTCAAGGAGACAGAACGCGTCTCCTTCCTGAACTGTATGACGGCTGCGTGGTCCCATGGTGTTTATACTTGCGTACTATTGTTTTTGCAGAAGAACGTGGTACCTTCAGGTGTTTGGAAATTGTTCCCAAGGATGAACCAGACTTGTGGAGGTCTACAATCTTTTTTCTGAGGTCTTGGCTGATTTCTTTTGATTTTCCCATGATGTCAAGCAAAGAGGCACTGCGTTTGAAGGTAGGCCTTGAAATACATCCACAGGTACACCTCCAATTGACTTAAATGATGTCAATTTGCCTATCAGAAGCTTCTAAAGCCATGACATAATTTTCTGGAATTTTCCAAGCTGTTTAAAGGCACAGTCAACTTACTGTACATAAACTTCTGACCCACTGGAATTGTGATACAGTGAATTATAAGTGAAATAATCTGTCTATAAACAATTGTTGGAAAAATTACTTGTGTTATGCACAAAGTAGATGTCCTAACCGACTTCCAAAATTATAGTTTGTTAACAAGAAATTTGTGGAGTGGTTGACAAGTTTTAATGACTCCAACCTAAGTGTATGTAAACTTCTGACTTCAACTGTATATACAGTACCAGTCAAAGGTTTGGACACACCTACTCATTCCATAATTGTTCTTTATTTTATTATTTTCTACATTGTAGAACAATAGCGAATACATCAAAACTATGAAATAGCACATATGGAATGTGTGAAAGAAATCAAAATATATTTTATATTTGAGATTCTTCAAAGTAACTACTACCCTTTGCCTGTATGACAGCTGTGCACAATCTTGGCATTCTCTCAACCAGCTTCTCATGAGGTAGTCACCTCAAATGCATTTCAATTAACAGTTGTGCCTTGTTAAATGTTAATTTGTGGAATTTCTTTCCTTATTAATGCGTTTGAGCCAATCAGTTGTGTTGTGACAAGGTAGGGGTGGTATACAGAAGATAGCCCTATTTGGTAAAACACAAGAACAGCTCAAATAAGCAAAGAGAAACGACATTCCATCATTACTTTAAGACAAGAAGGTCAGTCAATCCAGAACATTTCAAGAACTTTGAAAGTTTCTTCAAGTGCAGTCGCAAAAACCATCAAACATTATTATGAAACTGGCTCTCATGAGGAATTCCACAGGAAAGGAAGACCCAGAGCCTCAGAAATTGCAGCCCAAATAAATGCTTCAGAGTTCAAGTAACAGACACATCTCAACATCAACTGTTCAGAGAAGACACAACTGTTAGCAGTTGATGTCATTCTTCAATAATACAGACCACAAAGCAAATCAGGGAGAGGAAAATAGGTTTATTCAAAAAGAGCAAATCATGCAGGGAGGTAGATGGTAGATGTTCATGCTCCCCTGTGCTCAGTGATTCTCCCCTGTGATTCTCTCCACAGAACAAATGGACAGCATGCAGTTTTATAACCCAGCCCTAGCCTGTGGTTGACCAATTAGAATTCCTTGCAATAAAACTGGGCCAATGGCCAAATAACAAGTATCCTATTTCAGATTCGACGTATAAACAATTTGGACCAATGAGAACTTGCCATGTAGCTATGAGTCCCGGACTGAAATTCGCTGACCCATTGATATTAAAGAAAAAACACTATTTCCATTGATCGTTAATTCTAGTCCTGTAACGGTTTTCCTGTGGTGAAGTAGAAGCGGACCAAAATGCAGCGTGGTGGTTATTCATGTTCTTTAATTTATAAAGACACTATACATGAAATAACTAACAAAACAATAAATGTGCGAAAACCTAAACAGCCCTATCTGGTGCAAAACACAGAGACAGGAACAATCACCCACAAACACACAGTGAAACCCAGGCTACCTAAGTATGATTCTCAATCAGAGACAACTAATGACACCTGCCTCTGATTGAGAACCATACTAGGCCGAAACATAGAAATACCCCAAAACATAGAAAAACAAACATAGACTGCCCACCCAACTCACGCCCTGACCATATTAAATAAATACAAAACAAAGGAAATAAAGGTCAGAACGTGACAAGTCCTCTCGTCCTCTGCATTGTGTATTTATCTTCGACATATCCTTACAACACCAATAATAAGAAGAGACTTGCTTGGGCGAAGAATCAGTAGCAATGGACATTAGACCGGTGGAAATCTGTCCTTTGGTGTGATTTTTGGTTCCAACCACCGTCTTTGTGAACGGATGATCTCAACATTGATGGTATCCATCATGAAGCATGGAGAAGGTGTGATGGTGTGGGGGTGCTTTGCTGGTGACACTGTCGTGATTTATTTAGAATTCAAGGCACACTTAACCAGCATGTCTACCACAGCATTCTGCAGCGATACGCCATCCCATCTGGTTTGCTCTTAGTGGGACTATCATTTGTATTTTTAGCAGGACAATGACCGTATACATCTCCAGGCTGTGTAGGCGCTATTTAACCAGTAAGGAGAGTGATGGAGTGTTGCATCAGATGACCTGGCCTCCACAATCCCCGGACCTCAACCCAATTGAGATGGTTTGGGATGAGTTGGACCGCAGAGTGAAAGAAAACCAGCAAACAAGTGCTCAGCAAATGTGGGAACTCCTTCAAGACCTTTGGAAAAGCATTCCAGGTGAAGCTGGTTGAGAGAATGACAAGAGTGTGCAAAGCTGTCATCAAGGCAAAGGTTGTCTACTTTGAAGAATCTAAAATATAAAACACTTTTTTGGTTATTCCATGATTCTATATGTGTTATTTCATTGTGTTGATGTCTTCACTATTATTCTACAATGTAGAAAATAGTAAAAATAAAGAAAAATCCTTGAATGAGTAGGTGTGTACAAACTTTTGATTAGTACTGTATATAACAATTTCCAGGTACAATAGTCATTTACAACATTAACACTGTCTACACTGTATTTCTGATCAATTTGATGTTATTTTAATGGACTAAAAATTTCAAGAGACCACAAACTTTTGACCGGTAGTGTACTGTGGGGCGACGTCATTGATGCACTTATTGATGAAGCCAATGACTGATGTGGTGTGCTCCTCAATGCCATCGGAGGAATCCCGGAACATATTCCAGTCTGTGCTAGCAAAACAGTCCTGTAGCTTAGCATTTGCTTCATATGACCACGTTTTATTGATTGAGTCACTGGTGCTTCCTGCTTTAATTTTTTCTTGTGAGCAGGAATCAGGAGAATAGAATTATGATCAGATTGCCAAATGGAGGGCGAGGGAGAGCTATGTTTGCCTCTATGTGTATGGAGTAAAGGTGGTCCAGAGTTTTTTTCCCTCTGGTTGTACATTTAACATGCTGATAGAAATTTGGTAAGACTAGGAGCTCCGCGTCTGGGTGAGCGTTTTCCTGTTTGCTTATGGAGGAATACAGCTCATTCAGTGCGGTCTTAGTGCCAGCATCAGTCTGTGGTGGTATGTAGAAAAAATACAGATGAAAACTCTCTAGGTAGATAGTGTGGTCTACAGCTTATCAAGGGTTTCTCTACCTCAGGCGAGCAAAACCTTGAGACTTCCTTAGATATCGTGCACCAGCTGTTGTTTACAAAAATACGTCTTACCAGACGCCGCTGTTCTGTCCTGCCGATACAGCGTATAACCAGCCAGCTGTATGTTGATAATGTTGTTGGTCAGCCACGACTCCGTGAAGCATACGATATTACAGTTTTGAATTTGGTAGTGCATCAAGGACGTCATCCCCACAGTGGGGACTGTACGTACAGTGGCTTGCGAAACTATTCACCCCCCGTGGCATTTTTCCTATTTTGTTGCCTTACAACCTGGAATTAAAATAGATTTTGGGGGGTTGTATAATTTGATTTACACAACATGCCTACCCCTTTGAATTTGCAAAATAATTTTTATTGTGAAACAAACAAAAAAACAAAGCAAAAAAACAGAAAGCTTGAGTGTGCATAACTATTCACCGACCGGAGTCAATACTTTGTAGAGCCACCTTTTGCAGCAATTACATCTGCAAGTCTTTTTGGGTATGTCTCTATAAGCTTGGCACATCTAGCCACTGGGATTTTTGCCCATTCTTCAAGGCAAAACTGCTCCAGCTCCTTCAAATTGGATAGGTTCCGCTGGTCATACCACAGATTCTCAGTTGGATTGAAGTCTGGGTTTGACTAGGCCATTCCAAGACATTTAAATGTTTCCCCTTAAACCACCCGAGTGTTGCTTTAGCAGTATGCTTAGGGTCATTGTCCTGCTGGAAGGTGATCCTCTGTCCCAGTCTCAAATCTCTTGAAGACTGAAACAGGTTCCCCTCAAGAATTTCCCTGTATTTAGCGCCATCCATCATTCCTTCAATTCTGACCACTTTCCCATTCCCTGCCGATGAAAAACATACCCACAGAATGAAGATGCCACCACCATGCTTTACTGTGGGGATGGTATTCTCGGGGTGATGAGAGGTGTTGGGTTTGCGCCAGACATAGCGTTTTCCTTGATGGCCAAAAAGCACATTTTTAGTCTCATCTATTTTTAGTCTCATCTAGAGTACCTTCTTCCATGTTTGGGGAGTCTCCCACTTGCCTCATGTTGAACACCAAACGTGTTTGCTTGTTTTTTTCTTTAAGCAATGGCTTTTTTCTGCCCGCTCTTCCGTAAAGCCCAGCTCTGTGGAGTGTACAGCTTAAAGTGGTCCTATGGACAGATACTCCAATCTCCGCTGTGGAGGTTTGCAGCTCCTTCAGGGTTATCTTTGGTCTCTTTGTTGCCTCTCTGATTAATGCCCTCCTTGCCTGGTCTGTGAGTTTGGTGGGTGGCCCTCTCTTGGCAGGTTTGTTGTGGTGCCACATTCTTTCCATTTTTTAATAATGGATTTAATGGTGCTCCGTGGGATGTTCATAGTTTAGAATATTTTTTTATAACCCAACCCTGATCTGTACTTCTCCACAACTTTGTCTTCTCCATAACTTTGTCCCTGATCTGTTTGGAGAGCTCCTTGGTCTTCATGGTGCCGCTTGCTTGGTGGTGCTCCATGCTTAGTGGTGTTGCAGACTCTGGGGCCTTTCAGAACAGGTGTATATATACTGAGATCATGTGACAGATCATGTGACACTTATATTGCACAAAGGTGGTCTTTATTTAACTAATTATGTGACTCCTGAAGGTATTTGAGCGTATTTAGGGGCTTCATAGCAAAGGGGGTGAATACAAATGCACGCACCACTTTTTAATTTTGGGATTTTTTTTAAAACAAGTTATTTTTTTCATTTCACTTCACCAATTTGGACTATTTTGTGTGTGTCCATTTGATGAAATCCAAATAAAAATCCATTTAAATTACAGGTTGTAATGCAACAAAATAGGAAAGATGCCAACGGGGGTTGATTACATCTGCAAGGCACAGTCCATATCCTAACCAGAAGCCATGGATTACAGGCAACATTTGCACTGAGCTAAAGGGTAGAGCTGCCTCTTTCAAGGTGTAGGACTCTAATCCGGAAGTTTATTAGAAATCCTGCTATGCCCTCCGACGAACCATCAACCAGGCAAAGCACCAATACAGGACTGAGATTGAATTGTACTACACCGACTCCGACGCTCGTCGGATGTGGCAGGGCCTGCAAACTATTACAGACTACAAAGGGAAGCACAGCCGCGAGCTAAATCACTTCTATGCTCGCTTCGAGGGCAAGCAACACTGAGGCATGCATGAGAGCATCAGCTGTTCTGAACAACTGTGTGATCACTCTCTACACAGTTGATGTGAGCAAGACCTTTAAACATGTCAACATTCCCAAGGCCGCTGGGCCAGACAGATTACCAGGACGTGTGCTGACCAACTGGCAGGTGTCTTCACTGACATTGTCCCTGATTGACATTGTCCCTGTCCCTGATTGAGTCTGTAATACCAGCATGCTTCAAGCAGACCACCATAGTTCCTGTGCCCAAGAGCACTAAGGTAACCTGCCTAAATGACCACAGACCTGTAGCACTCATGTCCGTAGCCATGAAGTGCTTTGAAAGGCTGGTAATGGCTCACATTAACACCATTATCCCAGAAGCCCTAGACCTACTCCAATTTGCATACTGCTCAAACAGATCAACAGATGATGCCATCTCTATTGCACTCCACACTGCCCTTTCCAACCTGGACAAAATAAACACCTACGTGGGAATGCTATTCATTGACTACAGCTCAGCGTTCAACATCATAGTGCCCTCAAAGCTCATCACTAAGCTACTAAGTACCCTGGGCCTAAACACCTCGCTCTGCAACTGGATCCTGGACTTCCTGACAGGCCGCCCCCCAGGTGGTGAAGGTAGGTAGTGTTAGTGTTCAAAAACTGGAGAGTTGAGACCAAATCACGGACGCTGGACAGAGTGGATTTCAGTTGTAACAAAAGACAGTTTTAATGAGTCAGAGATATCTTGTCCCGCAGTTTTACGTGCACGGACCTAGTTCACATAACTCGGCAAGGAGCCAGGTGAAAAAGAGACCTTATACTACGGTTACATTCATTTTTATACATAGAATAAAGTAGGTGGAGTCTTGTCGTTTCGGTCTTCTTGACTGGTCGGAGGGTTGGAGGCGGGCCTTGCTCTAGCCAGAGCGGGCCCCATTGGTGCACAGCAAAAGTTCTTTGCTCTTGGGACCGGCCAGTTAGAGGGAGATGAGATGTGTGTTTATATAAGGAAGAGGGGGTCAGTCTTATGGCTGGGTGTATGTGTTCTTACGACGGAATGTCTTTGTTTATATGAGCTATGTGTATGAATATTTATATAACAAATCCCCCTCTTCACATCTATTAGACGTGAAAACTATAGCAGAAAGGTGGCGGTTGCAATCGTGGGTATACATAAGGTGGTGCTCCTAACCTTGTCTGGTTTGCATGGTGGGTCTGTAGGTGTAGTGCTACGTTTGGGACGGGAGTGATTGGAGGGAGTGATATCAGGAAAAGAGTTAGGGACATGTGTAGGGGTTGGTGTACGTGATGTGGCAGGGTGAAATAGTTGTTCAATTAACCATGTGAAAGTCCTAGGGTTACTCCAAATATCAGTAGGAATATCACAAATAAGGGACCAGATATCCCCAGCCTCACCCAGAGAGGGAGAAATTTCCCTCTAACTGGGCGAGGTTCCCTTCTCAGGGGAGGCGGAGTTTGATCCTGCATCACCTGAGGAAGGAGTGTCTTCATTTGGAATCGAATTTAGGCCGCTCAAATCAGCTCTGACTTCAGTCAGTGTTCTAGAAGGAATTGGGGCTGGGGTGCAATGTGTAAGGCGGTGCCAAGGTGTGCCTGATTTACCTTTGACCTGGACTGAGTGTGAAGTAACCTCCTTCACTTCGTACGGTCCAGTCCACCTGGGTTCCAGCCACTTTCTCTTGTGGACTGTAACCCTCACCCCGTCACCAACCTTTACCTTCAGTAGTGGCGTGTCCCCCGGCAGCTCCCCCTCCTGGACCTTGTGAACCTGGGTAGAGAGTGCTGCAGAGAGAACCGTCAGTTTTTTCACATAATTAGACATTACAATTTGTTGTACATCAAGGGCGGGCATATGACCTCCCTCCCTTGGTGGACCATGCATGACTCTACCAGTCATTATCCCATGAGGCACATACTTTAGCTATCTTAGCTTTTGCTTTTGGTTTGACGTTCCACCAGATTTTGGGATTGGGGCCTGTACACAGATCCAAATCTGTGGGTTATGCCAAATCTTTCTTCCACCTGTCTCAGGTGTTTGTTAAATGTAAGCCATTTGTCAAATTTGATTTGTCTTGGGATGCCATACCTGGGTATTAGTTTGGTTTGTAGCCACTCAAAGACTGACCTAGCATCCTCCCCTTTTGTTAGTATTGCCTCTACCCATTTGGAGAACCTATCTACTATGACTAGGAGATAGAGTTTGCCTTTAGATAAATTTTCGGGGCCCATGTCGGTGTAGTCTATACTAATATCCTGAAAACATGCATTAGGTATTAAGTATGAGCCCATTGGTGTTCGATATGGTTTCTTTGGGTTGTGTCTGTCACAACCATTGCATTCGTCACAAAATAAATCATCGTCATAAAATAAGTCAGTCATATTTTTTATGTGAGGGTGCCACCAGATGTGCGAGGCCTTTTTGGAGGGTCTTTAGTTTGCCTTCGTGTGTGGGGCCATGTGTTTCTCATAAAAGTTCTGGGTCCATCAGTGTGGCCTGCTTCATGGGCATGGGCTGAGTCTGTATAGATATTCAGTCTTTCCTTTTCCTCTGATGAGGACCTGCGTCAATCCGATGATTTCAGCTAATTTGGCCGATGCTGGTTGAGGGATGATGGCTGATTGAAGGGTGACATCACGAGGTGAGCTGTTTTTTCAATAGCTTTTGCTACTGCAGCAACGTATCTGGAGCATGTTGACTGTCCTACCTCAATGTGGTCAAGTTTGAAGAGTAGTACATCAAGACCCTTCTCTCCCCCTCTTGTTTCTGGAATAGGACGGATGAGGTGAATCCTTCCCTTTCAGAAACATCCAAATGGAACTTGTTCTTGTAGTCAGGTGCAGTCAGAGCTGCTGCCGCTGATAGATCTGTTTTCAGGAGTGCTATGGCTGTTGATGCTTCAGCCGTCCAGGCCAGGGGTGCATGGAGGTTCCTTGATCGTAGGATGACCGGTGCTGCCACCCCCTCTGGGCCACACCCAATGGTACAACACCTGATAGGTGGGGTCAGGTGCATCATGTCTTCGTCCCAGTCTGCAGTGTAGAGGCAGTCATCAGTTTCTGTTGCATTGAGTGTGCAATGGATCTCAGCTTGGGGAGTCTTATATGGGTGCAGAGTGTAGATTTGAGCTTTCAGTTGGTTGAACTTAAACTGGATGTGAGGGGTGGCAGGCCCTGTGGGTAGGCATTTTAGCCAGTACACTTCTTGGGCTTCAGACAGTGTGGTCATCGGCAGGAGTGGCATCCTCATCATTCTTACTGGGTGATCAGGTGTTGAAGTGGGAGGGTTGGTTGTAATCTTGCTGCTCCTGCTGCATGTGTCTAGGAGAGGGTCCTCTTCCTGGTGCCCCTCCACGTCCTCTTCCTCTTTCTCTCCATTGCTGTTGCTGCGGGGAGAGTGGTTTCGTGCAATATCTGGCATAGTGACCGGGAATTCCGCAGTTATACCACTGGTAGTTTCCCCCTCTGTATGGTCCAGTGTAGGGGCCTCGTTGAGCCCGTTGCCGTTGCAGGATATACCGCTGTGGGGGAGGGTAATGGGGTGGTGGGGCTGCCTGCTGTTGGATCATCTGAGAGACAGTCTGTGCCACGATCTGAGTGTTATCTGGCTGCTCCCCTTGGTCTTGAGTTTCTACTGCAATCATTTGTTTGGGCGTGATGGCTGCAGACATTTTATCTAAGTCGTCTGATAATGTGTATAATGCGTTATTTAGGTATATTCAATCCTTACTATGTGGTGTTTATTTCTATCGTTGTATGCTTAGCCCGTACTGCTGTACTGGCTGTGGCTTATCTCTTCCACCCTCACCCTCGCATACAAAGGGGGTTATCAGTATGTGACGCCCGCCACGTGTGTTTCTCCGGTATTTTATTTGAATTTGTTCAGCGATTCGTTTAGGTATTTTCTAGAAATGATTCGGCGATTTCCTTTTGGAACAATATATCAGTGAATATATGCGGTTCTATAACAATTTTCAGAGTAATTCTAGCTCTTTAGGAAATATAGATAGAATTTCTAGACAACTAAGAGTTGTTCAGTGAATTATTTAAATACTTTCTGTAAACAATTCAGTAAATTCCTTTATGAACTTATATCAGTAAATTCGAGCGATTCTATAGCAATTGTCAGAATAATTCTATATCTTTAGGAAATATGGATAGAATAGAAAAACCCAAAAATCAGTGTGTAGCTTTTAGCGTCTGTCAAACAAAGTCTGTACTAAGCTCGGCGGCTTATTTAAATACTTTCTAGAAACAATTCAGTAAGTTCCTTTATGAACTTATATCAGTAAATTCCAGCGATTCTATAGCAATTGTCAGAATAATTTTAAACTTTAGGCAATATCAACAGGAATGAAAAAAAACGAAAATCAGTATTCCAGCCCGGCTGCTGTCAATCAAAGTTGCACGGCCATTCGATACTAAGGTGGCTTTGTCTATCAGCACGTGTGCCTAATAGCCCAGTTACGTATCCCAACCTACTCCGCGACAAACGTTTCTTTCAATTTAATTTCCCCCATCTCCAAATCATGGAATGTCAACTCTGGTTCATATTATGTTTATTGTTTGATGTGCAATAGCCACCTCATTCCCGATCTCTGTCTTGTGGAACGCCAAACTTACATATCCTGTATCTACTCGACTACACCTCTTACAAAACCTATTAAATAATACACAGCTTTTTTAATAGGGCATTTTTCATGCAGATTCATTCAATCCAACCACACCTCCACAAGACCTATTCGATGTTATATGTATCAACAGGAGATTTTACTTGCAGATCCGGTTCATCCATAATTCAACTATAACCACACCTCCACAATACCTTTATTCGATAGTACAGAACGTATCAAAATAGGACATTTTTACTTGCAGATTCGGTTCATCTATAATTCAACTATAACCACACCTCCACAAGACCTTATTCGATAGTACAGAACGTATCAAAATAGGACATTTTTACTTGCAGATTCGGTTCATCTATCATTCATTCATTCGTATGAAATTCTCATTGAATTTCCAACATCCATAATTGTGTCCTTTACGTGTTAAAACACAGCCACTATTTAACGTCACCTCTATACACAACCCAATACATATATAATTAGGACAGTTTTCTATGCAGATTTCAGAACAAATAGGGTCCCTGGAGGAATTTAACACATTGGTCAATCACAATTCACACATTCCTATTAAAATAACTGAGTATAGGCTCATTAATAAGAATATATATATATATATATATATATATATATATTTTTTTTTACAAAACAAGATATCTTTAATCAATGTCTTAGGTTCTTATGTAAAAAATTTGGGCACCGATTCATACTCACGCCCAGTACTTTCTGATCAAAATTTGGTTTAGGCTATAATACAATATGCAGATTTCGATATAACGGGCTCTGCTCACCTTTATATAGAGCGCTCCGATCAGATTTCCTGAGGCAAGATGAATGGCTGGGGAAGTCACTCTTCCGTCTGATTTTTTAGCCGTGATCAGTCTCGTCCTCTCACACTAACTTATAATAGATCGAATTCAAGAATAACCAAACTCTGCTACCAAGTTCTGTTAGTGTTCAAAAACTGGAGTTGAGACCAAATCACGGACGCTGGACAGAGTGGATTTCAGTTGTAACAAAAGACAGTTTTAATGAGTCAGAGATATCTTGTCCCGCAGTTTTACGTGCACGGACCTAGTTCACATAACTCGGCAAGGAGCCAGGTGAAAAAGAGACCTTATACTACGGTTACATTCATTTTTATACATAGAATAAAGTAGGGTGGAGTCTTGTCGTTTCGGTCTTCTTGACTGGTCGGAGGGTTGGAGGCGGGCCTTGCTCTAGCCAGAGCGGGCCCCATTGGTGCACAGCAAAGTTCTTTGCTCTTGGGACCGGCCAGTTAGAGGGAGATGAGATGTGTGTTTATATAAGGAAGAGGGGGTCAGTCTTATGGCTGGGTGTATGTGTTCTTACGACGGAATGTCTTTGTTTATATGAGCTATGTGTATGAATATTTATATAACAGTAGCAACACATCTGCCATGCTGATCCTCAACACTGGAACCCCTCAGGGGTACGTGCACAGTCCCCTCCTGCACTCCTGTTCACCCACGACTGCATGACCAGGCATGACTCCAACACCATCATTAAGTTTGCAGACAAGACAACATTGGTAGGCCTGATCACCGACAACGATGATGCAGCCTATAGGGAGGAGGTCAGAGACCTGGCCGGGTGGTGCCAGAATAACAACCTATCCCTCAACGTAATCAAGACAAAATAGATGATTGTGGACTACAGGAAAAAGAGGACCGAGCACGCACCCATTCTCATCGACGGGGCTGTAGTGGAGCAGGTTGAGAGCTTCAAGTTCCTAGGTGTCCAAATCACCAACAAACTAGAATGGCCCAAACACACCAAGACAGTCGTGAAGAGGGCACAACAAAACCTATTCCCCCTCAGGAGACTGAAAATATTTGGCATGGGTCCTCTTATCCTCAAAAGGTTCTACAGCTCTGCATCACAGTGCTAGCTGTGCCACCAGAGACTCTGGGTTCGAGCCCAGGCTCTGTCGCAACCGGCCGTGCCCGGGAGGGCCATGGGGCGACGCACAATTGGCCTAGTTCACAATCGTCCGGGTTAGGGGGGTTTGGCCGGTAGGGATATCCTTGTTTCATCGCGCACTAGCGACTCCTTTGGCAGGCCGGTGGCAGTGCACGCTGACCAGGTCGCTAGGTGTACGGTGTTTCCTCCAACACATTGGTGGATGGCTTCCGGGTTGGATGCGAGCTGTGTTAAGAAGCAGTGCGGCTTGGTTGGGTTGTATTTGGCTATATTTGGCTATTTGGGTTGTACATGGCTCTCAACCTTCGTCTCTCCCGAGCCCGTACGGGAGTTGTAGCGATGAGACAAGACAGTAACTACTAACAATTGGATACCACGAAATTTGGGAGAAAAAGGGGGTACATTTATTTTTATTTTTTAAAGGATCTACAGCTGCAACGTTGAGAGCATCCTGACAGGTTGCATCACTGTCTGGTACGGCAACTGCTCGGCCTCTGACCGCAAGGCATTACAGAGGGCAGTGTGTACGGCCCAGTACATCACTGGGGCTAAGCTGCCTGCCATCCAAGCCCTCTACACCAGGCGGTGTCAGAGGAAGGCCCTACAAATTGTCAAAGACCCCAGCCACTCCAGTCGTAGACTGTTCTCTCTGCTACCGCACGGCAAGCGGTACCGGAGCACCAAGTCTAGGACCAAAAGGATTCTCAACAGCTTTTACCTCCAAGACATAAGACTCCTGAACAGGTAATCAAATGGCTAGCGGTGCCCCCGCACATTGACTCTATACCGGTACCACCTGTATATAGCCTCGCTACTGTTATTTTCACTGTCATTTTAGTTTTTTATTTGATTTCTTTACTTATCTATTGTTTACCTAATACCTATGTTTTACTTAAAAATTGCACTGGTGGTTAGGGCTTGTAAGTAAGCATTTCAATGAAAGGTCTACACCTGTTGTGTTCGGCGCACATGACAAATAAACGATTTGGGCATGTTCCCAGGGAAGCAGTATATCATTCACTTCGGGATCGTCAGACTCGTTAAAGGAAAAAAAGGATTCTGCCAGTCCGTGGTGAGTAATCGCAGTCCTGATGTCCAGAAGTTATTTTCAGTCAAAAGAGACGGCAGCAGCAACATTATGTACAAAATAAGTAAAAAAATAAGATACAAACAACACAAAGAATTTAAAAAAAAAACACAATTGGTTAGGAATACGTAAAACGTCAGCCTTGTTCTCCGGCACCATCTTTCAACTATGTAGTGATGTTTATCATACAATTTGAATCTATCTAATTGAATAGAATCCACAGATTGTGAGTTGAAGATAACTACTTCTACTAAGAGTATTAGTATATCAGTAATTGACTGACCCGCTCTCTCCAGATCTCCCAACAATACTATTTCAAGGGTAAATTTTAGATAAATGTTTTTCAGCTATTTCTGAACCTGAGACTAGAAACAGGCTACCTGAGGGCAATACCAAAACAAATGGTCTATTGATTCTGTTATCCTCATAACAAAATCTGCATAGCTGTGATGATTCTATGCCACCAATATTCAACATTTTGTTGGTGGCAAGAATTCTGTACAATAATTGTAGCTGAAAAGCACGAAGTCTTGTATCTTGTGTCGTTTTATATATCAACTCGTACACCCTGTGCCATGGAATCAGTACATCAAAAATCTCTTCCCAACTATTTTGCAATCTGTATGGCAGAGCTGTCAACATCATGGTCCTCTAATGAAACTGGTATACTTTCCTATCTATGCTACTTTTATTCCTCTGCCAGTTTTGAGGCCTCCTGCCTCCTCCATTTTGGGGTAATTCTTTAATCAATTGGTTGTAATCTTTGATTGAGCAGACCTTCTGATAACTCCATGAAAGACATAACTCTACCATTCCAATTTACAATATCAATTAAATACAAAATACCCTTTTCAAACATATTTTCCATGAATACAGGTATTTTATCAACAAGCACATTTGAGTTCAGACATAATATTTGTTGTAATATTTGTTCTATCTTTTCAGGGGAATGGAATTGAAATTGTAGCCAGCTCTGCAATGCTTGTTTGAAAAAGAGAGATACAGTTAAAGTCGGAAGTTTACATACACTTAGGTTGGAGTCATTAAAACTTGTTTTTCAACCACTCCACACATTTCTTGTTAACAAACTATAGTTTTGGCAAGTTGGTTAGGACATCTACTTTGTGCATGACACACGTAATCTTTCCAACAATTGTTTACAGACAGATTATTTCACCTATAATTCCCTGTATAACAATTCCAGTGGGTCAGAAGTTTACATACAGTAAGTTGACTGTGCCTTTAAACAGCTTGGAAAATTCCAGAAAATTATGTCATGTCTTTAGAAGCTTCTGATAGGCTAATTGACATCATTTGAGTCAATTGGAGGTGTACCTGTGGATGTATTTCATGGCCTACCTCTTTGCTTGACTTCATGGGAAAATCAAAGGAAATCAGTCAAGACCTCCGAAAAAGATTTGTAGACCTCCACAAGTCTGGTTCATCCCTGGGAACAATTTCCAAACGCCTGAAGGTACCACGTTCATCTGCATAAACAATAGTACGCAAGTATAAACACCATGGGACCACGCAGCCATCATACCGCTCAGGAAGGAAACGCGTTCTTTGGTGCGAAAAGTGAAAATCAATCCCAGAGCAGCAAAGGACCTTGTAAAGGTGTTGGAGGAAACAGGTACAAAAGTATCAAAATCCACAGTATATCGAGTCCTATTACGACATAACCTGAAATGACACCTAGCAAGGAAGAAGCCACTGCTCAAAAACCTCCATAACAATCTAGACTACGGTTTGCAACTGCACATAGGAACAAAGATCGTACTTTTTGGAGAAATATAACTGTTTGGCCATAATGACAATCGTTATGTTTGGAGGAAAAAGAAAGATGCTTGCAGGCCAAAGAACACCATCCCAACCGTGAAGCACAGGGGGTGGCAGGATAATGTTGTGGGGGTGCTTTGCTGCAGGAGGGATTGTTGCACTTCACAAAATATATGGTATCATGAGGCAGGAAAATTATGTGGATATATTGAAGCAACATCTCAAGACATCAGTCAGGAAGTTAAAGATTGGTCGCAAATGGGTCTTCCAAATGGACAATGACCCCAAGCATACTTCCAAAGTTGTGGCATAATGGCTTAAGGACAATAAAGTCAAGGTATTAGAGTGGCCATCACAAAGCCCTGACCTCAATCCTATAGAATATTTGTGGGCAGAACTGAATAAGCATGTGCGAGCAAGGAGGCCTACAAACCTGACTCAGTTACACCAGCTCTGTCAGGAGGAATGGGCCAAAATTCACCCAACTTATTGTGGGAAGCTTGTGGAAGGCTACCCTAAATGTTTGACCCAAGTTAAACAATTTAAAGGCAATGCTACCAAATATTAATTGTGTTTATGTAAACGTATGACCCACAGGGAATGTGATGAATGAAATAAAAGCTGAAATAAATCATTCTCTCTACTATTATTCTGACATTTCACATTCTTAAAATAAAGAATGTGAACTGACCTAGAACTGACCTAAAACAGGAAATTGTTACTGGGATTAAATGCCAGGTATAGTGAAAAACTGAGCTTAAATGTATTTGGCTAAGGTGAGCTTTTCTTAGTAATCTACTTGAGAACCATTTAGGGTTCAAGTAAAACTTTTGGATAAGTGAAGCTTTTCGAGAGAGGTTTAGTGCTTTTAGATTTAATAATCTCAACCCACCTAATTCATATTCATTATATAGATAGGTATGCTTTATCTTGTCTAGTTTAGCATCCCAGATAAATGGAAATATTTTTTGCTCATATGATTTGAAAAACGAATCATCAGGAGTAGGCAGTGCCATAAGTAAGTGAGTAAACTGAGAGTTAATCAGGGGGAGTTAATCAGGGCAATTTTCCCATACATATTTTGTCTATTTTTACAAGGTTTCTATTGAAATTCATTGTGGAGAGCTTATTTATATATTTTGTAATATGAATACCAAGTATGTCTACTTCACCATCAGCCCATTTTAAACTGCAGGGTAATGTAAAAGTAGTACTTTTTAAAAGATCCAATACTTAATATTGTACTCTTAACATAATTCATTTTTAGTCCAGAGAATCCAGAAAAGTAATCAGCATACATGGATACGATTGTTTTTAAGTATTGGATTTTTAATCCTCTAATGTTTCTATTTGATCTGATTTTAATAGCTAGCATTTCGATGGCCATAACAAATAGATATGGTGACAGCGGACACCCTTGTCTAACTCCTCTTGACAATTCAAAACTTTCTGAGAACAACCCCGCTATACACTACATTTAGCCATTTTATAAAAGAATCACCGAAATTGAAAAAATCCAGGCATTTATAAATAAAATCCAGTCTTACTTTATCATAGGCATTTTCAAAATCCACCATAAATACCAGGTCTGGCTTCTTAGATGTTTCCTGTGGTTCTATTATTTCTAGTAGTTTATCGTATATTATCTCCAATGTTGGTTGAAGATGGTTGAAGATATCCCTATAGTGGTGTGGGGGCTGTGCTTTGGCAAAGTGGGTGGGGTTATATCCACCCTGTCCGGGGGTGTCCTCGGATGGGGCCACAGTGTCTCCTGACCCCTCCTGTCTCAGCCTCCAGTATTTATGCTGCAGTAGTTTATGTGTCGGGGGGGCTAGGGTCAGTTTGTTATATCTGGAGTACTTCTCATGTCCTATTCGGTGTCCTGTGTGCTCTCTCTAATTCTCTCTTTCTTTCTCTCTCTCGGAGGACCCGAGCCCTAGGACCATGCCTCAGGACTACCTGACATGATGACTCCTTGCTGTCCCCAGTCCACCTGACCGTGCTGCTGCTCCAGTTTCAACTGTTCTGCCTTATTATTATTGGACCATGCTGGTCATTTATGAACATTTGAACATCTTGGCCATGTTCTGTTATAATCTCCACCCGGCACAGCCAGAAGAGGACTGGCCACCCCACATATCCTGGTTCCTCTCTAGGTTTCTTCCTAGGTTTTGGCCTTTCTAGGGAGTTTTTCCTAGCCACCGTGCTTCTACACCTGCATTGCTTGCTGTTTGGGGTTTTAGGCTGGGTTTCTGTACAGCACTTTGAGATATCAGCTGATGTACGAAGGGCTATATAAATACATTTGATTTGATTTTGAATTCATTTGTAAAATGTCAAAAGACATAATGCCACTTTGACATGATGGGGTATTGTGTAGTATGCCAGCGACACAACATCTCTATGTAATCCATTTTAAATTCAGGCTGTAACACAACAAAATGTAGAAAAAGTCAAGGGGTGTGAATACTAGGCAGCGTAGAAGAAAATGTGCTTGTTTTTGTTGACAGTGCTAAAACACAAGGACTGAGACTATTTTACAAACAGAAAAAACACCAAATGAATGTACAAACAACATGCAAAGGTCAGCTTCAGACAGTAGATCATTGACATTATACAACATTGGAAAGGCAGACGAGTGCCTATTTGATGCATGTTGTTGTGTCTCAGAAAAAGGACAGGTGTCCACTATAAGCCATGCCCCCATAAAATGTATTATGTCGTACCATTTGTGTATACTGCATTAATGAAATAACCAGAGTTTATTGCCTAAAAGTCCCATTGTTGTCCTAATATTGATAAAGGCCTCCACACTCTGCCACAGAGGTTGTGTCCCAAATGTCACCATATTCCCTATACTGCAGTACTTTTGAGCAGGGCCCATACGGAGTAGGGTGCCATTTGGGACACATACAAAGTTAATTAACTTTCCTAGGAGGACACTTGCCTTGGACTTCATGGTTGCTAATAATAATGTATATTTTTGACCCTGAGGAGAATATATCACTTCAATTGTCCCTATTCAATATACAATCAACTGATGGTGTCATTGTATCTACAAGTGTCATTCGGTGGTCTTGAGAGCACTTACATTAAATGGCTCTTTGCCAAACAGCCCTTCAGCGCTCGCTGTTCAATTGCACTGTCAAAGGGAGAATTACCTGCAGAGGACACGACATTTGGCTAATGTCTGCATTAAAAAAGCACATCTTTGCAAAATGAAGTACCGGTAGAATAATCGCTGTATCTGCATATGCTGAAAAAGGAACGTTTCTCGAAAGTGTTGTCAATTCTGCCTAATTGAGGGGCACGTGGCTAACTTATGCTTCAGGAAAGTGTGTGTGTCTGTGTGTTGGGGGGGGGTTCGAGGAAAGGTTACAATGGGTGTGATAGGGGCCAGCTGTAGTGCTGAGCTGTGTGCTTGAGGGGAGGGAGGGTGTGTGTGTAAGGGGGAGGAATCTCTCACACTTTTTGTCCCGGGCCATCTGCTCAGGGTTTCATAATGGGGCGTGTGGCGGTGTGAGGGGGTATAAGGGGGGTGGAGGGGTCAGAGAATGGTAGAGGGCTACATTCCGTCACCTTAAAGCCATGCGACAGCCAGCACCTCAGCTGCTCGCCTTGAGCCCAGGCTATAGGGGCTGAGCCCTGGGGCTGTGACATGAAGAGGGAGATTTACAGTGCCCAAGTGACCTCGCATAAATGACTCCATTTCCCTAATCAGTCTAATTGGTTTATCAGCCATTTTAGTTTCTGTAGTTGATTAGAACGGGGAAATGGGAAACAACTAGCCTGGGTTCAGACGTGTGGCATGACAGCACTGACAAAGCAGCTTGCTTCTAGAGAAGTCTATTTTCTTAGAATGGGTGCTTGTGGTGAGTTTTTTTAAAATGATATATAAATGAGATATGCTATAGATGAGAGAAGACTGGCAATTTAGTCAACAGCTCTTCTGCAGCCCCCAAATAAGCTGAACTAGCACTCAGTCTCCCAATAGATCACATGTTTATTGGTCATTGTTATCAGGGCAGGAAGAACTCACTTCCCACTTCACGTTTTTCTCCAATGACCCAAAATGGAAACAAAATCAAGAAGTTTGTTTATATAATGAGAGGGTCTATAGCAGGGCTGCCCCTTCCTGGAGATCTACTGTCCTGTAGGTTTTCAGTCCGACCCTAATTAAGCATATCTGATTCAGCTAGTTAAGGTATTGTTGAGCAGCTAATTAATAGAATCAGGTGTGTTAAATTAGGGTTGGACTGAAAACCCACAGGACGGTAGATCTCCAGGAAGAGGGTTGGGCAGCCCTGGTCTACAGGGACATATGACAGAGGACGATCAACTTAATCAGCAGCTGTTTCAATCAACGGTACACGGGACTTTCACCAAGCACGGCACAGCATATATTCAACAGAAATCTCAAAACAGCAGACCCAAAATGATACATGCATGTGCACGTCCTTCGAAATGAAACTCAACACTAAGCAAACAATCTTTCCCATTCAGCTAAGTGGCACTTTAGTCATGGTTCGCTCTCCCTCTTTGGGCGAGAGTGAGTGTATAAATGTGTGTGAGTGGTATTGACCCCACGAGCAGATGGGCCTCTCGAAACTGCTCGGCGCAGCCCGCACACTGGGTCATGCTGGAGAATGGTGTGGGAGTATGTGTGTGTCAGTAGACCATCTGACACCGCCCACAAATGGTCCGCTCTCTGTGGTCTGTGCTTTACATGTGAATGCAACAAATGGAGTGCAATCAGGGAATGGAGTTAATTATTGAGATGGTGTGCGAATACAGATATTTCATATGATAATCAGGCAGTTGGTCTGATGAACACATGACGTTTATTAGGTTCATCCATTTAGTACCGGGTCAAAGCCTCCGTTGCCTCCAGAACAGCCTGAATTATTCTGGCAAACAGTCCGTTCCATGTCATCCCAAAGATGCTCTTTTGAGTTGAGGTTTGGGGACTGCGCAGACCACTCAAGTAAACTGAATTCACTGACATGTTTCTGGCAATGTTTTTCTACTCCTCAATTGTCCAGTGTTGGTGATCACATGCCCACTGGAGCCGATTCTTCTTGTTTTTAGCTTATAGCAGTGGAACCTGGAGTGGTCATCTGCTGCAATTGCCCATCTGTGACAAGGACCAACGAGTTGTGCGTTCCGAGATGCCGTTCTGCACACCACTGTTGTACTGTGCCGGTAATTGTCTGTTTATGGCCCGCCTGTTAGCTTGCATGATTCTTGCCATTCTCCTTCGAAGTCTGTCATAAACAAGCTGTTTTTTTCGGCCACAGGACTGCCGCTGACTGGATGTTTTTGTTTGTCACACTATTCTCGGTAAACCCTAGACACGGTCTTGCGTGAAAAGCCCAGGAGGGTGGCCGTTTCTGAGATACTGGATCTGGAGAGCCTGGCTGCAACGATCATACCACGCTCAAAGTCACTTTGGTCACTCGTTTTTCCCATTCTAACGTTCAAACAAACAGTAACTGAATGCCTCGATGCCAGGTTTATATTTAACAAGCCACAGCCCTGTGACTCACTGTCTGTAGTGATCCATTTTCATGAACGGGGTGGTGTACCAAATAAACTGGCAGGTGAATGCACAGTGCATTCGGAAAATATTCAGACTCCTTGACTTTTCAATGTAATACATTTTGAATTCCGGCTGTAACAACATGTGGAATAAGTCAAGGGGTATGAATAGTTTCTGAATATAGTTACAGTGCATTTGGAAAGTATTCAGACCCCTTTACTTTTTCCATATTTTGTTAAGCTACGGCATTATTCTGAAATTGATTAAAATGTTTTTTTTTTAACTCATCAATCTACACACAATACCCCATAATGACAAAGCAAAAACAGGTAATTAGAAATTTGTACACATTTTTATATATAAAAAACAACTGTAATATCATATTTACATAAGTGTTCAGACCCTTTACTCAGTACTTTGTTGAAGAATCTTTGGCAGCAATTACAGCCTTGAGTCTTCTTGGGTATGACGCTACAAGCTTGGCACACCTGTATTTGGGGAGTTTGTCCCATTCTTCTCTGCAGATCCTCTCGAGCTCTGTCAGGTTGGATGAAGAGCGTTGCTGCACAGCTATTTTCAGGTCTCTCCAGAGATGTACGGGCTCTGGCTGAGCCACTCAAGGTCATTGAGAGACTTGTCCCGAAGCCACTCCTGCATTCTCGGCTGTGTGCTTAGGGTCGTTGTCCTGTTGGAAGGTGAACCTTCGCCCCAGTATGAGGTCCTGAGCGCTCTGGTTTACATCAAAGATCTCTCTGTACTTTGCTCCGTTCATCTTTCCTTCCAGGTCCCTGCCACTGAAAATCATCCCCACAACGTGATGGTGCCACCACCATGCTTCATCGTAGGGATGGTGCCAGGTTTCCTCCAGACGTGACGTTTGGCATTCAGGCCAAAGAGTTCCATCTTGGTTTCATCAGACCAGATAATCTTGTTTCTCATGGTCTGAGTCTTTTAGGTGCATTTTGCCATCTCCAAGCAGGCTGTCATGTGCCTTTTACTGAGGAGTGGCCTCCATCTGGCCACTCTACCATAATGGCTTGGTTGGTGGAGTGCTGCAGAGATGGTTGTTCTCCCATCTCCACAGAGGAACTCTGTCTGAGTGAGCATCGGGTTCTTGGTCACCTCCCTGACCAAGGCCCTTCTCCCCTGATTGCTCAGTTTGGCCGGGCGGACAGCTCTAGGAAAAGAAGTGGTGGTTCCAAACTTCTACCATATAAGAATGATGGAGGCCACTGTGTTCTTGGGGACCATCACTGCTGCAGACATTTTTTGGTACCCTTCCCCAGATCTGTGCCTCACACACTGTTGCTGGTATTTTGGCCCATTCCTTCATGCAGATCTCCTCTAGAGCAGGGATGTTTTGGGGCTGTTGCTGGGCAACACGGACTTTCAACTCCCTCCAAAAATGTTCTATGGCGTTGAGATCTGGAGACTGGCTAGGCCACTCCAGGACCTTGAAATGCTTCTTACGGAGCCACTCCTTCGTTGCCCGGGCGGTGTTTGGGATCATTGTCATGCTGAAAGACCCAGCCACGTTTCATCTTCAATGCCCTTGCTGATGGAAGGAGGTTTTCACTCAAAATCTCACGATACATGGTCCCATTCATTCTTTCCTTTACACGGATCAGTCGTCCTGGTCCCTTTGCAGAAAAACAGCCCCAAAGCATGATGTTTCCACCCCCATGCTTCACAGTAGGTATGGTGTTCTTTGGATGCAACTCAGCATTCTTTGTCCTCCAAACACGACGAGTTGAGTTTTTACCAAAAAGTTATATTTTGGTTTCATCTGATCATATGACATTCTCCCAATCTTCTTCTGGATCATCCAAATGCTCTCTAGCAAACTTCAGACGGGCCTGGACATGTTCTGGCTTAAGCCGGGGGACACGTCTGGCACTGCAGGATTTGAGTCCCTGGCGGCGCAGTGTGTAGGCTTTGTTACTTTGGTCCCAGCTCTCTGCAGGTCATTCACTAGGTCCCCCCGTGTGGTTCTGGGAATCTTGTGATCATTTTGACCCCACGGGGTGAGATCTTGCGTTGAGCCCCAGATCGAGGGAGATAATCAGTGGTCTTGTATGTCTTCCATTTCCTAATAATTGCTCCCACAGTTGATTTCTTCAAACCAAGCTGCTTACCTATTGCAGATTCAGTCTTTCCAGCCTGGTGCAGGTCTACAATTTTGTTTCTGGTGTCCTTTGACAGCTCTTTGGTCTTGGCCATAGTGGAGTTTGGAGTGTGACTGAGGTTGTGGACAGGTGTCTTTTATACTGATAACAAGTTCAAACAGGTGCCATTAATACAGGTAACGAGTGGAGGACAGAGGAGCCTCTTAAAGAAGTTGTTACAGGTCTGTGAGAGCCAGAAATCTTGCTTGTTTGTAGGTGACCAAATACTTATTTTCCACCATAATTTGCAAATAAATTCATTAAAAATCCTACAATGTGATTTTCTGGATTTTTTTGCCCTCATTTTGTCTGTCATAGTTGAAGTGTACCTATGATGACAATTACAGGCCTCTCTCATCTTTTTAAGTTGGAGAACTTGCACAATTGGTGGCTGACTAAATACTTTTTAGCCCCACTGTACATATTCTTATTCCATCCCTTTAGATTTGTGTGTATTAGGTAGTTGTTAGGGAATTGTTAATTACTTGTTAGATATTACTGCACTGTCAGAACTAGAAGCACAAGCGTTTCGCTACACTCGCATTAACATCTGCTAACCATGTGTATGTGACCAATACATTTTTTATATCAGATACAGTCAAGGTGATGGAAGGATTGTTCATCACAGCACATACATTTAGGGTGATGGACGGGGATGTCTATTTTCCTTTCCCTTACCACACAAAGGGCTGTCTATATAAAGCCAATACTTATAATCTGATTAGAAAGTGTCTTGTCATGAAGCAAATGCAGGGAGATCTGTTTTTTTGGGGGGAGGGCTTGGTTTACTGGAGTGTGTTACCCAATGGTTCATCAAAAAAACAAGTACTCTTTCCTTAGAATTCTTACCATGGGACATTCAGATGGAAATTCACAAACACAACTAATCTTGAATTATGTGATTCTAGGACTTTCCTGTGAATGCAAATAATTGCCTAACCACAATACAAAATACATTTTTCCAGACAGAATACCTAACAATTCCTGGGGCTGTATTCATAAATCGTCACAGGAGTGCTGATTTAGGATTGGATTTGCCTATTATATCATAATGAATGAGACTACATGGACAGGAGGGACCTGATCCTAGATCAGCACTCCTACGTTGAGGCACATGAATACTGCCGCTGAAATAACGAGGTGTACTCTACTTTTGTCAGCCCTTAAGAGTTTACAGAGTGCTCCATATTGTGTGATGTAGCCTATAGGAGACTGGGGCACCACCAGCTGTCTCTCTCATTGTGATGGTTTTGTGCTGCTATCCCATCAAAACCACCCCAGTCACGTGACTCTCTTTGTCCTGTCTCCACGTTAGCCTTGCAGGAGAGGAGCAGCAGCCACAAGAGGCAACAGCTGTTGAATAGGGACCAGTGGTCTGCTTCCCATAGAGCTGCTGCACCTTGCAAGTCACTATCAAGATGGATGAGAACAACCCCCATTTTCTTAGCAGACGAGTTTCCTGCTCAGGGATGACAGCTTACTTCCTAAATGAGTCCCCCCACTTATTTTGAATTCAGGTCAAACATGCAGTTTGTTAGAGTAGACCCAATCCTATCACTCCACGGTGCGGGTTTGACTGAACGCCGGCCTTACCAAAAATGGATTGAGAATCAGCAGACAAACACATGCAAAAGTAACGAGGTTTAATTCAAATAAAACCATGCACAGGTCACCTTCACCCAGATTCACACCCGTTATGAAATAAACAACTAAGGCCATACGTTGCAGTCAGTGAGCCCACTGTATGCAATGACCTCTGAGTAAACAGGTCAACCCTAAAGACAAAACAAAAACTCATTCTCCACATAGGAGGCCACAGTAATGTGGTGAACCTGAAAAAAGGTGCAAAGCACAAGAGATGAGCATTTCAAACCCCATGTACTTTAAGAGAAACCAAGAGAACCTTTATTCCCCCCCCCCCCAATCCCATGTACCGTACACGTGCCAAGGCCGATAAATTCACATATTCGGGATCAAAAAGCTGGTTACTCAGTTTGAGACCAAAGCTATCCTGAAAGACAAAAAAAAAAAAGTTTTTTTTTTATAAGGGGGGGGGGGGGGGGGGGGGGCAATGTTTATTTATTAGCTTTCTGAAACACACTGGCAAGACTATGCTGTAGATCCCAAACCACTGCCCTTGACAAGTCCAACTGGGGGAGCAAAATCCTTGCAGCAAAATTAAGAGCCAAACAGTGAAAACTTTATCGGCCACATTGCGATGGGGGCACAAGTCTATTTTTCTTTTGTGGAGCAGCAAGTCATCTTGATTTCCACCCTTGTTATACCTACAGTACAAAGTAAATGCCATCATCCTTGGTTGAAGAACCCAGCACACACATAAGATAGGTACACTCAATAAGATCATTTATGTTATTTTACAATCTGGATGTAGAACACAAAGATAAAAAAAAAAAATGAAGTAATTTGTATCAATGTCTGGTCTGCACAGTGGTGAGCATTGGGTGTCAGGGTAGGGTATGGGTGGAGTCCACCTGTGCAACCATCTCTCTGTCCAACGAGAAGGTCTCGAGAGACAAAGTGGCCATGACTTAGGACAAAGGGGAAGGGGCCTGGCAAAAAGAGCTTACGTGAGGTTACAGAGGTTTCAAGAGTCTCTGAAAAATAAGAGGGGTACATGTACGCTGCATGTGCAGATTTGTGTGCATGTGAGGAATCGTTGAATCATTATGTGCATGTATTGAATGTGTATATTTATTTGTGTGTTGGATGAAGGGAGAGTGAAGGAGAGTTGAGATAGCAGGGCTAGTCAGGGTCAGGGGACTCAGTTGCTGAATAGCTGGCCTTCGGGGGGCTGGGGGAGCTTCATGTTCTCTTTGCACATCATGAGCCGCCGGAGCTCCTGCAGCACCACACGGATGCTGTACGAG
The DNA here is from genome assembly GCF_045791955.1 of Oncorhynchus clarkii lewisi. Classification (NCBI taxonomy): domain Eukaryota; kingdom Metazoa; phylum Chordata; class Actinopteri; order Salmoniformes; family Salmonidae; genus Oncorhynchus; species Oncorhynchus clarkii. Next base: position 26,037,328 of record NC_092163.1, on the reverse strand, counting down.
TTCTGCCACTTGGCCAGTGCCGCCACTGCCCGCGTGTCCACCTGAGAATGGGAGGTTACATACGTGTGAGGCTCAAAACTTACACAGCTAAACGAGAAAATGTCCCCTTTTCAGGACCCTGTCTTTCAAAGATAATTGGTAAAAATCCACAGAACTTCACAAATCTTCATTGTAAAGGGTTCAAACACTGTTTCCCATGCTTGTTCAATGACCCATAAACAATTAATGAACACGCACCTGTGGAACGGTTGTTAATACACTAACAGCTTACAGACGGTAGACAATTAAGGTCACAGTTATGAAAACGTAGGACACTAAAGAGGCCTTTCTTGCTGTCCCTCTGAAAAACACCAAAAGAAAGATGCCCAGGGTATCTACTCATCTGCATGAACGTGTCTTAGGCATGCTGCAAGGAGGCATGCAGATGTGGCCAGGGCAATAAATTCCAATGTCCGTACTATGAGTCACCTAAGACAGTGCTACAGGGAGACAGACAGCTGCGTCCTCACAGTGGTAAAACTTGTAACACCTGCACAGGATCGGTACATCCGAACATCACACCTGCAGGACTGGTACAGGATGGCAACAACTGCTCGGGTTACACGCACAATCCCCCCATCAGTGCTCAGACTGTCTGCAATAGGCTGAGAGGTTGGACTGACTGCTTGTAGGCCTGTTGTAAGGCAGGTTCTCACCAGACATCACCGGCAACAACATCACCTATGGGCACAAACCCACCGTCGCTGGACCAGACAGGACTGGCAAAAAGTGCTCTTCTCTGACAAGTCGCAGTTGTCTCACCAGGGGTGATGGTCGGATTTGCGTTTATCGTCAAAGGAATGAGCGTTTAACCGAGGCCTGTACTCTGGAGCGGGATCGATTTGGAGGTAGAGGGTCCGTCATGATCTGGGGCGTTGTGTTACAGCATCATCGGACTGAGCTTGTTGTCAAAGCAAGGAAATCTCAACGCTGTGCGTAACAGGGAAGACATCCTCTTCCCTCATGTGGTACCCTTCCTGCAGGCTCATCCTGACATGACCATCCAGCATGACAATGCCAGCAGCCATACTGCTCGTATCGGAGGATCGGAGGATACGGTTTCGGGCCATTCCCCCCCAGAAATGTCCGGGAACTTGCAAGTGCCTTGGTGGAAGAGTGGTGTAGGCCACGAGGAGATGCACTGCAGTACTTTGTTCAAGGACACATTATTCAATTTCTGTGGAACTTGTTGAGTTTATGTCTCTGTTGTTGAATCTTGTTATGTTCATACAAATATGTACACGTTAAGTTTGCTGAAAATAAACGCAGTTGACAGTGAGAGGACATTTATTTTTTTTGCTGAGTTTATATGCAGACATCACTTGGAAAGGACATAGCCTCTGTTTTAGAAAATTGTGTTTCAAAGCTTGGCTTATTTTAAAATGTGGCTGATTGGTGACTTTAGCTGAGACAAAAGTTCCCTCAATACAAACAATCCCAATTCCTGGACTAAAAACATGTTCAGTTTAAAGTGCGTTTTAGTCTAGGAGTAGGGTAAATAGGGTAAATCTGGTTACCTACAGTCCTACGTCTGTAGGTAATGAATCAGATGTGCTTCGCTAGCTGTAGGCTGAAGTCTTTCATGCTACACACTCAAATACAAAGGTTGCTTTTGATTTGTGGTAATTGATCCAACCCGAACAGGAAATGTATGACTTGGGACTTACCACACCATTTGAGTTGTGTACGCCATTCAGATTGATCTTGGTCACGAATCGGACAAAAGGGGGAGACTCTGGGTATCTGGGTCCACATTCTACCTTTAGACTGTACATCCTGTTCTCGTAGATTGTCTGGTAGAAAGACATCAGAAAAAAGGCAAGATTTAAGTCTTGAAATAGGTTTCAGCTCAAGATAAAGACTGCATGGTCGTGGGTAACTGTCTTGGTTATAATCAGCGGTGCTCTATGATAATAAGTTTGTTGTAGGCCTATGTTTGTGCTGCTGCATATCCGTTTGGCCATCCCAGTAGAATTAGAATGTTCCCATTCAATTTCAATGCTGTCCCACTTACGGTTTGTGGGCTTTGCCTCCACTGGGTGAAAGGTGATTTATGCTATGTTTATGCTCACAAGCAACGTCAACAAAAACACATCATACTTCATAAGCTAGCCATTACTCAAGAACTAGCTACATGTGCATGGTTAAGAGCTGGCCTGCTGTGTTGTGTGCATTCATTTAGCTGTGGCGCCAAACTCATTGCCACCACTTCAAAAATAAGTTAATTTTTTGGGGAACATAGTATTTCTACCAAACATACTCTCAATAAAGTTGTTATGCACATCCACTTTTCCTTTGTAAATAGATCTGTCTTACAACGGTGTTGTTCCCAAGGTTATTTTGCTCGTTGTTCCACTGGCAGCCAAATCTGCTGTTGAGCAAAAATACAACTCCTCTCTTCCAATGAGCTAAATGTGTGTATGTGACCAATAAAATTTGATAGGAATTAAGGAAACCAGGCCGGAGTAAACAAGGATTTGTATGTGGCGTTGTTTGGTGTGCGTTTGAGCCCTCCCACCCTGGGAAGCCCTATGGTGTGTGTGTGTGTGGTGTTAGCTTTTTTTCTTACCCTGGGAGGCCCTATGATCATGCCTGTCCAGCGAGTCAGCATTATGTCCTCATCGTCCTCCAGTCCCCAACTCACCGTCCCGTCTCCAACGCCTTTCTGGCCCTCTTCCAGCTCCTCCAGCAGCCGGAAGTTACGGGGTACTTTGACGCCTTTTTAAACAGAAAAGGTTCAAAGCAGACATTTTTCAACCACACGTGCCTAGTAGCTACTGCACACAAACAAGGGTGCCATGTTTACTCAATTGGTTCTATTGAATTACGCATTAAAAAAAAAAAAGTCAATCGTGACGCAAGACTGAACATAGTAGTCATTTTAATAAAAATGTCCATTCCTTACCATAAGCTTTCAATTTGGCCCTAATGCCAAACATCAGATTTTGGCAGGTCTACTAATTATGCAGTCCTTTCATCCAATTTCAGGCACACATGTAAGTATGTATTTCGATAGTGATGAATTTAAAACCCACAACCCTCAGCTAATCAAATACATTATAGTAGAAGCCATGTAATGTCAAAGGTCCAATGCAGACATGATCTAAATATCAAATAAATTCTGGGTAACAATTAAGTAGCTTTTTTTTGAGCATTTTCCATTAAAAATGCTCAAAAAACAAACAAAAAAAAAACCTCTTCTTAGCGAAGGACAATTTCTTAAGCAAGAATTTTGCTAGGACTGTTGGAGTGGTCTGAGGAGAAAGGTGCAACTGCAGCCCGCAATTCGGGGCGTTCCTGCATATGTGCATTCCTGCATTAGCAGGAACCCCTCTTTATACTTATATTGGTTCATTTTTAAGCTATGACTCCAGTACATATGCAGGAAGCAGGGGCACTCCAGTACAGTAAATGGCGGTAATGCACCATAACATTGGATACCAATCGCCGTTAAACCGCACAGAAGAGAAAGGGGGCGACAATGGTGGCTAGTAAAAAACAGAGTGTCCTTTGCCCCCACCTGTCGGGCACCTTTTTCCGGCAGTTATTTTAACATTGGCGAGGTCAGGTGTTCGGCAGGCTGGAATGAAGGACACGGCGTGCTAGCTTAGACAGCTAGTCCTAAGGAGGAGTCTGGTACAGAGCAGGCAGGAGCGACACTGTGCTAGCTAACTTTCAAGCTAGCTAGCACAGTGTCAACTGGTCAATCTCCAAGGCATTCCTAGTTGATCAAACATTTCAGTAAAAACCCACTAAATATTTTTTTTTGTCTCGCGTTGTTGGCGGTAGGTGCACCCAATTCAGCTGCCCTGCATGCCGGGTAGGCCAAGTATTCCCATTTTGAACTATTTGAGGTGTCTGAAGGACAAACTGCCATCCCGACAGGTCGGAAAGCAAATCAAATCAAGACTGACCAGGCACTATCAGCCCAGTAAAATCAAAATAGCAAATTATTTCACATTTATGGTCACTCAACTGTGCCTCAAGCAACCGATCCATTACCGGTGCAATCATATAGCCTACCTCAAAGAAGAACAATGTTTTGGCAGGACAATTCAAGCAAAGCCAATATGCGATGATAATGTATTGGGGCCTAAACTCCACTGCTACAGTGCTGTTTTTCATGATGTTGCGTGGGCTTATGTTTAAGTTATGAAAAAAAAGGGGGAAAAGCTATAGATCTGCTTGCTTTTTAACAAAGTGATTTTGACATAGAAAGGGTTGGTGACCACCGTCGTACACTAATAGGGCATTAAAATCATTTACATTTAAAATAATTTTCACAGTATTATACGAACCTCCGTGTGGAAATATAAAATACAGGAAATCACGTTGACGGCACTGGGCCTTTAACTAGCTATCCCTTATTAATCAACTATTCATGCACCTCAATATGACACGTGCAATTGCCTGTAGCTATACATTTCTCAGGTTATGGGTGTGTACCATGGGGGTGTAATCATTAGTCACTAAAACGAGAGTTTATATGAGTCAAATTCAGGTAGGTATCTCGGTTTCGTTTGTTTCCGTTTAAGACACGTTTTGCAACATTATTAGCGTAATGAATAGCCTGGTGTGTACCAAAGTTAATGACCAGTTTACAAAACTAGCTAACGTTAGCTAGCATCAACGTATCCAAAATAGTTCAATACTCAATGCTGATTAAAATGAACATTTCACTCAACTAACCGCTGATATGAAGTAGGATAAATCTATTCTGAAAGATTCCAGCGATATAGTTAGCTTAGTTATTCTAAACATGTATGCTAGTTAACTAGTTCTGTTTCTCGCTTTGCAAATTGTGTCGGTTAGGCTAGAGTCGTTAGCTAGCTTGCTAACGTTAGCTCTGCAGAAACATGACGCTGCAGTTGAATAGGCTACCTAACGTTAGCTACATGCGCAGATGGCTAAACAACCACAATACATTCACCAATAGTCAATTATGACGAGAACATCGTTTATGGTTTATGGCAGAATCAAGTCATGTTTTAAAAGCACATGAGTTGGTCAAAAACAGAAAAATAACCGAAGAGCCAGCTAAACTAACGTTAGTTAGCGCGCAATACTGGCTGAGCTAACACCCACATTAATTTAACATTAATAAACATGCTGTCTGGGGAAATGTGGAGTTTTTTTAGATGAATGGGTCATATTGGAAGGTAAAATAAACCACTATTATAGTAAACGTAAAATAATAGCTTATCAAATGAATATCACAAATGTGTGAACGGGGAATTACTTTACCTGATCCGGCGGCGGCCGCCATTTTTATCGTTGAATAGCGGGGACGCGCACGTTTAAGTGCGTCAGTGCAAATCAAGTGTTCTGGGGTGTAAATCAGTCCGCCTATTCTGTTGCAAAACGTTTCTTAAACGGAAGGAAACGTGGCGGGACCTACCTGAATTTGTCCAATAGAAACTCGTTGTGCAGCTGTTTTTGGCGGAATGAATACACCACTGTTTGAGCATTATTTTTGTGTGGAGTCGACTGTCAAAATAAAACTAAATTCACATTACCACTAAAAACGACCATAAATGACGTATGACGTCACCATAGTCATGTGGATATGAATCAGTCTTCATTAGTTACTAACATGGCTTGTTTCAGCTGGTGCCAAAGGTATGAGATCAGCGTCTCAAATGGCACCCTATACCGTACACAATGCACTAGCGTTGACCCCTTTTTTTTTTTTTTATGCTGCAAAAAAAATATTTTAGCTGCAAATGTGTACAAGACAGCCTACAGTTGAAGTCGGAAGTTACATACACCTTAACCAAATACATTTAAACACAGTTTTTCACAATTCCTGACATTTAATCAGACTAAAAATGTCCGGTTTTAGGTCAGTTAGGATCCCCACTTTATTTTAAGAATGTGAAATGTCAGAATAATAGTAGAGTGATTTATTTCAGCTTTTATTTTTCTTTCATCACATTCCCAGTGGGTCAGAAGTTTACATACACTCAATTACTATTTGGTAGCATTGCCTTTGAACTGTTTAACTTGGGTCAAATGCTTTGGGTAGCCTTCCACAAGCTTCCCAACATAAGTTGGGTGAATTTTGGCCCATTCCTCCTGACAATCCTGATGTAACTGAATCAGGTTTGTAGGCCTCCTCGCACACACTTTTTCAGTTCTGCCCACAAATGTTCTATAGGATTGAGGTCAGGGCTTTGCGATGGCCACTCCAAGACCTTGACTTTGTTGTCATTAAGCCATTTTGCCACAACTTTGGAAGTATGCTTGGGTTCATTGTCCAAGCTTTAACTGATTTAACTGATTGATGCTGCTTCAATACATCCACATAATTGTCTTTCCTCATGATGCCATCTATTTTGTGAAGTGCACCAGTCTCTCCTGCAGCAAAGCACACCCACAACATGCTGCATGGTTGGGATGGTGTTCTTCGGCTTGCAAGCCTCCCCCTTTTCCTTCATTATGGACAAAAAGTTATATTTTTGTTTCATCAGACCAGAGGACATTTCTCCAAAAATATGATCTTTGTCCCCATGTAAACCGTAGTCTGGCTTTTTTTATGGCGGTTTTGGAGCAGTGGCTTCTTCCTTGTTGAGCAGCCTTTCAGGTTATGTTGATATAGGACTTGTTTTACTGTGGATATAGATACTTTTGTACCTGTTTCCTCCAGCATCTTCCCACCAAAATATGTTCATCTCTAAGAGACAGAACGCGTCTCCTTCCTGAGCAGTATGACGGCTGCGTGGTCCCATGGTGTTTATACTTGCGTACTATTGTTTGTACAGATGAACGTGGTATCTTCAGTCGTGTGAATTTTTTTTTTCTGAGGTCTTGGCTGATTTCTTTTGATTTTCCCATGATGTCAAGCAAAGAGGCACTGTGTTTGAAGGTAGGCATTGAAATACATCCACAGGTACACCTCCAATTGACTCAACTGATTTCAATTAGCCTATCAGAAGCTTCTAAAGCCATGACATCATTTTCTGGAATTTTCCAAGCTGTTTAAAGGCACAGTCAACTTAGTGTTTGTAAACTTCTGACCCACTAGAATTGTGATACAGTGAATTATAAGTGAAATAATCTGTCTGTAAGAAATGGTTGGAAACATTACTTGTGTCATGCTCAAAGTAGATGTCCTAACCGACTTGCCAAAACAATAGTTTTTTAACAAGAAATGTTTGGAGTGGTTGAAAAACAAATTTTAATGACTCCAACCTAAGTGTATGTAAACATCCGACTGTAACTAATAATACAACCTTGATATGTATTTGGGACTTAAACCAGGTTATTTCACCTAATCGACTTGACAACTATTGTGCACCTAGTGTCCACATTCTTTTAAAAGCAAAAGTAGCCTACATGTTGATTGAAGAATGCAGATGCATTTAACTGACATTTGACTTTTGCCAATGTCACGAAACATGTCGGCCATCTGGCAGCCTATTCCATCTTGTTATAAAGGCAGCTCTGCCTTGAGGGCACAAACAAATGTGAATGGTTGCATTTAGGCAATACATGTGATTGGTTAAGTTAAAGGCAAGTAGGGGTGGGTTAGCCCAGTCATTGGTTATTGACATGGCTTGTTTCTGCTGGTGCAAAAAGGTATGAAATCAGGTCATTTAATCGATAAACAGTAATATTTGTCTCTTAGACCTAGTTGTAAGAAGAAAAGTAAAAGTACATTCTAATTGACGAATACATAAAAAGTGTTATTTGAGGTTTAGAAAAGACAGCTAAGTTCCTCTAACTTAGACCTACCCATTCCTATTATTATGACCCACCCCACCATTTTTTTCTCTACATTGGTTGGGGATCGGGGAAAAAAGTATTTAGCACTAACACATTTTCTTGTCAACAGAAAAAACGACTGAAAGCCAACGGAATGGAATGCCTCAGCCAACTCTGACCCCTCACCCTCTGACCAACTCTCCTCCCTCTCCTGTTCCTCTCAGCCTTGCTCTCCTGCTAAACAGCCCTCTTTCCCCCGGTCACCTGCCAAACACCCTTCCCTAGTGAAATCCTCTCCAGTGGTGTCCCGCCCTAGTTCTCTTTCTCTCCTACCAACCCCTTTGAACCATCATGGAGACACCAGCCAAAATGACGATCAGGTAATTCAAACAAAAAATAAAATAAGTACAGTGCCATCCCAGTCTCATCTCCTTTTGTCTCCTTCGGAGTACATGGTGTCACCCCTGCACAGTGCCAGCCCACAGGCCCTCACCAACCAGGCCCCCAGTATCCGGGTGTCCACCCCCCAGACCCTCACCAGCCAAGTCTCCAGCCCACCTGAAGAGGCCAAAGACAGCGCCCTCTGCTGTTATATAATTATTATAATTTTTTCTTTCAAATGTAACCTTTATTTAATAACCAGGTAGGCCAGTTGAGAAAAAGTTCTAATTTACAACTGCAACCTGGCCAAGATAAAGCAAAGCAGAGTGACAAAGACAACAACACAGAGTTACACATAAACAAATGAGAGCATACAGGTCACAGTGGTGGGTAGTATATGGGGCTTTGGTGACAAAACAGATGGCACTGAGATAGACTACATCCAGTTTGCTGAGTAGAGTGTTGGGTGCTATTTTGTAAATTACATCGCCGAAGTCAAGGATCGGTAGGATAGTCAGTTTTACGAGGGTATGTTTGGCAGCATGAGTGAAAGAGGCTTTGTTGCGAAATATGAAGTCGATTCTTGATTTAATTTTGGATTGGTGATGTTTAATGTGAGTCTGGAAGGAGAGTTTACAGTTTAACCAGACACCTAGGTATTTGTAGTTGTCCATATATTCTAGCTCAGAACCGTCCAGAGTAGGGATGCTAGTCAGGCGGTAGGGTGCGGGCAGCATACGGTTGAAGAGCATGCACTTGGATGAAGGAGAAGCGGGGAGGGAAAGTTGCTGCAGGGGGTGCTAAGATGTTGGCCGGGGTAAGGGTAGCCAGGTGGAAAGCATGGCCAGCCGTAGAAAAATGCTTATTGAAATGATCGATTATCGTAGATTTATCGGTGGTGACAGTGTTTCCTAGCCTCAGTGCAGTGGGCAGCTGGTAGGAGCTACTCTTATTCTCCATGGACTTTACAGTGTCCCAAAACTTTTTGGAATTTGTGCTACAGGAAGCAAATTTCTGTTTGAAAAAGCTAGCCTTAGCTTTCATAACTGACTGAGTTTTTGGTTCCTGACTTTCCTGTAAAGTTGCATATTGCGGAGGCTATTCGATGCTAATGCAGAACGCCACAGGATGTTTTTAGGCTGGCCGAGGGCAGTCAAGTCTGGGGTGAACCAAAGGCTATATCTGTTCTTAGTTCTACATTTTTTGAACGGGCATGCTTATTTAAGATGGTGAGGAAAGCACTTTTGAAGAGCAACCAGGCATCCTCTACTGATGGGATGAGGTCAATTGCCAGCAGCATACCACTGCTGGCTTGCTTCTGAAGCTAAGCAGGGTTGGTCCTGGTCAGTTCCTGGATGGGAGACCAGATGCTGCTGGAGTTGGTGTTGGAGGGCCAGTAGGAGGCACTCTTTCCTCTGGTCTAAAAAAATATCCCAATCCCCAGGGCAGTGATTGACACTGCCCTGTGTCAGGTGCTGTCTTCCGGATGGGATGTTAAACAGGTGTCCTGACTCTCTGAGGTCATTAAAGATCCCATGGCACTTATTGTAAGAGTAGGGGTGTTAACCCTGGTGTCCTGGCTAAATCCCAATCTGGCACTCAAACCATCAAGGTCACCTAATAATCCCCAGTTCACAATTGGCTCATTAATCCCCCTGTAACTATTCCCCAGGTCGTTGCTGCAAATGAGAAGGTGTTCTCAGTCAATTTACCTGGTAAAATAACGGATAAATAAAAAATATCCTTCCAGGATACCCGGGCCAGGTTGATTAGAAAGGCCTACTTGCTGAAGTGTTTTAGGGAACGTTTGACTGTGATGAGGGGACTCATTATGCACGCAGGCAGTGATCGCTGAGATCCTGGTTGAAGACAGCAGAGGTGTATTTAAAGGGCAAGTTTGTCAGGATGATATCTAAGAGGGTGCCCATGGTTACGGATATAGGGTTGTTCCTGGTAGGTTCCTTGATAATATTTGTGAGATTGAGGGCATCTAGCTTAGATTGTAGGACGGCCAGGGTGTTAAGCATGTCCCAGTGTAGGTCACCTAACAGTACGAACTCTGAAGATAGATGGGGGGCAATCAATTCACATATGGTGTCCAGGGCACAGCTGGGGGCTGAAGGGGGTCTATAACAAGCGGCAACGGTGAGAGACTTGTTTCTGGAAAGGTGCATTTTTAAAAGTAGAAGCTTGAATTGTTTGGGCAAAGACTTGGATAGTATGACAGAACTCTGCAGGCTATCTCTGCAGTAGATTGCAACCCCGCCCCCTGTGGCAGTTCTATCTTGTCGGAAATTGTTATAGTTAGAGATGGAAATTTCTGGATTTTTGGTGGCCTTCCTAAGCCAGGATTCAGACACGGCTAGGACATCCGAGTTGGTGGAGTGTGCTAAAGCAGTGAATAAAACAAATTTAGGGAGGAGGCTTCTAATGTTAACATGCATGACACCAAGGCTTTTACGGTTACAAAAGTCAACAAATGAGAGCGCCTGGGGAATGGGCGCCAGGGCCTGGGTTAACCTCTACATTACCAGAGGAACAGAGGAGGAGTAGGATAAGAGTTCGGATAAAGGCTATAAGAACTGGTCGTCTAGTGCGTTCGGAACATTTCTGGGCGCGGAGGAATAGATTCAAGGCATAATGTACAGACAAGGGAATGGTAGGATGTGAGTACAGTGGAGCTAAACCTAGGCATTGAGTGACGATGAAAGAGGTTTTGTCTTTGGAGGCACCATTTAAGCCAGGTGCGGTCACCACATGTGTGGGGGGTGGAACAAAAGGGCTATCAAAGGCATATTGAGCAGGGCTGGAGGCTCTACAGTGAAATAACACAAAAATCCCTAACCAAAACAGCAATAGACAAGGCATATTGACGTTAGGGAGAGGCATGTGTAGCATAGTGGTCATAGGGTCCAGTGAGTAGCTAGGCGAGCTGGGGACACGGTGATTCAGACAGCTAGCAGGCCGGGGCTAGCAGATGGGCCTCAGGGGGACGTCGCAACGGAAGAGCCTGTTAAAACCCCCTCGGGTGGTTACATCGGCAGACCAGTCGTGATGGATCGGCGGGGCTCCGTGTCGGCAGCAAGGGGTCCAGGCCAATTGGCAAAAGAGGTATTGAAACCCAGGTATTGTCTGATGGATCTCTTCGGCTACCCGGGAGATGGGCCTAGCTCGAGGTTAGCTCCAGGCTAACTGGTGCTTGCGTTGGGACAGAAACGTTAGCCAGGAGTAGCCACTCGGATAGCAGCTAGCTAGCTGCGATGAACCGGAGTAAAGGTTCAGCGCTTGCGGTAGGAATCCAGAGATGGGGTATAGAAAAAGCATTCCGATATGCTCTGGGTTGATATCTCGCTGTGCAGACTAGCAGGAATGGATCAGGCTGAGGCTGGCTGATGTCCAAGTTAACGGTGATGACCGCTAGCAGTAGCTAACTGACTACTAGCTAGTTTGCTGGCTTGCTTCTGATGGGGGTTCCGGTTCTAGTATAAAAAAAGCAGATCCAAACCACATTGGGTGAGGCTGGTTGCAGGAGAGTATGTTCAGTCCGTACATGGAAATTGAGATAAAAAAAATATGTATGAAATATATACAAAGAAAATTATATATACACGGGATGGGACAAGACAAACAAAACAGACACCCGACTGCAACTCCATCCTGGAACGAATGTCAGGTAGGTCACAACACTATTCTTGCTCCAAAACCACACACCCACTCCCAAAACAGTCCTGCAGACAGAGAAGCTGGAAGCTACAAATTCAAATGTTTCTCAGACATCTTTAGTGATGTATGGGAGCTGTATGGACCAGAGCAATTCAGACAAGTGACCGCGTTTTCACAGCTCTTTATATGTACAGTGAGGGAATAAAGTATTTGATCCCCTGCTGCGTTTGTACATTTGCCCACTGACAAAGAAATGATCAGTCTATACTTTTAATGGTAGGTTTATTTGAACAGTGAGAGACAGAATAACAACAAAAAATCCAGGAAAACGCATGTCAAAAATGTTATAAATTGATTTGCATCCCTTCTTTTTGGTTTAGTTTGAAATCCTCCTGTTGTGAAATACACTGTCTTGTATAACCACTTATTCAGCATGGTCACACCGGATGCACTGCAATATTCGACATTGACCGAGGTCCCCAGGATGTCGGGAGATGACTTGTGCATGCCATGCAATTTCAATAAAGACAAACAAATGTAAGAATCTAATTTAGATAATTCTTATAACCGTTGTAACTCTTGCTTTCTGCTCAGGAAGCTTTATCGTCTGGGGTTCAGGCCGGTCCTAATAGGAAACGCAACAAAGGGAAGCAGCTGGGCAGCTGATGTTATGGAGCCTTCTAAAGATTCAGAGATGCTATGAGTATATGTTGAAGTTACTCTCCAGCTGTATTCCATTTGAATAAATACATACATGAAAATGCTGGGCTATGGATATAACCGTGGTTCTCTGAGTAGAGTAACGGGTCACCAAACGACCTATGGGAACTCCTTTCACGTGATATGATTGAGATATTTCAGGGTAATGAATGGTAAATAATGTATTGTTTCATTTTGGAGTAATTTTATTGTAAATAAGAATAGACTATGTTTCTGAACACTTCTACATTAATGTGGATGCTACCATGATTACGGAGGATCATGAATGAATCGTGAACAATGATGATTGAGAAAGTTACAGAGGAACATACTCCCAAGACATGCTAACCTCTCACCATTACCAATAATCTGTGTTAGCAGTTGATGTTACTCTCCAATAACACAGACCCCAAGGCAAATTAGGGGGAGAATCAGGGGGAGAAAAAAAGTTTTATTCAAAGAGGACAAATTATAGATGTTATGCTGAGAGGTGTTCATTCTCCCCTGTCTTCAGTGATTCCTCCACAAACAAAGGGACAGGATGTAATTTATAACCCCCAACCCTAGCCTGTGGTTGAACAATTAGAATTCCTTGCAGTAACAGTGGGCCAATGACTAAACACAGGGATGCAAACTAGTCAGCTCTTGGCATAATTCACTGTTTTGAATCCAAAATAGGTGACCTACGTGAATCGTGTAGATCCGATGAGTGTAGCGCATTTGGAGCATTACTGTCTGTATTCAAGGCTCTGCCAATCATTCACATAACAACAGAATGCAGCATGCGACTGAAGAGATAACCAATAGGCTCTATTCTATGATTATACCGCCTCCGGGTTGATGACTTACGGAGCGATTTCTGCTATTGTTTTATCATTAGCTTGCTATCTAACTGTTGTCGATGCATTTCTGACTGAAATAGTTGACTACGTTTAAATTACAGCCACGCGAATGGGGTGGTAATGAACATTGTTCAGTTTCTTCCAAATTTAATGGTATTGTGAGTTTCCATAGTTTCCCGGTCGATGTAGAGCTCAGAGAGAAAAAGGTGGTTGGTGGCAGTACGTCGTGACAACTTTACTGTCACCTAACACACAAAGGTGTGTACTACACATTTCATCGAGAGTGACTTTATTGAGGGAAAAATTGAGGGGCAACATTACCTACAAAGTGGTGTTGTTCCTACAGTCTTCGCATGGAACTGGCACATTCAAAAGAGACCTGGTGTTTGGGAAAGAAGACTGAAACCTCCTGCTCCGACTGAGGAGGATGAATAACAAGGTGCGCTGCTGCCTATGGACTGTGCCACCTCTGATCAGGTCCAGACACATGATTACTGTGCAGCCCCTGAACCCGCAGCCCTGGACACGGCCCTAATGGCAAACCATGAGCATGTAAGAGAACTTGAGGAGCTTTGAGCCAAGCTGGAGAAACTGACCGCTCAACATGGCTTTGGTTTACAGCGATTTGCTGGTTCTGACGAGGATATACATTTTTACACAAGGTATAGTAATGATTTATTATTATCCAGCATTACTATTGTTTTATTTACTATGAATTATTATTATTATCCCAAAGTCCATCTTACCTTTAAGAACATGTTCATTGTTATTTAAAACTAGGCTAGCATATCGTAGCATAAGTAGGCACATTGAATGTATATTGTCTTTACATTGGTTGTGAATTTGTTTTAAATGTTCTGTTATTTAACATGGGAAGTGGACTAAGAACCAAATCTTGTTTGCAGCAACGTCCTGGGAGCATTTCTGGGGGTTAACACTTAGTCCACAGGACATTTAAAACAAATTCACTGATGTGATGATAGCTGCTGTGAATTACAGTTGAATTGCAGTAACAAGAAAAAAAGGCTACAATAGCAGAAAGGTCATGTCTAGTGCTACTTGATGCTTAGAGAAGATGGGCAATAATAGTAATGAGCTTTTTTAGTATTCAAATACTCTGGTGGGTCTGTCTTTAGATTTGCAAGCTACACCCACCCGATGGCCTTCTGGCACTTGACTGAGCGGCCAGCAGAGACCAAGTTTAAAAGTCACAAGCACCAATCCATCTGAAACAGGTGTTACTCGAAGAAAACCGGTAAGGGACAACTTCATTAAATACTTAGAATATTATTTGATCTTACTGTAATTTTACATTAACTTCTTTGATATGGACCGAATGTAAGGACTATATTGTACTAAAACGTTTTTCTTTACGTTCGTTCAGACACTGCCATCAATCGACGAGTTCTACTTGTTTATGACTCATCTGTCGCTGGGTCTGAAGCAGAAGGATTTGGCCCATTGGTTCAGCATCCACCAATCGACAGTGAGCCGGATTATCATCTCTTAGGCCAACTTCCTCTACTGTCTGCTTGGATCAGCACGGATATGGATCCCCAAGGAAACCCACCTGCCACCTAGGCTCAAGGACTATCCAGACACCCAGGTAGTGATCGACTGCACTGAACTCCACTGCCAGACACCATCTTCACTACTACTGAAGAGTGAGATGTTGGGAATGTCACCACATGGAGCTGTCACTTTTATGTCATCGTTGTGTGCTGGATCTGTGAGTGACAAGGAGATCTTCAAGCAGTCTGGAATTATTTCCTTACTCACCCCTGACATGGCCATTATGGTGGATAAGGGCTTTCTCGTAGATGACATTGTTCCGTGCAAGGTCTACCGGAGAGCATTTCTGTCAAGACGCACACAGATGCCAGCGCATGAGGTTAGGGAGACCCAATCCATTGCCAGGCGGAGAGTACATGTTGAAAGAATGATCCGCAGAGTAAAGGAGCACAAGCTGTTTGACAGTCATCCCCCTGACCATCTCAGGCAGCATCAACCAATTATTTGCCTGTTGATGAACTATCAAAACGGACCTTTGGTCAGAGCATGGGCCAAGCCAGTGTAAATGTACATGTGTCTATTTTCTAGCGGCAAAATAATAATTTGTTAATCTACAACATGCATCAATCATTTGTGTTGTAGTGAATATCAGTTTGTGTGAAGCTTTTATTGGCTTTAATTAGGCAATGGGTTTAGGGGTGGGGGAAAGAAATCAAGTAAACACAGAATAGCCAGAATACAAGACTGTATACAATGTTAGAGATGTGTAATTGATTAACTGAACTGTTGAACATTTGCTGAAATACATTATTTTAAACAAATATATTCTACTGCAGCTTTCTTCACAAGAACATCAATAGTTATTTTTCATGAAACCACTAAACTTTGCACCCATGCAGGGGATCCATTCAGGTGTGAGAGACACTTGTGCAAGTAGTGGTAAAAATAAAAGTGTTCAACCTTCTCTCTTATAGTTTTTGAAACATGTAGATCTTTAGATATCCTTTCAACTAGGATGTCCTCCTGTGCACAGATGACAGATCACACCAGCTACAACCTGTGAGAAGAATTTGACCTTGCACCTGCCAGTAGTAAGCATGAAATCTCGTCAACTTCAGCTCTCCATTCTGTATCCTCAGGTAAAGGCAGTCAACCTAACTTGGTACATTTGGGCACTTGACCTCTAAGAGTCCAAAGTGTGGTCTCACATTGGGATCAAATATGATGCCATCTGGAGAGGATCCTAACCACGGAGCATCTGGGTGCACTACGAAGCCACACGGAAAGAAGTTAACATTATTCAGTGTACAATACTACTGTATAGCCACTGGCTCCATGGCTAGCCCCCTCTTCATCTCCACAGTCTGCACACCAGATCCCTTACAGCTGAGGTCTCTCCCCGGACATGGCAAATCTCTCGGAAACGAGAGGATGTTATTCTCATTTTCCTTAGCTGATGCCATTCCGGGCTGCTGCTCTGCTCCCATGTAGCAACCTCGACTTTGTGTGACATCTCGTAGGTTGTCTCTAATGCCTTGACGTGGAACTGCTCCTGATGGCTAAGGACGTAAGCACACTGGGAAGACTGAAGCCTGTTGCCATCTAACAGAAGTATTAGTGGAGAAGGGGCATCGGCAATCTTCACAATTTCACGGGTCTTTGGCTGTGGAAGTTGATAGGAAAGCACACTGCCAGCTTGCACTGACCCAAAGGGCACATCAGCTGACATTTCCATTGTTTTCACAAGAGGGGCAGTAAGTGGAGAAAAGTTGGCATACGTTTCTGAGACGCGGAGAAGCTTCATGTCAGGCATACGTATATTCATTGAGTGCTTTGTAGAAAACCTCTGCAAAACATTTTAAAACCTTAACATCAGGCTGGAGAGATTACTATAACAAAGACTCATGTAACTTTTCCAGAAACAGCACAAGCCCGAAAGTTGAAATAAAATGGATTAAAATATACAGATTTATAGATGACATATTTCCCCCCAGTCTTTGTCCCCAACATTTGTCATTATATCGTAAAGACACCACTGTTTAAGATCCACATCTTTTGAACTACCCTGCTCTCTGCGCCTGACTCCTGCACTCACTACTTATTGAAGCCGTGAAACAAACAAATCATATGTATTAATAATACAACAAGTTTTAATTGCCTTTTTGTTAAAGTAGTTAAAGTAGTGCCATATTGTTTAAATTCATTTATAAAGTGAAACATGTTAGGTTTTTTGAATTAGACCATTTGCATTTGTAAAATTAACCTAGTATTATTAGCAGTTGAATTAAATCAACTACATTTTTATCTATGTCAGAATTTCTGAAATAAATCATTATATCAAAACTATCAAATAGTACAACCGGTCCTATTTTTTCGTAACAAAATTCTGTATGTCAATCCAAAAAAAATCTACTAATTCTACTAAAAACAAATGCAAAATGGTCTCCTTCTCCATTCCACAGAAATCACAGTTATAGTCAATATTTAGCTTGAATCTTTCCAAAACATGTTTCACAAGATACATTCTATGTAACATTTTAAATATAACTTTGTTACTAATACAATATTTGTTAGCAATTTTCCATGCTTTCCCCCATTGTATATCACCATAGATATTCGTCCAAAAGAATCTTGCTGAAGGAATTGTAGTATCACAAACAATATTCCTAATCAGTTTATTACTAAATGTATCTTTGATGTTAATATTGCTAATGAATATATTTTCATGTGAATCTATGTTACTTAAATCAACCACAGAGGAATTTAAAAGAGATACATGCCCCCTTGGAATCGCATCGGGGTTATTGGAATTTTAAACTTATCAAGAAAGAGTAGATATCCATCCTCATTCAGTAACTGACCAACCAAAATCATTTTATTATCAAACTAATTACGACAAAAAAATAGACTTATTTTTAGATTGTATATCTTTGTTGTTCCATATATATTATCTGTGAGGGGGAAAATTGTGTTTATATGCTAACATCCAAGCTAAAATTGCCTGCTTATGGAATTTGGCCAATTTTACTGGGATTTTATCAAAATTACATAGAAGCAAAAATTCTAAACTACCAACAGAGTCAAATAAATACTTAGGGAAGACATTCCAAATACTGTTCTGGTTCTTAACATACTTCAGAATCCAATTTATTTTAAAAGTATTATTTAGAGTATTGAAATCTAAAACCTCAAGACCTCCTTGTCCTTGGGTATTTGTGAGAATATATTTTCGTAGATAGTGAGGCTTGTTCCTCCAAATAAAATTATAAAGAAGCTTATCTAAGTCCTTTACAATTTTAGGGGGTAAGTTAAGTGATAATGTTGGTGTTCAAATACTGGAGAGTCGAGACCAAATCACGGACGCTGGACAGAGTGGATTTCAGTTGTAACAAAAGGCAGTTTTAATGAGTCAAAAGATATCTTGTCCCGCAGTTTTACGTGCACGGATCTAGTTCATATAACTCGGTAAGGAGTCAGGTGAAAAAGAGACCTATACAAAGGTTACAATCATTTTTATACATAGAATAAAGTAGGTAGAGTCTTGTCGCCTTCTGGATGGTCCTGAAGGGTTGGAGGCGGACCTGCTCTGGCCAGAGCAGGAGCCCCATTGGTGCACAGCAGAATCTTCTGTTCTGAGCACCCGACCAGTAGAGGGGGGTTGAGATGTGTGTGTTTATGTAAGGAGATATTTGTGTGTCAGTGGGGGTCGTGAGGCAGGACAACAGAGCTGAGGGGGGTAGTTTTAGGGGGGGTAGTTTTATTGCTGGGTGAGTGAGCTGGTTCCTGTTTTAGCAGGGGTAAGTAAGATGACTTGAGTCAGGCGGTTTGGCTTGGCGCTGTATAATATATGAGCTATGTGTATGAATGTTTACATATCTATATATGACAATAACGAGACATAAACTGATCTGGATAACCCTTCAGCTTTGGACAATAAAACCCGACCGTATAACGAAATATCTCTCATCAACCAGAGGTTCAACTGCTTCTTTGTTTTCTCAATAATGGGGTTCAATTCACTCCTTTGTATTTCATCCTTGCATATAACAATTCCAAGATAAGTAACCGTATCTTTATTTATTTTATTTATTTATTTCACCTTTATTTAACCAGGTAGGCAAGTTGAGAACAAGTTCTCATTTACAATTGCGACCTGGCCAAGATAAAGCAAAGCAGTTCGACACATACAACGACACAGAGTTACACATGGAGTAAAAACAAACATACAGTCAATAATACAGTATAAACAAGTCTATATACGATGTGAGCAAATGAGGTGAGATAAGGGAGGTAAAGGCAAAAAGGCCATGGTGGCAAAGTAGATACAATATAGCAAGTAAAACACTGGAATGGTAGATTTGCAATGGGAGAATGTGCAAAGTAGAAATAAAAATAATGGGGGTGCAAAGGAGCAAAATAAATAAATAAATAAAATACAGTAGGGAAAGAGGTAGTTGTTTGGGCTAAATTATAGGTGGGCTATGTACAGGTGCAGTAATCTGTGAGCTGCTCTGACAGTTGGTGCTTAAAGCTAGTGAGGGAGATAAGTGTTTCCAGTTTCAGAGATTTTTGTAGTTCGTTCCAGTCATTGGCAGCAGAGAACTGGAAGGAGAGGCGGCCAAAGAAAGAATTGGTTTTGGGGGTGACTAGAGAGATATACCTGCTGGAGCGTGTGCTACAGGTGGGAGATGCAATGGTGACCAGCGAGCTGAGATGAGGGGGGACTTTACCTAGCAGGGTCTTGTAGATGACATGGAGCCAGTGGGTTTGGCGACGAGTATGAAGCGAGGGCCAGCCAACGAGAGCGTACAGGTCGCAATGGTTGTGAGTATATGGGGCTTTGGTGACAAAACGGATTGCACTGTGATAGACTGCATCCAATTTGTTGAGTAGGGTATTGGAGGCTATTTTGTAAATGACATCGCCAAAGTCGAGGATTGGTAGGATGGCCAGTTTTACAAGGGTATGTTAGGCAGCATGAGTGAAGGATGCTTTGTTGCGAAATAGGAAGCCAATTCTAGATTTAACTTTGGATTGGAGATGTTTGATATGGGTCTGGAAGGAGAGTTTACAGTCTAACCAGACACCTAAGTATTTGTAGTTGTCCACGTATTCTAAGTCGGAGCCGTCCAGAGTAGTAATGTTGGACAGGCGGGTAGGTACAGGTAGCGATCGGTTGAAGAGCATGCATTTAGTTTTACTTGTATTTAAGAGCAATTGGAGGCCACGGAAGGAGAGTTGTATGGCATTGAAGCTTGCCTGGAGGGTTGTTAACACAGTATCCAAAGAAGGGCCAGAAGTATACAGAATGGTGTTTAATTGGGATAACATATACTTCCTGTAAAACACAATCCTTGAGTGGGAATAAGACTGACTTATCGATATTAATTTTCATACCTGAAACTAAGGAAAATGCTTTAATACAGGAAACTGCTTTAGAAACCTCATTCCTGTCTCTTAAAATATGGTGATCATCTGCCAGTTTAGATAGTTTAAATTCATTGCCAAGTGCTGAAACACCTTGAAAATTCCCTTGCTTGATATGAAGAACCATAGTTTGAGTGACCAATAAAAAAATAAAAATGTACTAATTGGGCAGCCCTGCCTAATGCCACAGCCAACCAATATCAAATCTTTGGGATGTCCCGTGAGCTAATTTTACAGAGCTAGAACAACCTCTATATACAGTTTAGAATGCTTTCAAAAAATGTCACCAAACCCCCAAAAACGTATTGCTTTGAACATAAACTCATGTTCTACAGTGTCAAAAGCTTTATAAAATCAACAAATATAAGAAAACTATCATCAAGAATGAGGTCATTTTAGTCAATCATATCTAAGATCAACCTGATGTTATTACTAATGTGTCGACCATGCATAAAACCAGATTGTTCTTCATGAATTATATGATGCAAGCCTTGTTTCAACCTCTTACTTAGCAAATACAAGGGCAAATTATTTCCCATCATTATTCAACAGGCTAATGGGTCTCCAGTTGTATTTGTCATATACATATATATGTAAACATTCATACACATAGCTCATATATTATACAGCGCCAAGCCAAACCGCCTGACTCAAGTCATCTTACTTACCCCTGCTAAAACAGGAACCAGCTCACTCACCCAGCAATAAAACTACCCCCCTCAGGTCTGTTGTCTTACCACCCCAGGAAACAAAGACATTCCATCGCAAGAACACATACACCCAGCCATAAAACTGACCCCCTCTGTTCTCTTCTTTCACGACCCCCTCTGCTCTCCTGTATCAGATTTACAGATACACAAATATCTCCTTGTATAAACACACATCTCAACCCCCTCTACTGGTCGGGTGCTCAGAACAAGACTCTGCTGTGCACCAATGAGGCTCCTGCTCTGGGTAGAGCAGGCCCGCCTCCATCTCTTCAGGACCAGTCAGAAGACCACCACGACAAGACTCCACCTACATCATTCTATGTATAAAAACTGTTGTAACCTTTGTCTAGGCCTCTTTTTCACCTGACTCCTTACCGAGTTATATGAACTAGATCCGTGCACGTAAAACTGCGGGACAAGATATCATTTGACTCATTAAAACTGCCTTTTGTTACAACTGAAATCCACTCTGTCCAGCGTCCGTGATTTGGTCTCGACTCTCCAGTAATTGAACATCAACAGAACTTGGTAGCATGAGGATGGTTATTCCTGAATTCGATCTATGATAAGTTGGTGTGAGAGGCGAGACAAATCAGCGGCTCAAAATCAGACGGAAGAGTGATCGGTACTACAGGAAAAATCAGCCATTCATCTTGCCTCAGGAAATCTGATCAGAGCGCTCTACTAATAAGGTAAGCAGAGCCTGTTAAATCGAAATCTGCATATTGTATTATAGTCTAAACCAAATTTTGATCAGAAAGTACTGAGCGTGAGTATGAATCATTGCCAAATTATTTTTTTCATAAGAACCTAAGGCATTGATCAAAGATATCTTGTTTTGTAAAAAAAAAAAAAAAAAAAAAAAAAGATTTTTATTAATTGGCCTATACTGAGTTATTTTAATAGGAATGTGTGAATTGTGATTGACCAATGTGTTAAATTCCTTCGGGACCCTGTTTGTTCTGAAATCTGATAGAGGTGCGGTTAAGCAGAGGCTGTGTTTTAACATGTAAAGGACACAATTATGGATGTTGGAAATTCTATGTGAATTTCGTACGAATGAATGTAGTATTGAGAAAACGTATGAACTAGAGTTGACGTTCCACGATTTTGAGACCGGGGAAATTAAATTGAGAGAAACGTTTGTTGTGGAGTAACCGCCAGGATAAGTTACGTAACTGGGCTATTATGCACTCGTGCTGATAGCCTAGCCACCCAATAGTCGAATCAACGTGACGCTTTGATTCACAGCGGTCGGGCTAACACTGATTTTCAGTTTCTCAATTCTGCTGGTATTGCCTAAAGTGTTAAAATTGTTCTGACAAATGTTATAGAATCGCTTGAATTTTCTGATATAAGTTCCAAAAGGAAGTTACTGAATTATTTGCAGAAAGTATTTAAATAATTCACTAAACAACTTTTGGTACTCTAAATTTATATCTATATTTCCTACAGAGCTAGAATTACTCTGACAATTGTTATAGAACCGCATATATTCACTGATATATTGTTCCAAAAGGAAATCGCCGAATCAATTCTAGAAAATACCTAAATAAATCGCTGAACAAATTCAAATTACATGCCGGAGAAGCACACACGTGAATGCCACCACGTGACTGATAAGATCTTTCTGTGCGAGGGTGGGGGCGCAGCACCACAGTACATCCCTGGTCTCGACCAGGGACGGGCTAAGCATACAACGATATAAATAAACACCACATAGTAAGGACTGAATATACCTAGATAACGCATTATACACATTATCAGACAAATTAGATAAAATATCTGCATATCCAAAATGCCCGATCAACCTACTAGGACGAGACCTCTTATGCAAAATGGGGTGCACCATATATCTTACTGAAAGTGGAGTGGCAGTATCCACCAACCCTCCCTCTTCAACACCTGATCGCCCAGTAAGAATTATGATGATGCCACTCCTGCCGACGCCCACGCTGTCTGAAACCCAAGAAGTGTACTGGCTAAAGTGCCTACCCACAGGGCCTGCCACCCCTCACATCCAGTTTAAGTTCAACCAACTGAAAGCTCAAATCTACACTCTGCACCCGTATAAGACTCCCCAAGCTGAGACACTGATGACTGCCCCTACACTGAAGACTGAGACGAAGACATGATGCACCTGACCCCACCTATCAGGTGTTGTACCATTGGGTGTGGCCCAGAGGGGGTGGCAGCACCGATCATCCTACGACCAAGGAACCTCCATGCACCCCTGGCCTGGACGGATGAAGCCTCAACAGCTTTTGCACTCCTGAAAACAGATCTATCAGCGGCAGCAGAGCTGATGGCACCTGACTACAACAACAAGTTTCATTTGGATGTTTCTGAAAATGAAGGATTCACCTCATCCGTTCTATTCCAGAAACAAGAGGGGGAGAGAAAGGTATTGATGTACCACTCCTCAAAACTTGACCACATTGAGGTAGGACAGACAACATGCTCCAGATACGTTGCTGCAGTAGCAAAAGCTGTTGAAAAAACAGCTCACCTCGTGATGTGTCACCCATTGGAGATCCACACCCATCATGGCGTCGCTGCGTATCTGATGAGTAAAGAATTCACGTTTAGTGCTGAAAGAAAAACCAAGATCCAGAACAAATGCACTCAGTCACATATCACGTTTGTGAACACAGAGAAAAATATGGCAGATGCACTCAACGCAGAAGAAGGACTGCCCCACTCTTGTGCTGAGAGAGCGGCACAAGAATTTAAACTGAGACCAGACCTGAAGAATGAACCATTGACTAATCCGACCACTGGCTGTACACTGATGGCTGCTGCTACAAAGGGGAAGAAGGAAACATAGCAGCCTATGCAGTGGTACAGCAACTCCCAGACGGCTCACATGTCACCCTTGAATCAGCCATCATCCCTCAACCAGCATCGGCCCAATTAGCTGAAATCATCGGATTGACACAGGCCCTCATCAGAGGAAAAGGAAAGACTGTGAATATCTATACAGACTCAGCCTATGCCCATGGAGCAGTCCACACTGATGGACCCAGAACTTTTACGAGAAGCACATGGCCACACACACGAAGGCAAACTAAAGACCCTCCAAAAGGTCTCGCACATCTGGTGGCACCCTCACATGAAAAATATGACTGACTTATTTTATGACGAATGCAACATTTGTGGCAGCCACAACCCAAAGAAACCATATCAAACACCAATGGGCTCATACCCAATACCCAATGCATGTTTTCAGGACATTAGTATAGACTACACCGACATGGGCCCCGACAATGTATCTAAAGGGAAACGCTATCTCTTAGTCATGGTAGATAGGTTCTCCAAATGGGTAGAGGCAATGCCAGCAGCAAGGGAGGATGCTAGGTCAGTCGTTAAGTGGCTACAAATCAAACTAATACCCGGGTATATTGACAGTGGCTCACATTTCAGTAACAAACACCTGAGACAGGTGGAAGAAAGATTTGGCATAACCCACAGATTTGGATCTGTGTACAGGCCCCAACCTCAAGGTCTGGTGGAACGTCAAACCAAAAGCTGAAAGCTAAGATAGCTAAAGGGTGTGCAGGTTCGAAGATGACATGGGTTGAAGCCCTGCCCCTGGCGTTGATGGCCATGAGAGCCTCACCAGGAGCAGGCACCCATCTCTCTCCTCATGAGATAATGACTGGTAGAGTCATGCCTGGTCCACCAAGGGAGGGAGGTCATATGCCCGCTCTTGATGTACAACAAATTGTAATGTATGATTATGTGAAAAAACTGACGGTTCTCTCTGCAGCACTCTCTACCCAGGTTCACAAGGTCCAGGAGGGGGAGCTGCCGGGGGACACGCCACCGCTGAAGGTAAAAGTTGGAGACTGGGTGAGGGTTAACGTCCACAAGAGAAAGTGGCTGGAACCCAGGTGGACTGGACCGTACGAAGTGAAGGAGGTTACTTCACACTCAGTCCAGGTCAAAGGTACATCAGGTGCACCTTGGCACCGCCTTACACATTGCACCCCAGCCCCAATTCCTTCTAGAACACTGACTGAAGTCAGAGCTGATTTGAGCGGCCTAAATTCGATTCCAAATGAATACACTCCTTCCTCAGGTGATGCGGCATCAAACTCCGCCTCCTCTGAAAAAGGAACCTCGCCCAGTTAGAGGGACATTTCTCCCTCCCTGGGTGAGGCTGGGGATATCTGGCCCTTTGTTTGTGATATTCCTACTGATCTTTGGGGTGTCCTTAGGCACTCTCACATGGCTAATAGAACAACAAACACATACTAAAGCATCAACCCCTCTCACCCCAACCCCTATCCCTGATTAACATTCCTAGCACCACTCCCTTCAATCTCACACACACCAAACGTAGGACTACACCTACAGACCCACCATGCACACCAGACAAGGTTAGAAGCACCACCTTATGTATACCCACGAATGGAACCACCACCTTTCTGCTATAGTTTTCACGCCTAGTAGATGTGAAGAGGGGGATTTGTCATATACATATATATGTAAACATTCATACACATAGCTCACATATTATACAGCGCCAAGCCAAACCGCCTGACTCAAGTCATCTTACTTACCCCTGCTAAAACAGGAACCAGCTCACTCACATAGAAAAAACAGAAATTGACATTTACTATCACAGTGACTATATGAAGAATATTAAACTTGTATACGTTCACATAAATCGGGTTCTCACAAAAAGAAAAGTTCTTACTAGTTGCAAATAAAAAACAGTCCTTTGCACCACGCAAGTGTTTGAACTAAATCATATATATTTTTATACAATTGCAAATAACATTGTACCATAGATTGGTAAAACGAATAGCCATCAAGCTAACATTAAGTGTCAGTGCGAATTTCCCTGCCGTAAAATATATACAGTGGGGCAAAAAAGTATTTAGTCAGCCACCAATTGTGCAAGTTCTCCCACTTAAAAAGATGAGAGAGGCCTGTAATTTTCATCATAGGTACACTTCAAGTATGACAGACAAAATTTGAAAAAAAATCCAGAAAATCCCATTGTAGGAATTTTAATGAATTTATTTGCAAATTATGGTGGAAAATAAGTATTTGGTCACCTACAAACAAGCAAGATTTCTGGCTTTCACAGACCTGTAACTTCTTCTTTAAGAGGCTCCTCCTGTCCTCCACTCGTTACCTGTATTAATGGCACCTGTTTGAACTTGTTATCAGTATAAAAGACATCTGTCCACAACCTCAAAACAGTCACACTCCAAACTCCACTATGGCCAAGACCAAAGAGCTGTCAAAGGACACCAGAAACAAAATTGTAGACCTGCACCAGGCTGGAAAGACTGAATCTGCAATAGGTAAGCAAGCTTGGTTTGAAGAAATCAACTGTGGGAGCAATTATTAGGAAATGGAAGACATACAAGACCACTGATAATCTCCCTCGATCTGAGGCTCCACGCAAGATCTCACCCCGTGGGGTCAAAATGATCACAAGAACGATGAGCAAAAATCCCAGATCCACACGGGGGAACCTAGTTAATGACCTGCAGAGCTGAGACCAAAGTAACAAAGCCTACCATCAGTAACACACTACGCCGCCAGGGACTCAAATGCTGCAGTGCCAGACCTGTCCCCCTGCTTAATAAGCCAGTACATGTCCAGGCCCGTCTGAAGTTTGCTAGAGAGCATTTGGATGATCCAGAAGAAGATTGGGAGAATGTCATATGGTCAGATGAAACCAAAATATAACTTTTTGGAAAAACTCAACTCGTCGTGTTTGGAGGACAAAGAATGCTGAGTTGCATCCAAAGAACACCATACCTACTGTGAAGCATGGGGGTGGAAACATCATGCTTTGGGGCTGTTTTTCTGCAAAGGGACCAGGACGACTGATCCGTGTAAAGGAAAGAATGAATGGGGCCATGTATCGTGAGATTTTGAGTGAAAATGTCCTTCCATCAACAAAGGCATTGAAGATGAAACGTGGCTGGGTCTTTCAGCATGACAATGATCCCAAACACACCGCCGGGCAACGAAGGAGTGGCTTCGTAAGAAGCATTTCAAGGTCCTGGAGTGGCCTAGCCAGTCTCCAGATCTCAACCCCATAGAAAATCTTTGGAGGGAGTTGAAAGTCTGTGTTGCCCAGCAACAGCCCCAAAACATCACTGCTCTAGAGGAGATCTGCATGGAGGAATGGGCCAAAATACCAGCAACAGTGTGTGAAAACCTTGTGAAGACTTACAGAAAACGTTTGACCTCTGCTATATACCCTTTGTTGGCAATGACAAAGTATTGAGTTACACTTTTGTTATTGACCAAATACTTATTTTCCACCATAATTTGCAAATAAATTCATTAAAAATCCTACAATGTGATTTTCTGCATTTTTTCCCTCATGTTGTCTGTCATAGTTGAAGTGTACCTATGGTGAAAGTTACAGGCCTCTCTCATCTTTTTAAGTGGGAGAACTTGCACAATTGGTGGCTGAGGAAATACTTTTTTTGCCCCAGTGTATATATAAAATATTTGGCTCACACCATACCATGTGCTCAATATTGTTACATACAAACACCAGGACAAAGCATCTGCTGAGCTGCTATCTACAGTATTGCAACATGCAGGTCACACCATGTTACTCAGTTCTTGTCACACACAAACAGGCAAGTAGCAAGCAGTTGTTTAATCTCATAATGATGCTCCAGTGCACAAATGCAGATACCTCACACAACCAACATCAGATAATATTTAATCATATATATGGTAATGGCTATAATGTAAAATACAGGATCCCACAATATACATCGACAGAGGGTGGACTCCAAGAAGCGCCAAGAGATTAGGCCTAGTCTGAGCAAAGTCTAAACCACGCTCAGCCTCTACTGTGATAGGTCAGGGTTGGAACTATGTCTATCACAGTATAAGAACAACTGTTTACGTACATCCTGTCAGTTCTCTGTTTGCCCTACGAGGTGGGACAGAGAGCCCGTATATACGAAAATCGCATTTACCATTTATTGCTTGAATTGAATTAAAGATAATTAACGACAGATTCTGACTTTTATTCTTCCTGATACCGGATTCGAAAAACGCAACTCTAACAATGGTCCTTTGAGGTTTGGACAGGACACAGTTTAAGCCAATAGGGCAGGAAAATACATGATAGAAAAGGTGATTTTATAAGCATTAAAATGATTTATGAAAATAAATAAGTTGCAGTTCTTAGGGATGGTAAATTACAGTAGATAAGGTATCCCAAACTATGCAACATATATTCAATTATTGATGTGACTGATTTTTAAGGTTAACCCATGTTATTGTTAGATAAAATACAGTGGATTCCCGAAGGAGAGATTTCATTAGCACAAAAAATAGATATGATATGGTTAGCATTTGTTTTGGCTTTACCTCTTGAAACTAGGGAGCACTATTTTCATTTTTGAAAAAAAAAGTAAACGGTCTATTTCTCAGGACCAGATGCTAGAATATGCATATAATTGACAGCATAGGATAGAAAACACTCTAAAGTTTCCAAAACTGTAAAAATATTGTCTGTGAGTACAACATAACTGATATTGCAGGCGAAAGCCTGAGAAAAATCCAATCAGGAAGTGACTCGTTTTGAAAGCTCTGCGTTCCGTTGCGTCCCTATTCCCGACGTCCACAGGTGGGGGTTGTGCTTACAGCCCAACACCGTGCAGGACGTTTAGCATTTGCCAGAGAACACCAAGATTGGCAAATTCGCCACTGGCGCCCTGCGCTCTTCACAGATGAAAGCAGGTTCACACTGAGCACATGTGACAGACGTGACAGTCTGGAGACGCCGTGGAGAACGTTCTGCTGCCTGCAACATCCTCCAGCATGACCGGTTTGGCGGGGGTCAGTCATGGTGTGGGGTGGCATTTCTTTGGGGGGCTGCACAGCCCTCCATGTGCTCGCCAGAGGTAGCCTGACTGCCATTAGGTACCGAGATGAGATCCTCAGACCCCTTGTGAGTCCATATGCTGGTGCGGTTGGCCCTGGGTTCCTCCTAATGCAAGACAATGCTAGACCTCATGTGGCTGGAGTGTGTCAGCAGTTCCTGCAAGAGGAAGGCATTGATGCTATGGACTGGCACGCCCGTTCCTGTCATATATATATATATATATATGTAAACATTCATACACATAGCTCATATATTATACAGCGCCAAGCCAAACCGCCTGACTCAAGTCATCTTACTTACCCCTGCTAAAACAGGAACCAGCTCACTCACCCAGCAATAAAACTACCCCCCCTCAGCTCTGTTGTCTTACCACCCCAGGAAACAAAGACATTCCATCGCAAGAACACATACACCCAGCCATAAAACTGACCCCCTCTGTTCTCTTCTTTCACGACCCCCTCTGCTCTCCTGTATCAGATTTCCAGACACACAAATATCTCCTTGTATAAACACACATCTCAACCCCCTCTACTTTTCGGGTGCTCAGAACAAGACTCTGCTGTGCACCAATGGGGCTCCTGCTCTGGCTAGAGCAGGTCCGCCGAGCAGGTCCGCCTCCAACCCTTCGGGACCAGTCAGAAGACCAACACGACAAGACTCCACCTACATATTCCTTGTATAAAATCTGCTGTGACCAATGTCTAGGTCCCTTTTTCACCTGACTCACTTAATGAGTTATATGAACTAGGTCCGTGCACGTAAAACTGAGGACAAGATATCTTTTGACTCATTAAAACTGCCTTTTGTTACAACTGAAATCCACTCTGTCCAGCGTCCGTGACTTGGTCTCAACTCTCCTGTAATTCAATCATCAACATTCCCCAGACCTAAATCCAATTGAGCACATCTGGGACATCATGTCTCGCTCCATCCACCAACGCCACGTTGCACCACAGACTGTCTAGGAGTTGGCGGATGCTTTAGTCCAGGTCTGGGAGGAGATCCCTCAGGAGACCATCCGCCACCTCATCAGGAGCGTGCCCAGGCATTGTAGGGAGGTCATACAGGCACGTGGAGGCCACACACACTACTGACTTGTTTTAAGGACATTAAATCAAAGTTGGATCAGCCTGTAGTGTGGTTTTCCACTTTAATTTTGAGTGACTCCAAATCCAGACCTCCATGGGTTGATAAATTTGATTTCCATTGATAATAATGTAAAGAAAAAAGTATTTAATAAAAATATTTCATTCATTCAGATCTAGGATGTGTTATTTTAGTGTTCCCTTTATTTTTTTGAGCAGTGTATTATCGAATAGATATTTGAAAAACACCTTGAGGATTGATTATAAAAAACGTTTGCCATGTTTCTGTCGATATTATGGATATCATTCGGCGTTGTCGTGACCGCTATTTCCGGTGGATTTCTGAACATATCGTGACAAACAAAAGAGGTATTTTGGGTATAAAAATAATCTTTATGGAACAAAAGGAACATTTGCTGTCTAACTGGGAGTCTCGTGAGTGAAAACATCCAAAGATCATCAAAGGTAAATTATTAATTTGATTGCTTTTCTGATTTTCGTGACCAAGCTTCCTGCTGCTAGCTGGACATAATGCTATGCTAGGCTATCGATAAACTTAAACAAACGCTTGACTTGATTTCGCTGTAAAGCATAATTTCAAAATCTGAGATGACAGGGTGATTAACAAAAGGCTAAGCTGTGTTTCGCTATATTTCACTTGTGATTTCATGAATATGAATATTTTCTAGTAAGATTATTTGACTGTTGCACTATGCTAATTAGTGTAGTTGATGACAATTATCCCGGATCCGGGATGGGTAGTTCCAAGATTAAAGGCAAAACTGATCCTAGATCAAACTACTCTGAGACGCTTGATAACACAGTCCTAGAAAGTTATTTTACTCAAACTAGTTTTAGGCTCTTCTAATCACATCTTGTGGATAAATAGAGTACTAACCTATTGCCCTGGTCTACTTAGTACACTGCATTTATATGGACATCAATACATGCATGCACTACTCGGACTGTTGATAGTACAGTATAGTATTTAAGAGAGATACTGTGTAGAGTGATACTATCTCTGCTTTGGAAGCTTTACACCTTTCTCTCCTTCCTTCAGACCTCTGTCTCTTCAGGACCACTCTAGCCCAAGACCCCAGAGGTCAGGCTCAGGTGCCAGAAGCCAGACTCTTCCCAGGGCCAGCTCAGCCACCAGAAGGTCAGAGGAGACCCAGGGGGCCAGAGGAGAACGGGGGGCCCTGGTCAACATGGAACTTCTTGGGTAAACCACCACACACCGCAAATGCATTGAAAATGAGCTCTTTATTTTTTAGAGATCAATGTCTGATATACTATGGGGATGGGGCTTACTATCAAGCATGTCAGTTTTATTAGATATTTATAGACCCATGAATTATGGTCATCTTGGTCTAAAAGACATCCACTTCTTTGTGTACTCACAGAATGACAAAGAACTTATACCTGACCAAGATGGCTGCCATTGTCAGCACTTTCTAGAGTTATGAAGGTTTATGACAGGCCACTCCATGTTTCTAGGTCATTGTATCTCTATGTGTGTACTGATGGCTGGTTCTTCTTCACAGGTTGCCTAACATTGGCAACACTTGCTTCCTAAACGCCACCCTGCAGTGCCTCCTGGTCCTGCCTTCCTTCTCAAAGGAAATCCTACGCCAGGAACAACTCTAGAACTCCTCCCCCTTCTCCAACCTGCTCAGTTAAAGGGAAGGCTCAAAAGCAGACACACCCCCAAACACCCATGATTTGTGGTCATAAATTAAAGAAGAGACACTCTTTTCTCGGCACTCGTAGCCGGTTAGGAAAGCATTTTTGCTAACCCTTTCCCTAACCACGTCATATTCCGCTGTGTATTGCATTTATTTAATTATTTCCATTTTTTGTGTTTTTTCGGAATCTTCATAACCCGCCGGAACAACAATGACACGATGATTATGTTGTAGATATTTGTAGGCCAATTTGGAAACTGTAGAATGACTACATTGCCCATAATATAATGCTCATCGACTGAACATTCCACATTAGTTTGGGAAATTTGGTAGCTTTTAAAATGCTCTGCAATTGAGAGCAGTATCCAAACCAAATATCTTAGGAGAATAAACAACACATTTTTGTTGTTTTGCTTCATTGTCAGTCCTCTAAGGTGAAATTGCATTGAATCGAATTAATCATTTCTAATGATGGGGTGCGGCTTGATAAAAAATATTTGGATAAACTCATCTGCCTCTTCAGCCGTAAGCCCGTAGGTTGACACCATCCAGTCAGCTGCTAATTTACTCTCTGTCTCCCCTACAGGTGTCTGTCTGATGTGCACCGTTCGGGTCTACCTGCCACTGGCGCAAACCAGGCCTCAAAAGCAGACCTCATGTGAAAGGTCAAGTACTCCTTGTCGGGATATGATTTGAAGTATCTGGGGGACACGCAACAGGTAACTGAGGCGCTACTCTCTTCTGAACATGCACTCTTTTTGCAAGGGTTCATTTTCTCTCAATAATTAGATTTTATCTTGCTATTTTTCTTTCTCATCATAGGACGCACACGAGTTACTTGTGAATATGCTGTGCCAGCTGAAGGAGGAGGGCATGATACTGAAGATGCTCGGAGTGAACTATACCTGCCCTGTTTCTCAGCTGGAGTTCCATCTTGCGTCAGTGCGCACATGTACCAGGTAAAAGCTCCCATTGGTTGTAATGTATCTACTGGTAACATGATCTTTCTACAAATAATATGACAAAACACATGGCATAACATTGCAGAGACCTGAAACAGAAACCTGATGCATTTTTCTTCTCTTTGTCCTAAATTTGAAGCTGTGGGCGCGAGTCGTCCACCAGGGAGGATTACAATCACCTCTCATTGGACTTCAGCTCTGAGCGCACCTTGCTAAGCAGCCTAGCACTCACTTTCAAAGTCAGCACGTAGGGTTTAGCCCTGGGTGTAGATACTAACACCCAGGGCATATTGCCCACTGTCTCAGAATACGGTATCTTATTATTGAAGTGGTATCACTCATTTTGTAATACTTCTGTTTCTAACCCAGGGCGAAAAGGTTGAATTCACATGTGCGGGCCACACACTGCCTCTGTGAGTTGCCTCTTTATAACCTCTCATAAGACTGGCAGTGTTTAATGAAAAGAGTGGTCATTGTGTCCTGAGACTTTAAGAGTAGTTACCTTCCTGAGCAGGTTGTAGGACTTAGGGATGAGCACAACCGAACAAATTTCACTCATCTGTTATTTTGTTGACTGGTTTCATTGTCTGTCTGTTCCTCTCTCTTCCTCTCTGTCTCTGGGCAGTGTGCTGGTTCTGCATCTGAAGAGGTTTGGAGGACCTGGGGGGTTGGAGAAGCTGGAGACTCCTCTTTTGTTTCCTTCGGAGCTGAGGCTCTCCACCTTCTGTGGGGACACAGTGCCACCCCTGCACAGTGCCAGCCCATAGGCCCTCACCAACCAGACCCCCAATATCCAGGTTTCCATCCACCAGACCCTCGCCAGCCAAGTCTCCAGCCCACCTGGAGAGGCCAAAGATAGCGACCTCTGCTGTTCAGGTTGGTCATGGCACCACAACACTATTCTTGCTCCAAAACCACACAAGCAACCCACTCCCAAAATGGTCCTGCAGAAGCTAGAAGCTACAAATTAAAATGTTTCTCAGACATCTTCAGTGATGTATGGGAGCTGTTCTAGACCAGAGCAATTCAGACAAGCGACCACGTTTTCACAGATCTTTATATGTATATTTGACCCCTCAGATTCAAATGACCAGGAACCAGGGAAAGTGCTGTGGACAGCCTCAGTGGTGAGGAGAGATAGAGAGTGAAACCAGTGAAAAATAAGTTACTACAGAACACTGAGCTAGTTATGAGGAGTACACGATATAGTAGACCTCCCGCAGTAGACTAGTAGTGTAGTGGACTGTAGACAGTGTGGTGGACTGTGGGGGAAATGAGAATCCAGTGATCACATGTGTTTTCTGTCTGAAGAAGCAGCCAGTGAATGGCTACTACCACCTGACTGGCGTAGTCTCTCATTTGGGAGGCTCCGCAAACTCCGGTAAGTAAATACCTTAAAACAAAAATGCCTCTGCACAGTACATATGGCATAGGCTGAATCCCAAATCACTCCCATCTCCTCGGCTCTCAATTTGCGCATTCACACTCTTCCATATAAACAAGTATTCCAAAGCAGAGGGAGTGAAAATTATTGAGGGTGAAGGCCAGGGAAAATAATGTTTTGTAGCCTGCAAATTGACCATAAGAGTAGATATCATATTTGACTAATTTCAAACCTAGCTTACATTTGTGTACAATGATTTGCTGGTGTTTTCACAGTATTTTTAACAATTACATTATTTTTTGCTCAGAAAACATGGGGGGGACCAAATTAAATCACCCGTGGGCTAACTCTGATGTAGGGTTTAATTAGACCCTCCAATAGCCACTTCGGCCATTCGAGCAAGGCTGCAGGCTTCAGAGCGAAGTGCCGATATGTTTAGAGATCACGCAATTTAATTCAAAGGAATGGAGAGGCATGCCTAATTATATGCCACGTGTATTTCTTTATCCCTGATTTCCAAACTTGACACATGTAACAGATAAAATACCTTCCAAATGAACTGTTATAACACACTCCATTACCCACAAGAGCCTGACGCTTGACCTGAAGTCTGCCTTCTTTGTGCCACAGGGCACTACATTAGTGACATCTTGAATGCAAGTGGAAACTGGTTCTACTGTAACCACAGCCAGGTGTCAATGTCCAATGAAGCCACTGTGCTGAGGACCAGAGCCCAGAGTGCTTACCTGCTCTTCTATTTGTTCAGGTACTGCTTACTCTCTTTATCTATATTATTGTGTTGCTATATATGTGTACTGTATGTACAGTAAGTGGTTCCTTTCACCCTTCAGGGCAGGAGAGGAGGCCCCAGCACACAGGGCCTAACAGGGCCACCTGGACCAGCCTCGACAGGGGTAGAGCCAGGGCCAGTCTCAAAACCCCCAGCCTCAACAGGGGCAGCACTGACCCAGCCTCACATCCCCAGCCCAGCCTCACATCCCCAGCCCAACCTCAACACCTCCATGTTTGCCCCATCACTGACCCAGCCTCACATCCCCAGCCCAACCTCAACACCTCCATGTTTGCCCCTCTTCATGTTTTTCCCTGACAACATTCCCACTGTTGTGTAAAAGGAAAAGAAAAATAACTTAAGGAATCGGACCTCCAACCCCCCCTACAAAAAAATGATGACTGGTCTGTCAATCATGTGGCTCAAGGGAGACTTGATCTTCAACACTAGCATGAGCATCCTTTTCAGTAACATATGTCATAAATATCTGCCCTTGTTTTGACTACTTCACCTAATCTATAAAGCGCATGTAAAAAAAAAATAAAAAAATAAAGTATACACACTAAATGTAGAACACATGTAAATGTGGGGGATAGAGTCTCTGATTATTTGGAGGGAATAACATACCTTCTATTTGAAATCCTCCTGTTTGGAAATACACTGTGATGTATAACATTATTCAGCATGGTCACACCGGATCCACTGCGATATTCTACATTGATCCAGATCCCCAGGATAATTCTGTTAACCGTTGTAACTCTTTCAGCCCAGGAAGCTTTGTCGTCTGGGATTCAGGCCGGTCCTAATAGGTAAGGAGACATGCTATGAGTATATTTTGAAGTTACTCTCCAGTTGTATTTACCATTTGAATAAATACAGACATGAGAATGCTGGGCTACGGATGTAACCTTGGTTCTCTGATTGAGATGCTTAATATCAAAAGTGATGCCACACCCTTACTGTACCCATGTGACCTGTCACCACAAAAGGGGGTGTGACGTGACATACTGTCTTTTAATCACTCACATACACTCCCCTATGTATTTATTTCGACAGTTGAAGCTACAACTTTTAATTTGGCTCTATACTCAAGCATTTTGGATTTGAGATAAAATTGTTTCATATGACTAGAATAGAATGTCACCTTTTATTTAAGGGTAATGATAAACAAGGTATATAATGTATTGTGCCAATTTATTGTAAATAAGAATAGAATGTTTCTGAACACTTCTACATTAAAGTAGATGCTACCATAATGATGAGAAAGTTAGAGGATCATACCCCCAAGACATGCTAACCTCTCACCATTACCAATAATAGGGGAGGTCAGCATTTTTGGGGGGCATGCAATTTATACCGCTGTAACTTTCTCACTCATTATTCACGATTCATTAATGTACGGTATTCTATTCTTTACAATAACAGTGACTCCAAACTGACACAATACATTATTTATTCAATACATTATTTATTACTCATTTCTATTACATTACATTTTAGTCATTTAGCAGACACTCCTATCCAGTGACTTACAATTAGTGGATTCATCTTCACATACAGTGTATTCACACCCTTAGACTTTTTCCACATTTTGTTGTGTTAAATTTTAAAATGGAGTAAATATATTTTTTCTCTCACCCAATTATAAAAAATACCCATAATGACAAAGTTAAAACATATTTTTAGAAATGTTTGCAAATGTATTGAAAATTATTTAAATTAAGTATTCACACCCCCAAGTCAATACTTTGTTGAAGCACATTTGGCAGCGATCACAGCTGTGAGTATTTCTGGGTAAAGCTCTGAGAACTTTCCACACCTGGATTGTGCAGTATTTGCCCATTATTCTTTAAGCTCTGTCAAATTGGTTGTTGATCATAGCTAGACAACCAATTTCAGGTAACTTTGCCACTCAGGAACATTCACTGTGTTCTTGGCAAACAACTCCAGTGTATTTTTGGCTGGCTAGCATGCCTTTACTAGCAATACAAAACCGATTGTCATTGCTAGCTAAAGTTAACCAAATATATTCTATGTTAGCTAGCAGGCCAGCCATTGAACTTTAGCTGGCTAGCTAACAGCAAGCTTTAACTTGGTCTTTTTAAGGCATTTAATATTAGAGTTAGCTTACTAGCTATTCAAATTAAATCTAATCACAATCCATAGAATAGCGTTACTGGCAATACAAACCAATTGTCATAGCTAGATAGAGTTAACCAAATAGGTTCAATGTTAGCTAGTTAGCAACTAGCAATGCGAAATGGCATTCTGAGAAAACGTCGCTAATGTTACACACATTTCACACATATAAGTTAATGTTAGCTAGCAAGCCAACCATCGAAGTTCAGTTGACAAACCAATTGTCATAGCTAGCTTAAGTTTACCAAATAGGTTCCATGTCACCCAGCAAACAATGACCTGTCGGTGCGGCAGCGGTTTTTGGGTGGCACGCCGTCAGCGGCACACGCTCATCGGTACACTAGCGTTTCTTAACCTTGACCGAAGAAGAGACAACCAACTTACTAGTTACAGCATCAGCACACACTCTGGAAAGGCAGTATGTCAGTTACAGCAGCACGTCCCCTGAACGATAACGAAAAGGTCATGTTAGGTAAGAAGCCTAACCACGGAGATGGGGGTGAGAAGGTGATGAAGCGTACTTCATGAGCTGTAACTGAAAAACTGGCATTTGTAAAGTTTGAGGTAAGGGAAGTATTAGCATTGTTTAAGTATCTTGCTAGCTGGATCAAATTCTCCATTAACTAGCCAGCCAAATAAATGTTGAGCAATATTAGCCAAGTTAACAGATCCAATAATTGAGTTTATGGTGTGCAAATTAGCTTGCTAATAAAGCCAGACAGCTAACATTAGCTAGCTAACATCACAACATCAGATGAGCTAACATTAATAACCTAACCAATTCGCTATAGTATACAACTACTTGCCGTTCTTAGTTGCTTACTGTGCCAAATCAAATGTATTTATATAGCCCTTCTGACATCAGTTGATATATCAAAGTGCTGTTCAGAAAACCAGTCTATAATCACAAACCGCAAGCAATGCAGGTGTAGAAGCACGGTGGCTAGGAAAAACTCCCTAGAAAGGCCAAAACCTAGGAAGAAACCTAGAGAGGAACCGGGCTATGAGGAGTGACCAGTCCTCTTCTGGCTGTGCCAGGTGGAGATTATAACAGAACATGGCCAAGATGCTCAAATGTTCATAAATTACCAGCATGTTCAAATATTAATAGTCACAGTTGTTGTCGAGGGTGCAACAAGTCAGCACCTCAGGAGTAAATGTCAGTTGGCTTTTCATAGCCGATCATTGAGAGTATCTCTACCGCTCCTGCTGTCTCTAGAGAGTTGAAAACAGCAGGTCTGGGACAGGTAGCACGTCCAGTGAACAGGTCAGGGTTAGATCTGTGAAACTAGTTAACCACTATATGTTAACTAATGTTTTCCCTCTACAGTATGTGGTTCATGTTCAGATTGAGAGAATTAGGTGAAAAGTGTAGCCCAAAGATATTGTTTTTGTTGTGTTGAACTTGACAGTAATGTGTGAGTGAGGGGGGGATTATATATATATTTTTACTCAGTGAACATTATTTCTGCACACATATAGCCTTGTGGCCACCATAATACACCAAAAATGCATGTTTCAGTGCAACAAAACAAATGTGTCACTTTTTTTGTCCCTCACCAGATTGCATTCTTGACAAAGGTACAGAATGGTAGGTAGTTTCAGTCCAGGGTGGCGTGACAAGGTACAGAACGCCAGGCAAGCAGAATGGTCAAAACCGGGAAAACAGGAACTATAGAAAAATACAGGCGCAAGGGGAAAACCACTGGTAGGATTGACAGACAAGGACAAAATGAACTGGCAACGGAGAACACAGGTATAAATACACTGGGGAAGATGGGCGACACCTGAGGGGGTGGAGACGAGCACAAAGACAGGAGAAACAGATCAGCGTGTGACAACGGACCTGCTCAAATTGATTTGCAAATCACCATTAAAAGCAGTCCTTTACCTCTTGAGTGGTTTGCAAATCACCATTAAAAAGGCGCCCCTTTCCTGATGTGTGGGACCACATATAAACGTTGCCCTGTGGAATCCTCTGGAGAGAACAGCTGGATCACCTATCTGGATCACCTTGCTCGCGCATCTGTTTCTAAAAACCCAGTTGGCGTCTTTGTTGTCCCAGTAAAAAGCCAAGGTGAGTTGATGTTACCTAAAAATGTATGTAAGTTATGATAAATTAAAGTGTGTTTAAGTTATGGTTATTGTTTGATAGGTTATATCATGACACATAGTATGGCTAAGGTTAATGTTAACAAGGACCCTAGGAACTGTCATGTGTCAATAAGTCAATAGTGCCTTTAGGGTTAACTTTAGGGACTTAGTTGACGGACGCCAAAGTTAGACCAGCTATGTTGGCAGACAACTTTAGGTTTGGCCAACTAACATTACATGGACAATAAAAGTGCCCTACGAGTTAACATTGTCGAGTTACAAACAGTAACCAGCTAAAAGTTTGAAAATAGTCAAGCGATTTGACTAGTTAGCTATGCTAGCTAGTCAACGGTCTTCAGAACAAAACTAGCAAGCTGCAGGGGTCTCGTGAGTGGCCTTTGGAACTGCACTGTTGTAACGTTAGCTTGGTTAAATTGTAAAGATCAACCTTAAAACTAGGTTACTTAAAATTATTGCTACAATTAACTATTTAGCCCTGTTCACTCACCAAATTGACCTGCATTTATCTAATTTACCTCATCCAGCTGCACAGAGGCATCCTCATCACGTTGATAATATTCTAGCATAGCTCTTCGTTGTCGCTTTAATTCAGAGTTTAGAGCTGAGACACATTTAAATACTGAGTAAAAGGTAATGAGGTCAACAAAAATTAACACCAATCATAATCGCCATTTCATCGGTTTACGCACCAATAGAATTAACTGTAAATATTTTTAACACTGTTCTGCGATCAGCCAAAGGTATTTTTTTTTGCTCCACAGCTGAAGGAACATCATATTCTGAGAAAAAGCACTAAACAAGTGACATACAATCAGGTCTAACCTACACACAGTATTTGACTAATTAATGTGCTACTAATTAGCTGAAAATACTGACCAAAGCAAATATGTCATTTTTTGGGAAATACTCAGCCCTCATGTGTCTTCAATGATATATTTATTTTTTAATTAGGACTACATCAGTCTAGTATTGGTGTTATATGTTCAGTGTAGCATTTTCTGCATGCATATTAAAAACTTTCCACCATCCTTAGACACACACAAAGAAACATACCATGGAGATTCATTTACATTTAATTTTCGTGTTGTTGCCCTTCATAGATAACCAGTGACCAATCTTGCATTGTTTTGTTGTCGACTTAAAGTGATGTTAAACATTCCAGCGTTGTTTGATTTTCTTTGCAGATATCCAGTCTACATACCGAAAGTTTCCAGGTAAAATGTCCAGTTACTGGAGTAAACGTAGAAAAATTCAGAGGGGAGTTGCACAAGATTTGTTAAAACTGAAGTCATGATTGTTATAAGCAATTTTGTGCAAGTGGCTCTTCCAATGCAGGAGTCAAATAGTAGGGTTTAGCCAGCTGATGTTTGCACACTAAGTGGTAGTGAGGATGGGGATAATGAGAGCTTCACTGAGAGCACAGAGGTTGAGCATTGAAAAAAGTACAGACGAGGAGGATGATATCAGAAAGTTACTTTCGGATTGGGCTCTTCGGAAACTAATTTTATTAACAAAAGGATAAGATGCCATTATTAGTTACATTGTTTTAGTTTGAACGTGCAGACTGGCACTAAGAACAGAACAGCGGAAACGTTTCCCTAGTCAGTATGAGGATTCTGTGTTATGCACTATAGCCCGTTACCATATATGTGATTGAATATTATCTGTCATCTCAGATTTTCAAAATATGCTTTTGAACCATAGCTAAACAAGCATTTGTGTAAGAGTATTGATAGCCTAGCATTGCATTAAGCCTAGCATTCAGCATGCAACATTTTCCACAAAAAAACATAAAAGCATTCAAATAAAATAATTTACCTTTGAAGAACTTCAGATGTTTTCAATGAGGAGACTCTGTTAGATAGCAAATGTTCCGTTTTTACAAAAAATATTATTTGTGTCGACTAATCACTCCGTTTTGTTCATCACGTTTGGGTAAGGAAAAAAAAAAAAAAAAAAGTCATTAAAACGCGAACTTTTTTCCAAATTAACTCCATAATATCGACAGAAACATGGCAAACGATGTTTAGAATCAATCCTCAAAGTGTTTTTCACATATCTATCGACGATAAAATCCATCATGGCAGTTTACTTTCAATTCTGAAGAAATGGAACGCGCATGGACTTACTGATTACGCACACAGGACATCGGGCGGGACACCAGGTAAATGTAGTCTCTTATGGTCAATCTTCCAATGATATGCCTACAAACACGTCACAATGCTGCAGACACCTCGGGGAATATACAGAAAGCGCAGGCTCATTCCTGGCGCATTCACAGCCATATAAGGAGACATTGGAACACAGCGCCTTCAGAATCCGGGGCATTTCCTGTATGAAACATCTTCTTGGTTTCGCCTGTTGCATTAGTTCTGGGGCACGCACAGATAATATCTTTGCAGGTTTGGAGACGTCAGAGTTGTGTCTTTCCAAGGCTGTCAATTCCATGCATAGTCAAGCATCTTTTCGTGACAAAATATTGCGCTTAAAACGGGCACGTCTTTTTATCCAATAATGACACAGCGCCCCTATAGGTTCAAGAGGTTAAGAATGTTGGTTGGCAAAACTGGAACACTAGCGCGAACACTAGCGCGAGCCCATAGCGAATTAATGGAATCAAAAGTTCACAGAGCCTGTTTTGACTGGAGTGATGCTTAGAATTCCATAAAAAATGTATCCCTTTTTATTTTACTACTACAATCTGTTCGTCGGACAAAACTGGAACTTGTCCGCACCTCGATGTTGTCAACTGTGCTTATGTCTGCGTAATGAAAAAGTAGGGAAAAAATAAAAACGTCTAGACTATTTCTGGTCTAGGGATCGATGACAAACAAGCTCGCTGCCCAGACTTACATAATTACAAAGAGGAGATTCTCTCGATTAAAATGGTGTCCGTGTAACAGTTTTGCTTCCGTTCCTCTCCTACCTGTGCTCAAACAAGGGACCCTCTGCACACATTGACAACATTCACTCTCGAAGCATTGTTACCCATCGCTCCACAAAAGACACGGCCCTTGCACAGTGTTGCCAACACATTAAGGGTAAGTTGCTAGATAGGTTGATTTGTTGCTAAATGACGCTGTGATGTCATTGCGTGGAATACACAATAACGTCACTCAAATTGTCTGGCCATCTCAACAAAAAAAAAATGATTTGACATTTGTTCAGGTACAGACTAGACTGTCTTGTTTTGCAAGACAATTCAGTATGTTTACACATATGAATATTACATCCCCCTTCTTTTAAAACAAAAGAAACATGTTTACATATTCTAAGTGTTTCATTTGAATACATGCTCTGTAGTTTGAACTCAAGGTAAGTAACCATTTATATTGCATACGACACCAACTGAATCAACATAGACTCTGAAACAATAATCCAACATACTGTTACTTTTCAAACAAGGGATTCTCAGCAACTCAGCTTTCACTGTAGAAATAACATCTTAACATTTCAAACAAATACAATACCAAAGTATTTCAAGTGAACTTTCAATAACAAGTTTACAGTCTGGAACTCTTTTAGGGCAGCGATCCGCCTACACCCTTTGACATTTCACAGGTCTAGGACAGCTCTGGGCTTGACCTCTCTTCCTGACCTTGTGCGATATGATGCTGAGCATGCTTCTGTGTCAGTCAATATTTCTTGTGGTGTTGCAGGTAAGTATGATGTATGTTGTGCTGTGTGTGTGTTTAGTCCATCACGTTCTCTTTCAGGGGAACAGTTAATCTCATCAATGTGTTGTTCTTTTGTGTTCAGTAGGTGACAACGATTGCGGCGGTACACCGCTCCTTCTGCGGTGCGGACGTAATATGAATGTTCAGTGTCAGCTGGCTGGATGACGACTGCTGGCTTCCAGAGGCCATGCTCCTGGATTCTAACTGACTCTCCGTCGATCAGTGGTGGCAATGGTCTAGCTGACCAGTGGTAGTATCGCTTTTGTTGTTGTCTCTGTGCACATTTTTCATGCATTTCCTTGTAGCTGACGACCTCAGGTTGCAGCTGCTGGTTGGTGCTGGGAAGGATTGAGCGAAGTCTGCGGCTCATCAACAGCTGGGCTGGTGATTTGAAGTTGTCAACTGGAGTGTTGCGGTATTCAAGGAGACTGAGGTAGGGGTCTCTCGTCTGCTTTTGCTTTATCCATGAGTGATTTAGCAATCTGCACAGATTTTTCAGCAAGGCCAATACTTTGAGGGTAATGCAGGCTTGTGGTGACATGTGTGAACTCCCATGCTTTTGTGAAGGATTCAAACTAATTTGATTTATAACAGGGCCCATTGTCAGATGTTAAAGTCTCTTCAATGCCATGCCTGGCAAAGGCTGCTTTCAG
Source organism: Oncorhynchus clarkii lewisi (assembly GCF_045791955.1). Classification (NCBI taxonomy): domain Eukaryota; kingdom Metazoa; phylum Chordata; class Actinopteri; order Salmoniformes; family Salmonidae; genus Oncorhynchus; species Oncorhynchus clarkii. The sequence goes on along the minus strand of NC_092163.1, from coordinate 25,993,979 downwards.
CTTGTGTATCACAGCTGCAGATGTGGTGCTGTGAAGCTTGTCGAGTTCAAAGTGTCTGCTGTAGTAGTCTACTGTTACGATGTAGTCCTCGTTGTTCCAGGTGAACAGATCAGTTGCCACGACCTGCCAGGGTCGGTCTGGGATACAGTGAGGTAACATTGGCTCTTTGGTGTTTGAGCGGCGTCGTTCAAGACATATGGCGCATTTACTAACAATGTCCTCTATTTGTTTGCACATTCCAGGTCAAAACAAAATGTCCTGTGCTCTCTGTTTGCACTTTTCCATGCCCATGTGTCCAGCATGGATCTTTGCCAAAATCTCTTCTCTGAGACTGGTAGGAATAATGATTTTCTCTCCTTTGGAAATTATTCCGTTGATCTGTGATAGTTCATCACGATGGTTCCAGAATTCTGAGACGCTGTGAGGGCATTTTCTCCTCTCCTCAGGCCATCCATCCTGTATGACTTTCCTCAGCTGTGCGAGTTGTGAGTCCTTTTCTGTTTCTGCTTGGATCTCCTTCAGTTTTGTGTCACTAACTGGTAAATTGTAATAGGTAACTTACTAGGTAATAGGTAACTTCCTGGAGAGTGTGTCTGCAACAGGGATGTCTTCGCCTGGACGGTGAGTGATTGTGAAGTCGTATTTTTGTAGTTGAAAGATCATTCTCTGTAGCCTTGGCAGGGCTGCGGCTAGTGGTTTCCTCACAATTGACTAAAGGGGCTTGTGGTCAGATTCCACAATGACTTGTCGTCAATATATGTACTGATGGAGACGTTTAAATCCGAACAGAATGGTGTAGAGCTCCTTTTCGATTTGAGCGTAGTTGATTTCACAGTCTGTGAGAGATTTGGAAGCGTGGCCGATGGGCTTTCCTTCTTGCAGTAGCACTGCACGTAGTCCATACTTCGACGCGTCCACTTGGAGTCTGAGCTCTTTGTTGGGGTCGTAGTAGGCAAGGATTGGTCCTGGTTCTCTCGTGATCAAGTCTTTCACATTCAAGAAAGCAATGTCGTGTTGCTCGTCACCGGGAAACTCACTGGACTGCTTTAGCAGGGGTGCATTAGCATTGGAGAGTCTGGGTGCGAATTTGGCTAAGTAGTTGACCATGCCAAGCACTGTTTCCAGCTCTGCGTGGTTCTTTGGTGGCTCCATTTATTTTATGGCTGAGATCTTCTGTGGATCTGGCTTGATTCCATTCGCTGTGAGAAGATTCCGAAGTAGCTGACCTCTGTAGCGCCGACTGTGTTCTTCTCAGGGTTGAGCCGGACTCCTCTCTCGCGGGACCTTTGCAGCATCGCGCAGAGGTTTCGGTCGTGCTTCTCTTTGTTTCGACCATAGACAAGGATGTCGTCCACAATTGCCACAACTCCGTCGAGACCTTCGTACACTCAGTTGATCTTTCGCTGAAACTCGTCTTGGGCTGAGATAATCCCAAAAGGGGAATCTTTCTCGGTGGGTAGACCACAGGGGTTGCATCTGGGTCAAGGTGAATGGTATATTCTCATGGGAATAATCATATTCCTGTAAAAACATCAGCAAACTCCTCCAGTAACTTACTGGTGCTGTCACTGATAAAACTAGTTTGATGAGGTCCATGTCTAAACATGCTTTAAGACCTAGCACTGCAGGTGCTCTAGTGTCAACAACATAAAAGTCCAACATCATTCCTTGTATTTGCATTTGAAAGTGCATGTGCCTTTTACTGCTGTTCACCACCATAACCAGTCAGTCTGCACAGTGGGCTGTAGCTCACACTCATATGTCAAGCTGCTGTACTTTTTCAGAGGAATGTTTACTTGTGCACCAGTTGTCTAGTTTGAACTTTAGCTTTGTGCCTTGTGTTCCTATCTCTATGTCAGCAAAGGCTTGCTCTGTCTCTGATATTTGACTTTTCTGTGTCCCTGAATCAATAAACAGTTAATCAGCGTTTGACTCTTTGATTGACATTTTATCTTCACTCACCATGTGTAGTTTTTCCACAGTAAGCTCTGCACACTTTTGCAAAGTATTTCCATTTTCCACATTTAGTACACTGTTTGCCTTTAGCTGGGCAATTTCCTTGTTCGCCATGCACTTTGTATCCACAATATCCACACGAAATGAGTCTGTGTCGCTCTGTTTTGGAGTTATGTCTCTCTCCGTTCTAAAACGCGCTCTCTGTGCCCCGGAGGTGTGCTTTCATGTCTGCCCGACTCCGTGCACTGCTTGTTCACGTGATGCGCTCGTGCTACTGCTCGAAATGATTTTCATCTGAGCCTGTGCTAGCTCGTGAGATCTGGCTATGTCGATAGCTTTGTCCAGCGTTACCTCAGACCCAACATTCAAAAGTTTCTCTCTCACTCGCGGTGTGTGTATTCCAAATGCAATACGGTCCCTGACCATCTCATCCTTGTTTGCATAATCACTGTCTTTCACAAGCAGACGCAGGTCTGTCACAAACTGTTAAAAAGACTCGCTAGCCTTCTCATGGAATTTGTACCTAGCGAAAATCGTATTGGTCTTCGGAGCAACATATGCTTCAAAACGATCGTAGTATGTTTTCAGTACCTTTGATTCAGCCTCGTTAAGTGTACATGTGTTGTTAATATCTCTCCCTTTTTCACCGATCCAGAGGAGCAAGTAGCTGCAACATTAGCTCCACATGCTGTTTGTACTTGCCATGCATCGGGTAAGATTGTAGACTCCCAGTCCATTCGATGTGAAGGAACTCCAGAAAAATCCATCTTGTAAGACCTTTTACATGTCTTGTTTTGCACACTTTGTACAAAATAATAAAATGCAGTACTACAGGATATTTCTTAACGTAGCTCTTTATTAGCTAGCTATAACTGGCATGTTCACTTATCGCCAACCAGGATCAAACTGACCATGACCTAACCATTTGGGTGGTCTTAACCAATCATAGCACAGTATGATATAGCGGTAAAATGCATCCAATTACAATTCAGTATGTTTATACATATGAATATTACACAGACTCCCACTCTTTTGTGTACTTTTGGCTGTACATGTTTGATTGGGGCATGTTGATTGATGTTGTAAGTCCTGTACAAGATCAAACATTCGTGACCAACTATATTCATTGGGTTTGGCTCGTCGAACCCGTACTACTACTACTGCTGCTGCAGTCAGCCAACAATGATTTGCAATTTGCTGAAATTGCTGCTGGCCTGCTGCTGCCTGTGCACGAGCTGAGCGCCTGCTGCTGACATCACTCACAATGCACTTTTGCAGCCAGGCACGTGTGTTGTGACTGAGTGTGGGACAGAAAAAATCGTTTTTGTGTCATTTAGAGGGAAAATGCGTGCATTTTAGCGTTTGAGTCACTTTTCAAAAGTTGCTAAAAGTTCCAAATACATTTTTAAAAGTAGCTCCATTTGTTGCTAGGTGCTGTTTGAAAAAAAAGTTGCCAGAGTAGTCTGAAAAGTTGCTAAATCTAGCAACAAAATTGCTAAATTGGCATCACTGCCCTTGCAGAGCAAGCAAGGGGAACAACTACTTCAAGGTCTCAGAGCGAGTGATGTCACCGATTAAAACGCTATCAGCGCAAACCCCGCTAACTAGCAAGCACCTGACTTTAAAAAAAGCTAAATATACACATTGCGAGATATTTGGCGAAATAGACAGACATGCCTATATTTCCCCCATAGGAAACAATGGGAAAACCACAGAGTTCCAATATTATTATTGTTGTTTACATTTTAACTATAAAACAACATGAGCAGGTCTCATTGTCAACAATAGCGAAGCAGGCATTGTGACGTTGAACAATACGCTAGGAATAGAACATTCGGAAGGCGAGTTGGTGCTACGGTGCTCAATAGAACTAACAGGAGCTGGCAGGTTGAAAAATGCACTAAAATAAGGCCTGTTGTTTTTGCGATTACTTCAAAACGGTGGCAAGCTTGACTGCCTTGCAAGGCCAGAACGCTCAAATCAACCCTACTCCTCGGCCTGCATGTCCAGTGTGCGCTCCAAGAGTGAAATGGTCTGAATTTACAAACTGACAATTTTTCTCTGAATGGAAACACCATAATATTAACTTTACGCCTGCAGGGGCAGTATTGAGTAGCTTGGATGAAAAGGTGCCCATTGTAAAACGGCCAGCTCTTCAGTCTCAGTTGCTAATATATGCATATTATTATTAGTATTGGATAGAAAACGCTCTAAAGTTTCCAAAACTGTCAAAATATTGTCTGTGAGTATAACAGAACTGATATTGCAGGTGAAACCCTGAGGAAAATCAAAACAGGAAGTGGCTTCTATTTTGAAAACTCCATGTTCCATAGCCTCCCTTTGCTGGATTTAAAGGGATATGAACCAGATTCCTTTTCCTATCGCTTCCTCAAGGTGTCAACAGTCTTCAGACATAGTTTCAGGCTCTTATTTTGAAAAATGAGCCAGAACGATAACATCGCGTCAAGTGGTCACATGAGTTTTGCTCGCGCAACAGAGTTTGGACAGCCATTGTTTTCCCCTCTCCTACTGTGAAAGACATTTGCGGTTGATATATTATTGATTATATATTTTAAAAACAAACTGAGGATTGATTATAAAAAATGTTTTGACATGTTTCTGTGGACATTATGGAAACTATTTGGAATTTGTCTGCGTTGTCGTGACCGCTCTTTCCTGTGGATTTCTGAACATAATGCGACGAACAAACTGAGGTATTTTGGATATAAAAATAATCTTTATGGAACAAACGGAACATTTGTTGTGTAACTGAGAGTCTCATGAGTGAAAATATCCGAAGATCATCAAAGGTAAACTATTAATTTGATTGCTTTTCTGATTTTCATGACCAAGCTTCCTGATGCTAAGTGTACTTATGCATGTTTTGTCATGCGATCGATAAATTTACACAAACGCTTGGATTGCTTTCGCTGAAAAGCATCATTTCAAAATCTGCCACGACAGGTGGATTAACAAAAGGCTAGGCTGTGTTTTCCTATATTGCACTTGTGATTTCATGAATATAAATATTTGTAGTAATATTTATTGAATGTAGCGCTATGCTATTCAGCGGTTGTTGATGACACTTATCCCGATATCGGGATTGCCATAACAAGTTAATCAAATTAATTCATCAACATTTCTTAACATCTATCCCATATACTATGTTTTTACAAAAAAAAGTTTTCAAATATCTGGTAATGCCAATACGGAATAATATCAAATGCTTCTCAAAGATGCCTTCTGGTGGTCAAACTAGTAATAACTTACAGACTTACAAACTTACAGTAACAGAAGAAATGGCTGCAAATTAAATGACGTGCCACAGAATGCTGCAGCAGCACGCAGGGTGTGTCGCAGTATGACGCAGTAATTATTTTCATTGTCTCTAAGGAAACTATCTAGGGCAGACACTTGAAAATTGCTTCTGCCACTTGTACAAAAATAAAAATTAATGCCTGTGTTGCCGCCTAGCTCTGAGAATACCGTGCCAGTTCTCTCAGTCACTGCTATCCGGATTCCTTGAGACACGCTCACCCTGAACCCTAAACTAACACTAAACTTATCCCTTTTACATTTGTACTTGATAGATAGGGACATCCCAAGGCTACCGAATAGCATGGACCCTCTGCTAAGTCATATGAACTCCTCACTAAATAATATTGCCTACATCTTTCGACAATACGTTATCAACAAAAAATATTATTTTCAAATAAACCAAATTTGCCTTAACACAGTAGGCCTAAATATTTCCTAACGGTATCGCAACTTAAATATAGCCCACTTACTCCTCATTTGGATCAAGTACATCTTGGTAATTATTTTTCTCTAAGGAAACTAAAATCGCTTCTGCCGCGACTAACAAATTAATGTATGTGTCACTGCCGACCTCTCAAATACCATACATACCAGTCTCTCACTCAATGAACGGTTACTACTATCCGGATTCCTTGGGACGTCCCTACCCTAAACCAACACTAAACTTAACCATTTTACATTTATACTTAATAGAGATAGGGACATCCCAAGGATGCCGAATTTTACGGACCCTCTGGAAAAGTCTATGAACTGCTCTATTCGACTCAAGGGACATCCCAAGGATCCCCAATAGCATCTATGAACTCATCTATTTGACTGAAAGCCGTGGGCACAACTCTTATCGGTTGTCTGATAGGCTACTGGGAAGTAGTAACAGCACAGTTTGTGATTGGCTAACAACATAAAGATCTGTATATGGCGAGATAAGATAACATACCATGCCACGAGGTGTTGAGGGAAAGACAGATTACCTATAGATTGGACATCATCTTTTCTAGGCCATTGGCGATAACAGGAAATACACAAGCCATAAGCTACACTATAGTTCAAGGTACCTACGTTGGAATGCTGCTTGCACTGCAAAAATTGTATGTTTCTGACTTTCACTAACACGTGGCGCAGGCGTTGGTAACATGTCATGTCAGTCAGACACGTGACGCAGGCGTCATGCGACGTTAGTAAGGCATTGGTATCATGTCATGTCAGTCAGACGTTCAATGCTAGGCAACAGCTACACGGTTGTACATGTCTCTTATCACCCCCCCATACCTGCACTTTAACAGACTGGGAGACTCTAATGGGAGGAGCTAACTACACACTCGCTTCGAACACACCGACAGCGTCATTGCACAAAATAGTACGCAGCATCATCTGGATATGTTTGCAACAAAAGTTCAACTTTCACCTTTTGCTACCATTTCTGTCAAGCCATCTACGTATACAGTTTGACGCATATGTTCGATAAATCCAACGTATGCACCACGCTGAACGCACTGCAACTATTTCTGCAACGCAAAGCTGTAAGGCAAATGCAGCGTTTTATTGGAAATTAATGTAATTCTGGTGTACCAAAATGCAATGACGCTGTCGGTGTGATCGAAACGTCAGACAAGACGGGTGAAAGAGAGAAAGGGGAGCACAAGCAAATCTGAGATGTTGCTACACAGTAGAGGTCAATGGAGAAAGAGTAGGGACAGAAAGGTGGAGAGAGAGAACACTGGAACTACTTTGTCTCGAAGGCTGTCTGTGTAGAGATACGTAACAGCACAGTATCAGCCTAGTCCTTGAGGTTCAAGTTATTGAGAATTTTCCAGACCATGTGTGTCAATTATTAATTGTAGAAGAGTTAGTAAAATGGGCGCGCTCTATCTATGTGCTCTGGGTCATTTGACAATATTAGACATGCACCTGTCTGGGGGGTTTGGGCACGACTGGTTATTCCTGTAACTGTGTTATGGCCTACTATGTATTGTTGCTATGGTTATACCTCTTGGGTCTTTTCCAGAACATGGGTGTCCCTTTCAGAGGAGTTAGCAGGATGACATGTCTGGTTATTTCTCTAAGGTACCAAAGTCTGTTGCTAGGGTCCTACATGCATGCACCTGTCTTAGTCGAAAACACATCTGTCCATTTGGACTATTTCTGTGGCTCTACGGGTTCTGTGCCAAGTGCAGCCTCAGCAAGATATAACACATGACTCAACTGTGCCATTCAGCCAGGAGTCATGTCCTGTAGTCCTTCTAATAAAGGAAAAAATGGACCTGATGGAAACCCTGTCCATTAATCCTGTGTTTTCCCGCCTTAATTCTAGCCTTCACGTCAGAGTACAGGCTGAACCAATTTAGAAGACATGCTCACTGCTTTCTCAGTGTAACCCACCACACTCAATCCATAGGCAGAGCCAATGATTGGGGGGCAGACGATAGAATATAGGCCCACTATTCTGCCTCAGCAGATATATGATGCCTCAATATTCCCTCAACTTTAGTGACCGGAATAATAGTCAAGTAACACTAGGTTACAGTGCTATTTCCCAGCACGGCAGGGTAGCCTAGTGGTTAGAGCGTTGGGCCAGTAACCGAAAGGTTGCAAGTTCGAATCCCCGAGCTGACAAGGTTCTGCCCCTGAACAGGCAGTTAGTTAACACACTGGCCGTCATTGAAAATAAGAATTTGTTCTTAACTGACTTGCCTAGTAAAATAAATAAAAAAACAATGACTCACTGGTGGCAGTCTAGACATTCCCTGTTGTATTGACAGTGTCAAACAATGTTGCACGTCTCTCTCTCTTCTGTTAAAAAAGAGCGGACAGCCTGGAATGTGTGCTGCGAAGGTGCTCGTGAGCCCACAGCCACAATTCAGGAGATTACACATGCAGGAGACCTGACTCCCCTTGGCGATTTATATAGGCTAATGTCGTTCTGATGTCTGACCAGACCAGCAGGTCGTGTCCCCGTAGGGTGGACATGAAGTGGGTAGAACCGTTTCCAAATCCAGGAGGTTGATGTGACGTCCCGATTGGGACCACACGCCTCCGCCTGCCCGAGCCTGACATGTCCCTCCCCATCCAGTCAGACAAGCATCTGTGAACACTGGAACGTAGGATGACACTCTGCCTATTGCGACCTCTTGTGCCATTACGCATGGGTCTCTCCAATAGTTCAGATCCGCTCTGAGCGAGAGGGGAACTGTCAACAACCGACGACGGTGCCTCACTGGGTCCAGTCGTAGTTGAGCAAACCATCGCTGTGTTTTGCGCATATGCAAAGTCCCAGCGGAACCACGGAGTGGGCAGACGACAAAAGTGTCATGACGGAATCAACTGTTACCATGTGATTTGGATAAAACTTTCTCAGGGCTAACAACAAGGCAGCCCGTCGAGGATCCGAAATTCACGCCCTCATAGTCAGTGTCTATCTGTAACCCCAGATAGACAATCTGCTGACTGGGCCAAGGCGCACTCTTTTTCCAATTCACAGCGAACCCCAGAACCCTCCGAACCCTCCGTTTCGGAAGTGGATTTGATGGTGTGATCGCCAGCTCTGCTGACGGGGCCAAAACCAGTAGGTCGTCTAGGTAGGCTAATAGCCTTATCCCTTGACGGCGCAACGGCTCCAATGCCTTCTCCACACATTTGGAAAATGTGCGAGGTACCAGAGCGTACCCAAATGGCATTCCCGCGTGCTCGTACGCCACCCCTTGAAAGGCGAAACGCAGAATTTCCTGTGACGCGGAAGTACCGGCACATGAAAGTATGCGTCCTTTAGATCTATGCTTACACAAAAGTATCTGTTGTGAATACATTCCAGTAGACGTTTTGTCGTGAGCATTCAGAAAGACCGTTTGGCTACGCTCTTGTTGAGGATGCGTAAATCCAATATCGGCCTCATTCCCCCGTCATTTTTAACTACTGTGACCGCCTCCTTCGCCAAAAGTTTCAAAATCTCTTTCACAAGAGCGGCTACTTTCTCTGGTATCTTCATCACCGTCTCCACCACACCCGAGAACGGGGGTGGGGTTCGATGGAATTGAATGGCATAACCCTTCTCCAGCGTCCGAGGAGAGGGTTCGCTGCCAGTGTTCTGAGAGCGGGAGAGCCACGAAGCTGTTGTACAGACAGTAGGAAGGACCTGTATTCCTCTATGGCCCAAGCCGCCGCTGTCTCCCAACACTGAAGTAGTGGGACAGCCCGAGGTGGGCCCCCTTTGAAAGGGGGAGGGAACACTAACGCGTTCTGTGAGAATCGGGGGCGCCGACACTTTGGTTATACATGTAACCTTGTGGTTCCAGCCCTCCGTGAACTCAACACGGGTCTACGCTACACTAATTGAGGCGCCGGCCTGAATTAGTGCGCCGTCTCCCAACAGTGATTGCTTCATCAGCCCACTATGGGGTTGTGTACGCATGCTGCTATTAAAACCCCTATCTACTTCACTCCTCAGTGTGTGTAGTGTTGGGTTTTTATGAGGTATAGCATGACGGCTCGTTACGAGCATCCGTCTTGCTTTCCTCTCGTCATTCCCACTCACAGTGTCCCTCTGTCAGCTCCGCAATGGGCTGCTTTGCACACAGAGTGGTGAGAGGAAGAGAGGCTGCCAAGAGGGCAATATTATTAGCTGCTGCTACAGCTTGTGTACTTAGAACAAAGGACTTCTCAGCCAGCTCTGCTATGAGGCGGTCCTTAGTCGTCGGTAATGTGGGTCTCTTGGCAGACGGCCAAGTGCTTGAACCTGGCACGAGGTGCTAGTACGGCCTCGGGCCTAGGGATCTCTTGAGGCCGTTCTCCGTCAACGTTAGTGAATGGGATATACACCTTTACCAGCGCTCTGGCCGTCAAAGGCGTTTCCCATGCACCCTCCACATATTTGGCGAGCGAGGGCATGGTCGGTGCCAAAAGTATCGCTGTCTTGGTCTGAAATAGGGGCCGCCCACCATCAAATCCACTTCCGAAACGGAGGGAATGGAGGGCAGTGTAATCTCTAGCCTGCTTGTAGCCCGCTCAATGAGCCCTGTAAAATCAGAGTGCAGAGAGGCCACTGCATAGGAGGAGGCTGTTGAAAATTCAGAGCCCATCTCCTCGCATAAGGATGAGAAAATGCTCTCTCCCTAGGGAGGGGGGTCTTTTCAGCCTCGGGTCAGTAGACTGGATTCTTTCGGAGAAAAACCTTGACACTTCCCAACATCCTCATCCTCTAGAGGAGCCGTCAGCATATGACGCCCCAGAGTCTGAGGCTATCATAGACATGGCGTCCTCTAGAGGGAAATCCTCACTGAAAAATGCCCATCGCTGTTTCCTCTCCTTTAAAGAAAGGAGTGAACAGCTAGAGCATTCCGGGGGATCTGTGAGGCCGCCCCTAGCTAGCGTGCTTTGAACCTAAGCACACAAAACATAGTTTGTGCTGGTCCAAAGCCGCCATAGTGGAGCAGCAACACTGAGCTCTTAAAACAGCTTTTGGGGGTGGAAAAGGTGTGCTCATTGAAGGACGACGTCAACAACAGGATATCGACGACTGGTTCGTCCTGAGATCTCTTCTCTTCTAGGCTTCTTCAGTCCAGTCCTGTCGCTGAAGATAATGGGAGGCTGATTGAGGGGAAGCGTCTCCTTATATAGGGACACCTCAGGCTATTAGTTGCCTAGGCAGCGGGGTAAACCACTAGGAGCAGAGCTCCCCTATGGGGCGGAGCTCCACGATGTAGGACAGTTCTAGCTGCTACAAAAGGCGCAAACTTTATGTGCTTGCTGTGGATGTGTATCCTTTTTCTAGATTGTACTCTGTAACAAATGGTTTTCAAAATGTACTTAAGTACTTTTTTACTGTAAAAGTACATCCTTTGAAAAATACTCAAACAAATACAAGTACACATAAAAGCTACTCAATTACAGGAACGTGAGTAGCCTTTAATTCATTACTTCCACCTCTGACCAAAATAGAAATACTCGGCAACCTTAATGGTTTGAATGTTGGATTCTATTTTTTCCATTTGTAGGACAGTACAAGCTTGCTTTGGTCGATTTGGATGGAATTCCTTCAGCACACCAAGAAGATCTTGGTGACCAAGAAGATCTTTTCTCAATGTCCACTCACATAACACCTTACATAACTTCAGAATTATTACATTCCTCATCAAAGTTGTCACTTGTCTCATCACTATCATCACCAACAAGATTTTCATCGTCGTGGAAATATTCAGTCAATAATATTTCTCAAATAATGGAACTGGTGATTTCAAATATACTTTATTACAAAGTAACAGATGCCGAGCCTTGGCACACTTTTTATACAGGTTTCATCCTTACATCACACACATAGTAACTCCTTTTATGTTAATGATTCATCACCTCTGGCATTTAGCCACCAATATCTTTTTGCCTTGCACTAATTTTAGTTTGGTTTTACATTAGGGCATAGAAACATTGGGCCATAGCAATGGTACAAGAATAAACAGACATGCCCACTCCCAAGACAGGTCCATGTCTAATGGTGTCTAATGACCTAGACACACATATAGAGTGCACTTATTCTGCTGATTTCTCTTAAGATGTATAATGGGCACACATGTATTGGAAAATTCCCAATAGGTGTAACCATTGCAACAGTAAATATTAGGCCATAGCAATGGTACAAAAATAAACAGGCATGCCCACTCCCAAGACAGGTGCATGTCTAATGGTGCCTAATGACCTAGACACACATAAAGTTAACTTATTTTAATCTAAGATGTCACGCCCGTACTGGAAAATTCACAATATCATCAATTAAGCAGTGCAGATACACATCATCTTCTTCATGATTAGGCTCCTCATGGAGATTCTATTCCGGATGAATGTCTTCTAACACTTGAGAATCATTAATATCCTCTAGTGAAGATGATGAATTGGCAAACGATTGGAGTATTCTTAATGTGCGCTTTTGTTTCGTCCAATAACTTCTGCCAGACCTAACTGCCTTTGGACAGCCACTACTACTAAAGGGTCAATTATGCTACAGATAAACTGACTAAATTCAGAGGTTGACTGACCTTTACTCTGAGGCTTTTGTTCAGTGTAGGTTTAAGCAAATCAGTGGGAAAAAAGACTTGAACCAGTGTGGGATAAGTGAAGAATATGGGTTAAGTATATGGGATATGGTACAGCTAAATTATGGACACATCATTTGATAGATTAAAGTTACTTGTCTTGCAAAAGTTAGGCAGTTACACATTAAATTTACAATTTTACTGTATCCATATTAGCTAGCTAACTATTGAATATCACCACAGAAAAGTGTTGAGTTAGAAGTGCACACATCTAGATGCTAGACTGTGGTAATGTTAGTCCAAAACCAGTAACCTTAAAATAGCAACCTAGTACATAGATGTATAAGCTTACTCCCTTGCACTAGATGTGTACATTTTCATCTCAAGTTAGTTATGCTCCCTTTAGTAGATAGTAGATGTTACTTAGCTAACGACTTAGATATTACAAAATGATCTTAGTCAATTTATACTTTGTAATATGTTTATGCTAAATGTGAGCTAACGCGCTAACGTAAGCTAACATCATAATGGCTATAAACAGAAGTTTGGGTAAGTGAAAGATTTGACCTATGGTGGCGGTTTAACTTTAAAATACATATTTTTGCATTGAAACAGCAAATTCGTTGATAAGACTTTACTTTTGTAAAACGGCTACAAAGTCAACATTAAATAACTTCTAGCTCTTGCTAAATTAGTTTTGTTGACCAGACAAACAATGTGACCATCGGTAAAATATTCAAACCATTTAGTCTAGGTAGCTTACCCGTTTACTGAGTTTTAAAAAATCGCAAAACAATTAATGTTAACACATGTTATGGCTGAGCCGATTGCTTACCTGTCAATTTGTGAAGTCAACCGTTCCCTCATTAAAAACCATTCACATTTAAACACGGCTCGCGTGCATCTTCACTGAGTTGCGGGATCAATCCTGGAATGTTCTCGACCGCGAGGGGCCGCTGATGTACTGAGCCCCAAAGCTGAGCCCCAAAGCTCAGTCATGTTTTCTGGGAAGGTTTATAGCTAGCTAATATTGACATTATATTTAATATTGACACATAAACGTTATTTTATGAAACCCACCAGGGACACCAATGACTTCTGCCACATTTCCTTCACTCTGCATTTTTATTTGTTTGTTTCTACTTAAAAGTCAGTCACATCATAGAGTTCTGGGAACCCCACCACAGCAATAATCAATTTCTCCTCCATTCTTCTGGTTAAAGCTAGCGATGGACTCACGTAGAAACAACAAACATTGATTGATGGAACTAAACTTTACACATTCTAGCAGGACCCTACACCAACCCCTGTGATTGGTCATCGCCCAACATTAGCTAGATTCTTTACATCCACATTTTCACAAGACGACAACCTGGTTTGCTGGTTTTCTCAGGAGTCCCTAAATCATTAAACACGAATTAAAGTGTCATACTTATGTCAAAACGCCCCTAAAAGTGTTATATAAATATTCATACACATAGCTCATATAAACAAAGACATTCCGTCGTAAGAACACATACACCCAGCCATAAGACTGACCCCCTCTTCCTTATATAAACACACATCTCATCTCCCTCTAACTGGCCGGTCCCAAGAGCAAAGGACTTTTGCTGTGCACCAATGGGGCCCGCTCTGGCTAGAGCAAGGCCCGCCTCCAACCCTCCGACCAGTCAAGAAGACCGAAACGACAAGACTCCACCTACTTTATTCTATGTATAAAAATGAATGTAACCGTAGTATAAGGCCTCTTTTTCACCTGGCTCCTTGCCGAGTTATGTGAACTAGGTCCGTGCACGTAAAACTGCGGGACAAGATATCTCTGACTCATTAAAACTGTCTTTTGTTACAACTGAAATCCACTCTGTCCAGCGTCCGTGATTTGGTCTCAACTCTCCAGTATTTGAACACTAACAGAACTTAGCTTGCTTATAGCGATTTTCCTAAATTAACTTGACAACTGTGCTTCTACACCTGCATTGCTTGCTGTTTGGGGTTTTAGGCTGGGTTTCTGTACAGCACTTTGAGATATCAGCTGATGTACGAAGGGCTAATATAAATCAATTTGATTTGATTTGATGACAAAAAAAATATGCATAGTCATTTGTCTCTACATTAACTAACATATTTGCACTATTCATTATGGAGTTATAATGACTTACGTTTGCTTCCATCCTAGTATCTTTGCTGAAGAATGTCTCCAGTGTTGGCAGTGGTGTAAATTAACTAAGTAAAAATATTTTGAAGTACTACTTAACACTAGAACCTTCATAGGCCAACCGCCCCTGACGTTTGATTTTATAAATACATTTACAAAATCTACCCCTTCCCTGAAAATGTCTATTTTACACTGCTCATATGTTCGAATTTTGAAATCCCAAACAGAAAAGTATTTAGAGCCTTTTTACCTATTCCTAACTTAATTCGCTAAGACAATGTGCTGTAGGATGTTGCTACTCAGGCAGGCGCTAATGCGTCTCTCTTTAGTTACTGAAAGAATGGTGTTAGGGTTGCGTAAATTCGAATCTGGTATCAGGATAAATATAACAATGAGTCACCGATTTTATACTATGTATTTTTTATTAGCTAAGTAATAAATGGCAAATGCAACTTTCGTATATACGGGCTCACTGTAATACCACGCAGGGCAGAACAGAGAACTGACAAGATGTATGTAAACAGTATTCTGTATACTGTGATAGACAGTTCCAACCCGTCTGTTGGCCTATCACAGTAGAGACTGTTGCTAGCGGCACCTACCACTCTGAGACCTGTCTCCAGGCAACTGTTGGATTCTGTATTTTACATTATAGCCATTAGCATATATATTATTAAATATTATCTGATGTTGGTTGTGTGAGGTGTCTGCATTTGTGCACGGGAGCATCATTATGAGATTAAACAACTGCTTGCTACTTGCCTGTTTGTGTGTGACAAGAACTGAGTAACATGGTGTGACCTGCATGTTGCAAAACTGTAGATAACAGCCCAGCAGATGCTTTGTCCTATCATGTAGTCCCAATAGGGACACCACTTCCCATTACACAGATAAGTTGGTCGTTGTCTTGCGTAGGACGTCAGAACATTACAGCCTCCTGGGGTGTGTATCGGACAGATATCCCCTATCCTCCTTGCCCCATTTTTGTCCATATCTTACAAGGTGCTGTATAGTGAGCACCTGAGACTGGGGCCGACACGATGGGCCTGTTTTTCATTAAGGTGCTGCCAAAACCACAGAGGTCCCAGATGAGCCAGGACCAGACACCCTCTTCCACCCCTCCTAACCCGACACTGCCACCACCCACCACTGTGCCAAACCCCGTTCAGGTAATTAATGTTAGGGACTTTTCAGATAGCGATCAACTAGGTACAGAGACTGGTTACGATGGAAGGGACAATTTGTGGTTGTCCTACATGAGATATACAGCAAGAACTCTGAAAAGACAGGATTGTGTCATGTGTAGCCATGCTAGACCTATTCTGGCAACACACCCATTTGCATTAGGGAAAGGAGAGGGGTGGTTGTGTATTCTGAGGGGTTTCTATGAAGTCAAACCCAATTCAACCCTGTGTACCTCTTTGAGCCTAGTGTTCCCTTCCTCCCCAGCGGGCCCCATTGGGTGTTAAGTCCTACGGGGGAAACTACAGCTGCATCACAGGAACAGGTATGAACTATGGACGATAGCCCCCAGCAGACTGTCAGTCATGTGACCATTAATGACTACTGGCCAATAGGGGGCCTAAACCAAACTAGTGGTTTAGCTGATGTATGGTGGATATGTGGACCCAATAGAGTTCTAACACCCATTCTTAGAGGGAACTGGCAGGGCACATGTGCTCTGGCCAGTTTAATAATACCACTAACCATCATTGACGTTACTGCTGAACAGCTGCTGGGCTCCGTAACAGAGGGACCTGTGAATAATCCATTGGTGCTTTGGAGGCATAGACGTACTGCTCCCTGGACAGCAGATGTGGTGGATATACACACCAACCTGTTGGTACCAGTGGGGGTTCCTCATGAATTCCAAGCCCTGAGTAGAAATGATGGGCTTTGGCATCTGATGCCTATTGTAGGGCCAGCCATAGTGGATGCACAGCAATCTGCATGGATAAATTACATTTATTACAACCAACAGCGTTTTGTGGATTTCTCCCGTGGTGCACTTACTGGTATGTCAGAACAGTTGGAGGCTACCTCTAGGGTGGCCAGGCAGAATAGGTTGGCCTTGGATATGATTCTCGCTAATCAGGGGGGTGTAGGAGGGTGGACTGTTCTCCTGGCTTGGTGGTTGGTTTGGTAAGTACACTGCACTGATGGTTACTGGCTGTCAGAAGATCGGAGCATACCTCATGTCTCGAAGGGGTCCCCGAGACGACGAGTGACGACTGCACCCCAATGTTGTTCTCCAAATAGGGGAACGGTTCAGGAGAGCCGATGTGGACCTGTTCGCGTCACGAAAACCCTATGGTTTTCTCTACGAGCCCAGGACGAACCGCCACTAGGGATAGATGCTTTTGCAAACCAGTGGCCAGAGGTTCTCCTGTACGCATTTCCACAGCTCGTTCTGTACTCAGCGTAGTTGAGGGCAGAACTTGAGTTAAGAAACGTAGCAGGACTAAAGGGCTGTGTTCCCATTAGGTCCGGACAATTATTTACAGACAGATTATTTCACTTATAATTTCACTGTATCAAAATTCCAGTGGGTCAGAAGTTTACATACACTAAGGCACTGACTGTGCCTTTAGACAGCTTGGAAAATTCCAGAAATTATGTCATGTGTTTAGAAGCTTCTGATAGGCTAATTTACATAATTTGAGTCAATTGGAGGTGTACCTGTGGATGTATTTCAAGGCCTACCTTCAAACTCACTGCCTCTTTGCTTGACATCACAGAAAAACCAAAAGAAATAAGCCAAGATTGTAGACCTCCACGTCTGGTTCATCCTTGGGAGTAATTTCCAAACGCCTGAAGGTACCATGTTCATCTGTACAAACAATAGTATGCAAGTATAAACACCATGGGACCACGCAGCCGTCATACCGCTCAGGATGGAGACGCATTCTGTCTCCTAGAGATGAACATACTTTGGTGTGAAAAGTGAAAATCAATCGCAGAACAACAGCAAAGGACCTTGTGAAGATGCTGGAGGAAACAGGTGCAAAAGTATATATATCCACAGTACAACGAGGACTATATCGACATAACCTGAAAGGCCGCTCAGCAAGGAAGAAGACACTGCTCCAAACCCGCCATGACAAAGCCAGACTACGGTTTGCAACTGCACATGGGGACAAAGATCATACTTTTTGGAGAAATGTCCTCTGGTCTGATGAAACAAAAATAGAATTGTTTGGCCATAATGACCATCGTTATGTTTGGAGGAAAAAGGGGGAGGCTTGCAAGCCGAAGAACATCATCCCAACCGTGAAGCACGGGGGTGGCAGCATCCTGTTGTGGGGGTGCTTTGCTGCGAGGAGGGACTGGTGCACTTCACAAAATAGATGGCATCATGAGGTAGGACAATTATGTGGATATATTGGAGCAACATCTCAAGACATCAGTCAGGAAGTTAAAGCTTGGTCGCAAATGGATCTTCCAAATGGACAATGACCCCAAGCATACTTCCAATTCCAAATTTGTGGGCAGAACTGAAAAAGCGTGTGCGAGCAAGGAGGCCTTACAATCCTGACTCAGTTACACCAGCTCTGTCAAGAGGAATGGGCCAAAATTCACTCAACTTATTGTGGGAAGCTTGTGGAAGGCTACCCAAAACATTTGACCCAAGTTAAACAATTTAAAGGCAATGCTACCAAATACTAATTGAGTGTATGTAAACTTCTGACCCACTTGGACTGTGATGAAAGAAATAAAAGTTGAAATAAATCATTCTCTACTATCATTCTGAAAATTCACATTCTTATAATAAAGTGGTGATCCTAACTGACCTAAGACATGGAATATTTACTAGGATTACATTTCAGGAATTGGGAAAACTGAGTTTAAATGTATTTGGCTAAGGTGTATGTAAACTTCCGACTTCAACTGTATGTACCCCACACATACAATTATCTGTAAGGTCCCTCAATCGAGCAGGGATTTTCAAACACAAATTACCCCACAAACACCAGGGAGGTTTTCCAATGCCTCGCAAAGAATGGCACCGATTGGTAGAACGGTAAAAAAAAAGAAGCAGACATTGAATATCACTTTGAGCATGGTGAAGTTATTAATTACACTTTGGATGGTGTATCAATACACCTAGTCACTACAAAGATACAGGCTTCCTTCCTAACTTCACCATGAGGCCAATGGTGACTTTAAAACAGTTAAAGAGTTTAATGGTTTGATAAGAGAAAATTGAGAATGGATCAACAACATTGTAGTTACACGGAACTGTAAATATAATAGAAAGGAATCGTAAATAATGTATTGTGTCATTTTGGTGTCACTTTATTGTAAATAAGAATAGAATAACATGATTAAAGATAATCATGAATTAATTGTGAATTATGATGAGTGAGTAAGTTACAGAGGTATAAATATCATACCCCCCAAAAATGCTAACCTCCCCTATTATTGATAATGGTGAGAGGTTAGCATGTCTTGGGGGTATGATCCTCTGTAACTTTCTCACTCATCATTATTCATGATTCATTCATGATAATCCATAATCATGGTAGCATCCACATTAATGTAGAAGTGTTCGGAAAAATACTCAATTCTTATTTACAATAAAATTACTCCAAAATATTTACCATTCATTACCCTTAAATAAAAGGTGACATTCTGTACAGTCACCCCATATAAAACATTCTATCTCAAATCCAAAATGCTGGAGTATAGAGCCAAAGTAAAAGTTGTAGCTTCACTGTCAAAATAAATACGTAGGGAAGTGTACGTACGTGAGTGAAGAAAAGTACGTCACGTCACACCCTTTTATGGTGACAGGTCACATGGGTACAGTAAGGGTGTGGCATCACTGTAAACATCTTTGACATTAAGCATCTCAATCATATCACGTGAAAGGGAAGGAGTTCCCATAGGTCGTTTGGTGACCCATTACTCTACTCAGATACTCTACTCAGAGAAAGAACCAAGGTTACATCCGTAGCCCAGCATTTTCATGTCTGTATTTATTCAAATGGTAAATACAACTGGAGAGTAACTTCAAAATATACTCATAGCATCTCTGAATCTTTATGTGGCATTCCTCCTCCAGACCTGATTGAGGGCTAAAATGCTCCATAACATCAGCTGCCCAGCTGCTTCCCTTTGTCGCGTTTCCTATTAGGACCAGACGACAAAGCTTCCTGAACTGAAAGAGTTACAACGGTTAACAGAATTATCTTCAATTGGATTATTTTAAGTTTGTTTTTCTTTATTGAAATTACATGGCATGCACAAGTAATCTCCCGATATCCTGGGGACCTGGATCAATGTTGAATATTGCAGTGCATCCAGTGTGACCATGCTGATTAAGAGGTTATACACCACAGTGTATTTCACAACAGGAGGTTTTAAAACTTAACCAAATATAAGAGATGTTATACCCTCTAAATAATCAGACACTCTATCCACCACATTTATATGTGTACTACATTTAGTGTGTATACTGTATTCGTTTTTTTACATGCACTTTATACATTCGGCGAAGTAGTCGAAACAAGGGCAGATATTTATGACATACGCTACTGAAAAGGATGCTCTAAGCTAGTGTTGAAGATCAAGTCTCCCTTGAGCCGCATGATTGACAGACCAGTCATAATTTTCTGTAGGGTGGGGGGCTCTGAAGTCCGATTCCTTAAGTGATTTATTTTTTTAGACACAGCAGTGGGAATGTCGTCAGGGAAAAATATGAAGAGGGGCAAACGTGGAGGTGTTGAGGCTGGGCTGGGGATGTGAGCCTGGGCCATTGCTGCCACTGTTGAGGCTGGGCAGGGGGTGTTGGAGCTGGGCCTGGTGCTGCCCCTGTTGAGGCGGGGCTGGGGGTGTTGAAGCTGGGCCTGGTCCTGCCCCTGTTGAGGAAGATCTGAGGATGTTGAGGCTGGGCATGGGACTACCCCTGTTGAAGCTGGGCTGAGGGTATTTAGTCTGGGCCTTTTGAGGCTGAGCTTGGTGTGTGGAGGCTGGTCCAGGTGCTGCCCCTGTTGAGGCTGGTGCTGGTGGCCCTGTTAGGCCCTGTGTGCTGGGGCCTAATGCTCTCCTGCCCTGAAGGGTGAAAGGAACCACTTACTGTACATACAGTACACATATATAGCAACACAAGAATATAGATGAAGAGAGTAAGCAGTACCTGAACATATAGAAGAGCAGGTAAGCACTCCGGGCTCTGGTCCTCAGCACAGTGACTTCATTGGACATTGACACTTGGCTGTCGTTACAGCAGAACCAGTTTCCACTTGCATTCAAGATGTCACTAATGTAGTGCCCTGTGGCACAAGGAAGACAGACATGAGGTCAAGGGTCAGGCTCTTGTGGGTAATGGAGTGTGTTATAACAGTTAAACAGTTCATTTGGAAGGTATTTTATCTGTTACATGTGTCAAGTTTGGAAATCAGAGATAAAGAAATACACGTGGTATATAATTAGGCATGCCTCTCCATTCCTTTGGATTAAATTGCGTGAACTCTAAACATATTGCTTGTCGGGATGGCACTTCGCTCTGAAGCCTGCAGCCTTGCTCGCTTAGCCGAAGTAGCTATTGGAGGGTCTAATTATCCCCTACACCAGGGTTTCCCAACTGGCGGCCCGTGGGATGAATTTGGCCCACGGGTGATTTTATTTGCCCCCCCCCATGTTTTCTGACTAAAAAAATATATAATTGTTAAAAGACTGTAAGAACACCAGCAAATCAGTTCCAGGTGATTTTCATTTTGGAAATCTGTTCCAAACTATTCCCACGCACAATAAAGAGATGTACGTGATTGTACACAAATGTAAGAAAGGTTTGGAAATAGTCAAATATAATATCTGTTTGGGCTTCTTAAGGTCAATTTGCAGTCTACAAATTATTATTATCCCCGGCCTTCACCCTGGATACTTGTTTATATGGCAGAGGCGCACGTGAACGCGCAAATTGAGGGCCGAGGAGAAGGGAGTGATTTGGGATTCAGCATATGCCATATGTACTGTGCATCTGCATGTGTGTGTTTTAAGGTATTTACTTACCGGAGTTTGCGGATCCTCCCAAATGAGAGACTACGCCAGTCAGCTGGTAGTAGCCAATCACTGACTTCACTGGCTGCTGCTTCTGTAAGAAAACACATGTGATCATTGGATTCTCATTTCCCCTACAGTCCACCACACTGTCTACAGTCCACTACACTACTCGTCTACTGCAGGTCTACTATATCATGTACTCCTCATAACTATCTCAGTGTTCTGTCATAACTTATATTTCACTGGTTTCACTCTCTATCTCTCCTCACCACTGAGGCTGTCCACAGCACTTTCCCTGGTTCCTGGTCATTTGAATCTGAGGGGTCAAATATACATATAAAGAGCTGTGAAAACGTGGTCGCTTGTCTGAATTGCTCTGGTCTAAAACAGCTTCCGTACATCACTGAAGATGTCTGAGAAACATTTTAATTTGCAGCTTCTAGCTTCTCTGTCTGCAGGACCGTTTTGGGAGAGGGTGGCTTGTGTGGTGTTGGAACAAGAAGAGTGTTGTGATGCCATGACCAACCTGAACAGCAGAGGGCACTATCTTTGGCCTCTCCAGGTGGGTTGGAGACTTAGCTGGCGAGGGTCTGGTGGATGGACACCTGGATATTGGGGGTCTGGTTGGTGAGGGCCTGTGGGCTGGCACTGTGCAGGGGTGGCACCGTGTCCCCACAGAAGGTGGAGAGCCTCAGCTCTGAAGGAAACAAAAGAGGAGCCTCCAGCTTCTCCAACCCCCCAGGTCCTCCAAACCTCTTCAGATGCAGAACTAGCACACTGCCCAGAGACAGAGACAGACAATGAAACCAGTCAACAAATAACAGATGAGTGAAATTTGTTCGGTGGTGCTCATCCCTAAGTCCTACAACCTGCTCAGGAAGTAATTACTCCTAAATGCTCAGGACACAATGACCACTCATTTCATTAAATACTGCCAGTTCTATGAGAGGTTACAAAGGGGCAACTCACAGAGGCAGTGTGTGGAACTGCTCCACCTTTGAGGCGTGGAGGCCCTTGCAGCCCGCACATGTGAATTCAACCTTTTCTCCCTGGGTTAGAAACAAAAGCATTACAAAATGAGTGATACCACTTCAATAATAAGATACCGTATTCTGAGACAGTGGGTAGCTTGCCCTGCGTGTTAGTCTCTACACCCAGGGCTAAACCCTACGTGCTGACTTTGAAAGTGAGTGCTAGGCTGCTTAGCAAGGTGCGCTCAGAGCTGAAGTCCAATGAGAGGTGATTGTAGTCCTCTCTGGTGGACGACTCGCGCCCACAGCTTCAGAAGCAGGACAAAGAGAAGAAAAATGCATCAGGTTTCTGTTTCAGGTCTTTACAATTTTATGCCATGTGTTTTGTAATATAATTTAAAGAAAGATCATATTACCAGTAGATACATTACAACCAATGGGAGCTCTTACCTGGTACATGTGCGCACTGAGACAAGCTGGAACTCCAGCTGGGAAACAGGGCAGGTATAGTTCACCCCGAGTGTCTTCAGTATCATGCCCTCCTCCTTCAGCTGGCACAGCATATTCACAAGTAACTCGTGTGCGTCCTATGATGAGAAAGAAAAATACCAAGATAAAATCTAATTATTGAGAGAAAATGAACCCTTGCAAAAAGAGTGCATGTTCAGAAGAGAGTAGTGCCTCAGTTACCTGTTGCGTGTCCCCCAGATACTTCAAATCATATCCCGACAAGGAGTACTTGACCTTCCACATGAGGTCTGCTTTTGAGGCCTGGTTTGCGCCACTGTCAGGTAGACCCAAACGGTGCACATCAGACAGACACCTGTAGGGGAGACAGAGAGTAAATTAGCAGCTGACTGGATGGTGTCAACCTACTGGCTTACGGCTGAAGAGGCAGATGAGTATATCCAAATATTTGTTATCTTGCGCCACCCCATCATTAGAAATGATTAATTCGATTCAATATAATTTCACCTTTGAGGACTGACAATGAGGCAAAGCAACAAAAATGTGCTGTTTATTCTCCTAAGATATTTGGTTTGGATACTGCTCTCATTTCCAGAGCATTTTAAAAGCTACCAAATGTCCCATACTAATGTGGAATGTTCAGTCAATGACCTGTATGGGTAATGTAGTCATTCTACAGTTTCCAAATTGGCCTACAAATATCTACATCATAATCATTGTGTCATTGTTGTTCCTCTGGGTTATGAAGATTCCCGAAAACAAAACAAAAATGGAAATAAATAAATAAATGCAGCGGAATATGAAGTGGTTATGCTTAGGGAAAGGGTTAGCAAAAATGCTTTCCTAACCTGCTACGAAAATCACTTTCTATAGAAGTGGCATGAAGAGTGTGTCCCTCCTTGAATTTATGAACACAAATAATGGGTGGGTGGGGGTGTGTCTACTTTTGTGCCTTCCCTTACCTGAGCAGGTTGGAGAAGGGGGAGGAGCTCCAGAGTTGTTCCTGGCGTAGGATTTCCTTTGAGAAGGAAGGCAGGACCAGGAGGCACTGCAGGGTGGCGTTTAAGAAGCAAGTGTTGCCAATGTTAGGCAACCTGTGAAGAAGAACCAGCCATCAGTACACACATAGAGATACAATATCCTAGAAACATTGAGTGGCCTATGTCATAAACCTTCATAACTCTAGAAAGTGCTGACAATGGCAGCCATCTTGGTCAGGGATAAGTTATATGTCACTCTATGAGTACACAAAGAAGTGGATGTCCTTTAGGACCAAGATTACCATAATTCATGGGTTTATAAATATCTAATAAAACGGACATGCTTGATAGTAAGCCCCATCCCCATAGTATATCAGACATTGATCTCTAAACAATAAAGAGCTTATTTTCAATGCATCTGCATTGTGTTGTGGTTGCATTTGCGGTGTGTTTTGGTTTACCCAAGAAGTTCCATGTTGACCAGGGCCCCCCGTTCTCCTCTGGCCCCCTGGGTCTCTTCTGACCTTCTGGTGGCTGAGCTGGCCCTGGGAAGAGTCTGGCTTCTGGCACCTGAGCCTGACCTCTGGGGTCTTGGGCTAGAGTGGTCCTGAAGAGACAGAGGTCTGAAGGAAGGAGAGAAATAGGTGTAAAGATTCCAAAGCAGAGATAGTATCACTCTACACAGTATCTCTCTTAAATACTATACTGTACTATAAACACAGTCTGAGTAGTTATGAATGTATTGATGACCATATAAATGCAGTGTACTAAGTAGACCAGGGCAATAGGTTAGTACTCTATTTATCCACTAGATGTGATTAGAAGAGCCTAAAACTGCAGTTTGAGGAAAATAACTTTCTGGGACTGTGTTATCAAGCGTCTCAGAGTAGGAGTTTGATCTAGGATCATTATTTCCTTTTAGATCATAATAAATCAGATTATTATGGACAGAGAGGACCTGATCCTAGATTAGCTCTCATACTCTTGATTAACACTGGCCCTGGTCTTGTAGCTCTAAAGCCAACTCTTCAAGGGGACTCTAGGATGGCACTGTACTTATTTTTGTTTGAATTACCTGACTGTTGCGCCCTCTTGGCTGGTGTCTCCATGACCGTCCAGGGGGTTGGTAGGAGAGGGAGAACTAGGGCGGGACACCACTGGAGAGGATTTCACTGGGGAAGGGTGTTTGGCAGGTGACCTGGGGAGAGAGGGCTGTTTAGCAGGAGAGCAAGGCTGAGAGGAACAGTTAACAGGAGAGGGAGGTGGATAGAGGGAGGAGAGTTGGTCAGAGGGTGAGGGGTCAGAGGTGGCGGAGGCATTCCGTTCAGAACGGTCAGTTGGAATTGGAGAGGGGGATGAAGTGCTACTCTCCTTCTTATTTCTTGTCTTCTGCTCCACATCAATTGAATTGGCTTTCTGCCGTTTTTTCTGTTGACAAGAATATGTGTTAGTGCTAAATATTTTTTCCCCGATCCCCAGCCAATGTAGGAAAAAAAATGTGTGTGGGGGGGGTCATATTAATAGGAACAGGTAGGCCTAAATTATTAGCTATCTATCCTCAACCTCAAATAACACAGTATAGACAAGTTACATTGAGTGACATTTGCAAAAGCTGAACTTCATATACATTTCATGTACACTTTTTATGTATTCGTCCATCAGAATCTACTTTTACTTAATTCTTTCCACTAGGTCTTAGAGAAAAATACTACTCCAGAATTGAAGTAGTTGTTAATTGATTAAATGACCTGATTTCATACCTTTTTGCACCAGCAGAAACAAGCCATGTCGATAACAAATTAAGACTGATACATATCCACATTACATAATTTTTCAAATTGGCTTTAAGACCATTGTGATGTCATCGGTCATGTATGACACCACAGTCTGGCAACCCAATCTAGAATTGTTTAAAATATAGAGTTCAATTATCAAATATGTTTTATTGAAAGCAAAGTTTTGCAGTATACATACAATATTGTAGATATGCTCCATTGTTTTCTTGTTCCTTTTTTTACATACATATTTTATATATTGTTAATTTGAATGCATTTTAAGTGCCTTCATCTTCCCTGTTTTTTGATAGCTTCCATGTTGTTTGTGGGTTGGTCATCGGTTTATTGAAATGCTAAATGGTTTTTCTCATATTCCCCAGCAGATGGACAAGGGTTGGTCAAAAGAATGTGAACAGGTTTAGCCTAAACCTCAAATAACAATCCAGATTGGTTAGGGACAGTTTTCCATATTCAATCTTGCCCTGAGGGCAGCTCTGCCTCAAAGGCAGAATGAATGTGATTGGTTCAATTAAAGCTCAATGGTCAGTGGGCAGAGCTTAAAGTGCCCATTGAAAGTTAATAACCAATCTGATGGAGCTTAAGAATTTTGAAAAGACTAAATGGCCAAATGTTGCACAATCCAGGTGTGGAAAGCTCCTAGATTTACTCAGAAATACTCACAGCTGTAATCGCTGCCAAACGTGCTTCAACAAAGTATCGACTTAGTGGTGTGAATACTTACAGTATGTAAATAGAATATTTTATTTAATTTTCAATACATTTGCAAACATTTAAAAAAATATATGTTTTAACTTTGTCGTTATGGGGTATTTTGTATAATTGGGTGAGAGAAAAAATATATTTACTCAATTCTAAATGCAGGCTGTAACACAACAAAATGTGGAAAAAGTCTAGGGGTGTGAATACTTTCTGAAGGCACTGTATGTGAAGATGAATCCACTAATTAAGTTACTCTGGTTAGGAGCGTCTGCTAAATGACTCAAATGTAAACGTAATAGAAATTAATTGTAAATAATGTATTGTGTCACGTTGGATTCACTTATTGTAAATAAGAATAGAATACCATGGTTAAAGATAGTCATGAATGAATCGTGAAT
Source organism: Oncorhynchus clarkii lewisi (assembly GCF_045791955.1). Taxonomy (NCBI): domain Eukaryota; kingdom Metazoa; phylum Chordata; class Actinopteri; order Salmoniformes; family Salmonidae; genus Oncorhynchus; species Oncorhynchus clarkii. The sequence continues at coordinate 25,967,217 of NC_092163.1, read as the reverse complement.
AACGATGAGTGAGAAAGTTTGAGGTATAAATATATAACCTCCCCGATGTAAGAATATTTTAAGATAATACACAACGCAGAGGACTAGAGGTCAATAGGGAATTAACGATCAATGGAAATAGTTGTTTTTCAGTTCAACATCTGTTTAGAATCTGTGTAGGAATTTCAGTTCTGTACTCATAGCTACATGTGTCAAGTTGTCATTGGTCCAAATACATTGAGCCTGAAACAGGATACTTGTTATTTGCAGGAATGCAATCTGGTGAGGACCCAAAAAGGTGACACTTTCGTTTTGTTGCACTGAAACATGCAAAAGAAATCCCTGCTAGTGTCACGCCCTGACCTTAGAGATCCTTATTATTCTCTACGTTTGGTTAGGTCAGGGTGGGAAAGTCTATGTTTTCTGTTTCTTTGTTTTTGGCGTGTGGAGTGTGGTTCCCAATCAGAGGCAGCTGTCTATCGTTGTCTCTGATTGGGGATCATACTTAGGCAGCCCTTTTTCCCACCATTAGGTTGTGGGATCTTGTTTTCTGTTTAGTTTCTGTAGCCTGACAGAACTGTGCGCTTTCGTTTTTTTGACCCATGTTATTTTGTTTGGTGTCATCAATAAAGATACGATGTACGCCTACCACGCTGCGCCTTGGTTTCCTTCTACTAACGAGAGCCGTTACAGCTAGGGAGAAGTGCAGGTTTTAACTAATTAAACAACAAAGAATATGATCTACATGATCATTCTCTGTGTGTAAAATAAAAACTGTTTAATGTGAACCTAACTCAAAGCTAAAAAAAATATATAAAGAAAGCAGTCCAATGTTATTTTTTACCTTGACTTTACTGCAAATGACACTCAAGTCTCGAGAAAAAACAATACACTAATGTTACAGTTAGCCATGACAGCCTTTATAATGCAACACTTATGACCACACACATCTAAATATTGCACTTGGGAAAAAAACATCTTAACCCTTGGATGCAATGCTGGTCAAATTTACCCTTCCTAGTGTTTTTTTTGCTGTATTAACCCCCCCCCCCCCCCCCCCCCAAATGTTCTAACATCCTAGTTTTGTTTTTTAATTTCTTATTTTTTAAGTAAAAAGAGTTTTTGCATCACTACCCCAAGTTTTTAAATGTGGGGTCAAATATGACCCGTATGTATTTCCTATGGAATTCACTGCATTGCGTCGTCAAATTGACCTTTCTTTTTGCTACAAAAATAAAATCCATTTAATTAATATAATATTTATTAAATATCTTGTTTTTAATGTTCATTAATCACAGTTTTCATTTCTCCTTTTTAACTAATTGAGTAAAATGAGTTTCATTAGGAGGCTCATAAGAATGTTGCCAGATATACAACCAAAAAGGTTTTACAGATGTCAATCTGAGGTATCCAATTCAGATGACAGACTACAGTTGAAGTCAGAAGCTTACATACATACATACACACACCTTAGGAAAATACATTTAAACTCAGTTTTTCACAATTCCTGACATTTAATCCTAGTAAAAATTCCCTGTCTTAGGTCAGTTAGGATCACCACTTTATTATAAGAATTTGAAATGTCAGAATAATAGAGAATCATTTATTTCAGCTTTCATCACATTCCCAGTGGGTCAAAAGTTTACATACACAATTAGTATTTGGCAGCATTGCCTTTAAATTGTTTAACTTGGGTCAAACGTTTCGGGTAGTCTTCCACAAGCGTCCCACAATAAGTTGGGTGAATTTTGACCCATTCCTCCTTACAGAGCTGATGTAACTGAGTCAGGTTTGTAAGGCCTCCTTGCTCGCACATGCTTTTTCAGTTCTGTCCACAAATTTGGAATTGGAAGTATGCTTGGGGTCATTGTCCACTTGGAAGACCCATTTGCGGCCAAGCTTTAACTTCCTGACTGATGTCTTGAGATGTTGCTTCAATATATCCACATAATTGTCCTACCTCATGATGCCATCTATTTTGTGAAGTGCACCAGTCCCTCCTCGCAGCAAAGCGCCCCCACAACAGGACGCTGCCACCCCCGTGCTTCACGGTTGGGATGATGTTCTTCGGCTTGCAAGCCTCCCCCTTTTCCTCCAAACATAACGATGGTCATTATGGCCAAACATTTCTATTTTTCTTTCATCAGACTAGAGGACATTTCTCCAAAAAGTATGATCTTTGTCCCTATGTGCAGTTGCAAACCGTAGTCTGGCTTTTTTATGGCGGTTTTGGAGCAGTGTCTGCTTCCTTGCTGAGCGGCCTTTCAGGTTATGTCAATATAGGACTCATTTTACTGTGGATATAGATACTTTTGTACATGTTTAGATACTTTTGCTGTTGTTCTGGGATTGATTTGCACTTTTCGCACTAAAGTACGTTCATCTCTAGGAGACACCGCTTATCCTTCCTGAGCGGAATGACGGCTGCGTGGTCCCATGGTGTTAATACTTGCGTACTATTGTTTGTACAGATGAAGGTCTTGGCTGATTTCTTTAGATTTTCCCATGATGTCAAGCAAATAGGCACTGAGTTTGAAGGTAGGCCTTGAAATCCATCCACAGGTACACCTCCAATTGACTCAAATGATGTCAATTAGCCTATCAGAAGCTTCTAAAGCCATGACATCATTTTCAGGAATTTTCCAAGCTGTTTAAAGGCACAGTCAACTTAGTGTATGTAAACTTCTGACACACTTGAATTGTGATACAGTGAATTAAGTGAAATAATCTGTCTGTAAACAATTGTTGAAACAATTACTTGTGTCATGTACAAAGTAGATGTCCTAACTGACTTGCCAAAAAGATAGTTTGTTAACAAGAAATTTGTGGAGTGGTTGAAAAACAAGTTTTAATGACTCCAACCTAACATGCTGACCAGACCGGACACTTCTTGTGCGCGAGCGTTCCAAAATAAATTTAGAAATCCATGTTATTCAATTATTGCGCCACTGAGCATCTGGTTGCCACGGGCTAGAATAGAACTCCTTTCTATTTCTGTCACAGATCGCGCTGAAAGTCCTGCCTCTCCCATCTCCTCATTGGTTTATAGAAGCATGTACCCACGTGCCATCTCCTCATTGGTTATACCCACGCAGTCCAGTTTGTGGCGGAATGCCCCTTAAATTGGTTGCTAACCGTCATATCAAGTCTGGAAGTTCTGCCTCCCATTAATTCATTGGATCTCACAACAAACATACGTCCCCTACTTCCTGTAAACAAAAGCCAACGTGGGTGCTTGAAAGATGGACGAGGAGAGATTTTTCGTCGAAGTAGAGAAGTACTCACTTTTATATGACCCGTCTTCAAAATTCTACAAGGATCCAACTAATAAAGATGCGTTATGGAGAGAGACTGCAAAGACCATGCACATTTCAGGTAAAGTATAACAACCCAATGTTCATCCTTGGTATAAAACAAACTAGCTAGCGTTAACTGAATGTAAATGCCATGTGTGCTGTATGCTTTTTTTAATACAGAAATGGTGGAATTGTACAATAGTTTTAAAGTGTAGAATGAATACACAAAACATATGAAGATGTCAAAGTTGATAAACTACACACACACACTCTCACACAGTACATCACACAGTACAAGTAGGCCTAGCCACAACCATTCTGTCCTGGAAGTCAATTATGCCTTCCACAGAGGTGAAATACTTAGTAAACTTTTCTCTGACAGAAACTGCCTCCTGACCTGCTCTGTTGGCCTGGATGACTATGCCTCTCATGCCTTGCCTCATCCCTGCCCCACCCTGCTGTAGCCACATTTCCACATCACAAGGCTTTGTGAGTTAGTTGTGGAGGATGCACATTGCAACCACTAGGGTATCAACCTTGCTTGGCAGTAGGTTTATTTTTTGGTAGAGGATCCTCCATCTGGCCGCAAGGATCCCGAATGCCTTCTCCACTGTCATTCTAGCTCGACAGAGACGATAGTTGAAGATTTCTTTCTGGTAGCTGATGTTATGCCCGGCATATGGCCTCATCAGGTAGGGCTTTAGTGGGAAGGCAGCGTCCCCCACCATTGTGTATGGTATCTTTCCTAAATCTTCGCCCCCAAGCAGAAAGGCATCTTGGGGCACCTGCAGGGTTTTTGATGCCATTGCCCTTCCAGGTGGGGAGTTAGCATAGACTTCTCCGTCACTCTTTCTCCCAAAATCCCCCACTTGAATAGCTGTGAAGCGGTAATTGGCATCCACAAGGGCGAGAAACACCACAGAGAAGGTTCCTTTATAATTTAAAAAACGGCTCCCTGAGTTTGGTTGTTTGGTGATCATAATATGTTTTCCATCAACCGATCCCAAACAATTGGGAAAGTCCCATTTTTCATGAAACTCTTGAAGTTTATCTCCAGGCTTCCTCAGTGGGTCGTGGCAGATGGATCGGCAGCATCTTCCTCTCTATGGCCTCACAGGTCTCCATAATGCACTGCGACACTGTCTCAAATCCAAGACGATAGGTGAAGGCCAGGCTGCAAATAGTCTCCAGATGCCAAATACCCAGATGTTCACTTGGCTACGCATGCCTCTCTCTAATATCAATATGCCTTGTCCATTACTGTCCTTGCTAGTGATTACTGTCTTATTTCACTTTAGAGCCTCTAGCCCTGCTCAATATGCCTTAATTAACCAACCATGTTGTTCCACCTCCTACATATGCGATGACATCACCTGGTTTAAACATCTCTAGAGACTATATCTCTCTCTTCATTACTCAATGCCTAGGTTTACCTGTACTCACATCCTACCTTACCTTTGTCTGTACACTATGCCTTGAATCTATGCTATCGTGCCCAGAAACCTGCTCCTTTTACTCTCTGTTCTGACTGTGCAAGACGGCCAGTTCGTATAGTCTTTAGCCGTACCCATATCCTACTTCTCCTCTGTTCCTCTGGTGATGTGGAGGTTAATCCAGGTCCTGCAGTGCCTAGCTCCACTCCCACCCCCCAGGTGCTCTCATTTGTTGACTTCTGTAAACGTAAAAGCCTTGGTTTCATGCATGTTAACATTAGAAGCCTACTCCCTAAGTTTGTTTTACTCACTGCTTTAGCAAGAACACCTCCTCCCAGCTGCCCACTGCACTGAAGATAAGAAACACTGTCGCCACTGATAAATCCACCATAATTGAGAATTTCAATAAGCATCGGCCAAATTAGCTGAAATCATCGGATTGACGCAGGTCCTCATCAGAGGAAAAGGAAAGACTGAATATCTATACAGACTCAGCCCATGCCCATGAAGCAGGCCACACTGATGGACCCAGAACTTTTATGAGAAACACATGGCCCCACACACGAAGGCAAACTAAAGACCCTCCAAAAAGGCCTCGCACATCTGGTGGCACCCTCACATAAAAAATATGACTGACTTATTTTATGACGATGATTTATTTTGTGACGAATGCAATGGTTGTGACAGACACAACCCAAAGAAACCATATCGAACACCAATGGGCTCATACTTAATACCTAATGCATGTTTTCAGGATATTAGTATAGACTACACCGACATGGGCCCCGAAAATGTATCTAAAGGCAAACTCTATCTTCTAGTCATAGTAGATAGGTTCTCCAAATGGGTAGAGGCAATACTAACAAAAGGGGAGGGTATTAGGTCAGTCTTTGAGTGGCTACAAACCAAACTAATACCCAGGTATGGCATCCCAAGACAAATCAAATTTGACAAATGGCTCACATTTAACAAACACCTGAGACAGGTGGAAGAAAGATTTGGCATAACCCACAGATTTGGATCTGTGTACAGGCCCCAATCCCAAAATCTGGTGGAACGTCAAACCAAAAGCAAAAGCTAAGATAGCTAAAGTATGTGCCTCATGGGATAATGACTGGTAGAGTCATGCATGGTCCACCAAGGGAGGGAGGTCATATGCCCGCCCTTGATGTACAACAAATTGTAATGTCTAATTATGTGAAAAAACTGACGGTTCTCTCTGCAGCACTCTCTACCCAGGTTCACAAGGTCCAGGAGGGGGAGCTGCCGGGGGACACGCCACTACTGAAGGTAAAGGTTGGTGACGGGGTGAGGGTTACAGTCCACAAGAGAAAGTGGCTGGAACCCAGGTGGACTGGACCGTACGAAGTGAAGGAGGTTACTTCACACTCAGTCCAGGTCAAAGGTAAATCAGGCACACCTTGGCACCGCCTTACACATTGCACCCCAGCCCCAATTCCTTCTAGAACACTGACTGAAGTCAGAGCTGATTTGAGCGGCCTAAATTCGATTCCAAATGAAGACACTCCTTCCTCAGGTGATGCGGCATCAAACTCCGCCTCCCCTGAGAAGGGAACCTCGCCCAGTTAGAGGGAAATTTCTCCCTCTCTGGGTGAGGCTGGGGATATCTGGTCCCTTATTTGTGATATTCCTACTGATATTTGGAGTAACCCTAGGACTTTCACATGGTTAATTGAACAACTATTTCACCCTGCCACATCACATACACCAACCCCTACACATGTCCCTAACTCCTTTCCTGATATCACTCCCTCCAATCACTCTCGTCCCAAACGTAGCACTACACCTACAGACCCACCATGCAAACCAGACAAGGTTAGGAGCACCACCTTATGTATACCCACGATTGCAACCGCCACCTTTCTGCTATAGTTTTCACGTCTAATAGATGTGAAGAGGGGGATTTGTTATATAAATATTCATACACATAGCTCATATAAACAAAGACATTCCGTCGTAAGAACACATACACCCAGCCATAAGACTGACCCCCTCTTCCTTATATAAACACACATCTCATCTCCCTCTAACTGGCCGGTCCCAAGAGCAAAGAACTTTTGCTGTGCACCAATGGGGCCCGCTCTGGCTAGAGCAAGGCCCGCCTCCAACCCTCCGACCAGTCAAGAAGACCGAAACGACAAGACTCCACCTACTTTATTCTATGTATAAAAATTTATGTAACCATTGTATAGGTCTCTTTTTCACCTGGCTCCTTGCCGAGTTATGTGAACTAGGTCCGTGCACGTAAAACTGCGGGACAAGATATCTCTGACTCATTAAAACTGTCTTTTGTTACAACTGAAATCCACTCTGTCCAGCGTCCGTGATTTGGTCTCAACTCTCCAGTATTTGAACACTAACAACGGCTGGCTATGCTTTCCACATGGCTACCCCTACCCCGGTCAACTGCCCGGCACCCTCCACAGCAACCCGCCAAAGCCCCCACCATTTCTCCTTTACCCAAATCCAGATAGCCGATGTTCTGAAAGAGCTGCAAAATCTGGACCCCTACAAATCAGCCGGGCTAGACAATCTGGACCCTCTCTTTCTAAAATTATCTGCCGAAATTGTTGCAACCCCTATTACTAGCCTGTTCAACCTCTCTTTCATGTCGTCTGAGATTCCCAAAGATTGGAAAGCTGCCGCGGTCATCACCCTCTTCAAAGGGGGTGACACTCTAGACCCAAACTGCTACTGACCTATATCTATCCTACCCTGTCTTTCTAAGGTCTTCGAAAGCCAAGTTAGCAGACAGATTACTGACCATTTCGAATCCCACCATACCTTCTCTGCTATGCAATCTGGTTTCAGAGCTGGTCATGGGTGCACCTCAGCCACGCTCAAGGTTCTAAACGACATCATAACCGCCACCGATAAGAGACATTACTGTGCAGCCGTATTCATCGACCTGACCAAGGCTTTCGACTCTGTCAATCACAACATTCTTATTGGCAGACTCGACAACCTTGGTTTCTCAAATGATTGCCTCGCCTGGTTTACCAACTACTTCTTTGATAGAGTTCAGCGTGTCAAATCGGAGGGCCTGTTGTTTGGACCTCTGACAGTCTATGGGTGTGCCACAGGGTTCAATTCTCGGGCCGACTCTCTTTTCTGTATACATCAATGATGTTGCTCTTGCTGCTGGTGATTCTCTGATCCACCTCTATGCAGACGACACCATTCTGTATACTTCTGACCCCTCCTTGGTCACTGTGTTAACTAACCTCCAGATGAGCTTCAATGCCTTACAACTCTCCTTCCGTGGCCTCCAACTGCTCTTAAACGCAAGTAAAACTAAATGCATGCTTTTCAATCGATCGCTGCCCGTACCTGCTCACCCGTCCAGCATCACTACTCTGGACGGCTCTGACTTAGAATACGTGGACAACTAAAAATACCTGGGTGTCTGGTTAGACTGTAAACTCTCCTTCCAGCCTCACATTAAGCATCTCCAATCCAAAATTACATCTTGAATCTGCTTCCTATATCGCAACAAAGCATCCTTCACTCATGCTGCCAAACATACCCTCGTAAAACTGACCATCCTACCGATCCTCGACTTCGGTGATGTAGCCTCCAACACTCTACTCAACAAACTGGATGCAGTCTATCACAGTGCCATCCGTTTTGTCACCAAAGCCCCATACACTACCCACCATTGCGACCTGTACGCTCTCGTTGGTTGTCCCTCGCTTCATACTCGTCGACAAACCCACTGGCTACAGGTTATCTACAAGTCTCTGCTAGGTAAAGCCCCGCCTTATCTCAGCTCACTGGTCACCATAGCAGCACCCACTCGTAGCACGCGCTCCAGCAGGTATATCTCACTGGTCACCCCCAAAGCCAATTCCTCCTTTGGTCGTCTTTCCTTCCAGTTCTCTGCTGCCCATGACTGGAACAAATTGCAAAAATCTCTGAAGCTGGAGACTCATATCTCCCTCACTAGCTTTAAGCACCAGCTGTCAGAGCAGTTTACAGATCACTGCACATGTACTTAGCCTATCTGTAAACAGCCCATCTATCTACCTACCTCATCCCCATACTGGTAATTATTTATTTATTTTGCTCCTTTGCACCCCAGTATCTCTACCTGCACATTCATCTTCTGCCGATCTACCATTCCAGTGTTTAATTGCTATATTGTAATTACTTCGCCACCATGGCCTATTTATTTCCTTAATTAACTTACCTCATTTGCACTCACTGTATATAGACGTTTTGTTTTATTTTGTTCTACTGTATTATTGACTGTATGTTTTGTTTATTCCATGTGTAACTCTGTGTTTTGTATGTGTCGAATTGCTACGCTTTATCTTGGCCAGGTCGCAGTTGCAAATGAGAACTTGTTCTCAATTAGCTTACCTGGTTAAAAAAAGGTAAAAAAAAAAAAGACAAAATAAATGTTTTGTTATTGGATAACAATCAATTGTATTTTACTCTTCACAAAAGTTGAATTGTGCAAAACCAGATGGAAGTCCCTCCGTGTCACTTTTGTAAGGCACCTACGGAAGGCCCAGCCCAGTGGTTCTGGGAAACAAATCAGAAAGAATGGAAATACATGAAAATATTATCATTCTTGATACCTTAGGTCCAGCCAAGAAGGTAAGTTATAATATACATTTGAATTTATTGCACAGAATTTCAAATCTCAACAAATTACAGTATTGCTGGCTTTATTTTCTACCTGCTAAGTCACTACGTGATTGGTTCATGTCAGCTGGTATCCCATTTCTGAATGAGTGATTATATAGGCCTATAGATTATGAATCAGTCTCTTATTACAGAGGAATGATGAAAACCAGCAGTATTAGACATTATGGCCTAGATTTCAGAAATAGGATTAATTGAGCCTGAGCTGAGGTTTCTGAAGTTAACCTAAAACACGTTTAACTTTTCATGAATGTTGACCTTTTTTCAGCTCAAGAGGAAACCTCAGCCTTGAAAATGCTGATTCGCCTCAGCCACAACCTATGGAACCTGATGACGCTGAAGACGACGTGGTGTCCCTGAGCCATGACCCTGTGCTTCAGATGCCTGAACAACAGTCAATACCAACCACTACAGGCACAGCTCAAGATTGGCAGCCAAGAAAAAGAAAACAGAAAGTCAACTATCAAGATGTGGATGAAGAGCTGCTTGCATTTGTCAGGAAGCCAATCCCTTCTGCTGTTACCTCAGAGGAGGGGGCATTTGTGCTCAGCCTTGTACCAGAGCTGAAGAAAATAGGAAGAAACAAGGGACGTCTGAAAGTGCAATTACTGTCATTGATTGTAAACTGGGATGACCAGTATGCAACACCTCTGCTACCACCACCACCACGGCTCTTTGATGCTCCACATGGAAGAGCTGGACTGCGGCCTATGATGTACGGCCAGCCCAGGCATCAATACTCCTACTCACCAGGATCTAGGTCTCCAACACATAACTGGGATGACCAGCAGGCAACACCACTGCCACCACCACGGCCCGCAAGTACTCCGCACGGAAGAGGTGGACTGCAGCCAATCATGTACAATGAGCCCAGGGATCAATACTCACCAGAACCTAGGTCTCCAACATATAGCTGGGATGACAGTACATTCAGTACATTCTCTCAAGAGAGCTAGGACAGAGACTCCCAGCCACGTTAATAATCATCTCCGAAAAGGCAGAACCCAGCCCTGCGCATACTTAGGCCCATGTTGTTTTAGTGTTTTAAAAAGGGAAACATTTATGTGTGCACTATTTGCACTTTGTTGTTGCAGTTATATATGCATTGCACCTTGCATTTAACTTTTTTTTTATTGTTTTTTTTTGCTATTCATATTGTTATTGGGAGAGATATGCCGTATTTGTTTACATGCCCTGATGTGACCGTTAATGTCACCTACAACAGGTGCACCATGCCATGATGAGACTGTTAATGTCACCTACAACAGGTGCACCATGCCTTGATGAGACTGTTAATGTCACCTACAACAGGTGCACCATGCCTTGATGAGACTGTTCATGTCATCTAAAACAGGTGCAACATGCCTTGATGAAACTACATGTCACCTACAACAGGTGCACCATGCCATGTTGTGACTGTTTGTCACCTTGAGTAATAATAAATAAAAGACTAAACAAAGAACAGTGTGTCTTACTTACCTTGAGTATAATGAAGACACTATAACTGGTAATCTGCTTCCTAGATGTAATGGAACACAGGCCTACATCTGTGGAGCATCATGATCACAAGCTTGCTGGAGTTTCTTTACATCCATGCACCTGCTTACACAATACAACCTTTTCCAATAACTAACCTTAGAGTGACAGCTAGTCTTTGCTTAGGCTCTACTGGGGTCCTGTAGTTGGTCGTCTGCTTGGTGAGGTCTGGGCCAACAAAAGACAGAAGAGTCTCCATCTCTTCTGCACTCATCCGGAAGTATCGGTGATGTCGGGCAGGGTCCAAAAGCAGCTCCTGGACAAGGTGGTAGTATTGCCCATGCTCCCTTCTCAGCACATTTATGGGATGCACCCATAACCTCCTCCTCCTTCCCTGTGCGCCTCAATAATGCAAGGGCGACCAACTTCTGTTTTAGCAGGTGGTGTCTGTTAATCCATGCTGTTTAGAAAAGCATACAGTATTGTTTCTTTTTAGTTGTATAATATTACAGTTTCTTATTTCATGGGCTTTTATTCAGTAAATGCATTGTTTATATCTCATACCAGAGTGGTTTGGTTGTAAGGTGAAAGAGACTGGCTAATTACAGTAATCAGCCTGCCATCATGTATATTATTGGCATAATGGAGTCTTTGAGAGGAAAGTGCCTAAATGTGTAAAACAATTTGCATTTATTGAATGTATTAACTTCTGTCCTGGCATCACTATTGTACAATATGCAATCATGTACTTACCCATGTTATCGCTCCTCAATCGCAGTGAAATCAGAAGAATCAAAATACATTTCAACAGGGTCACTGGAAAATGCAGGCAAGAAAAGGTGCTAAAAACAGCGTTCCGCCCCCAAAATAATATAATTGGTTCAGAGTTTGCTTTGATATTTTAACCTGCGTGTCGTGATCGCGTGTGGTGTGGGGGGACAAAATCAATTTGCGCACGATGGCGCACGCACTTGCGCGGCCGGTTTGGGTTCCGTGTAAGTGTATGGAAACTTCCGACTTCAACTGTATGTGCCTGTGGGTCAAATTGGAGTTGCACCTGGTAGTCCAGCTGTCCTAGATGATTCTACAGATGTGGAGGACTCCTCTGAGAGTGAAAACCAGTCAAATAGACTGAGTAAAAAACGGTCTTACTGGACTGAACCCCCCCACTAAAGGCAGGACCAAAAGCCTTAATATCCTGAGGAGCTGCCCAGGGCCTGTTCCAGGGTCAACAGTTATGTCACCAAAAGTTGCCTGAGAACTGTTGATTAGTGACAACAGCATTGAGGAGGTCCTAAAGAGTACACATTTAGAAGGACAGATAATAGTAACAGCAAAAGGGACAGAGTGGCAAGAGGTCAACAAAAGAGGTACTAAAGGCCTTTATTGGCATGGAAAAAAGGTGGGATGTCTACACAGGAGCTACTTTTGGATCCACTGCAGAATCCAATGTTGAAGGCCACCATGTCGGTCGGAAGATATGAGGATATCCGTCGCTACCCGAGGCTTGATGACAAGAGGAACAGAGTGTTCAGAGAGGCAACGGACCACCTGGCAGCCTTGCGGTATGTGTGGGACCTTTTCCTAGAAAACTGTAGAGGAATGTTCATCCCCAGCGACTGCGCCACAGTGGATGAGGAGCTTTCCTCCAGACGTGACGCTTGACATTCCATCCAAAGAGTTCAATCTTGGTTTCATCAGATCAGAGACTTGTTTCTCATGGTCTGGGAGTCCTTTAGGTGCCTTTTGGCAAACTCCAAGTGGGCTGTCATCTGCCTTTTACTGAGGAGTGGCTTCCATCTGGCCACTCTACCTTCCATAAAGGACTGATTGTTGGACTGCTGCAGAGATGGTTGTCCTTCTGGAAGGTTCTCCCATCTCCACAGAAGAACTGAGGCAATGGAAAGATGTGGGAACCAAGCCACCACCACCACCACTCAGAGCAGCCAAGGCCAGAAGAGGAAGAGGTGCCAGCTCTGCCCAAGCGCAAAGGATAGAAAAGTCAGCTGCTGGTGTTCTCAGTGCAACATATCCGTCTGCAAAGAGCAGTCACATGCTTGTGGTTTGTAACAAATGCATGGACTAAGACAGCATAAGTAAGCATCACACACACTTTGCTCCTTTTAGTGTTCACGTTTTCTAAATTCACAATTGTTAGTGTTGTCGTTTATATTGATGATGAACTTTGGATTTTCAAATAAATGTTTTGAAATATTATAAAACATGCTTAAGATGGTTTTATTTTGTTGCTCACACTAAAAAGGTTGAATGTGAAAATTATGCTAATATTTTCAATAGCTGTTATGCATTTTCATCATATGTTATCATTAAAATGTGTATCAAAATGTTGAAGAGTGACTAAAAACATTTAAAACAAGAAAATAATTATTGAAAAGGTCCAAATCAGCACTCAAAAGAATTATGTTCCACAAAATTGATAATATTTTAGACCCATATAAATAAAACACAGATATTACATTAACGGTTCATTTTGACCCTGCATATGCATTCTTGGGGCGCCATGTTTACTATGCATCCTAGGGTTAAAGTAGAAATAGAATGAAACAAACAGGCATTTTATTTTTGATCTATTATAGTAGACACCGAGCAAGTGCACAAGGCTGCATGTGTGCAAAAATAACTTTCAGAGTAAAAAATAATAATAATAAAATCACACAAAAGTGTTACTGTCAAGTTCAACACAACAAAAGCCATATCTTTGGGCTACACTGCACGTAATAACATTGTACAATTTCTGCCTGTGGACATCTGTTCTACAATGTGCAGCAGAGCATGATACCCTTTGTTGGCATAATTGATCTCTTTCAGGCAGAGTACACCTGGCATACCTCTTTTTATCCACTGAGAGTGAAAGTGTATGGCGTTTCTTTCACCTCTATTGGCATCCAGCATAAGCCAGGCCCAGCTCCAGCTACACTTGATCCCTGAATCCACTTGTTTAACAAGCAACGCCTCATTTTTATTAACCATATACTGTCGAGGGAAAACATTAGTTCACAGATAGTAGTTAGTTCGTTAGCTAGTTAACATTTCACACAGATTGTCAAGGTCCAGTAAGCAACTAACGTGTTATAACTTGAGGAACGGCAAGGAGTCGTATAACTGTTACCAATTAATACTATAGCGAATTGGTTAGGGAACTAACGTTCTCATTTGATGTTGTAACGTTAGCTAGCTGTCTGGCTTTAGTAGCCAGCTAAGTTTCAAACAATAAACTCAATTATTTGATTAGCTAAGTTTGCTAATGTTGCTCAACATTTCTCTGGCTAGCTAACGGAGAATTCGATCCAGCTACAGTACTATAGCAAGATACAATGCTAACAATACTTGTTTCACCACACTTTCTCCCTCACCTCAAACTTTCCAAATGCCAGTTGTTTTTCGGTTACAGCTCATGAAGCACGCTTCATCACCTTCTCACCCCGGTCTCCGTGATCTCACCTACCTCTTCGTTATCGTTCAACGGACGCGCTGCTGTAACTGGCGAACTGCCTTTGCACCCTACTGTCTTTCTGCAACTAGAAAATCGCCCTTATGCCCTTATATCGGACGTTCTAAACACACTTCATACCGGCGTCAGTCTAGTTGTTATCGACGATATAACATTACTACCACTGTGTCGCAGTTTTTTTTTTTTTTTACAGCTAGCAATAATTAAAAGGGGTTGAAGATGTATATAGGAAGCTACTTAGATATGTATGTAGGTGAATAACGTTACCAAGTCAGTGACAGATATAATGTTAGCTAGCGACAACCATATTAGCTAGCTAATTTAACTATTAACTGTAGCTAGCTAGATAGTTACTTCGTAAAATGATACAACGTTGACAGAATCTACCTAAGAACGTGTGTAAGTTAAGTTATGCTTGCTAGCCATATTTGCTAGCTAAAAATAATTGTTATTCATGTCTTCTAAACATTATCTAACGAAAATACATTGACAGGGGAGATTACCGTGAGGGCTGCCTGTCACAGGTCCATGAGGAAGAGTGAAAAGCGCACAGCATGAGAGTAGGGAAAGGTTATAGATGGCTACTAGGGACCTTGTTAAACATCTCCTGTGGGACACTGTCATCATTGTCAAAATGTGTTGGAGACAGTGTCAACGTTTAATCTTATCAATAGATAGATATTAATGATGGGTCCCAATCCCAATTTAGAATTGCCCACAGGTTATTTGGTAAAGATCTGTTGATGCAGTGTTTGGTAATTGTGTTACTGAGACACAATGTATTCCTGTATAGTTAAATGAGCCCCTAGTTAAGAAGACCAGACACTACTGGAGCAGTGGCGTTGGACCACGATCCCTGGTACGGAGTGCTTTAACACCATCTGTGAAGATAAGTGTGATGAAAGACTGAAGTGAGAAACAAGAATGATAAATAACAATATTGTTATTTATCATTCTTGTTTCTCACTTCAGTCTTTCATCACACTTATCTTCACAGATGGTGTTAAAGCACTCCGTACCAGGGATCGTGGTCCAACGCCACTGCTCCTGTGTTGCAGAAAGTGCTGTGTGCAATCATCTGGTGGCCCTTCTTTACCAGACAGCGCACTACTCTCAACTAAACATTCCTGCTGCACCACCAGTTCACAGCTGCACAGACACAGAACAGCGTTGGCACGAGCCATGAACACTTGTGAGTCTATCAATATCCATAAAAAAATGCACCTGAAAAGTATTCAGCCTATGTAACAGTAAATCCTTGTTAATTAGGGTGTGAAGCCAGGTCCGGTTGATGGGATAGTTCCGTAAACCTACTAACTCGTGTGCTGATGGAATAAGGTAAGGTATTTTCTTGTGATTTTTTTAAATTTATAAATCTGTATATTTTAATCCATTTTATTTCAACTTTTGGGCTTGTGCTGTTTCTGGAAAAGTCTGTGTCCACTATGAGTCTGTGTCATAGTAATCTGTCCAACCTGATGTTAAGGTTTAAAATGTTTTGCAGAAGTTCTCTCTACAAAGCACTCCATGGATATATGCCTGACATGGACCTTCTCCGCGTCTCAGAAACGTATGCCAACTTTTCTCCACTTACTGCCCCTCTTGTGACAACAATGGAAATGTCAGCTGATGTGCCCCTGGTTAAGTCCGCCTTTGGGCCAGTGCAAGCTGGCAGTGTGCTGTCCTATCAACTTCCACAGCCAAAGACCCGTGAAATTGTGAAAATTGCCATGCCCCTTCTCCACTAATACTTCCGTTAGATGGCAACAGGCTTCAGTCTTCCCAGTGTGCTTACGTCCTTAGCCATCAGGGGCAGTTCCAGGTCAAGGCATTAGAGACAACCTACGAGATGTCACAAAGTCGAGTTTGCTACAAGGGAGCAGAGCAGCAGTCCGGAATGGCATCAGCTAAGGAAAATGAGAATAACATCGTCTCGTTTCCGAGAGATTTGCCATGTCCGGGGAGAGACCTCAGCGGACCGCCTAGCTGAGCGGATGTTCAAGGGATCTGGTGTGCAGACCGTGGAGATGAAGAGGGGGCTAGCCATGGAGCCAGTGGCAGTACAGGAGTACTGCACACTGAAGAATGTTAACTTCTTTCCATGTGGCTTCGTAGTGCACCCAGATGCTCCGTGGTTAGGATCCTCTCCAGATGGCATCATATTTGATCCCAGTGTGAGACCACACTTTGGACTCTTAGAGGTCAAGTGCCCAAATGTACCAAGTTAGGTTGACTGCCTTTACCTGAGGATACAGAATGGAGAGCTGAAGTTAAAGAGATTTCATGCTTACTACTGGCAGGTGCAAGGTCAAATTCTTCTCACAGGTTGTAGCTGGTGTGACTTTGTCATCTGTGCACAGGAAGACATCCTAGTTGAAAGGATATCTAAAGATCTACAGGTTTCAAAAACTATAAGAGAGAAGGTTGAACACTTTTATTTTTACCACTACTTGCAGAAGTGTCTCTCGCACCTGAATGGATCCCCTGCATGGGTGCAAAGTTTAGTGGTTTCATGAAAAATAAGTATTGATGTTCTTGTGAAGAAAACTGCAGTATAATATATTTGTTTAAAATAATGTATTTCAGCAAATGTTCATCAGTTCAGTTAATCAATTACACATCTCTAACATTGTATTCAGTCTTGCATTCTGGCTATTCTGTGTTTACTTGATTTCTTTCCCCCACCCCTAAACTCATTGCCTAATTAAAGCCAATTACAAGCTCCACACAAACTGATATTCACTACAACACAAATGATTGATACATGTCGTAGATAAACAAATTATTATTTTGCTACTACCAAATAAACATGTGTACATTTACACTGGCTTGGCCCATGCTCTGACCAAAGGTCCGTTTTGATAGTTGACCAACAGGCAAATAATTGGTTGATGCTGCCTGAGATGGTCAGGGGGATAACTGTGTCAAACAGCTTGTGCTCCTTTACTCTGAAGATCATTCTTTCAACATGTACTCTCAGCCTGGCAATGGATTGGGTCTCCCTAACCTCATGCGCTGGCATCTGTGTGCGTCTTGACAGAAATGCTGGCCGGTAGACCTTGCACGGAACAATGTCATCTACGAGAAAGCCCTTATCCACCATAATGGCCATGTCAGGGGGGAGTAAGGAAATAATTCCAGACTGCTTGAAGATCTCCTTGTCACTCACAGATCCAGCACACAACGATGACATAAAAGTGACAGCTCCATATGGTGACATTCCCAACATGCCCTTAAAGGTACAGTGTGACTTGTAGGAAGAAAACACCTCACTCTGCAGTAGTAGTGAAGATGTTGTCTGGCAGCGGAGTTCAGTGCAGTCGATCACTACCTGGGTGTCTGGATAGTCCTTGAACTCGGGTGGCAGGTGGGCTTTGATGGTTTCCCTGGGGATCCATATCCGTGCTGATCCAAGCAGACAGCAGAGGAAGTTGGCCCAAGAGATGATAATCCGGCTCACTGTCGATTGGTGGATGCTGAACCAATGGGCCAAATCCTTCTGCTTCAGACCCAGCGACAGATGAGTCATAAACAAGTAGAACTCGTCGATTGATGGCAGTGTCTGAACGAACGTAAAGAAAAACGTTTTAGTACAATATAGTCCTTACATTCGGTCCATAACAAAAAGTAAATCATGTTTTGAAATTACAGTAAGATCAAATAATATTCTAAGTATTTAATGAAGTTGTCCCTTACCGGTTTTCTTCGAGTAACACTTGTTTCAGATGGATTGGTGCTTGTGACTTATAAACTTGGTCTCTGCTGCCAGCTCAGTCAAGTGCCAGAAGGCCATCAGGTGAGTGTAGATTGCAAATCTAAAGACAGACCCAGAGTATTTGAATACCAAAAAAGCTCATTACTATTATTGCCCATCTTCTCTAAGCATCAAGTAGCACTAGACATGACCTTTCTGCTATTGTAGCCTTTTTTACTTGTTACTGCAATTCAACTGTAATTCATAGCAGCTATCATCACAGCAGTGAATTTGTTTTAAATGTTCCATTATTTAACCTGGGAAGTGGACTAAGAACCAAATCTTATTTGCAGCGACGACCTGGGAGCATTTTTGGGGGTTAACTGAAATCTAATGTAAAGACAATATACAGTTGAAGTCGGAAGTTTACATACACTTAGGTCGGAGTCATTGAAACTCGTTTTTCAACCACTCCACAAATTTCTTGTTAACAAACTATAGTTTTGGCAAGTCGGTTAGGACATCTACTTTGTGCATGACACAATACATTTTTCCAACAGTTGTTTACAGATAGATTATTTCACTTATAACTCACTGTATCACAATTACAGTGGGTCTGAAGTTTACATACACGAAGTTGACTGTGCCTTTAAACAGCTTGATAAAATCCAGAAAATTATTCCATGGCTTTAGAAGCTTCTGATAGGCTAATTGACATCATTTGAGTCAATTGGAGGTGTATCTGTGGAAATATTTCAAGGCCTACCTTCACATTCAGTGCCTCTTTGATTGACTTCATGGGAAAATCAAAAGAAAATCAGCCAAGATCTCAGAAAAACAATTGTAGACATCCATAAGTCTGGTTCATCCTTGGGAGCAATTTCCAAATGCCTGAAGGTACCACGTTCATCTGTACAAACAATAGTACGCAAGTATAAACACCATGGGACCACACAGCCGTCATACCGCTCAAGAAGGAAACGCGTTCTGTGAACGTACTTTGGTGTGAAAAGTGTAAATCAATCCCAGAACAACAGCAAAGGACCTTGTGAAGATGCTGGAGGAAACAGTTACAAAAGTATCTATACACACAGTAAACCGAGTCCTATATTGACATAACCTGAAAGGTCGCTCAGCAAGGAAGATGCCACTGCTCCAAAACCGCCATAAAAAAGCCAGACTACAGTTTGCAACGCACATGGGGACAAAGATCGTACTTTTTGGAGAAATGTCCTCTAGTCTGATGAATCAAAAATAGAACTGTTTGGCCATAATGACCATCGTTATGTTTGGAGGAAAAAGGGGGATGCTTGCAAGGCAAAGAACACCATCCCAACCGTGAAGCATGGGGGTGGCAGCATCATGTTGTGGGAGTGCTTTGATGCAGGAGGGACTGGTGCACTTCACAAAATAGATGGCATCATGAGGAAAGGAAAATTATGTGGATATATTGAAGCAACATCTCAAGACATCAGTCAAGAAGTTAAAGCTTGGTTGCAAATGGGTCTTGATGACCCCAAGCATACTGCCAAAGTTGTGACAAAATGGCTTAATGACAACAACGTCAAGGTATTGGAGTGGCAATTACAAAGCCCTGACCTTAATCCTATAGAACATTTGTGGGCAGAACAGAAAAAGTGTGTGCAAGCTAGGAGGCCAACAAAACTGACTCAGTTACACCAGCTCTGTCAGCAGAAATGGGCCAAAATTCACCCAACTTGTTGTGGAAGGCTACCTGAAACGTTTGACCCAAGTTAAATCATTTAAAGGCAATGCAGCCAAATACTAATTGAGTGTATGTAAACTTCTGACCAACTGAAAATTTGATTAAATAAATAAATAAAAGCTTAAATACATAATTCTCTCTCTCCTATTATTCTGACATTTGACATTCTTAAAATAAAGTGATGATCCTAACTGACCTAAGACTGGGAATTTTTACTAGGATTAAATGTCAGGAATTGTGAAAAACTGAGTTTAAATGTATTTGGCTAAGGTGTATGTAAACTTCCGACTTCAACTGTGCATTCAATGTGCCTACTTATGCTAAGATACGCTAGCCTAGTTTTAAATAACAATGAACACGTTCTTAAAGGTAAGATGGACTTTGGGATAATAATAATAATTCATAGTAAATAAAACAATAGTAATGCTGGATAACAATAAATCGCTACTGTACCTTGTGTAAAAACGCATATCCTCGTCAGAACCAGAAAATTGCACCAAAGCCGTGTTGGGCGGTCAGTTTCTCCAGCTTGGCTCGAAGCTCCTCAATTTCTCTTACGTGCTCATGATTTGCCATTAGGGCCGTGTCCAGGGCTGCGGGTTCAGGGGCTGCACAGTAATCATGTGTCTGGACCTTATCAGAGGTGGTACAGTCCATAGGCAGCAGCGCACCTTGTTATTCATCCTCCTCAGTTTGAGCAGGAGGTTTCAGTCTTCTTTCCCAAACACCAGGTCTCTTTTGAATGTGCCAGTTCCATGCGAAGACTGTAGGAACAAAATCTCTTTTTAGGAATTGTCGCTCCCCAATATTTCCTTCAACAAAGTCACTCTCATTAGCACCTCATTCGCGGGGCTGTAATTTAAACGTAGCCATTGCAAACTATTTCAGTCAGAAATGCATCAACAACAGCTATCAAGCTAATGATAAAAACAATAGCAGAAATTGCTGCA
The DNA here is from genome assembly GCF_045791955.1 of Oncorhynchus clarkii lewisi. Classification (NCBI taxonomy): domain Eukaryota; kingdom Metazoa; phylum Chordata; class Actinopteri; order Salmoniformes; family Salmonidae; genus Oncorhynchus; species Oncorhynchus clarkii. The sequence continues at coordinate 25,946,520 of NC_092163.1, read as the reverse complement.
GGAAGAGTCATCAACCCTGTATGAAGTAAATTAGAACGTTGGAGGCGGTATAATGCACAGAGCCTATTGATTGTCTCTTCTCTCTTCAGTCACGTGCTACATCCTGTTGTTATGTGAACGAATGGCTGAGCCTTGGATACATCCAGTATTGCCCCAAACGCGCATTACTTGTTCACTTACAGCCAGTAGTGATCATAACACCCCCACCCCCCTTGTTGAGGCTGGGCAGGGAGTGTTGAACCTGGGCTTGGTGCTGCCCCTGTTGAGGCAGGGCTGGGGGTGTTGAGGCTGGGCCTGGGACTACCCTTGTTGAAGCTGGGCTGATGGTATTTAGTCTAGGCCTGGTACAACCCCTGTTGAGTCTGGGCTGAGCCTTTTGAGGCTGAGCTTGGTGTGTGGAGGCTGGTCCAGGTGCTGCCCCTGTTGAGGCTGGTGCTGGTGGCCCTGTTAGGCCCTGTGTGCTGGGGCCTAATGCTCTCCTGCCCTGAAGGGTGAAAGGAACCACTTACTGTACATACAGTACACATATATAGCAACACAAGAATATAGATGAAGAGAGTAAGCAGTACCTGAACATATAGAAGAGCAGGTAAGCACTCTGGGCTCTGGTCCTCAGCACAGTGGCTTCATTGGACATTGACACTTGGCTGTCATTACAGCAGAACCAGTTTCCACTGGCATTCAAGATGTCACTAATGTAGTGCCCTGTGGAACAAAGAAGACAGACTCCAGGTCAAGGGTCAGGCTCTTGTGGGTAATGGAGTGTGTTTTAACAGTTAAACAGTTCATTTGGAAGGTATTTTATCTGTTACAAGTGTCAAGTTTGGAAATCAGAGATAAACACATACACGTGGCATGCCTCTCCATTCCTTTGAATTAAATTGCGCAAACTCTAAACATATAGCAGTGCTTGTCGGGATGGCACTTCGCTCTGAAGCCTCCAGCCTTGCTCGCTTGGTCTAAGAGGCTATCGGAGGGTCTAATTATCCCCTACACCAGGGTTCCACAACTGGCGGACCGTCGGATGAATTTGGCCCACGGGTGATTTTATTTGGCCCACCCCATGTTTTATGAGCAAACAATTATAATTGTTAAAAGACTGTAAAAACACCAGCAAATCAGTTCCAAGTGATTTTCATTTTGGAAATCTGATCCAAAGTCTTCCTACGCCTAATAAAGAGATATACGTGATTGTACACAAATGTAAGCAAGGTTTGAAATTAGTCAAATATGATATCTGTTTGGGCTTCTTACGGTCAATTTGCAGTCTACAAATTATTATTAATCCCGGCCTTCAACCCTCGATCATTTTCACTCCCTCAGCTTTGGGATACTTGTTTAAATGGCAGAGGTGCACGTGAATGCGCAAATTGAAAGTCGAGGAGAAGGGAGTGATTTGGGATTCAGCCTATGCCATATGTACTGTGCATCTGTATGTGTGTGTTTTAAGGTATTTACTTACCGGAGTTTGCGGAGCCTCCCAAATGAGAGACTACACCAGTCAGCTGGTAGTAGCCATTCACTGACTTCACTGGCTGCTTCTTCAGTAAGAAAACACATGTGATCATTGGATTCTCATTTCCCCTACAGTCCATCACACTGTCTACAGTTCACAACACTACTCGTTTGCAGGAGGTCTACTAGATCATGTACTCCTCATAACTATCTCAGTGTTCTGTCATAACTTATATTTCACTGGTTTCACTCTCTATCTCTCCTCACCACTGAGGCTGTCCACAGCACTTTCCCTGGTTCCTGGTCATTTGAATCTGAGGGGTCAAATATACATATAAAGAGCTGTGAAAACGTGGTCGCTTGTCTGAATTGCTCTGGTCTAAAACAGCTTCCGTACATCACTAACGATGTCTGAGAAACATTTGAATTTGCAGCTTCTAGCTTCTCTGTCTGCAGGACCGTTTGGGAGTGGGTGGATTGTGTGGTGTTGGAACAAGAGTAGTGTTGTGATGCCATGACCTACCTGAACAGCAGAGGGCGCCATCTTTGGCCTCTCCAGGTGGGTTGGAGACTTGGCTGGCAAGGGTCAGGGGTATGGACACCTGGATATTGGGGGTCTGGTTGGTGAGGGCCTGTGGGCTGGCACTGTGCAGGGGTGGCACCGTGTCCCCACAGAAGTTGGAGAGCCTCAGCTCCGAAGGAAACAAAAGAGGAGCCTCCAGCTTCTCCAACCCCCCAGGTCCTCCAAACCTATTCAGATGCAGAAACAGCACACTGCCCAGAGACAGAGAGGAACAGAGACAGACAATGAAACCAGTCAACAAATAACAGATGAGTGAAATTTGTTCGGTGGTGCTCATCCCTAAGTCCTACAACCTGCTCAGGAAGTAATTACTCCTAAATGCTCAGGACACAATGACCACTCATTTCATTAAATACTGCCAGTTCTATGAGAGGTTTTAAAGGGGCAACTCACAGAGGCAGTGTGTGGAACTGCTCCACCTTTGAGGCGTGGAGGCCCTTGCAGCCCGCACATGTGAATTCAACCTTTTCTCCCTGAGTTAGAAACAAAAGCATTACAAAATGAGTGATACCACTACAATAATAAGATACCGTATTCTGAGACAGTGGGCAGCTTGCCCTGGGTGTTAGTCTCTACACCCAGGGCTAAACCCTACGTGCTGACTTTGAAAGTGAGTGCTAGGCTGCTTGCAAGGTGCGCTCAGAGCTGAAGTCCAATGAGAGGTGATTGTAGTCCTCTCTGGTGGACGACTCGCGCCCACAGCTTCAGAAGCAGGACAAAGAGAAGAAAAATGCATCAGGTTTCTGTTTCAGGTCTTTACAATTTTATGCCATGTGTTTTGTAATATCATTTGAAGAAAGATTATGTTACCAGTAGATACATTACAACCAATGGGAGCTCTTACCTGGTACATGTGCGCACTGAGACAAGCTGGAACTCCAGCTGGGAAACAGGGCAGGTATAGTTCACCCCGAGTGTCTTCAGTATCATGCCCTCCTCCTTCAGCTGGCACAGCATATTCACAAGTAACTCGTGTGCGTCCTATGATGAGAAAGAAAAATACCAAGATGAAATCTAATTATTGAGAGAAAATGAACCCCTACAAAAAGAGTGCATGTTCAGAAGAGAGTAGCGCCTCAGTTACCTGTTGCGTGTCCCCCAGATACTTCAAATCATATCCCGACAAGGAGTACTTGACCTTCCACATGAGGTCTGCTTTTGAGGCCTGGTTTGCGCCACTGTCAGGTAGACCCAAACGGTGCACATCAGACAGACACCTGTAGGGGAGACAGAGAGTAAATTAGCAGCTGACTGGATGGTGTCAACCTACTGGCTTACGGCTGAAGAGGCAGATGAGCATATCCATATATTTTATATCTAGTGGCACCCCATCATTAGAAATTATTAATTCGATTCAATGCAATATCACCTTTGAGGACTGACAATGAAGCAAAACAAAACAAATGTGTTGTTTATTCTCTTAAGATATTTGGTTTGGATACTGATCTCATTTCCAGAGCATTTTAAAAGCTACCAAATGTCCCATACTAATGTGGAATGTTCAGTCAATGACCTGTATGGGTAATGTAGTCATTCTACAGTTTCCAAATTGGCCTACAAATATCTACATCATAATCATTGTGTCATTGTTGTTCCTCTGGGTTATGAAGATTCCCGAAAACAAAACAAAAATGGAAATAAATAAATAAATGCAGCGGAATATGAAGTGGTTATGCTTAGGGAAAGGGTTTGCAAAAATGCTTTCCTAACCTGCTACGAAAATCACTTTCTATAGAAGTGGCATGAAGAGTGTGTCCCTCCTTGAATTTATGAACACAAATAATGGGTGGGTGGGGGTGTGTCTACTTTTGTGCCTTCCCTTACCTGAGCAGGTTGGAGAAGGGGGAGGAGCTCCAGAGTTGTTCCTGGCGTAGGATTTCCTTTGAGAAGGAAGGCAGGACCAGGAGGCACTGCAGGGTGGCGTTTAAGAAGCAAGTGTTGCCAATGTTAGGCAACCTGTGAATTAGAACCAGCCATCAGTACACACATAGAGATACAATATCCTAGAAACATTGAGTGGCCTATGTCATAAACCTTCATAACTCTAGAAAGTGCTGACAATGGCAGCCATCTTGGTCAGGGATAAGTTATATGTCACTCTATGAGTACACAAAGAAGTGGATGTCCTTTAGGACCAAGATTACCATAATTCATGGGTTTATAAATATCTAATAAAACGGACATGCTTGATAGTAAGCCCCATCCCCATAGTATATCAGACATTGATCTCTAAACAATAAAGAGCTTATTTTCAATGCATCTGCATTGTGTTGTGGTTGCATTTGCGGTGTGTTTTGGTTTACCCAAGAAGTTCCATGTTGACCAGGGCCCCCCGTTCTCCTCTGGCCCCCTGGGTCTCTTCTGACCTTCTGGTGGCTGAGCTGGCCCTGGGAAGAGTCTGGCTTCTGGCACCTGAGCCTGACCTCTGGGGTCTTGGGCTAGAGTGGTCCTGAAGAGACAGAGGTCTGAAGGAAGGAGAGAAACAGGTGTAAAGCTTCCAAAGCAGAGATAGTATCACTCTACACAGTATCTCTCTTAAATACTATACTGTACTATAAACACAGTCTGAGGCATTATGCTTGTATTGATGTCCATATAAATTTAGTGTACTAAGTAGACCAGGGCAATAGGTTAGTACTCTACTTATCCACTAGATGTGATTAGAAGAGCCTAAAATTGCAGTTTGAGGAAAATAACTTTCTGGGACTGTGTTATCAAGCGTCTCAGAGTAGGAGTTTGATCTAGAATCAGTATTTCCTTTTAGATCATAATAAATCAGATTATTATGGACAGAGAGGACCTGATCCTAGATTAGCTCTCATACTCTTGATTAACACTGTCCCTGGTCTTGTAGCTCTAAAGCCAACTCTTCAAGGGGACTCTAGGATGGCACTGTACTTATTTTATTTTTGTTTGAATTACCTGACTGTTGCGCCCTCTTGGCTGGTGTCTCCATGACTGTCCAGAGGGTTGGTAGGAGAGGGAGAACTAGGGCGGGACACCACTGGAGAGGATTTCACTGGGGAAGGGTGTTTGGCAGGTGACCTGGGGAGAGAGGGCTGTTTAGCAGGAGAGCAAGGCTGAGAGGAACAGTTAACAGGAGAGGGAGGTGGATAGAGGGAGGAGAGTTGGTCAGAGGGTGAGGGGTCAGAGGTGGCGGAGGCATTTCGTTCAGAACGGTCAGTTGGAATTGGAGAGGGGGATGAAGTGCTACTCTCCTTATTTCTTGTCTTCTGCTCCATATCAATTTAATTGGCTTTCTGCCGTTTTTTCTGTTGACAAGAATATGTGTTAGTGCTAAATAATTTTTCCCCGATCCCCAGCCAATGTAGAAAAAAAAATGTGTGTGGGGGGGTCATATTAACAGGAACAGGTAAGTCTAAAATAGAGGAACTTAGCTATCTATCCTCAACCTCAAATAACACAGTATAGACAAGTTACATTGAGTGACATTTGCAAAAGCTGAACTTCATATACATTTCATGTACACTTTTTATGTATTCGTCCATCAGAATCTACTTTTACTTCATTCATCTCACTAGGTCTAAGAGAAAAATACTACTCCAGAATTGAAGTAGTTGTTAATTGATTAAATGACCTGATTTCATACCTTTTTGCACCAGCAGAAACAAGCCATGTCGACAACGAATTAAGACTGATACATATCCACATTACATCATTTTTCAAACTGGCTTTAAGACCATTGTGATGTCATCGGTCATGTATGACACCACAGTCTGGCAACCCAATCTAGAATTGCTTAAAATATAGAGTTCAATTATCAAATATGTTTTATTGAAAGCAAAGTTCTGAAGTATACATACAATATTGTAGATATGCTCCATTGTTTTCTTGTTCCTTTTTTTACATACATTTTTTATATATTGTTTATTTGAACATGCCACCACAATAAATGCATTTTAAGTGTCGTCATCTTCCTTGTTTTTTGATAGCTTCCATGTTGTTTGTGGGTTGGTCATCGGTTTATTGAAATGCTAAACGCTTTTTCTCATATTCCCCAGCAGATGGACAAGGGTTGGTCAAAAAAATGTGAACAGGTGATAGAGATTCAGCCTAAACCTCAAATAACAATCCAGATTGGTTAGGGACAGTTTTCCGTATTCAATCTTGCCCTGAGGGCAGAATGTATGTGATTGGTTCAATTAAAGCTCAATGGTCACTGGGCAGAGCTTAAAGTGCCCAGTGAAAGTTAATAACCAATCTGATGGAGCTTAAGAATTTTGAGAAGACTAAATGACCAAATGTTGCACAATCCAGGTGTGGAAAGCTCCTAGATTTACTCAGAAATACTCAAAGCTGTAATCGCTGCCAAATGTGCTTCAACAAAGTATCGACTTAGTGGTGTGAATACTTACTTGAATACGTAAATTGAATATTTTATTTAAATTTCAATACATTTGCAAACATTTCAAAAAATATGTTATAACTTTGTCGTTATGGGGTATTTTGTATAATTGGGTGAGAGAAAAAATATATTTACACAATTCTAAATGCAGGCTGTAACACAACAAAATGTGGAAAAAGTCTAGGGGTGTGAATCCTTTCTGAAGGCACTGTATGTGAAGATGAATCCACTAATGAAGTCACTCTGGTTAGGAGCGTCTGCTAAATGACTCAAATGTAAACGTAATAGAAATTAATTGTAAATAATGTATTGTGTCACTTCGAAGTCACTTATTGTAAATAAGAATAGAATACCATGGTTAAAGATAGTCATGAATGAATCGTGAATAACGATGAGTAAGAAAGTTTGAGGTATAAATATCATACCCCCCCAAAAATGCTAACCACCCCGATGTAAGAATATTTTTAAGATAATACACAACGCAGAGGACTAGAGGTCAATAGGGAATTAACAATCAATGGAAATAGTTGTTTTTCAGTTCAACATCTGTTTAGAATCTGTGTAGGAATTTCAGTTCTGTACTCATAGCTACATGTGTCAAGTTGTCATTGGTCCAAATACATTGAGCCTGAAACAGGATACTTGTTATTTGCAGGAATGCAATCTGGTGAGGGCCCAAAAAGATGACACTTTCATTTTGTTGCACTGAAACATGCTAAATAAATCCCTGCTAGTGTCACGCCCTGACCTTAGAGATCCTTATTATTCTCTACGTTTGGTTAGGTCAGGGTATGACTCGGGTGGGGAAGTCTATGTTTTCTGTTTCTTTGTTTTTGGCCGAGTGTGGTTCCCAATCAGAGGCAGCTGTCTATCGTCGTCTCTGATAGGGGATCATACTTAGACAGCCCTTTTTCCCACCATTAGGTTGTGGGATCTTGTTTTCTGACAGCCTGACAGAACTGTGCGCTTTGGTTTTTTGACATTGTTATTTTGTTTGGTGTCATCAATAAAGATACGATGTACGCCTACCACGCTGCGCCTTGGTTTCCTTCTACTAACGAGAGCCGTTACAGCTAGGGAGAAGTGCAGGTTTTAACTAATTAAACAACAAAGAATATGATCTACATTATAATTCTCCGTGTGTAAAATAAAAATGGTTTAATGTGAAACTACAGTAACTCAAAGCTAAACAAATATATAAAGAAAGCAGTCCAATGTTATTTGTTACCTTGACTTTACTGCAAATTACACTCAAGTCTCGAGAAAAAAACAATACACTAATATTACAGTTAGCCATGACAGCCTTTATAATGCAACACTTATGATCACACACATCTAAATATTGCACTTGGGAAAAACACATCTTAATAATCCTTGGATGCAATGCTGGTCAAATTTACCCTTCCAAATGTTTTCTTTTTTGCTGTATTAACCAAATGTCATCATCTAATATTCCAGGAAATCCTTAAATAATGTGTCTTTAATGTTCTAACATCCTAGTTTTGTTTTTTAATTTCTTATTTTTTAAGTAAAAAGAGTTTTTGCATCACTACCCCAAGTTTTCAAATGTAGGGTCAAATATGACCCGTATGTATTTCCTATGGAATTCACTGCATTGCGTCGTCAAATTGACCTTTCTTTTTGCTACAAAAATAAAATGTATGTAATTCATATAATATTTATTAAATATCTTGTTTTTAATGTTCATTAATCACAGTTTTCATTTCTCCTTTTTAACTAATTGAGTAAAAGGAGTTTCATTAGGAGGCTCATAAGAATGTTGCCAGATATACAACCAAAAAGGTTTTACAGATGCCAATCTGAGGTATCCAATTCAGATGAACTTCCTGGTTCTTTCCCTGTGCTTTTTGTGAAGAGGACACATTGGGTCTTTTGTGGGTTCAATTTTACTCGCCACGTTGGACCACGACTCGATCATTTCAATAGACTTCTGGAGTTTTTTTGCAGCAAGTTGAGGACATTTAGAGCTGGACCAGTAGCAGAGGTCATCGGCAAACTGTGAGACTTGACCTACGGTGGGTGGAGGGTAGTAGATATCTGATATGTAGAGTAGAAAAAGTAGCGGGCTTAGAACTGCCCCCTGTGGGACACCTGCCTCCGGGGTGAAAGGTGAGGATATTGCTGTGGAGACCTTCACTTTAATTGTACGGTTGTGGAGAAAGCTGGTGATGATGTTTCTGATGGAGAGCGGTAGTTTGAGATTGGAATCTGCGAGCCGGTAACACAGTCCATTGTGCCACATCTTGTCAAATGCTTTCTCTATGTCAAAGAAAACCGCCAGGGTAAGTTCTTTTTTCTTGAAGTTCCGAAGGATGTCCTCTGACAGTCTTAGAATGTTATCGGTGGTTGATCTTGCTTTCCTGAAGCCAGCTTGGTGGATTCCAAGGAGGCCCATTTCCTCGGTGTGGCCGCTCAGTCTTTGAGTGAGTACTCGCTCAAACAGCTTCCCGACATGACTGAGGAGGCTGATTGGTCTGTAGCTTGTGACGTTGTATGGGTCTTTGCCAGGTTTGTGGATCATTGTGACAACTGCAGATTTCCAGGGTAGGGGAAAGTAGCCTTCCGTGACACATGCTGTGAAGAGGTTGGAAAGAAGGTGCAGGTATTCGTCAGGTGCTTGTTTGATGAGTGTGCTGTCAATGTTGTCTTCCCCTGGTGCTTTGTTTTTTGTTTTTTTCAGGTGGGTCTTGATTTCTTCAATGCTCACAGAGCGGGTGAGGGGATGGTCTACTGGTGTCGGATTTGAGGTGTACACCGTTTTCTGCATTTCTCTGTCGACAATGGTTTTCCAGTCTTTGTCAAAGAGAGGGTCGTCGGGACAAGAATGAACATTTTGTAGGTGGTTTCTGAATAATGTTGCTTTTGTTTTGTTGTCTTCGATGAGTTGGTTTTGAGACTTTAGCACAGGTATGATGTTATTGGTTTTGTCTCCGTTGATTGTTTTGATTTTTTTACCAGAAGGTCCGGGGGTTGGTGTCTGTATCTAGCTGGTGATAGAAGGCAGTCCACTGTTTCTGTTTGTGGAGGGTGAGTTGGTGTCTGATGTGATTTTGCAACCGATTAACTTCTGTTTTCAGGTTGGGTGCTCTTGTTCTAATAAAGTCTCTCCGGATCTTTCTTTTCTGCTTGATGAGACTGAGGATATGTGGTGGGAGTTGTTGTGGTGGTCTGGGGGTGGTAAGTGGGATGGTCTCTTCCCGGGCCTGGATGAGGATACTCCCTATTCACTCCGCCAGCTGGTCCAGATCTTTGGGGTTCTGCGTTGTTACTGAAATATTTGTTATCTTGTCTGTAATGCAATTTCTGTATTTTTCCCAGTCTGCTTTCTTGTAGTTGTATCTTTGCTTTTCAGGTGCTTGTTGGAGTTGGAGAGAGAAGGAGGCAAGGACAGGAAGGTGGTCACTTCCCACGTCGTGGCTGACAGAGAAGCTAAGAAGCTTAGCAGCCAAGTCTGGGGAGCAGAGGACAAGATCAAGGATGTCTGCCGTGGAGTTTGCAGAATGGATGTGTGTGGGCTCGTTGGTGTTGAGGATGGCCAGGTTTGTGCTGTCGAGGACATCCCTTAGTACTCTTCCCGATGTGTTTGTAGTATTACAGTTGAAGTCGATGTGTTTGGCATTAAAATCTCCCATTATGATGGTGTGGCAGTTGTTGTCTGCGAGGGTGGCGATCAATTTTTCGGAGGGTGTTGTTGCGGGTGGACAGTATATGGTGGCTACCAGAAGAGTTGTTTGTGCATTTAGGAGTATTTTCGCTACAGTGTACTCATTGTTGTTGAGTTCTTCTTTGGTGAGGTTGAAAACGGCTTCAGAGTACTCTATTCCTTCTTTTAAAAGCAGTGCCACACCCCCTCTGCATCCCTCTAGTCCACATATGTCAGAGTCAAGGCCCGCGGGCCACATCCGGCCCGCAAGAAGGTTTTTTACGGCCCCTGGGATGATCTTGATTTATTATTAGAACCGGCCCGCAGCAAGCCGGCAGCCCGCAGATCTTTTACACGCACCAATACTACATTTCCCACAATGCAAAGGTGACGCACCGAGCAGTAGGCTGCTTCATTTCAATATTTATTGGCACAGCAGTCGTCAGCATCACAGGAAAATTAACTTTCAGATACCCATCAAAAATGGCAAAACGGAAGGTGGATACTGAGAACCGGGGGTTTCAAACAAGGTGGGAGTCGGAGTATATGTTCACGAAGGTAGCTGGAAAACCTGTGTGTCTTCTGTGTGGAGAAAGTGTGGCGGTACTGAAAGAGTATAATCTGAGACGACATTATGAAACGAAACACGCGGACAAAAACAAGAATATGGACATGGAACAAAGGCTACAAAAGGCAGAGGAATTAAAACGAGGCCTCAAATCTCGACAGGCTCTGTTCAAAAAAGCCAAATCACAAGGCCAGGCTGCTGTCAAGGCCAGTTTTATTTTGGCAGAAGAGATCGCTAAATCAGCCCGGCCATTTACGGAGGGGGATTTCATCAAAAACTGCATGATTAAAGTTTGTGACGAAGTTTGCCCAGAAAAAAGGCAACTCTTTTTAAATGTGAGTCTGAGCAGAAACACCATTGCCGAGAGAGTAGACCAGTTGTCCATCAATCTAAAAGAGCAGCTTGTGAAAAAGGGAAAAGATTTTATTGCATATTCCTTGGCTGTGGATGAGAGCACCGACATTTCTGACATTGCCCAGTTGTCAATTTTCATCCGCGGAGTGGACTCCAACCTAAGCGTGACAGAGGAGTTTTTGGCTTTACGTCCTATGCATGGCACAACTACGGGGCATGATTTGTATGAAGAGGTGTCAAGATGTGTAAATGAGATGGAGCTGCCTTGGGAAAAACTCGTGGGTTTGACAACCGACGGAGCACCTGCGATGTGTGGACACAGGAGCGGACTGGTGGCGAAGATACGGGAAAAGATGCAAGAGGAAAACGCGACAGGTGAGCTGACAGCTTATCATTGTATCATACACCAGGAAGCGTTGTGCGGTAAAGCCTTGAAAATGGAGCATGTAATGAGCATCATCACGCGCACAGTTAACTTTATCAGAGCCAAAGGTTTGAATCACCGCCAGTTCAAGGCATTTCTGACGGAGTTAGAAACGGAGCATGGTGATTTGCCTTATCACACAGAGGTGCGATGGCTAAGCCAGGGAAAGGTGCTTCAAAGATGTTTCGAGCTTCGTGAGGAGATTTGTCTGTTCTTGGACAGCAAAGGGAAAGACACAACACAACTCCGAGACGAAATGTTTCTGTGTGAAATGGCTTTTCTGTGTGACATTACGAGTCATCTGAATGCAATAAACTTGCAGCTGCAGGGTCGGGATCGTGTCATCTCTGATATGTACAGTACAGTGAAGGCATTTAAAACCAAACTGACTCTGTGGGAGACGCAGATGCGGAAAGAAAATTTGAGCCACTTTCCCAGCTGCCAGACCATGAAAGAGAAGCTCTCTACCAGTGCGTTCCCGAGCACACAGTTGGCTGATAAAATAGGTATGCTTGCCGCTGACTTTCGACGCCGATTTGCTGACTTTGAAGCACAAAAAAGCAGGTTGGAACTGCTCGGTAACCCATTTGCTGTTGACGTGGAAAGCTCACCACCAAACCTCCAAATGGAGTTGATTGACCTCCAATGCAATGATGCACTGAGGGCAAAATATGCGGCAGTGGGTGCTGCGGAGTTCGCCCGTTTCCTCCCCGGCACAATGCCCCAGCTGCGCATCCAGGCTGCTCAAACGTTGTCTATGTTTGGCAGCACATACCTGTGTGAACAACTGTTTTCTTTGATGAACCTGAACAAAACATCACACAGAAGTCGACTTACTGCTGAACACCTCCACTCAATTCTGAGGATTTCTTCAGCTCAGAGCCTTACCCCGAACATTGATGAACTTGTGGAAAAGATGGGACACCACCAAGTATCACCCTCAACCTCAAACAAGTGAACATTACTGTGCAATCACATATTTAGAGTTTTTACTCAGTTCAAGTTTAAAAGTTAAAATTTAATATTTGTTTTCACTGCATGTTACTTCTCCTTAAACAAAGTGTTGTTTTTGATTAATAGATTTTTGCACTTTATTTTTTTGTATTTCAATCCAATTATATTTTAAAAATATTTCAGTTGAGTGGATGATAGAAAATTGCTATTATTGTTTTTTCTTTGAAGTAAATTTAGCCCACTTTTGCTAAAATAGAAAATATAGTCTACTGATGGTGCCTTGAATACCGGTTTCTTTCATTTAATGTTCATGTTATGGGGATATTTATATAAAGGAAATTTGTCTTTTGTGTCTGTTGAAAATTAAAGATTACTGACAGAGCCATAAGAAAATATTGCTTTATTTATCTGATCATATTGTAATATATTTGTTAGGTTTTCAGTAGGTTCAATTAGGTTCACTAGACTATATGCGTCATTTAAAAATTTTTCAATGAACATTCGAACAGTCCGGCCCTCGTCTTGTAGCTGATTTTTTTATTTGGCCCTCCGTCCATTTGACTTTGACACCCCTGCTCTAGTCGATCCTTCCTTAGAATGTTAAAACCAGGAATACGGAATCTTACATTAGTACTTAGGAAGGTTTCGTTGATAGAGGCAATGCTGGTTTGCTTTTCTAGAAGAAGTTGCTTCAGCTCCTGCTCGTTTTTCCTTAACCCTCTGATGTTGATATGTAGAACATTTATTGGAGTAGCCATTTGGTTTGGAGTGTATTTAACTTGGAATCGCCTTCTACAGCCTTAAGAGGAGGGGCCATCTCTGTGTTTCCTTATGCTATCCATAACTCTCTTTACCATTTCTTCATCTCCGCATATTCCTTTCAGATCCTCCTGCAGGTGAGTGGTGCTGGTGAGAGGCTGGGAGCCGGAGAGGCTTGGTGTTGCGAGATGGTTGGTAGTGGCTGTGCTGATGGTGGTAGTAGTCCTGGTGGGCTTGGTGGTGGTGAGGGCTAGATAGGTGGGGCATTGTCTGGAGACCGATGAGTGGGCGCCGCCACAGTTGGCACAGCTGGCATCATTTTTCTCTTTGGGGCACTCTTTATGGTGGTGGTTTTCAGCACATCGCAGACATTTGATCTGGTTTTTGCAGTCTGTGAAGACGTGGTTGAATTCTTGACATTTGTAGCACTGTTTGATAATGGCGGGGGGTGGCCGTGCTTTTTCCACCCTGAAGTGGAAGTAGTTCATGTAGAATCCCTCTAGCAGTAGGCCAGGCGCGTCGTCCGGGTTGCTGAGGTGAATACGGATGAAAGTGGTCGGTTGCTGTGTGGCTCGGCTGACGATCCTGTACACTTTAGTGGTTGTAATGCGCTGCCTCTCCAGTTCTTGCAGGATTTCGTCGCTGGTGGTTTCCATTTGGATGCCCTTGATGATAAGCTGTTTTGTGGGTTTGTTGTCTTGGGTGGTTTGGTTTCCTCTCTGTGCCAACCTGCACTTAATCGTTGTTCCGTTGAAGGCCCCTGTGGGCCAGGGGGAGAGGAGGGAGTTCATGGAGTGGATATCCTTGACAAATACAAGGATTCCACCTCTTCTCATCTGGATGAGCTTTTGCAGCTGGATATTAGGTTTATTGCGTAGGATTTCTTTGTAGATGTCTTTGTTTGAAGGAGGTGGGAGGGCATCACTGTTCAAGAAGTCAATTACCACAGGAGACAGTTTCTGCTTGTCGGTTGTGCTTTCCCTTCTGGCCTGTTTTTGTGGGTGGCTACTGTACAGCATCCCATATCTTCCCATATTATGGGTGACAATATCAGAATAGGTATCTTGAGGTGGGGATAGAGGTTGAGCTTGTGGAGGGTTAGTTGCTGTGCTTTCACTGTGTACAAGCGCCGTGCCCATTTCCATGAGGGTATCTTGTAGTTGGAGAGCAAAGGGGGCAAGAGGGGTTGATTGGGTATGTTTGCTGAGTTCACTGGCAAGATATTGGAGCTGGACTAGTACTTCATGGAGCGCTATAGGGTCCGTTTTGTCCTTGGTAGGTGGTATTTCTTCTCCGGTGGTGATGCTTGGTGGAGAGATTGAGATGGTGTCCTTGTTTGGTTCAATACACTCCTTGGGTGGCCTGGTAGCATTCATTGGTTTGCTAGGTTCTTCAGGGGTGGGTTCGGGGGAGTTAGTGCAAAAAGAGAGTATTATCATTTCTTGCTGTGCAGAAGTGGCATAACAGTCCAGTAACAGTGTATTTTTCTTGCCTGCTTGGGACTTGACATACTTGGATAGGCGGGGATCCTTTTTGGCTTGATGAGGTTTTTCCTCCACAGATGGTGTCCTAGTCATGCCTGATTTCCCATCAAAAGCTTTGGTCCATATCAATTTTCTCTGTTCGCTTGTGATTGGGGGTGCAGTAGCCATTGTTGGTTTTGTAGTCAGGCTTATGGTAGGTTCAGCTTTTTAAGTTATTATTTTGGAGTACAAACACTTTCTAATACTGGGATAGTACCAGTGGTTAGTTATAAAATACTCCCTCAAGCTAAAATGGCGGCCAGACACAGAACAAATGGGCTCAAGCAATGTAGATTTGTTAGTTAGGATGAGGGGGGAGGAGGTGCAGTGCAGCGTGATAGAAAACCAATGGTATGTTTGTTATAAGCTAAAATACTACTGCATGATCAGGAAACGACAAAACAGGCTAAAAAAAATATGCGGTTAGAAATGCGTTTCTCTGGTGCTACAACAGAGAACTTCGTGACAGGACTAGGTTACCAGTGATACAATTAGTTTTAGAAAAAACTGGAACGCCTTAAATCAAACACACATTTTTACCTTGGAGAGTGCAGGGTTGTCTGGGCACAGTTGCGACAGCTCGACACGCGTTGGTAGTCGCTCGCTCTTACAGCACGAAGGAAACCCGACAGCGTGTTGATACCGGAATGAGAGAAGTCGATTTCTGCCTAAGAAAGCCAGGAATTACCGTTAAAAGGGCTTGCTCTTTTAGAACGCGTAGAATTCTCCCTCTCCTCCTGTCTCAGATGGCGCCTCCTTTTCCGAGTCCCTTGCCGCATCTACCTCTTCCAGACATCGTGTGTTCGCTAGCTGAGTTCAAGTGAATTAATCTGACGTGAGAGAGAGATTTGGAGCCTCTTCTTCTCCTCCTCCCTCTTGTACAGGTGTAAGGGATGTGAAACGGCTAGTTTCAATCGGTGACGTCACTTGCTCTGAGACTGTTGTTGATGATGTGTACAGAGGGTCCCTGGTTCGGCCTAAAGTTATACTGTTACACAGGCTCCAGTCATCGGAGCACGAGTGGAATCCCACTCACTGTGTTATACTGGCATGCACACATTCCTACACTGTTCATGTCAGCATCATTTATTCTCCCCCCTTTTTGACATGTCCTCCACACACACACACATGGATTTGCTTTTTTCACTGACAGGGTGGGTGGCTCTTAAAAGAGCCTTTGGGTTACTACAGCACTCCAAATGGGCTGTTTACTTGGAGCTGGTGTACTTGGTCACGGCCTTGGTGCCCTCGGACACTGCGTGCTTGGCCAGCTCTCCGGGGAGCAGCAGGCGCACTGCGGTCTGGATCTCCCTGGAGGTGATGGTGGAACGCTTGTTGTAGTGGGCCAGGGAGACGACTCTCCGGCGATACGCTCGAAGATGTCGTTCACGAACGAGTTCATGATTCCCATGGCCTTGGAGGAGATGCCGGTATCGGGGTGGACCTGCTTCAGGACTTTGTACACGTAAATGGCGTAGCTCTCCTTCCTCGACTTTCGGCGTTTCTTGCCGCCTTTCCCTGCGGTCTTGGTGACGGCTTTCTTGGAGCCCTTCTTGGGCGTAGACTTTGCTGGCTCGGGCATGATGCTGATGTCTCGTTGCTTCTCACAAACGAATGAGGGGGTGGAGAGCCCTTTCCCTCTTATGAAGACGAAGCTAAGCTAATTCACCGGCCGTGGACACACCCCTGCTTTCTCATAGGCGCCCCTGCCATTTGCCCAGTGGAGCTGAGCGCGCATAAGAGCCTTCCACTCAGAGGCTTGCTTCCCTAACAAAGACCATAGCCTATGCTTTGTCACTGGTGGGGAATGGTGTGTTTCAAAAAAAGTCCTACAATGGCCAGAAATAAGGCCCCCCTTTTTGGTACTTGGTGGGGATTTCCCAGCCGTGGTGCCTTTATTTCGGGTGTCTCGTAATACGACTGTAGTCAAAGTCTGCACTGAACATAGCCTCCTGTCATGAACACTCCCTCCCTGTCCACTCAAGAGTGGCTCGTGGTTTAATACGACTGTACGCAAAGCCTGCACTGAACATAGCCTCCTGTCATGAACACTCCCTCCCTGTCCCCTCAAGAGTGGCTCATGGTTTAATACGACTGTACGCAAAGCCTGCACTGAACATAGCCTCCTGTCACGAATACTCCCTCCCTGTCCACTCAAGAGTGGCTCATGGTTTCCTACGATAATGGATTTGACCCTTTTGAAGCGGATGTGGGTGGCTCTTAAAAGAGCCTTTGGGTTCAAGTCGGGATGTTGACGTTCCGAGAAGAGTGCGTTTAACCGCCGAAACCGTACAGGGTGCGTCCCTGGCGTTTCAGAGCGTAGACCACGTCCATGGCCGTAACGGTCTTCCTCTTGGCGTGCTCGGTGTAGGTGACGGCGTCACGGATCACGTTCTCAAGGAACACCTTCAGGACACCGCGGGTCTCCTCGTAGATCAGCCCGGAGATACGCTTCACGCCGCCACGGCGAGCCAGGCGGCGGATGGCGGGCTTGGTGATTCCCTGGATGTTATCGCGGAGAACCTTACGGTGACGCTTGGCGCCTCCTTTTCCGAGTCCCTTGCCGCCTTTACCTCTTCCAGACATCGTGTGTTCGCTAGCTGAGTTCAAGTGAATGAATGACGTAATTTTACAAGTAGACAATGGACCTGATCGACTCTGCTCTTTTCTGTCCATAAGAAACAGGTGCTTGGTGCTCTTATTATCTGCGTTTGGTGGACCTGATTGAAGCCAGTGGCACAGAAAGCGCGCGCTTTTGCCTGGCCTCTGCTGCAAAGGGGAGGGCGTTCGTTCTAGGGAACTATGGAGGAAGAAGAAATCAAAGCTACTCACATGCGCGGGAAACACACTCAAATACTGAGCTATGTTGAACACAAGGCCCAACTGTGATGTCCCACTCTTCACATTGATTGGTGTTGTTCTACTTGTTGTTGTTGTTGCACCTGATTCAACTCTTTCAATCAGCTGTGCCTCTCCAGGGCTACCACAAAAAATGGCTACTCTACCCCTGCCTGGAGTTGGGAAACACTGAACTAGTAGGATTCAACCCACTGCAGTTGCCAGTCACACCTAATAGAGATAGGCGTTAAAACCTCAAATAGTGTCACAAGTACAAAGGAGAAACGAAGTGGAACATACGGGAAACAAATACACAAGGAATGCCACAAACCCTATAAGGGGTCCGTAATGTCACCTCAGCAGTCATGTAGCTCTTGAAGGCCATGTAATAACGTCATTCTTCTTTTTCTTCCCTAGACAGGATCCAGGTGGCCATGGGAAGGGTGGTGATACCTCTGCAAGCTGAAACGCAGTAAAACATTCCTCAGACACCCACCCAACACACACACAATAAAGGGATCATTTTCCTATGCGTACAGAGGTGATAGGGATGTGCAAATATTGTATGGTACTTTTTTCAAAAAACAATAACATAGCCTTATATTACGGAAATAGTGGTATGAGGTGGATCCTTTATAGGCCAGAGAGCCTCAGATGTTGCATTGAATGATCTCAACAGGTCAACAGGTAATTTCAAAGGGGACAAATGAGGCCCAAGGGCACATACTGGCGATTGACCAATCGGTGCAGTTTATTCACATCTCAGATGTGACTAGGTATCATCTTACAACTTATTGTTGCCATAATTGTCTCTTACATGTACTTAGTGGCTGCCGGCCCTCGGTTTAGTACATCGAGCAACAGAGGTTGCATTTTAGGAGAACGAGTGACAAGTGTTCAACTAGCTGGGATGCAGCTAGTGTCATCAAAGCACTTTGTCATAGCAGG
This sequence comes from Oncorhynchus clarkii lewisi, assembly GCF_045791955.1. Classification (NCBI taxonomy): domain Eukaryota; kingdom Metazoa; phylum Chordata; class Actinopteri; order Salmoniformes; family Salmonidae; genus Oncorhynchus; species Oncorhynchus clarkii. The sequence continues at coordinate 25,928,084 of NC_092163.1, read as the reverse complement.
TTAGAAGAAATAGGTTAAGCTTACGAAAAGGCTTAGGCTTACCCCAAATGTCACGTCCGTTCGTAGCTGTACTCCGTGTAGGCACAACAAGTCATCACACAGAGAGCACACTTGAAGCACAACTGCACTGCCTGGAAGGCTGCAACGGACTGATTTGGAATCCCTCAAACAGCACGCTAACTACATTCCGCTTTATGATGTCACAGTCAGCCCCTCGGAACACTGGTCCTCAACAATCTCAAACACCTTGGATACCCAAGCCAAACATTCTCTAATCACTCACATTCACGAATCAACCAGGGAGAAGAAGGGTGCCAGGAATTGAACGCTGAAAAGCTAACCTCCTTCACAGAGCAACATCATAGGACTGGGAGTTTGTGTTCAACAGCTTGCGTTCCCCTATTATCAAGGGCTTAGTTCCTCTATAGGCTACAGTGCAGATACTTCACATGCAGAGTACAACAACAAATAACAGAGGGCCTGTTACCACACCCTATAGGCTAGGAGTTGAACTTGGACCACAATGACATTGGTAGTAATTAGCCTGCAGCATAAATGACAGCTCCCTAACGGGGACATAAAGTGGAAATGGAAGTGCGACACATAGAGGAAAAGTCCTAATCCTAATCAAATAGACACTTTTTAAAAAAAAAATTATTTCACCTTTATTTAACCAGGTAGGCAAGTTGAGAACAAGTTCTCATTTACAATTGCGACCTGGCCAAGATAAAGCGAAGTGCCACTCACTATGGCCACACAGACCATTTCTCCCTCAACCTGATGCAATTGTCACAACAAGTACGTGCTCAAAATCAAACATTAACTACAACAGATCATCAAATAGGCAAACACATGCTCATGTAGAGTACCTCAAATTATACAGTTACTTTGTCACCAAACCTAATCTGTCATTCATCTACAAATACATGCTCTTCTAAAGCCACAATGCAATGTTCACATGGTACATTTCATTTCTTACAATCTATGTCACTATTACTTCATTTGACTGCTCTTAAATCATATTCACTTAACCCTTTTCTTCACCTGCTGATTTTCTGCTGGTTTTGTCTCTTGCAGATTTGGACGTCATGTGAATCTATGTTTCTCAAGTATCAAAAGAGAGTAAGTTACATTGACCTACTTTATGAAAAACGGAATGCAACTTTTCTCTCTAGCCTAGTGCACTCTTTATCTGTAAGCTCCCCTACTGGTGTAGGTAGCTCCAAAAAAAGGTACAGATACCATAGAACTTGATCTCGACGACCACATTTTACACCAATGCACCCCGACAATCGGGAATCAAGTGGATGATTCTGGGACCAATTACAGGAGGGGGTCTGTTGGATGAGGGGTGTACTGAACTGTGCCTATAGCATGTCAAAAATCCCTCCAACGGGAAATAGGCCTTGGCAAATGGCCATGGGCGCTGTCCTTTTCAGCACCACGGAGCTCCGCTATTACCTGTCTCATGAGTGAAGATGCAACAGCAGACAATTCCTGCTCTTTTGTCCTGCAATGACACACTTTAGCCGTGTCATTGCTGCATTTAACTGGCAGCCTGTATTTAGGGCCTTTACTTTGTCGTATCATTTGGTCAAGGGGTTTCGATTCCTCAGCAAATCTTCTTTGAAAAATGAACTAAATCCCACATCAGAAGTCGACTTCAAATCACGGCAAAGACACACGACTCTACTCAACGGGAGTCAGTAGTATCAAATATTCTGCACTGTGAAGGTGTCATGTGCTGAGCCATTTAGTTCCTTATGAAGCCTATTTACGAAGCCAATGCAGCAATCACCACGTACCTGCCTGCATTGGTGATTGCTATTCTGTAATTGGTCAACTACTAATAGGGCAATCATCCCGGCTGCTTGTGTCCTGTTTCGTAACAGCTGTTTTGCAAGCCCTTGACTTGACGATTACATCTATTGATTCCTGCTGTCCTGATACCTTTTCTCTTAAGGGATCTCGGATCTAGTCTAAAGGACTAACAATGGCTATGGCATTGGAATATTCAATCGCACACTGAATTCATCCCACATATCATTTTACTTTCAATAGCTTAGTCAGTCGCATGAATTATGGGGTGCACACAGCTAACGTTGTAATGATCGGATCAAAACATGGATTTTTGGGGCCATCGAGGAATGTCACATGGCCCAGAAATCATTGAATGGCCATTTTCACAAAGGAATAGACAGACTCCAGCATGTTACATTCCAAGAGCCATTGGAATCGAAAAAACAACGTGCCCCACTTGGGGACCCGAGGACCGAGTTTGGGAAACGCTGGGCCGAAGATCAAATACTATGACGTGCTCACACGCTGACAGTACCTGTGTTTAACCACTAGATGGCCTCCGTGCTCCACGGTAAACCTTTCCCCTCTCATCAGCAGCACTGCAACATGGGACTTTCAAAGTCAGTTGTCCTTAGCTACATAGTGACCATTTTTGCCACTTTTTGCCCTATATCATTACTATCACGCATTACTGCTAGTGTATTTTTCCCCTCTTCTACTCTAGGCATACATCTAATCACATATAGAGCGTTATTGAAACGACTCAGGTCAGTTAAGAAACAACTCTAATTTACAATCACGGCCGGTGGTGATACAGCCTGGAATCGAACCACAGTCTGTAGTGACTCGAGAGCAGGGAACGCTACGTGTTCGTCTACAACATACACGGTGGGAAAGGGGCGTGTAGAAATGGAACAATTGTGCCTTTTTGACTGAAATATGGAGGTGGCTCTTAAAAGAGCCTTTGGGGGATTTTGGAGATCAGGTCATCGTTTATGCGCGCTCTCCGCGAATACGACGGGCCAGCTGGATGTCCTTGGGCATGATGGTCACCCTCTTGGCGTGGATGGCGCACAGGTTGGTGTCCTCGAACAGGCCGACCAGGTAAGCCTCGCTTGCCTCCTGCAGGGCCATCACTGCGGAACTCTGGAAGCGCAGGTCGGTCTTAAAGTCCTGGGCAATTTCTCGCACCAGGCGCTGGAAAGGCAGTTTGCGGATCAGCAGCTCAGTGGACTTCTGGTAACGACGGATCTCTCTAAGAGCCACGGTGCCGGGCCTATAACGGTGAGGCTTCTTCACGCCGCCGGTGGCCGGGGCGCTTTTGGACGGGAGTCTCGGCCTCTCCGTGCCGCCCCAAAATGCAACCCCCACCCTCGCCGAGGCGCGCTTGGGTCTTTTGTTAGGGCCGCGAGCAACGTTACACTTTACGCGCAATATTGCTCTCTCATTCTAGCCTAGTAGTTGTTATCCTTCATTTAGGCCTCATGTGGGCACTTGATACGGTGCCGTGTATATGTGTGTGTGTGTATCTAACAAACACGCCAAATAATTGGCCAGGCATAGAAAGGACACTTTGCGCTTTTGTTGAGCTAGGTGGTTGGCTCTTAAAATAGCCTTTGGGGGTTAAGTAGTCAAGTTGCAGCCGCACCAGCGATTTTACTTGGCTTTGATGGCCTTCTCAGTCTTATTGGGGAGCAGCACTGCCTGGATGTTGGGCAGAACACCACCCTGAGCGATGGTCACGCCGCCAAGCAGTTTGTTCAGCTCCTCGTCGTTACGGACTGCCAGCTGCAGGTGACGGGGGATGATACGAGTCTTCTTGTTGTCACGGGCAGCTTTTCCGGCCAACTCCAGGATCTCAGCAGTCAGGTACTCGAGCACTGCGGCCAATTCTTATTTTCAATGGCCTAGGAACAGTGAGTTAACTGCCTTGTTCAGGGGCAGAATTACAGATTTTTACCTTGCCAGCTCGGGGATTCAATCTTGCAACGTTTCGGTTACTAGTCCAATGCTCTAACCACTAGGCTCCCTGCCACCCCATGGCTTCATAAGGATTCATGGCTTCATAAGGATTCATGGCTTCATAAGGATTCAAATTGGAATACTACAGAATCAAAAGGGGAGCACTGAATTGCATGTGATCTCCCATGGATAGTAGGAACCTGTAGATGCCTAATTTCACAAATGCTTTACTTAATTCCGTTTTGGTTAGTTTGGTAGCTTTCAAACAAAATAATCCTCACACTACCGGCTGTTAAAGGTAATGTTCCTGTGTTCACGGAGACCGCAATCACGGTAAACGCTGTATATGTCGGTACAATCGGAAAATGGCCTTTAAATAGCGCATAGCCAACAAAGTGATATCAGATTGAATCCTGGCCTTGAGCTGCTTACCACCTTCCATTATATGGAAGACCAGATTTGAGGTGAATCAGTATCGTTTGTTTAAAAAAAGAGACAAATACATTTCAATTTGTTACCATGCAAGTTTTATAGGTCAATTTGGGGTTTTGGGGTCATGTTCTCTACAGGGCTCAATTTTAGACCAGGCCTCTGAAGAGGAATGAGAGGGATGCTCCCAGAGCCAAGAAGAAGGCCATAATGGCTCCAGCTGTCTCCGCTTCATGAGCAGCAACTTTTCTGTGGAGAGAGAGAATGACAGCCGATCAGGTGTGGTAAGATTTTAGGTGCAACCTCATTTCTGTCAACCTGGGAGACATTTTTCTCTCGTAATGACCCTTGCAACGTGAGTAAACTAACCATAACATTTTAAATAGACAGCAGTTCCAAAAACGAAATGAAAGCCATTTTTCTCAGTTCCACGCTATGAGCAGTTAATGCCTTTTTGCTTGGTAGGACAGAATTGCTTTGCGTTTACCATGTGTGTTATGCCTCGTCCTTCTAACAGACATTGTGACTTTAATAATTATCACCCTATTTCTAAACTTTATTTGCCTAGCTAAAATGTTTGAATCCTTGACTAATGCTCAGCCAAGATCTTTCTTTACTTCAAAATCTATTCTAAATGTGCATCAGTCGGGCTTCAGACCAGGGCATAGCACCTTCTCGGCAGCATCACTGGTTTTAAATGATGGAGGAAACTGTTTGGATAGGAAGAAACAGTGTGCTGCTCTATTCATTGACTTGTCTAAAGCGTTCAACACTGTCGACCGATCTTTACACATTCAAAAAGGTTGTCTGAAATTGTCCTGGATCAGGTGACTGGTAATTGGTTTATGGTGCCCACATTATATATATTATAAATATCTGGGCATCTGGATTGACAAAAATGCATCTTTTAAAAAGCATATGGATGAGTTGAGAATAAAAATGGGCTTCTTCTTTAGAAATAGATAATGTCTCTTTCTGAACAGCAGAAAGCAGATCAATCAGTCAACTTTCCTGCAATTGCTAGACTACAGTGACACCATTTATACGACTGCAGGTGCCACTACACTGAAACCATTAAATTCAGTTTACCACACCACACTTCACTTTATTACAGGTGACAGGTCCAGTACACATCATTGCATTCTATTGCAGAAAGTAAGCTGGCCGTCTCGTAGATGGATACACTGCTCTCTTTTTGTTTATATAGCCCTCTTGCACAAACGTCCACCGTACCATACTTCACTGTTCAATTATACGAGTCACCAGACCTGATCACAGGGATGGCTAACTCCAGAGGTCCCGTTGATCTCTACAGAACTGGGGAAATTAGCATTCAGTTATTTTGCACCCTGTGTATGGAATGATCTGCAGACCTCTGTACCCTGGTGCTCCGTTACCTCTAGGGCAGTTCAATTTAGTAAGATGTTTTATTGTCACATACACCAGATAGGTGGAGTGATATGTGTTGTTTTACAGGGTCAGCCATAGTAATACAGCACCCTTGGAGCAAATAAGGGTTGAGTGCCTTGCTCAAAGGAATATCAACATATTTTTGACCTTGTCGGCTCGGGTATTCAAACCAGCGACCTTTCGGTTACTGCTCTAACCGCTAGGCTACCTGCTCCTTGTTGAGGAATGTGATTGCTTTTCTTAAATTGATTGTAAATATTATGTCATTATTACGTTGTGTTTGTATATTTTGTATAATTTGTGTACTTTCAAAATAGGCCTAGCTCTCAATAGGATTTCTCTGTTAATAAAGAAATGTTGTATTTTTACTAATCCCTTCTATGTCAAATTTTAGTTAGCAAATGGTTAGTTTGCTCACAGCGTGAGTCATTGTGAGAGTAAAATGTTGCCCGGTACCTTGAAAGTTGATCTATTTGAGTTTGTGCCCAGGCAAGAGGTCTTACTTGGGCCCAAAGCACATGCAAAGGCTGGCCAGGTATCCATTGGAAAAGGCAAAGACTATCATGAAGACGATGAACCAGGCGTCGTGTTCAAAGAAGATAGGCAGGTTGTAGCGGGGCTGAACATTGCACAGCATGAAGAGTGGCACGAAGATCACACGGGCCACCAGAAGAATGGGCACCAGTTTGCTGTCCTTCCCAGGCTGAAAGTAGAGAGATGCCAGACACACCACATTCACATTCAATGAAAAGCACTCAAGTGCATGTTCAATAAAACATTGCTGCTGTGTATGTTTTAAGCCGGTCACCACAAGATAAGGTAGTTATTTATATTCAGGGTAGTTCAGTGTTGACCTGTATTTTTTCTCAGATGGTAAATTTACCACGTCAGTAAAGGCTTATGGGTAACCTTTATTGTTCTGATTCTTCAACATCACAGATTTTGTTTGCAAAATCAAGTATATTTATCTTCAAGGGATTTCTTTTTTTTGTGGGGGGTGGAGCAGTAAGCAACTGATGAATAGTACGTTAGTCTAGCCCCTTCTATACTAATGACCATGGGTCCTGTCCTGATCTTGTCACAATACTGATTGTCCTCACATTTTCAGAAATATGTCTGCACCTGTTATTAAATTGTGTTTCTTATCCTCAGATCAACCCTGCATCAACCTGCATCAACCCTTGGTACGGCAACCACAAGGCATTCTACTGCAAGGCGCTACAGAGAGTGGTGAGTACAGCCCAGTACATCTCTGGGGCCGAGCTCACTGCCATCAAGGACCTCTATACCAGGAGGCGTCAAAGGAAGGCCAAACAATTGTCAAAGATTCCAGCCACCCAAACAATAGACTGTTTTCTCCGCTACTGCAAGCGGCCCCAGTGCACCAAGTCCGAAACCAACAAGACCTTGAACAGCTTCTACCCCAAAGCCATAAGACTGCTAAACAAGACTGCTAAATAGCTCATCAAATGGCTACCCGGACCACCTGTATTGACCCTTTTTTCACTAACGTTTGCACTGACTCTATGCACAGACACTGGACTCTACCCACACCCTCACACATACTGACACCCCAACACACACATACACTACATATGCCCCCCCCCCCCCCCCCCCCACACACACACACACTCACTTTCACACCCACAACATACTCTGTTGCCTCTGTCTATTATATATCCTGTTGCCTAGTCACTTTACACCTTCCTATATGTACATAGCTACCTCAATTAACTTGGTACTTGTACTCCCTGTATATAGCCATGTTATTTTTACTCATTATTGTTATCCACTGTCTATTTATTCCTGGTGTACATATTTATTTAAAAAATAAGTCTATCTTTAACTCTGTATTATTGTAAAAGGACCCGTAAGTAAGTATTTCACTGTTAGTCTACACCTGTTGTTTATGAAGCATGTGACAAATAACATTTTATTTCTATCCATCCACTGTGACATTTGCAACATTCATTTGACATGCAATATCGACCGTCCCATAGAGAATGTGTTGGGACGGAACACACAGCTTTTCTCAGACAGTCGAAATCATGAATCAGCATTATTTTTATGGATATATTAAAATAAATGTCAATAGAAAAACTGGTAGAATTTTTTTTACAATCTGTCACAACCCGACCGTTGCTGAAGTGCACGAGATGAAGAGTAGAACTGAATTGAAAAGGAATCTCAGCACACTCGAGATCAATGCACAATTTTAAATGTATTTAGGCTTAGCTTTGGGTCGTCGGACTTTCATCGGAGGATACAAAAACACACAATGACTGGCCACATATAGCGTTAATGCAATCAGATGTGATGAGCAACACCCGTGTACAACAAACACCAGGATGCACATCAGTAATCAATTATCTCAGAAAAAGTGTGACTTATTTGAGAGTTTATATTGTCTATATGTGGCCTCTGTCCGTGTGTTTTTATATGCTCTGATGAAGGTTTGACGACTGAAAACTCAGCCTAAATATATTGAAAATTGTGCATTGATCCTCAGTGTGTGGAGATTCCTTTTCCTTTACAAAAAAACAGGTCAAACAAAACGAAATGCAGCTAGTTGCGGTCTTTCCCGCTTCAGTTTGAAGTGATTGTGTTAGCTGTGTAGTTTGCGAGCTAACAAAGGGGAAGAGCCTCCATAGAAAATATTATTGTTTGACGTAGCAACCTTTTAATCAAACTAACGACCAGTCGGATTGGCTGGCAACAATGTCATTCAAACGAATGACCAGTCAGCATAGCTGGCAACAATGCAAATCGAATGAACTACCAGTGGGCATGGGTAGCAACCTCTGGACTATATCTTCGTGGAAGTAATATGAATAAACAAAATTTGTAATGAAAATATTATATGTTCATAATTATTTTAATATGTTGGTAACCGTTGTATAAAAGTGATAATAGCTTTGAAGCCGTGGTATAGAGAATTTATTGGCAAGGTTTGCTGGCCCTCGACTTCATCTCGGGCCTAACACCCGTGTCTGGTTACAGGATCCAGGGGACACAGCTTCCTACTACACTGTAGGACCATTTAAAAAACAATTGAGGGGTTGGACATGTCGAGAGATGAGTCCTTATTGGTCCATTATGTCACATGCTTCTGTCTATAACAGAATGGGTGCTTCCCCTTTATTTAGATCATCTTTGCTACTACCGATTTTTGGAACGATATATCTATGGACAACTGCATAAGTGTTGCTACTGCTCTCAAAAACATTGCTGCCCTGAATGTAGCTGGTGCCATCGACAAAGCTCAGTGGGCAAAAGTTTAAGGAGAGAGAACTTTCTGGAGGAAAATGTAATGCTGATATAAAGAGATGAGCGTGGCTAAGGCTTAAGAGGGTGTGAACGATGCTGAATGGGTGCAAACAAGGGTGAGCTCTATAACAGGTATGAAAATCTCTACAAAATCTTTCAAGGGCATTTTTTTCTCCTATTTGTCCTATGTAATCCAGACCTGTAAACTGGAATCCTTAGTTCACAGTATGAAAAACTTGAATACGAATCAGTTAGTTTCAGGCCCTTCCGTTATAACTGACCAATTTCTTTCACTCTATTTACAAGTGTTTTGTTTTGGTGACTTACCCACATACACACAGCAGTAAGGCTTCTCCCAACCCAGTCGCTGAGGTTGAAGAGCAGGAAACAACACACGGGGATGAAGTACAGCTCTGAGACGAGAGAGAAATGTACAATAAGAGACCACGTCTGTTCATTTGTGTTTCATTGGTTGTGAATGACTGAATATGATCATGTTGTAAATGCTGGCAAAATGACAAGTCATATACTCTAATATGGACTCATAAACCGTGCTCTTATCATAGATACATACACGCATACATGTACCACACCCACCCACCCACACCCACACACACCCCAGGTGCCTCCATCAGCGATGGTAGACTTCACATCCACAGTGACTGCCGGGAAGGTGCCGATGGTGATGGTGAAGGCAAAACACACAGAGAGAGCCAGGACCCAGATCTAGAGTAAATGGATCAGAGCTTAAGAAGAAAGCACATTAGACCAGCTGAGGCCACCACAGACACCTTTTCCCCTGCAGATATACAGTTGAAGACAGAAGTTAACATACACCTTAGCCAAATGCATTTAAACTCAGTTTTTCACAATTCCTGACATTTAATCACCACTTTATTTTAAGAATGTGAAATGTCAGAATTATAGTAGAGGGAATAATTTATTTAAGCTTTTATTTCTTTCATCACATTCCCAGTGGGTCAGAAGTTTACGTACACTCAATTGCTATTTGGTAGCATTGCCTTTAAAATTATTTAACTTGGGTCAAACATTTCGGGTAGCCTTCCACAAGCTTCCCAGAATAAGTTGGGTGAATTTTGGCCCATTCCACCTGACAGAGCTGGTGTAACTGAGTCAGATTTGTAGGCCTTCTTGCTCGCACACACTTTTTCAGTTCTGCCCACAAATGTTCTATAGGATTGAGGTCGGGGCTTTGTGATGGCCACTCCAATACCTTGACTTTGTTGTCCTTAAGCCATTTTGCCACAACTTTGGAAGTATGCTTGGGGTCATTGTTAATTTGGAAGACGCATTTGCGACCAAGCTTTAACTTCCTGACTGATGTCTTGAGATGTTGCTTCAATATATCCACATAATTTTCCTCCCTCATGATGCCATCTATTTTGTGAAGTGCACCAGACCCTCCTGCAGCAAAGCACCCCCACAACATGATGCTGCCACCCCCGTGCTTCACAGTTGGTATGGTGTTCTTCGGCTTGCTAGCTTCCCCATTTTTCCTCCAAACATAATGATGGTCACTATGGCCAAACAGTTCTATTTTTGTTTCATCAGGCCAAAGGATATTTCTCCAAAAACTACAATCTTGGTCCCCATGTGCTGTTGCAAACCGTAGTCTGGCTTTTTAATGGCGGTTTTGGAGCAGTGTCTTCTTCCTTGCTGAGCGGCCTTTCATGTTATGTCGATATAGGACTTGTTTTACTGTGGATATAGCTACTTTTGTACCTGTTTCCTCCAGCTTCTTCACAAGGTCCTTTGCTGTTGTTCTGGGATTGATTTGCACTTTTCGCACCAAAGTACGTTCATCTCTAGGAGACAGAACGCGTCTCCTTTCTGAGCGGTATGACAGCTGCGTGGTCCCATGGTGTTTATACTTGCGTACTATTGTTTGTACAGATGAACATGGTACCATCAGGTGTTTGGATGAACCAGACTTGTGGAGGTCTACAATGTTTTTTCTGAGGTCTGAGGATTTTCCCATGATGTCAAGCAAAGAGGCCCTGAGTTTGAAGGTAGGCCTTGAAATACATCCACAGTTATACCTCCAATTGACTCAAATGATGTCAATTAGCCTATCATAAGCTTCTAAAGCCATGACATCATTTAATACAGTGAATTATAAGTGAAATAATCTGTCTGTAAACAATTGTTGGAAAAATGACTTGTGTCATGCACAAAGTAGATGTCCTAACCGACTTGCCAAAACTATAAATTTGTGGAGTGGTTGAAAAACAAGTTTTAATGACTCCAATCTAAGTGTTTGTAAACTTTTGACTTCAACTGTACCCTTGTTAAGCACTATTGTGCTTGCATCCCTCAGTTAATTCAACCCCGGAGAAAGATAGAGAGGTGTATGTGGATCAGCTGTAGAACAAGGTTCCCTAACTCGCCGATGGTATATTTGGCCCCCCAAGTTTTCTGAGGAAAAAATATATACATAAATTATAATAATTTTGTGTGGAATTTTCATTTTGGAGATAAAAGACTCAAAAAAAATACCAGGAAATCAGCTCCAAGTCATTTTTGTTAAAGAAATCTGCTCCCAATTATTCCCACGCATAATAGAGAGACACGACGTGATCGTGTACAAATGTGAGCAAGGTTTGAAACTATTATGCTTTAGTCAAACATTATGTCTGTTTGGGCTTCTTATGGTCAAGTTGCAGTCTACAAATTATTTGTAAGTATGTTCCGGCACCCCGACTATCTGCTCAAGATAAAAATCAGCCCGCTGCAGAATCTAGTTCCAGTAGAACATCAACAGTGTGATTGAAGGTGCTCTTTGGTTTATGGATCTACTTTCGTAGTCTTGGAAAAATGGCAAGTTAATCCATTTTAAGGAGTGATATAAAGAGTGTCTTGGTTTTCGTGATTTTCCAATTCATAAAGTGAATTGAAATTATTTTTTTTTAACTCCAAAACTCATTTGCTGTGAAAGTGACTGGTCATTCGACATGCTATAGAGCTTAACAAACTGTCATTTAAAAAATAATTGGGCCGTTTCACGAAATGAGTCCCCTTTGATTTTGTAAGTCGAAACTGTGCACCAATACTGAATTTTAAAAGCATGTTATATTCAATTAAGTTCCCTTTAATATATACAGTGCCTTTGGAAAGTATTCAGACCCGTTAACATTTTGTTACATTACAGCCTTATTCTGAAATGGATTAAATAAAATAAAAAATCCATCTACACACAATACGCAATCTACACACAATACACCATAATGATGAAGCGAAAACAGGTTTTTAGAAATGTTTGTAAATGTATTAAATATAAAAAACAGAAATACCTTATTTACCTAAGTATTCAGATCTATTGCTATAAGACTCAAAATTGAGAACAGATGCATACTGTTTCCATTGATCATCCTTGAGTTGTTTCTACAACTTGATTGGGGTCCACCTGTGGTAAAATCGATTAATTGGACATGATTTGGAAAGGCACACACCTGTCTATATAAGGTCCCACAGTTGACAGTGCATGTCAGAGCAAAAACCAAGACATGAGGTCGAAGGAATTGTCCGTAGATGTAACGGTTTTCTATATGAGAAGGAGAGTCGGACCAAAATGCAGCGTGTCGATTGCGATCCATGTTTTAATAAACAAACGTAAAACACGAATCAATACAAACACTACAAAATAAAGAACGTAATGAACGTAACGAAAACCTAAACAGCCTATCTGGTGAAAACACATAGACAGGAACAATCACCCACAAACACACAGTGAAACCCAGGCTACCTAAATATGGTTCCCAATCAGAGACAATGACGAACACCTGCCTCTGATTGAGAACCATATCAGGCCGAACATAGAACTAGACAAACTAGACATGTAACATAGAATGCCCACTCAGATCACACCCTGACCAACCAAAACATAGAAATATACAAAGTAAACTATGGTCAGGGTGTGACAGTACCCCCCCCCCCCCCCAAGGTGCAGACTCCGGCCGCAAAACCTGAACCTATAGGGGAGGGTCTGGGTGGGCATCTGTCCGCGGTGGCGGCTCTGGCGCTGGACGTGGACCCCACTCCATAATCGCTTTAGTCCACCTCCTTAGCGTCCCTAGATAGGTTACCCTCCTTAATGACCGCTCTGGACAGAGGGACAGCTCGGGACAGAGGTAGCTCGGGACTGATGGGTAGCTCAGCACTGAGAGGAAGCTCAGCACTGAGAGGAAGCTCAGGCAGGTAGTTGGATCCGGCAGATCCTGGCTGGCTGGCGGTTCTGGCAGATCCTGGCTGACTGGCAGATCTGGCAGATCCTGGCTGACTGGCAGATCTGGCAGATCCTGGCTGACTGGCAGATCTGGCAGATCCTGGCTGACTGGCAGATCTGGCAGATCCTGGCTGACTGGCAGATCTGGCAGAGTCTGGCTGACTGGCAGAGTCTGGTCGACTGGCAGATCTGGAAGAGTCTGGTCGACTGGCAGATCTGGAAGAGTCTGGTCGACTGGCAGATCTGGAAGAGTCTGGTCGACTGGCAGATCTGGAAGAGTCTGGTCGACTGGCAGATCTGGAAGAGTCTGGTCGACTGGCAGATCTGGAAGAGTCTGGTCGACTGGCAGATCTGGAAGAGTATGGTCGACTGGCAGATCTGGAAGAGTCTGGCTGACTGGCAGATCTGGAAGAGTCTGGTTGCCTGGCAGCTCTGGCTGCTCCATGCTGACTGACAGCTCTGGCTGCTCCATGCTGACTGGCTGCTCTGGCTGCTCCATGCTGACTGGCTGCTCTGGCTGCTCCATGCTGACTGGCGGCCCTGGCTGCTCCATGCTGACTGGCGGCCCTGGCTGCTCCATGCTGACTGGCGGCCCTGGCTGCTCCATGCTGACTGGCGGCCCTGGCTGCTCCATGCTGACTGGCGGCCCTGGCTGCTCCATGCTAACTGGCGGCTCTGGCTGCTCCATGCTAACTGGCAGCTCTGGCGGCTCCTTGCAAACTGGCAGCTTTAGCGGCATCCTGCAGACTGGCAGCTCTGGCGGCTCCTTGCAGACTGGCAGCTCCCTGCAGACTGGCAGCTCTATGCAGACTGGCAGACTGGCAGCTCTATGCAGACTGGCAGCTCTATGCAGACTGGCAGCTCTATGCAGACTGGCAGCTCAATGCAGACTGGCAGCTCCTTGCAGACTGGCAGCTCCTTGCAAACTGGCAGCTCCTTGCAAACTGGCAGCTCCTTGCAAACTGGCAGCTCCTTGCAAACTGGCAGCTCCTTGCAAACTGGCAGTTCTGAACAGGCGGAAGACTCCGGCAGCGCTGTAGAGAAGGAAGGCTCTAACAGCGCTAAACAGGCGGGAGACTCCGACAGCGCTGGAGAGGAGGAGGGCTCCGACAGCGCTGGACAGGCGAGGCGCACTGTAGGCCTGATGCGTGGTGCTGGCACTGGTGGAACTGGGCCAAGGACACGCACAGGAAGCCTGGTGCGGGGAGCTGCTACCGGAGGGCTGGGGTGTGGAGGTGGTACTGGAAAAAACGGACCGTGCAGGCGCACTGGAGCTCTTGAGCACCGAGCCTGCCCAACCTTACCTGGTTGAATGCTCACGGTCGCCCTGCCAGTGCGGCGAGGTGGAATAGCCTGCACTGGGCTATGCAGGCGAACCGGAGACACCGAGCGCAAGGCTGGTGCCATGTAAGCCGGCCCAAGGAGACGCACTGGGGACCAGCTGCGTAGAGCCGGCTTCATGGCATTAGGCTCGACGCTCAATCTAGCCCGGCCGACACGCTGAGCTGGAATATACCGCACCGGGCTATGCACCCGCACTGGAGACACCGTGCGCACCACTGCATAACACGGTGCCTGTCCGGTCTCTCTAGCCCCCCGGTAAGCACAGGGAGTCTGCCCAGGTCTCCTACCTGGCGTAGCCATACTCCCTGTTAGCCCCCCCCCAAGAAATTTTTGGGGCTGCCTCTCGGGCTTCCATCCGCGTCGCCGTGCTGCCTTCTCATACCAGCGCCTCTCTGCTTTCACCGCCTCCATTCTACGATAACCTTCCTCGCACTGCTCCAGCGAATCCCAGGCGGGCTCCGGCACTCTCCCTGGGTCGGCCGCCCACCTGTCGATCTCCTCCCAAGTAGTATAGTCCATACTCCTGCTGTCCATAACGTCCTCCCATGTCCATTCCTCTTTACGCTGCTGTTGCTGCCTGTTGACACGCTGCTTGGTCCGTTGGTGGTGGGTGATTCTGTAACGGTTTTCTATATGAGAAGGAGAGTCGGACCAAAATGCAGCGTGTCGATTGCGATCCATGTTTTAATAAACAAACGTAAAACACGAATCAATACAAACACTACAAAATAAAGAACGTAATGAACGTAACGAAAACCTAAACAGCCTATCTGGTGAAAACACATAGACAGGAACAATCACCCACAAACACACAGTGAAACCCAGGCTACCTAAATATGGTTCCCAATCAGAGACAATGACGAACACCTGCCTCTGATTGAGAACCATATCAGGCCGAACATAGAACTAGACAAACTAGACATGTAACATAGAATGCCCACTCAGATCACACCCTGACCAACCAAAACATAGAAATATACAAAGTAAACTATGGTCAGGGTGTGACAGTAGAGCTCCGAGACAGAACTGTGTCAAGGCACAGATCTGGGGAAGGGTGCCAAAAAAGTCTGCAACATTGAAGGTCCCACAGTAGCCTCAATCTTTCTTAAATGGAAGAAGTTTGGAACCACCAAGACTCTTCCTAGAGCTGGCTGCCCGGCCAAACTGAGCAATAGGGGGAGAAGGGCCTTGGTCAACAACCAAGAACCCGATGGTCACTCTGAAAGAGCTCCATAGTTTCTTTGTGGAGATGGGAGAGCATGCCAGAAGGACAACCATCTCTGCAGCACTCCACCAATCAGGCCATTATGGTAGAGTGTCCAGAGGAAGCCACTCTTCAGTAAAAGGCACATGACAGCTTGCTTGGAGTTTCACAAAAATCCCCTAAAGAACTCTCAGACCATGGAGAAAAAAGATTCTCTGGTCTGATGAAACCAAGATTGAACTCTTTGGGCTGAATGCCAAGCGTCCTGTCTGGAAGAAACCTGGGATCATCCCTATAGTGATGCATGGTGGTGGTAGCATCATGCTGTGGGGATGCTTTTCAGCGGCAGGGACTGGGAGACTAGTCAGGATCGGTTTCATCAGACCAGAGAATCTTGTTTCTCATGGTCAGAGAGTCCTTTAGGTGCCTTTTGGCAAACTCCAAGTGGACTGTCATGTGCCTTTTACTGAGGAATGGCTTAATGAAACCCTGCTCCAGACCTCAGACTGGGGCGAAGGTTCCCCTTCCAACAGGGCAGCGACCCTAATCACACAGCCAAGACAATGCAGGAGTGGCTTGGGACAAGTCTCTGAATGTCCTTGAGTGGCCCAGCCAGAGCCCAGACTTGAACCCGATCGAATATCTCTGGAGAGACCTGAAAATAGCTGTGCATCGACACTCCCAATCCAACCCGACAGAGCTTGAGAGGATCTGCAGAGAAGAATGGTAGAAACTCCCCAAATACAGGTGTGTCAAGCTTGTAGCGTTATTCCCAAGTAGTCTCAAGGCTGTAATCACTGCCAAAGGTGCTTCAACAAAGTACCTAGTAAAGGGTCTGAATACTTATGTAAATGTGATATTATATTTTTTCTACGTTTGCGAAAAGTTCTAAAAACCTGTTTTTGTTTTGTCATTATGGGGTATTGTGTTGATTGAAAAAAACAATCTAATCAATTTTAGAATAAGGCTGTAACATAACAAAATGTGGAAAAAGTCAAGGGGTCTGAATACTTTCCGAATGCACTGTAGACCACATGGAGAATTCAATAAATCAGATTATTTATATAAATAAAGGCTTTTAATAAAAGATATATAATAAAGACACTTTTCGTCCATTAAAATAACATCAAATTGATCAGAAATTCAATGTAGACATTGTTAATGTTGTAAATGACTATTGTAGCTGGAAACTGCAGATTTTTTTTAATGTAATATCTACATAGGCGTACAGAAGCCCATTATCAGCAACCATCACTCCTGTGTTCCAATGAAACATTGCTGATTAAAGAAGCAATAAAACTGGCCTTCTAGGCAGAGTTTCTCTGTCCATGTGTCTGTGTTCTTTTGCTGATGTTTTCTTTTTATTGGCTAGTCTGAGATATGGCTTTTCTTTGTAACTCTGCCTAGAAGGCCAGCATCCCGGAGTCGCCTCTTCACTGTTGACGTTGAGACTGGTGTTTTGCGGGTACTATTTAATGAGGAACATTACCTTTACATTTCAATCATTCAATAAAGTTGAACTTCAACAATATAGATTGAATCCAGCCCTTAATTTACCTTCTTGAAGATGGTCAACATGGACACGTTTTGCTCCTCTTCTCCTTTTTTGAAAACAGGTTTAGTCTCTGCTGCATTTTCTGAGGGGTTAAGGAACAAGGCAATCCATTAAAGGGGCAATCTGCAGTTCAAACAATAGCAAAGCAGAGACCCCCTCCACTGTTTCAGTAAACAGCTGAGGGATGGGGCTGGAGAAATGTAACCACTTTCAAATTCATAGACAGAGCTATGGATGCAAGGACTGACCATCCATGATATTAACATTACAGTTTTAACCATGTTTTGAGGCTATAGAGTGTTTGTTTACAATAAAACAAACAGGAGTACGGCATGATTGGGGCCGTACTTGCAAACATGAAACTTTTTCTAAGTACATGTGCATCAGTCATTTGCATGTGATCCAATGCTACATGTATTGATAGCTGTTCCCATAAGATAGCCTGGCACATTTAGCCCTAACCTGACCAGCTGTCCTGTACGGTGATTATTTCCTCTAACAAATTCCACATCAGCCTATCAAAGATCTTAGACTTTATGTCCACCAAACAATATAATTTCTGAAAATAGGTCTTGGCCACCAGAGGGATATTTTAAACCTCCAAATTCAAGGTTACTTTTGTTCCACTTGGTCTTTCACAATTGTAGTGTTGAAATATTGCATGATGCATCCTTGACTAGGCTACTAGCTTCTAGTAGGCTACGTCAGAACAATTCAAGAGGTACGTTTTAACATAGTTTATTCAAAGTATTCAGAGCCTTGACTTTTTCCACATTTTGTTGCATTACAAGCCTTTTTCCAAAATTGATTGAACTGTTTTTTTCTCTCATCAATCTATACACAATACTCCACATTGCAAAGCAAAAACTATTTTTAGAAAATGTTGCTAATTTATAAAACATAAAAAACTGAAATTTGGGCCTCCCGGGTGGCGCAGTGGTTAAGGGCGCTGTACTGCAGCGCCAGCTGTGCCATCAGAGTCCTAGGTTCGCGCCCAGGCTCTGTCGTAACCGGCCGCGACCGGGAGGTCCGTGGGGCGACGCACAATTGGCCTAGCGTCGCCCGGGTTAGGGAGGGCTTGGTCGGTAGGGGTGTCCTTGTCTCATCGCGCACCAGCGACTCCTGTGGCGGGTTGGGCGCAGTGTACGCTAGCCAAGGTGGCCAGGTGCACGGTGTTTCCTCCGGCGCATTGGTGCGGCTGGCTTCCGGGTTGGACGTGCGCTGTGTTAAAGAAGCAGCGGCTTGGTTGGTTGTGTATCGGAGGACGCATGACTTTCAACCTTCGTCTCTCCCGAGCCCGTACGGGAGTTGTAGCGATGAGACAAGATAGTAGCTACTACAACAATTGGATACTACGAAATTGGGGAGAAAAAGGGGTAAAATTCAAAAAAAAAAAAAACTGAAATTTGACATTTACATACTGTAAGTATTCAGACCCTTTACTCAGTACTTTGTTGAAGCACCTTTGGCAGCGATTACAGTCTTCTTGGGTATGACGCCACAAGCTTGGCACTCCTGTTTTTGGGGAGTTTCTCCCATTCGTCTCTGCAGATGCTCTCAAGCTCTGTCAGGTTGGATGGGGAGCATTGCTGCACAGCTATTTTCAGGTATGTCCAGAGATGTTCAATTCCGGGCTCTGGCTGGGCCATTTAAGGACATTCAAAGACTTGTCCTGAAGCCACCTCTGTGTTGTCTTGGCTGTGTGCTTAGGGGCGTTGTCCTGTTGGAAGGTGAACCTTCACCCCAGTCTGAGGTCCTGAGCGATCTGGATCAGGTTATCATCAAGGAGCTCTCTGTACTTTGTTCAGTTCATCTTTCCCCTGGTCCTGACTAGTCTCCCAGTCCCTGCCGTTGAAAAACATCCTCAAAGCATGATGCTGCCACCACCATGTTTCACTGTAGGGATGGTGCCAGGTTTCCTCCAGATGTGACGCTTGGCATTCTGGCCAAAGAGTTCAATCTTGGTTTCATCAGACCAGAGAATCTTGTTTCTCATGGTCTGAGAGTCCTTCAGGTGCCTTTTGGCAAACTTCAAGCGGGCTGTCATGTGCCTTTTACTGAGGACTGGCTTCCGTCTGGGAACTCTACCATAAAGGCCTGATTGGCGGAGTGCTGCAGAGATGGCTGTCTATCTGGAAGGTTCTCCCATCTCCACAGAGGAACTCTGGAGCTCTGTCAGACTGACCATTGCATTCTTGGCCACCTCCCTGACCAAGGCCCTTCTCTCCTGTTTGCTCAGTTTGGCCGGGCGGCCAGCTCTAGGACAAGTCTTAGTGGCTCCAGATTTCTTCCACTTAAGAATGATGGAGGCTACTGTGTTCTTGGGGATCATCAAAGAGTGCAAGAAATGTTTTTGCACCCTTCTTCAGATCTGTGGCTCGACACAATCCTGTCTCGGAGCTCTACGAACAATTCCTTTGAGCTCATGGCTTGGTTTTTGCTCTGACATGCACTGTCAACAATGAGACCTTATATAGACAGGTATGTGCCTTTCCAAATCATGCCCAATCAATTTAATGTACCACAGGTGCACTTCAATCAAGTTGTAGAAACATATCAATGATGATCAAAGGAAACAGGATGCACCCGAGCTCAATTTCGAGTCTTTGTCTTATTTCTACATTTAATATTTTCACAAATCTAAGAAACAGAAATGGCTGTCGTTTTACCTTTCTTGAGTAGATCCAGCTTGTTCTCCTCATCACCAATTTTGTTTCCACTTTGGGTCTTGTAATATTGGTAGAACTCCTAAAGTAAGGTTCAGAACGACAAATTATCTCACAGTGGGGATGGTAGTTAAACGGAGGAGATCAACTGGAATGGATCAAATGGAGGTATTACGCATTTTGGTTCCTTTAACAACACTGGAAAATCAATAAGTAGTGAATTAAATGATGTGAAAGAAAGGGTAACCATTTTTCACCTTAAAATGTATACCAAAAAAAAAAACATTGATTTCAAAGTATAACAAACCATACAACTCTATGCACAAGGACTACTTTTAACAATTTATACAGAGCATTCTACAAACATTAATTTACAGTAAACACTGTGCAGTTGCAAAGTTTGGTAACTATTACGGTAAATTGCCCGAAAGCATTATTTGCATTACTTATTATCATTGAGTAAACTCTCCTCAGCACTTTTTCAGCCAAATTGATGTAATAACTTAAAATCCAGAGTTGAGTTATTACCAGTTTAGGGAGGACCACATAGGATATTATGGCCAATAAGATCACTACACAGGCTGTGATGAAGTATCCAAAAGCAGCGTCATTTATCTCCGAGCCACGTGGGGAAGGAGAGAGAGAGAGAGTGAGAGAGAGAGAGAGAGAGAGAGTTGACTTTGGAATGCCACTGTTGCCCCCCACCACTGTATCACCTCTCAGACTTACTTGAGATAGCACAGATCATGGAGAAGGCAGCAAAAGTTCCCGCCAGGCCTTGCCCACTCATGATGGGTGTGGTGTATTTGGTAGGCAGCTGGCCTGCCATGCCAAACAGACTGCCCTGCAGGATAGCTCCAAAGGCTGAAGAGGTTGTAAAAAAAAAACAGTCATAATTCTGACCAGAGTCCAGTCATACAGCAAGGAATTATCGCTTGATGAATTAATGACTACTCATTAAGTGATCCCAATCTGCCCCATTTACTGCTCGTACACTACTCTACATATTTATTTGGACTGTGAAGCAAAATCTTTTAATTTGGTTCTGTTCTCTAGTATTTTGGATTTGAGATCAAATGTTTCATGAGGCAACAGTACACATCACACATCACCTTTAATTTGAGGGTATTATCATACACATCTGTTTTGCCATTTAGAAATGGAAGTATTTGTCATAAGTATTTGAACAAATTCAATTATAGTGTATTAAAGTAGTCAACATTTTTGTATTTGGTTTCCATATTCCAAGCACACAATGACTACATCAAACTTGTGACTCTACAAACTTGTTGGATGCATTTGCAGTTTGTCTTGGTTGTGTTTCAGATTATGTTGTGCCTTATAGAAATGATGGTAAATAACTGAAAGCGCAAACCACCACATTTAATCATGGCAAGGCAACTAGAAACATGACCGAATACAAACAGTGTTATTCACTCCGCAAGGCAATCAAACAAGCAAAGCGACTGTATAGAGACAAAGTAGAGTCACAATTCAACGGCTCAAACATGAGACGTATGTGGCCTATAGGACAAACCAGTGCCACCGACACAGCCCGCTACCAAAGACTGTGGACCAACATGAGTAAAACATTTAAACGTGTTAACCCTTGCATTCCTAGCCGCATCCTCAGAGCATGCACAGACCAGCTGGCTGGTGTGTTTACTGACATATTCAATCAATCCCTAACCCAGTCTGCGGTCTCCATTGTTCCTGTTCGCAAGAAAGCTAAGGTAACTAGCACTCACTTCTGTCATCATGAAGTACTTTGAGAGACTAGTCAAGGATCATATCACCTCCACCCTACCTGATACCCTAGACCCACTCCAATTTGCTTACCGCCCCAATAGATCCACAGACGATGCAATCGCCATCGCATTGCCCTATCCCATCTGGACAAGATTAATACCTATGTATTGGGGCGGCAGGTAGCCTAGTGGTTAGAGCATTGGGCCAGTAACTGAAAGGTTGCTAGATCGAATCCCCGAGCTGACAAGGTAAAAATCTGTTGTTCTGCCCATGAACAAGGCAGTTAACCCACCAGGCCCTGGTAGGCCGTCATTGTAAATAAGAATTTGTTCTTAACTGACTTGCCTCAGGAGGCTGAAGAAATTTGGCTTGTCACCTAAAACCCTCACATTCGAGACCATCCTTTCAGACTGTATCACCGCCTGGTACGGCAACTGCACCGCCCTCAACCACAAGGCTCTCCAGAGGGTAGTGCAGTCTGCACAACACATCACCGGGGGCAAACTACCTGCCCTCCAGGACACCTACAGCACCCGATGTCACAGGTAGGCCAAAAAGATCATCAAGGACAACAACCACCCGAGCCACAGCCTGTTCACCCCACTATCATCCAGAAGGTGAGGTCAGTAGACTGAAAAACAGATTCTATCTCAAGGCCATCAGACTGTTAAACAGCCATCACTAACATAGAGAGGCTGCTGCCAACATACAGACTCAAATCACTGGCCACATTAATAAATTGATTTATTAAAGGTATCACTTTAAATTATGGCATTTTAATAATGCTTACATATCCTACATTACTCATCTCATATGTATATACTGCATTTTATACCATCTATTGCATCTTGCCAAAGCCACACGGCCATCGCGCATCCATATATTTATATGTACATATTCTTATTACATCCCCTTACATTGTGAGTTTTAGGTAGTCGTCGTGAATTTGTTAGATTACTTGTTAGATATTACTGCACTGTCAGAACTAGAAGCACAAGAATGTCGCTACAGTCGCATTAACATCTGCTAACCATGTATAAGTGACCAATAACATTAGATTTAATTTGCGACTGCACATGAAGTAACTTTCAAAGTTCTTGAAATTTTCCATATTGACTGATCTTCATGTCTTAAATTAATGATGGACTGTAATTTCTCTTTGCTTATTTTAACTGTACTTGCCATAATATGGTATTTTACCAAATAGGGCTATCTTCTGTATACCCACTTACCTTGTCACAACACAACTGATTGACTCTAATGCATTAAGGAGGAAAGAAATTCCACAAATGAATTTTTAAGAAAGCACACCTGTTAATTGAAATGCATTTCATGAAGCTGGTTGAGAGAATGCCAAGAGTGTGCAAAGCTATCATCAAGGCACTTTTTTGTTTACTACATAATTATATATGTGTTATTTCATAGTTTTGATGTCTTCATTATTGTTCTACAATGTAGAAAATAGTTAAAATAAAGAAACACCCTTGAATGAGTAGGTGTTCTAAAACTTTTAAACGGTAGTGTATACAGTTGAAGTCGGAAGTTTACATACACCTTAGTCAAATACATAAAATCTCAGTATTTCACAATTCCTGACATTTAATCCTAGTAAAAATTCCCTATTTTAGGTCAGTTAGGATCACCACTTTATTTTAAGAATGTGAAATGTCAGAATAATACTAGAGATAATTATTTCTTTCAGATTTAATTTCTCTCATCACATTCTCAGTGGGTCAGAAGTTTACATACACTCAATTACTATTTGGTAGCATTACTTTTAAATTGTTTAACGTGGGTCAAGTGTTTCTAGTAGCCTTCCACAAGCTTCCCAGAATAAATTGGGTGAATTTTGGCCCATTCCTCCTAACAGAGCTGGTGTAACTGAGTCAGGTTTGTAGGCCTCCTTGCTCTCACACGCTTTTTCAGTTCTGCCCACAAATTTTCTATGGGATTGAGGTCAAGGCTTTGTGATGGCCACTCCAATACCTTGCCTTTGTTGTCCTTTAGCCATTTTGCCACAACTTTGGAAGTATGTTTGGGGTCATTGTCCATTTGGCAGACCCATTTGCGACCAAGCTATAACTTGGTATAACTGATGTCTTGAGATGTTGCTTCAATATATCCACACACTTTTCCTCTCTCGTGATGCTATCTATTTGTCCACCAGTCCTCCTGCAGCAAAGCACCCCCACAACATGATGCTGCCACCCCCGTGCTTCACGGTTGGGATGGTATTCTTCAGCTTGCAAGTCTCCCCTTTTTTCCTCCATACATAATGATGGTCTTTATGGCCAAACAGTTCTGCTTTTGTTTCATCAGACCACAGGACATTTCTTCAAAAAGTATGATCTTTGTCCCCATGTGCAGTTGCTTTTTTTTTTTTTAGACAGGCTTTTTTATGGTGGTTTTGGAGCAGTGGCTTCTTCCTTGCTGACCGCCCTTTCCGGTTATGTCGATATAGGACTCATTTTACTGTGGATATAGCTACTTTTGTACCTGTTTCCTCCAGCATCTTCACAAGGTCCTTTGCTGTTGTTCTGGGATTGATTTGCACTTTTCACACCAAAGTCATCTCTAGGAGACAGAACGTGTCTCCTTTCTGAGCGGTATGACGTCTGCGTGGTCCCATGGTGTTTATACTTGCGTACTACTGTTTGTTCAGATAAACGTGGTACCTTCAGGCATTTGGAAATTGCTCCCAAGGATGAACCAGAATTGTGGAGGTCTACAATTTTTTTTTTTTTCTGAGGTCTTGGCAGATTTCTTTTGATATTCCAATGATATCAAGCAAAGAGGCACTGAGTTTGCAGGTAGGTCTCGGAATACATCCACAGCTACACCTCCAATTGACTCACATTATGTCAATTAAAAGCTTATAAAGCCATGACATCATTTTCTGGAATTTTCCAAGCTGTTTAAATGCACAGTCAAGTTAGTGTATGTAATCTTCTGAACCACTGGAATTGTGATACAGTGAACTACAGTGCCTTGCGAAAGTATTCGCCCCCCTTGAACTTTGCGACCTTTTGCCACATTTCAGGCTTCAAACATAAAGATATAAAACTGTATTTTTTTGTGAAGAATCAACAACAAGTGGGACACAATCATGAAGTGGAACGACATTTATTGGATATTTCAAACTTTTTTAACAAATCAAAAACTGAAAAATTGGGCGTGTAAAATTATTCAGCCCCCTTAAGTTAATATTTTGTAGCGCCACCTTTTGCTGCGATTACAGCTGTAAGTCGCTTGGGGTATGTCTCTATCAATTTTGCACATCGAGAGACTGAAATTTTTTCCCATTCCTCCTTGCAAAACAGCTCGAGCTCAGTGAGGTTGGATGGAGAGCATTTGTGAACAGCAGTTTTCAGTTCTTTCCACAGATTCTCGATTGGATTCAGGTCTGGACTTTGACTTGGCCATTCTAACACCTGGATATGTTTATTTTTGAACCATTCCATTGTAGATTTTGCTTTATGTTTTGGATCATTGTCTTGTTGGAAGACAAATCTCCGTCCCAGTCTCAGGTCTTTTGCAGACTCAATCAGGTTTTCTTCCAGAATGGTCCTGTATTTGGCTCCATCCATCTTCCCATCAATTTTAACCATCTTCCCTGTCCCTGCTGAAGAAAAGCAGGCCCAAACCATGATGCTGCCACCACCATGTTTGACAGTGGGGATGGTGTGTTCAGCTGTGTTGCTTTTACGCCAAACATAACGTTTTGCATTGTTGCCAAAAAGTTCAATTTTGGTTTCATCTGACCAGAGCACCTTCTTCCACATGTTTGGTGTGTCTCCCAAGTGGCTTGTGGCAAACTTTAAACAACACTTTTTATGGATATCTTTAAGAAATGGCTTTCTTCTTGCCACTCTTCCATAAAGGCCAGATTTGTGCAATATACGACTGATTGTTGTCCTATGGACAGAGTCTCCCACCTCAGCTGTAGATCTCTGCAGTTCATCCAGAGTGATCATGGGCCTCGCTGCATCTCTGATCAGTCTTCTCCTTGTATGAGCTGAAAGTTTAGAGGGACGGCCAGGTCTTGGTAGATTTGCAGTGGTCTGATACTCCTTCCATTTCAATATTATCGCTTGCACAGTGCTCCTTGGGATGTTTAAAGCTTGGGAAATCTTTTTGTATCCAAATCCGGCTTTAAACTTCTTCACAACAGTATCTCGGACCTGCCTGGTGTGTTCCTTGTTCTTCATGATGCTCTCTGCGCTTTTGACGGACCTCTGAGACTATCACAGTGCAGGTGCATTTATACGGAGACTTGATTACACACAGGTGGATTGTATTTATCATCATTAGTCATTTAGGTCAACATTGGATCATTCAGAGATCCTCACTGAACTTCTGGAGAGAGTTTGCTGCACTGAAAGTAAAGGGGCTGAATAATTTTGCACGCCCAATTTTTCAGTTTTTGATTTGTTAAACAAGTTTGAAATATCCAATAAATGTCGTTCCACTTCATGATTGTGTCCCACTTGTTGTTGATTCTTCACAAAAAAATACAGTTTTATATCTTTATGTTTGAAGCCTGAAATGTGGCAAAAGGTCGCAAAGTTCAAGGGGGCCGAATACTTTCGCAAGGCACTGTATAAGTGAAATAATCTGTATGTAAACAATTGTTGGAAATATTACTTGTGTCATGTACAAAGTAGATGTCCTAACTGACTTGCCAAAAGTATAGTTTGTTAAAAAGACATTTGTGGAGTGGTTGAAAAATTTGTTTTAATGACTTCAACCTAGTGTATGTAAACTTCTGAATTCAAGTGTATCTAAGAGGGTGCCCATGGTTACGGATTCTGGGTTTTACCTGGTAGGTTCCATGATAATTTGTGTGAGATTGAGGGATTCTAGCTTAGATTGTAAAATGGCTGGGGTGTTAAGCATATCCCAGTTTAGGTCACCTAACAGTACGAACTCTGAAGATATATGGGAGGCAATCAATTCACATACGGTGTCCAGGGCACAGCTGGGGGCTGAATGGGGTCTATAACAAGCGGCAACGGTGAGAGACTTGTTTCTGGAAAGGTGGATTTTTAACAGAAGAAGCTCAAATTGTTTGGGCACAGACCTGGATAGTAAAACAGAGCTCTGCAGGCTATCTCTGCAGTAGATTGCAACTCTGCCCCCTTTGGCAGTTCAATCTTGTTGGAAAATGTTAATGTTAGGATTTTTGGTGGCCTTTCTAAGCCAGGATTCAGACATGGCTAGGACATCTGGATTGGTGGAGTGTGCTTAAGCAGTGAATAAAACAATCTTAGGTAGGAGGCTTCTGATGTTAACATGCATGAAACCAATGCTTTTACTGTTACAGAAGTCAACAAATGAGAGTGCTTGGGGAATAGGTCTGATGCTGGGGGCTGCAGGGCCTGGGTTAACCTCTACATCACCAGAGGAACAGAGGAGGAGTAGATTAAGAGTACGGCTAAAGGCTAAAAGAACTGGTCTTCTAATGCGTTCGGAACAGAGAGTAAAGGGGGCAGGTTTCTGGGCACGGAAGGATAGATAGATTCAAGGCATAAAGTACAGGCAAGTGTATGGTAAGATGTGAGTACAGTGGAGGTAAGCCTAGGCATTGAGTGACGATGAGAGAGGTTTTGTCTCTAGAAGAACCATTTAAGCCAGGTGCGATCACTGCATGTGTGGGGGGTGGAAGTACATGGCTAGCTAAGGCATACTGATCAGGGCTGGAGGCTCTACAGTGAAATAAGACAAAATTACTAACCAAAACAGCAATAGACAAGCCATATTTACATTAGGGAGAGGCATGTGTAACCGAGTAATCATAGGGTCCAGTGAGTAGCTAGGGAAGCTGGAGGCACGGAGATTCAGACAGCTAGCAGGCCAGGGTTAGCAGCAGGCTAGCAGATGGGCCTCAGGGGGACGTCGCAACGGGGGAGCCTGTTGAAACCACCTCAAACGGTTACGTCGGCAGACCAGTCGTGATGGATGGGCAAAGCAATTGAAGCCCAGGAATTGCTTGATAGATCTATTCGGCTAGCCGGGAGATGGGCCTAGATTCGAGACAGAGACATTAGCCAGGAGTAGCCACTCGGTTAGCAGCTAGCTAACTGTGACGATCCGGAGTAAAGGTTCAGAGCTTGTGGTAGGAATCCGGAGATATGGTCGAGAAATGCAGTCCGATATGCTCTGGGTTGATATTGCGCTGTGCAGGCTGGCTGTGCAGGCTGGGAGTTGACCGGGCGGAAGCTGGCAGATGTCTCAGTTAACGATGTTGGCTAACTGACAACTAGCTAGTAGCTGGCTAACTTGAAGGGGGTTACGGTTCTAAAGTATAAAAAATAGCAGATTCATACCGCATTGGGCGAGGGGGTTTGCAGGAGAGTATGTTCAGTCCGTAGATGGAAAAATTAGATAAAAAATATATACGAAGAAAGAAACAATATATACAAGGGATGGGACAAGACAATCAAAACATCCCACTGCTACACCATATTGGATTCCCTAATATATTCTTGATATTTTCTCCACTTCCTATCTGAATGACATGCCCAAAGTAAACTGCAGCTCAGGCCCTGAAGCCAGGATATGTATATAAGTGGTAGCATTGGAACGAAAACACTTTGAAGTTTGTAGAAATTTTAAAATAATGAAGGAGAATATAACACAATAGATATGTATGGTAGGAGAAATCCAAAGGAGAACCAACCGAAATTATTTTTTTAAGAGAGACCATCCTCTTCGAATTGCAAGAGAAAGGTCATATTGCAAATTAGCTCCCTGGATGCAATTCCTATGGCTTCCGCAGGTTGTGCGTGCCATGAAGACATTACGCACCTGCTAAAATAGTTTTCCTATTGAACATACTTCTTTCCAAAATAAATATTATAGTTTGATTACATTTTAAGGTATCTGAGGAGTGAATAGAAACATATTTTGACTTGTTGAAACAAAGATTAGGGGTAGATTTTCGGATTCCTTTCTCTGCAAGTTGAACGAGTGGATTACTCAAATCGATGGCGCCAACTAAACAGACTTTTTGGGATATAAAGAAGGATTTTATCTAACAAAAACGACACTACATGTTATAGCTGGGACCCTTTGGATGATAAATCAGAGGAAGATTTTCAAATAGTAAGTCGATATTTAATCGTTATTTGTGATTGTATCACACCTGTGCCGATGGAAAAATATTTTGATGTGGGCCGCCATCCTCAAACAATCACATGGCATGTTTTCGCTGTAATTTCTACTGTAAATCGGACAGTGCAGTTAGTTTAAGCTTTCAATTGATATAAGACACATCAATTTTTAAAATCCATAATATTTATGATTATTTATTTGAATTGCTAGCTAGCGGGACTCCTATCCCTAAGAAGATTCTTAAGATATATGTGTTGACTGAATATAAGCAGCAAGTGATGTCTGCTAAATATTGGGGCAGTCATATACTATAGCCTCTGCACCTACTGTACATACAGATGAGTCACTCATTCATGGCTTTGGATCAAAATAAATTAGTACCAACATTCTTTCTGATAGTCTTTAATAAAACATTTTTTGACTGTCCGCCTCATGACCTCAAACTGTTCCATTTTGTTTCTCTCCATCGCCAACACGCACTTTAAACATTTGGATAATAAAGCATTTAAATGCATAATGAAGACAGAAGCCGAACTTAATGAGTTCTGAGAGCCGATCTGTTATCCAATGATTATTATTATTATTATTAACCCTGCATTATGCTTGTATAAAAGCCCCTTAGATATTCTCACAGAGCAGATTTGCCATAAAAAGCACACATTTGTAAATCCCAAACTCAAAAAGTAATTAGAAAGGTAGATACAAAAGGTAGTAATCAAGTGACATGGCCAAACTTTAATCGACAGAAAATAGCCTGCTAAATGTCTACAAAGGAGCATGACAAGGTGCGCAGCTGAAGCTACTGACCTGTCTGTCTCTGACTTCGACCAGCTGTGATCGAGATGCTCCCTCCACTCAGACCATCGATGCTTCCTTCGCTCATACATCCAAACAACTCTCTGGTCCATGATCTCTTCAGACCTCTTTATTTTCATGATTAGCCTGATTTATTTTTCTTGAATTCCCTGTACACGCAATTCAGGTTTTAGCTGCCATATACTGTATACTGAAATAAAGCTAAACTCAGTTATAGTTATCCTACTAGTTGTGAATCAGTGGAGGCTGCTGAGGGGAGGATGGCTTATAATAATGGCTGGAACGGAGTAAATGGAATGGCATCAAACACATGTGTTTGATGACATCTGTGAGGGAAGAATTATGTATTTACCTGATTTATAATAGTAAGACTTTTCTGTTCTACTAGTGTCTGTGTTTTTATGGTCATCACTCCTCTAATCTGGCCGTATGGTCACCAGAGATGGCTTGAGTTGACAAATTAGTTAAAGACTGCATTACATAGACAATACTGTGTTTTACTAGAGATAGCTAAGGAATAGAACAATCCCTCATTGTCTTAAAATCATCCTTGCATCTGGGAAACTAAATCAGGGTGGGGTTAAGACAACAACCCACGTGCAGATAACGACAGGATGAACCCAGAGTGGCTTATGATGCCCCAATCTGCATGGGATGTGTGGATCCAATCATGATTAAGCATTTTTAGTGTCAGCTAAAAATAGTATTCTGCATTTGTGTAAAGGTTAGGTTACTCGGTACAACACTCAAGGGTGTGGGGTCGACCAGGCTCACTATTGCAATAATTAATCGATATTGAATAAAGATGATTGTTTGAAGAAGTGACAAAGTCTCTCTCACTTGATTAGAATATTCCAAGACAAATCCCACCTATGCCACTCCAGCCATTACCACGAGCCCATTTTCCCCAATTAAGGTGCCACCAGCCTTCTGCGTTGTGAATTCCCCCCTAAAACGAATACCTTACTTGTCATTCTTGCACTAACACTTGTCTTATCTTACAAGCACTGATTTTACTGATAGATGCTTTAGCGAGGAATGTTATTCTTTGCAATGACTGTGATATGTGATTGTTCTATCTACCTTAGTTGAATGCACTGACTGTAAGTCACCCTTGATAAGAGCATCTGCTAATGAACAAAATGTAAAATCTTAAATAAAGACATATTGCATTGAGGGTGCTGAGGACTAGTTCTACTTTCAGGACAATTCAGATGATTGAAGGGGAAAAGATTTGACACGTTAAAAGAGGGAGGAAGGAGGCAAAAAAGGGACAGTAGAAAGGTCGCAAAAACTCACAGTTTATGATGACAATCTTGATCATGGTCAACGTGAAAAAGGGGAGGGGTGCCATCTCTATTTTAACCAAAATGGCTGTCAGAAGAAACACCACCAAAATCACTGCCAGGCTGCCCATGATCCGAAACTTCTGAGGAATCCTGTGAGTTAGAGAGTTGAAGTGAAATATCTGAGGTCAATCTTATGCTTATTACGAGTGTTTCTCCTGCCTAGTACACTTTTCACAGTCTACTAGGCAGGGCCAAGCTGAAATGCAATGGCCTGGCTACGCATCCACTGTAGTTGCTGGAACCGTCCTAGAAAGGACAATGTGAAAATAATATATCTGCTCTAGTACAGTGCAGCTTGGGTCGGCAAGATAGTGTTAAAAGGGTACAATTGTCTAAGTTGAACCCCAAAGGAAATCTAAACATGCCTGCTCAATACATGCACACATTATCATATTAGATGTCCAGCAAAAGATTAAAGTCCTACTCCAGTCAAAGATTGTCTATTATATTTGCAAGATACTTCTAGTGACTGCTCTAACAATGGAAATACATGTCCTGGAAGGCAGATGGGAGGAGGAGAGATCAGGTGGGATCATTCTAGCCAATGAGTGTGCCAAAACCTCACATTTGTTGCTTTTTATTCATTTTCACGTAGACTTGATTGTGTGTTTTGGATAATTGTCTTGCTGCATGACCGAAAATTCGCTTCAGCTTCAGCTGACAGACGGATGGCCTGACATTCTCCTGAAGAATTCTCTGATACAGAGCAGAATTCATGGTTCCTTCTATTAAGGCAAGTCGTCCAGGTACTAAGGCAGCAAAGCATACCCACACCATCACACTCCCACCACCATGCTTGACTGTTGGTATGAGGTTCTTACTGTGGAATGCAGTGTTTGGTTTTCGCCAGACATAACGGGACCCATCTCGCCCTTGTGTGTGTACATGACTGCATTTATACTTGGTATATTGTTTTTCAACAGAAAAGTTCAAAGATAGCTGTAGTGCATCTTCAAGATGTAACTTTTGGAGTAGTGCTTTAATGCATTAGGAAAGATGTGGTTGGGGTGGTGGACAAACCTTTGATGCAGGACTGAGTTGAGACAGGTGAAGGCCAGTAAAGGCACCATGGCACAAAGTGTCATTACGTTATTGAACTTGGCCTCCAAAAGGCTACGGTTGTTCCCTTCTGCCCCGGTCCCATTGCCTGACAGGTTGGTGCCCATTTGGGAGGGGTCTCTGAGACAGCTGCTAAAATACTGTACAGACAGAGGACAGCCACTTAATTTTTGTTAATTGCTGATGTGTGGTGATAGTTCTGGCACAACATGTCTGCCATGCACCCTTGTGGGTGCTATACATCTTTAGTGGAAGAAATACAATAATATATAAAATATACAATTATGTGAAGCACATTGAGCATGCTATAAAATGCTATTTAATTTAAAACCATAATTAATTATTATAATGAGTAGATTAGGGGTTATCAGTACTTCTGTTAATAATAACTGGCTATCAAGAAGATCTGAAAAGTAAGACTTGAGACATATTTAGACATTGATACAGACATTTCACTAAAAGCTCTGGCATTGTATCGTTGAAATATATTCTTTAATTATTCACAATCTTAAGGTAGATGATAAAAAAATATTGTGTGCTCTACCATGGTGGCTGTCATAAAGAAGTTCCATGGCAGGAGCGTTCCTAAGCCCAGCATGAAAAAGATCAGCCACACGCCATTGTTTCTGTTGGATGACAGAGTAGAGGAAACTAGGGTTACAGACGTTATTTGTAATTTGACAAAAAATACCATATTATGTAGGCCCACAGAAATTATAAATGTAGAATGGTAATTACTTGACTGTTATGATACAAAATGTGGGGGATTCAATTAAGCAAATTCTAGTCATTTCTGCAGGACTATGTGCAACCTCTGGGGGAACCCTGGACATCTGACTGACCTCAAGGTGAGCCCGCTAACCACAGTCCCTGAAGAGTTAACTCCCTTAGGGGAACTCATAACACACTTCCAATCCAAAGGCTAACATAGCAGTTACATTACCATTTGGTGCAAAGAAGTAACCAAGTGTGTCACAGAAACTTGATACTGTATCTGAGGGCGCATTGTCAAAATGTGAAGATGTCACCATACACACTGAACACATAAAGGAGGCTGCTACTCACTTGTCTTTTGGCTCGTGGACGGTCATTATTTATCTTCAGTGATTACTATCACCCTTTTCCACACTTCAGCACCAAACCTGAAAGAAATGGGTTGGATTGAAAAACATTTCATGTTTTTTCTCTTTAGTCATGTCGAGGAATACAAGAAAACAAACTCATATTATTGCATGTAATTTTATCAACAACATTAGAGAAAAAATGCAAAGAGGGTTTTAGGAACTTAAACTGGGTTAGTGGAATAAAAAATCATATTTGAATGAATATGGGGCTATGAGGTCTGAAAACTAGGGTTAGACTACATTTCCACTGTGCTGAAACTTCAATTGAATGACTGAAATGAAGATCTGCTGACTCTTTGCATGCTATTCAGTAGCATACTGACTAATAGCCTAGGCTACAGTTTCTTTTGCTCCTGTACAGTGTAAGATTGATATTCTTAATATTACCAAACATCAAGGCATTAGACAGAGAGAGCATC
Organism: Oncorhynchus clarkii lewisi; assembly: GCF_045791955.1. Lineage (NCBI taxonomy): Eukaryota > Metazoa > Chordata > Actinopteri > Salmoniformes > Salmonidae > Oncorhynchus > Oncorhynchus clarkii. The sequence goes on along the minus strand of NC_092163.1, from coordinate 25,894,575 downwards.
ATGCAATGTGATAATGAGAGATCAAAAACTTACAGCAACAGACTCAGTATCATCAACTACCCATTTCCAGACAGTTGTCAAGATCTTCTTATTTTTTTAAAGTTGAGAGGTAGGCTAATGGACATTCTAAGAACTCAGATGTTGACTCCTCCCAAAATCAGGGAAGCCCTCACTCCTCCCAGCGCAACTATGTGTGCGTTTCAGAAGCTTATAGTGACTAACTGGCGCTATCTTAATGTCTACTCTGCCCCACAGCCTCCCAACATGCTTTTGCATATTCCCCACACTACGGGGAAGAGAGCTGTGATGTATCAAAAGAATAACAACTTAAAATGAATAAGCTACATTATTTTTATTTTTTTCAATTGGGATCTGTAGGCTATGACATCTCACAAGGTAGCCTACTGTGTTCAGTCTTAGGACAATACTGGTCAAAATGGATGGTCTGATTAGGTTGATCATTCTAACAATGTGCAATTCAACCTTATCAATAACTTCCTTCCTTTACTTTTTCATTGCCCCGTGTCTCTGGGGTGAGATCATTGAGATGCACACCTCCCTGTCTCTCTCTATCACTCTCTCTCTATCCCTCCCTCTCTCTGCCCCCTCCCTCTGTCCATCCCTCACCCAGGCATGCACATTCACAGACCTTTTTTCTTTAAAAACCGTCTCCTTTTTTCAAATTTAGCCTAGGTCTTGTGTTCCTCTGGTTAGCAAATGCAACTCAGCAAGTGCTCTACTCCCTGCACTTAAGGGGCTTGAGCATCAGCAGTAGAGCACTCACATATGCCACGCTACACATGTATCAAGACACTTATGTGTTGCGCAAAAGTACTGTGCATGTAGTAGGCTAGGCTATAATGATCAGTCAGACAGGGTGCAGATGTAAAAATCTAAACAAATAGTTTAGGGGTATAAATGCAATAACCCTACCCTCCAAGCCTCTAAACATTACACGGTAAGCAAATGATTTGTTTGCATGATTGTTGCATAATTCTACATACATTTTCCTGGCGCAGTTGTATTTACACAGACCTTAGCTCCAAATCAAACATATACAACTATCTCAAGTCAGTAGGAGTAGTCATGTCTGACGCAACAGCATGGAATGATGTTGCTGGCAGGATTGAGTTGAGTGAAAGCTGTGTGAGGTTAAGCAGGACTTAGGAGTCAGGCCTACAGTGTCTCCTGACCCCTCCTGCCTCAGCCTCCAGCATTTATGCTGCAGTAATTTATGTGTCGGGGGCTAGAGTCAGTCTGTTATATCTGGACTATTTCTCCTGTCTTATCCGATGTCCTGTGTGAATTTAAATATGCTCTCTGTAATTCGCTCTCTCTTCCCTTCTCTCTCTCTGAGGACCTGAGCCCTAGGACCATGCTTCCAGACTACCCGGCCTGATGACTCCTTGCTGTCCCCAGACCACCTGGTCGTGCTGCTGCTCCAGTTTCAACTGTTCTGCCTATTCTATTCTATTCTATTCTATTCCGTTCTGTTCTATGGAACCCTGACCTGTTCACCGGACGTGCTACCTGTCCCAGACCTGCTGTTTTCAACTCTCTAGAGACAGCAGGAGCGGTAGAGATACTCTGAATGATCGGCTATGAAAAGCCTGCTGACATTTACTCCTGAGATGCTGACCTGTTGTACCCTCAAAAACCACTGTGATTACTATTATTTGACCATGCTGGTCATTCATGAACATTTGAACATCTTGGCCATGTTCAGTTATAATCTCCACCCGGCACAGCCAGAAGATGACTGGCTACCCCTCATAGCCTGGTTCCTCTCTAGATTTCTTCCTAGGTTTTGGCCTTTCTAGGGAGTTTTTCTGAGCCACCGTGCTTCTACACCTGCATTGCTTGCTGTTTTGCGGTTTTAGGCTGGGTTTCTGTACATCACATTGATATATCAGGTGATGTAAGAAGGGCTATACATTTGATTTGATAAAGGAATTTAACTGTAACGCTCGTCGTTGGAATGAGGTGAGGACCAAAGCGCAGTGTGGTAAGTGTTCATCATTATATTTATTAAACAGAGAACACTAAACAAAATAACAAAAGAGAACGAAACGGTTCTGTAAGGTGACAGACACATAACAGAAAACAATCACCCACAAAACACAGGTGGGAAAAGGCAACCTAAGTATGATTCTCAATCAGAGGCAATGAACGACACCTGCCTCTGATTGAGAACCATACCAGGCCAAACACAAAACCACAACATATAAAACATAGACTACCCACCTAACTCACGCCCTGACCATACTAAAACAACGACATAACAAAATAACGAAGGTCAGAACGTGACATTAACTCTGGATAAGATCCCATGTGATTTCAGAAATAAATAGGTATGAGGGGTTTATTTCCAAAGACGTGGCAGTCCTTGTGAAATATCAAAATGTGTTAGCTCAACGATTGACGAATGCCACACCCAAGCAAAATAACATTTGCCCTATTGAATACATGCAGTACACTCTTTTGTGAAAGTAAGTAGAGATTTTTTGAAAGAAAACCTCAAATCATGAGGGAGGCTCTCCTAATCTTTTTTAATCCAAACTGAGATGAATAGTAGCCTAATCATGGCTAGGCTAACTCTTAGAGAATCTTAAGTGATGAGCAATTGTGGTTGATCTTGCCTATCCAAAGACTAATACATAAAAGTAGGCCTAATATTTAATAAAGGGCCTCATTTTTCACATAATTTAAGTAGCCTAATCTTTAACAACATAGGTGTTATTGTGTTCTTAGCATTGGCCAGTTTTGGTCTTTGACCTCCTCGCTATAGACTGTTTCATCGTTATCGGTGAACAGGCCTACCACTGTTGTATTGTCAGAAAACTAAACAATGGTGTTGGAGTCGTGCTTGGCTACGCAGTCATGTGGAAACAGGGAGTACAGGAGGGGACTAAGCATGCACCCCTGAGGGGCCTAGGTGTTTTCAGTATCGGCGTGGTAGTTTTGTTGTTTACCTACCCTTATCACCTGGGTGCGGCCCGTCAGGAAGTCCAGGATCCAGTTGCAGATGGAGGTGTTTAGTCCCAGGGTCAGCACTATGGTGTTGAACGCTGAGCTGTAGTCAATAAACAACAAGTCAGAATAAATTACCAAAATGTAAATGTATATTTGTGTGTATAGTCCTGTTCTTTGTCATCTAGGTAATTGTATCAGTTTAAACTTAGGCTACCAGATATGTCAGCAGATATGTCATACAATATTTAGAGCCAATTGAATTAAGATATTGTGCAAAAACACACGGTCACTCTTCTTTACAAAATATGATTGAGGGTTCAAATGAGAACCACTAAGCCTGAGTTCCAGCTGAAGAAGGTGGGGTTATTTTGAAGAATAATTTAGGCTACTGTCATGTTAGGCTAATTATTATTGCTGATGACAAGCATACCCATAACACTATGCAGTTACCACCATGATTGAAAATATGAAGAGTGGTACTCAGGGATGTGTATCGTTGGATTTTCCCCAAACAAAATTATTTGTATTCAGGGCAAAAAGCTTATTTCTTTTGGTAGCACTTATTTGTTTTTCCTTTGCCTCCAACCCCTTTCCATGCGTGGAACGGATGTGGGTGGGGCTAGGTCTACATAAGGATGCTAAATGTAAAAAATTCACAAAAGCTCTGACGAAGGCCGTGAGGCCGATACGTAAACTTATTAAATATTAGTGATACTACCAAGAGCAGTGTGCGGTTTCCTTTTTCCTTCATCTTGTTCAACTGTTGCCATGCACCTGCAAAGAGATTGCTCAGATGTGCGAGTGCCTTTTGAATTTTATATTTGAGTGACTCGAAAATTACTACAAAATATGTGGGCTAAAAAAACTAGCAAAAGAATGTTAGCTGACATGAGCTAGTTGGTCTGGACATTTCCATGAATAGCTCTCTAAAGGTATGCAATGACTGACATGACGAGAGGAAAACTGATGATGCACTACCCAATTTCGAAATTGCACCTTGTGCATTCTACTATTACAACTTTTAAGCCGGACTAAGTTTAGGGGGGGGGACCATTGCGCCCCCCTGCCGACCACTCTCGCTCCACAGTTTGGGAACCACTGTTCTAGAGAATACAGACCATTTCCAATGCATATTTTGAGTTTTGTGGACATGCACCATATGATGACAAATTCTGAATCCAGATGCGTCTTTTAGATATTTACAATATTACTCAGAATATCACACATGGACATTTCTTGATATGGACTCAGAACTGATATTTGAAAATAACAGAAACCTTAACCTGACAACACATGAGATATTGGCAAAACAAACTAACAGTTAAAACTAGGTAAATAAATAAACATATCTAGCAATGGCACAATGAAGTCACAGTCAATTGTGTGGCGACAACGGTTTCTCAGAATCATATCCCTCTAACCCACAGTCCTCTCACCACATTCAAGATATGAAACTTATCTTGGCTGAGGTCCATATCCGGATCTTGAAAGCACATTTTGAAAGCACATTTTCTGGTGCATTTCTGAGTTTCCAGCACATGCTCAATAATTTGACAATGTGAAATCCATATTTTTCTTACATGTACAAATCATTTGTGGATTCCCTCCGGATATCATACATGGTATGGCCGGATATTGACTCATTACACATAAGCTTATGTGGACAACTGATTTATTTTTTTAAATACTACATAGTATATTTGTGACTCGTTTCAAGAAACTATGCATATGTCGCGCGTCACTACTTCACAGGAGAGCCATTTGAATGTAAAAATGCGTTTTTTGCAGAAATGCCTTCTGAACATGTGAACTTTCATGTGCCTTAATTACAAACTTGTATGGCATCAATAAATACGAATACAATTGTTAAGTAACGAGCCTAGTTAGTTTAGCCATGGAAAAAGTCAGGAACCTTTCCGCTAGCCATGATTGACTGAGATAATGGGTGGGCTGGACATGTCCAGAGATGAGTTTGGATTGGTCTGCCACGTAGCACGCTTCTGTCTATAACATTAGCTGGTCAGTATGTGTAGGTAATCCTTTCTAACACAGATTTTTTTAAAGATATCACAATAGTAGAACTGCAAACGTGTTTCTCTCCACTTTCTGGAGAACCGAGTTTTGAAATCAGTGGAATGTCCAGTGGAATTAGAGTATGATAGCTAAGGAGATGGAGAAAATGATTGCATTTGACTTCAAATATGTAGAGGGAGTCGAAACGAGAAAACACAGAAGGCTGTTGAATAAAACACGTCTCCAGATTACATCTTCAAACTAAGGGCAACCATGGCATCTGTGACAGGGAAGAAGTGTCCATCCAAGTATAAGATAGTCTAGCTAGCTACATTTTTAGATATTACATGTTTCTAATTTTGTCAGAAAATCATTATCATTTCAATTTAAAGCGTACTTTTAGCTAGCTAGCTCACTTTAGCTGGCTGTCTCACTAGCTAACATTACGTGTATGATCTGTGTAGTAATATTTTTCATATATCAGAGCGATTTGCATTGCTAGTTATTGCCTAATGTTAGCTAGCAAACATTGAACCTGGTTTGTTAGTTACATGCAGATTCATGCAGGTTAGTAACGTTATGAGTTGGGATTATGGTTGATTGTTTAGCTATCTAGCTACATGTCTAAACAAAAGACTCCACTATGCAAGTTACCATTTCAATACAATGTTCATGATGTCACTGCAACGGCTGTTGATCGACGTAGCTGGTAAATTCACAGAATAACTGACAAATTTAAAAACGCTCAACACCCGTTGAGTATGGCCGGTGTCAGTAAACGTTGGCAAAAAAGGTAATTAAATTGTTGCCAGCAGCACAGTTAGTCACCAATGCTCTGGATAACATGAAAACAGTTTAACAAGCTCTGCTAGGTCAGAGTGAGCTGTTCTCTCATTTGTGTCTGGAAGTGGCTAGCAAGTTAGCTAATCCAAGTTTATCATTTTAAATTGTACCCGCAAAACACCAGTCTCAATATCAACAGTGAAGAGGCGACTCTGGGATGCTGGCCTTCTAGGCAGAGTTGCATAAAAAAAGCAATATCTCTGACTGGCCAATAAAAAAAAGATTAAGATGGCAAAAGAACACAGACACTGGACAAAGGAACTCTGCCTAGAAGGCCAGCTTCCCTGAGTCGCCTCTTCACTGAAGCTGCCAGTTGAGGACTTATGAGAAGTCTGTTTATCAAACTAGACACTCTAATGTACTTGTCCTCTTGCACAGTTTTGCAGCGGGGCCTCCCACTCCTCTTTCTATTCTGTTTAGAGACAGTTTGCAATGTTCCGTGAAGGGAGTCTTACACAGCGTTGTATGAGATCTTCAGTTTCTTGGCAATTTCTCGCATGGAATAACCTAAATTTCTCAGAACAAGAATAGGCTGACGAGTTTCAGATGAAATTATTTGTTTCTGGCCATTTTGAGCCTGTAATCGAACCCACAAATGCTGATGCTCTAGATACTTGTCTAAAGAAGGACAGTTTTACTGCTTCTTAAATCAGGACAACAGTTGTGCTGTGCTAACATAATTGCAAAAGGGTTTTCTAATGAACAATTAGCCTTTTAAAATGATAAACTTGGATTAGCTAATACAATGTGCCATTGGAACACAGGAGTATGGTTTCTGATAATGGGCCTCTGTACGCCTATGTCAATATTCCATAAAAAAAATCTGAAATTGCCGTTTCCAGCTACAATAGTCATTTACAACATTAACAATGTCTACACTGTATTTCTGATCAATTTGATGTTATTTTAAATGGACAGGAAATGAGCTTTTCTTTCAAAAAAAGGACATTTCTAAGTGACCCCAAACATTTGAACGGTAGTATATTTATAGAATATATATATATATATATATACACACACGCACGCACACACACACACACACGCACACACACACACACACACACACTAATATACATATATATATATACACACACAATATCTTTTAAAAATATATTTTCCTGTATTATTTCCTGTAAACCCTGCCACTCCTCCCCTTATTGGGGTAAACTAATGAACAACAACACTTAGGTTTCCACAGCTTATTCATTCTATATACATTTTACGGGCCCAATCTATCCTCTATTTCTGATGTTCTGATGTCTATTTGCAATATATTTCTAACTGTGCTCTTTCACAAAAGTTCTGAAGCTATATAGTCCCACCCTTCAGCTCCATTCAACCCCTCCCATCTATCTCTTTACACAATCCATATTGCTATTATTATTATTATTATTATTTATTCTCACATGTTCATCGAGCAACAGATAATTCCAAAATAAAATCACAAATGTACACTGCACAAAAATATAAATGCAACATGCAATAATTTCAAAGATTTTACTTTGTTACAGTTCAGATAAGAAAATGAGTCAATTGAAATTAATTAATTAAGACCTAATCTATGGATTTCACATGACTGGGAATACAGATATTCAGCTGTTGGTCACAGATACCTTAAAAAAAGGAAGAAAAGGTTGATCAGAAAACCAGTCAGTATCTGGTGTGACTAGGGCTGTTAACGCCACACCAGCGGTCACAAGTCATGACCACATTAGTCACGTTAACTAGGCTTCTCCAAGCTCTGATGCTGCTGGTAGTCATTAGTAGCCTACCAAACTTGCTAACTGCATGGCAACCAGCACTCTATTATTCCTATAATCACTCTGACATCAATGCAAATGTCATTGAAATCTAATCGAACACTCCTGAGAGTCTATGAGCTCATTGCGCAACATCTCTATAGGCTATGAAATTGTGTGACAAAACAGGGTTTTGATGGCCTCAATTAAAAAGAGGAGGCCCCATCAGCTTTCTATATTTATTTCTCAACTTTGCTAATATTAAGCACATTGTTTTGCTTTACAACAGGAGTATAGCCTATCTGGCCGGCATGGAAATGAACCACGGGGAAAGTGTCTTCCATTCACTATTTATGTGCAGAGATGACATGTATTTTTTCCCTTGGCCTCTGTTCCAAGACAGGTGCATGATAATGGTCCAATCTAAATCCAAACCAATTTCACACATATATTGTTTAGCATATGTAAAGACAAGACTAAATGAAGAATAGACTAATGGGTGACAATATTATCACGTGTGAATGATGCCCAGCATGTGTAGTAAGGCAAGAAACAGCACATATCTTTTTTTGTCGACTTTTTCTAATCATAGTCACCCACCTCTTGTAGCCTAGCCCATGTATCACAACTAAAGTGGCATGATAACTTCTTAAAATTAAGCACATTAATCCTCTTTACAACCAGTGTAGAGCCTAACTGGCATACTGTACATAGGCGAGTTTCGATAAGATAATTTTCACCATAAAAATACACTTTTATAATAAAGCATTACATTACAATTAATATATGCCTTTGGATAAGGTAATGTTTTGGTCCTAAGTGGTACCAAGAATGAGATAAAGAACTTCGTTTAGGAGACCAAACTGAACAATAATTTATAGCTAATGCTATCTAGCTATGGGATACTCCTCTTTCAAGTAAAAGGTTCTTTGTGTAATGTTCCTAAGATCTGTTATTCGTCATATGAGTTGAGATGGGTGTGTCTTGGCTATAAATTATACTAATAACTGTTGTGTAAGCACTCTCGGATATATTCATTTATAGACACTGAATTGATCTGAGAGTCACAGGGCTATGGTGAACCTCATAATTAAAGATTTACTTTATAATATGACTCTGACTTGTGTGTAGTTTGCTCTCTCATTATTTGGTAATATAGGAAATTTCCACAACACTGTATTCACTTGGGATCTATCACATCCCACAACTGTCCCAGAGTATGTTTATAATATTTATTTCTCACACAGAAGGACAAGTTGACCATGAAGGCCTGATTCACACAGTCTTCTCTGAACAGTTGATGTTGAGATGTGTCTGTTACTTGAACTTGTGAATGATTCATTTGGGCTGCAATGCCAAGAGTGTGCAAAGCTGTCATCATGCAAAAGGTGGCCATTTAAAGAATCTCGAAGAAAACATATTTTGATTTGTATAAATCTGTATCAAGATGCAGGCCTCCTAACCGTCCCTAGAATTTCTAAGCAAACAGCTGGAGGCAGGGATTTCTCCCATTGAGCTTCATTTTAATGTCAGTCTGTTATATCTGGAGTATTTCTCCTGTCTTATCCGGTGTCCTGTGTGAATTTAAGTATGTTATCTCTAATTCTCACTCTCTCTCTTTCTTTCTCTCTTTCTGTCTCTCTCTCTCTGAGGACCTGATCCCTAGGACCATGCCTCAGGACTACCTGGCCTGATGACTCCTTGCTGTCCCCAGTCCACCTGGCCGTGCTGCTGCTCCAGTTTCAACTGTTCTGCCTGCGGCTATGGAACCCTGACCTGTTCACCGGACGTGCTACCTGTACCAGACGTGCTGTTTAGAACTCTCTGGAGACAGCAGGAGCGGTAGAGATACTCTGAACTATGAAAAGCCAACTGACATTTACTCCTGAGGTGCTGACCTATTGCACCCTCGACAACCACTGTGATTATTATTATTTGACCCTGCTGGTCATCTATGAACATTTGAACATCTTTGCCATGTTCTGCTATAATCTCCACCCGGCATAACCAGACTCCACCCGGCATAACCATAACCAGGACTGGCCACCTCTCGTAGTCTGCTTCCTCTCTAGGTTTCTTCTGATGTTCTGGCCTTTCTAGGAGTTTTTCCTAGCCACCATGCTTCTACACCTGCATTGCTTGCTGTTTGGGGTTTTAGGCTGGGTTTCTGTACAGCACTTTGAGATATCAGCTGATGTACGAAGGGCTATATAAATACATTTGATTTGATTTGATTTGATTTGCAAATACCGCTGGAACATTTGGTTAGTTATTCTGTTTATGTTATTTTTCGACAACACAGCCCTCAAAACAAATAAGGGGGAGAAAAATATATTAATTCAAAAATAACAAATCATAGTTGTTATGCTGGAAAGTGGATGGTTGATGTTCATTCTTCCCTGTTCTTGTTGTTTCTTCATTGAACAAAGAGACAGGATGTAGTTTATACCAAAACCTAGCCTGTGGTTAATAACCAATTAGAATTTGTTGCAGTAAAATTGGCCGAATACAAAGGATCCCGTTTCAGGCTTTATTAATGTGTAGATAGTTTGGACCAATGAGAACTTGCCACGTGTAGCTATGAGTCCAAACTGGAACCCCAACACAGATTCTAAACAGTTGCTGAACTGAAAAACAACTAGTTGCATTGATCTCTAGTTCTCTGCGTTATAAATGTATCTTTGAGTATTATTACAGAAGGTTTAGGCCTACTGTAGACATGAGCAACATTTTTCTATTTCAATCTTCTGAATATGCTCCTTCTGCATTGGATCTGGAAATTTCAACTCCCTACTTGCAGTAAATATCATATTTTAACTTAGCCCCCAGTTTAGTGTGAGCCAGGTGCTTCTCAAACTTTTCGTCCATCTGTTTACTTTGGGCTTCACTTAGATGGTTCTTCCAATCTCCAACTTCACCTAGGCAGAAAGGCAGGGGGACAAATCAAAGGCGAAGATCAACTTTATTGGACCTGTGAAAACATCAACAACTGACATCACCAATATCCTTGTATATTCATTTTAAATGTTTTAAACAGCCTTTACTACAACCCTTTTCAGTTGTTGTTTGTTTTGGGTGGTTTCAGTCTCCTCTTCACCAATTGAAATGTTTCCTTGATATTACTAAGGGTGTCCCAAAGGGGTTGATTTTGGCCCTGTACTTTGACTTTTCTATAAATACAAACAACATTGGTTGGTCTGTAGGTAATTGTAACTTCCACTTGTATGCAGATTATTCGGTTGTGCATTCTGCTGACAAGGCTGTCTTGGAGCTACAATCTGCCTTTTTGCTTTGCAGAAAGCCCTTGTTAAACTGAAATTGGTACCTGCAGGTAAAACTAAGCATAATAAATAATTTCCAAAAAGCTCTGGTAATTTATGCATTTGTACCTCAGATGGTGCCCACATTTATTGTGTTCCCGCTAACAATATCTGGGTATCTGGATTGACGAGAAGCTACAGTGCCTTGCGAAAGTATTCGGCCCCCTTGAACTTTGCGACCTTTTGCCACATTTCAGGCTTCAAACATAAAGATATAAAACTGTATTTTTTTGTGAAGAATCAACAACAAGTGGGACACAATCATGAAGTGGAACGACATTTATTGGATATTTCAAACTTTTTTAACAAATCAAAAACTGAAAAATTGGGCGTGTTAATATTAATATTAATGTTAATATTATCTAACGTTTGTAGGGTAACTGTCCTTTACGCAGTTGCTCCAGGGAATAAATGATTTGGAACTGCCTTCGTTAGAAGGCGATTCCGCGGAGCAAAACGCGTGCAGCCAGCCCCCATCACACTATTGTCGACGTAAATCCAATAATAAAATCCATAAGAATATTTATACATTAAAAACAAAAAGTGTGCACCCTATATTAAAAGCTATTTTTGTGTTTACAGCTGACAGACCGCCAAGAAGGATCATGGCTGCATTATGGACAAGGGATGAGTAGAAAAAACGATATATTTCTTGGAAATTGTTTTCGTACAGGTTTATGTAGAGTATAAGCATCCTGCTCTGCTAACCACTCATTCGCTTGAGCAGCGCTTAACCAGCTACCTGTTTCTCCGGCTATAGCTATCTGTAAATGATTCTTACCCCCATAAGACCCAGGTTTAGAGGGGGTATAATAAATGTTTTTCAACATCTGCTCCGCCATCCTTCTTGCCTCTCTGAGGTACAATAACGTCAATGAGCCACTTTCAAATAACGACAATATTTCATTTTCATTTAGAATTTTTATTTTTGCAAACATCAAGTATTACGTATACAGACAATTCAGGATTCGTTGCAGGATACTTGTCCCTGTTTTCTCAACGATCCAAGCATGCAACACCTTGTATATTTGGTTTAGATTTACAGGCTTGTATTCGCTGAATTTTTAAAACACACATCCGCTATATAAGTATATAAACAACAAATATGATACATGTTACAATTAAACGGTGTTTCAAACAAATGAAGTAAAATCTTAGACAAGGTTGTTTCTAGTTCTTCAGAATCATCCACAAAACGGGATACCAGTTGTGTCCATTGTAGACTCTTGCCCATATGTCGTACATGATTCATGATTTGCTCCATTTTTAGCACACGCTCTAAATTAGCACAGGTATTGTGTGTTGTGTAGAACGATACATTGTTCACTTTATTTTCAATAATTTGATGCATAACATTTGTAAGTTTTCTCAAAAGAAAAAATGTATTTATTCTCTCTAACATTGTATGCAGGCTTTATGGGCACTCCTTTTATTGGTGAACCAGTCCTTTGGGTATCAGTTTGTGGTTAATGCAGCCGCGTACTTAGTTTTCTTCAGGGGCTGACCCTTCTGAGGATGTACCTTCTTGGGGTTCCTTTGAATCATAATCCTCAAGATTCGTATTTATTATGCACTTCCTTAGCCGAAAAATGCTCTGCCGCTGTTGGCTCTGTACAGAAAGAGCGTCCAACAACTAACATTTTCAATTCCATTAGATCCCAACTTTATAAGGAATAAGCATGCGCAACCTAAAATGCCCAGTCAGGCCACCATCAAGAATGTTTTGGTTGCGGCTTTCCTCGTTGCTGATATAGAACAATAGAACTTCCACATGGAAGTCCATTCTTTCTTTGTATTTTCACCCTGTGAAATACTCTTCCTGAGGAGTCAGGGGTACCTTCCCAACGGGTCTATTAGCCCATGAACATGCTATACCCCTTTGTGATCACTTTCAGTTCGGGACACACAACCTTGCGAATAACCGTCCAGTCTTCAAGCCCGTAGTCCACTCCTAAAGTCTGGTCTGTATATTCTTCTCCTTCGGCTACGGTATAGAGTTTTACTCTACAGGCCTGGTAATCAAACTGATACCCCCAATGCTGTCCATTAGACATCATCACTTGATCTTTCAGTGCAGTTGTGGGCGGTATTTGGGTTCTATACACACTTAGAAACCGCTTTTGTGGTGCATCATATATTGATGCTTTATACTTGGCTCTTTCTCTATGTTTCAGTCGCGGTCCTACTTCCGTTGTTACGGTCATCACTGCTTTGCCACTGATCACAAAATCCATGTTTATTTTAAAAATCTTGTTTAGTGTTCTGAGGCCACATGTGTTGTTCTGGGTCTTATTTATAATGCGTCTCCTGCAAATACAATCCCCCCCCCGCTCCCCCGGACATTCCTGCTTCATAGACAGCAGCCCTAAGGGCAATAAAATAAGTGGGGTGTGGGGCCAACCTCTTTGAAATGTTCAAACACATCCCCCCCCCAGTTCAACCATGTCCCTACACATCAATCATCATGACAACTTCAAAGGAATAGATGCAATATAGATATAAAATAACACACCCTCTAACACGTTACAACAGGAACAGGATGCACTTATTTGGCCATAACCACGTGACATCTTCCCGCAAGGATGTCCAGGCCGGATAACCATATTTGGGCATATACGCGTCATCCGGAGATAGGGTCAAAAATCTGATGTTTGACGCGCACCGTCTACTTTATTCTCTCACTAGTAATTGTTTTTGGCCATCTCATCAAAAAATAATTACTTTTGGGTAAGAGTATTTAGGTGGAAATCCTACAAGCTAGCAGACCCGGTCTCAGGGAAATCTAATTTGGAGATCCCTTTGATCTTCACTGAGTTATAGTGTACTCTTGAGTATACCAAACATTTGCAACACTTGAATACTTTTGGGTATGTCAATTTAGGTGGAAATCTATTTTTTTTTATTATCATTCAAGAGGTTAACCGGTCAATTGCAACTAACATTGTCTCAACACAAGATGATTTTTGGTCATGACATTAATATGCGCTAAAACCACCCACACTGCTAATCTCAATTGCAACCACTTTTGGCCACCGTATTAATGCTCACAAAAGTGTTACATTTTAGTCCTGGATGCTGCCGACATTTTTCAAGACTATTTGGTGGGTTTTATCTTTGGTATAAACTAAACCTACTATTTGAGCAGACTAAGCAAAGACTTAACAATTGACAATCATTCCGTACAACTGAATTAAAGTATTTCCTTGTTTACCACAGATAATCTACATTAGCAATTTACTCTACACATTTTATGAATGGAAGCTCATGTTGGTGTACTTATTTTCTCATTTCCAATTAATGTAATCCATGAAGTACTAAAACAGTACTGTCATTTCTTATTTAAAAAAGTATATCTCTGAACTGTCCACATCTAAAATTGGTATCTAAATCAAGCCAATCATGATTGAGTTAATGTAATCTATGTTTTAATTCAATTATAGTTTAATCAAGGTATTTCAAGTGACAAATTATATTGTAATGTGTCACATTTATATTTTAATCATGTTTACATTTAAGATTAAACGTTTGTATGAATGTTTAATCCTATATTCTTACAATAATCAGTTTAGATCAATTACCTGCCTTGCAATTTCCAATGTTACTTATAGGTCAATATATCATTGGCAAGGACCCATGCCAAATCTTTTTCCTGTAGTCCACAATCATCTCCTTTGTCTTGATCATGTTGAGGGAGAGGTTGTTGTCCTGGCACCACACGGCCAGGTCTCTGACCACCTCCCTATAGGCTGTCTCGTTGTTGTCGGTGAACTTAATAATGTTGTTGGAGCTGTGCCTGGCCATGCAGTCGTGGGTGAACAGGGAGTACAGGAGGGGACTGAGCATGCACGCCTGAGGGGCCCCTGTGTTGAGGATCAGCGTGGCGGATGTGTTGTTACCTACCCTTACCACCTGGGAGGCGGCCCTTCAGGAAGCCCAGGATCCAGTTGCAGAGGGAGGTGTTTAGTCCCAGCGTCCTTAGCTTAGTGATGAACTTTGAGGGCACCAAGGTGTTGAATGCTGAGCTGTAGTCAATGAACAGCATTCTCACATAGGGTTTCCTTTTGTCTAGGTGAAAAAAGGTCAGTGTGGAATGCAATCGAGATTGCATGATCTGTTAGAGCAGTATGCAAATTGGAGTGGGTCTAGGGTTTCTGGGATAATGGTGTTGACGTGAGCCGTGACCAGCCTTTCAAAGCACTTCTTGGCTACAGATTTGAGTGCTACGGTTCGGTGGTCATTTAGGCAGGTTACTTTAGTGTTCTTGGACACAGGCACTATGGTGGTCTCCTTAAAACATGTTGGTATTACAGACTCGGACAGGGAGAGGTTGAAAATGTCAGTGAAGACACTTGCCAGTTGGTCAACGCATGCTCGCAGTACACATCCTGGTAATCCGACTGGCCCTGCGGCCTTGTGAATGTTGACCTGTTTAAATGTCTTATTCACATTGGCTGCGGAGAGCGTGATCACACAGTCTTCCGGAACAGCTGGTGCTCTCATGCATGGTTCAGTGTTATTTGCCTCGAAGATAGCATAGAAGTAGTTTAGCTCGTCTGGTGGGCTCGTGTCACTGGGCAGCTCTCGGCAGTGCTTCCCTTTGTAGTCTGTAATGGTTTACAAGTCCTGCTGGATTTAAGTTTCCCTGCATTAAAGTCCCCGGCTACTAGGAACGCCGCCTCTGGGTGAGCGTTTTCTTGTTTGCTTATGGAAGAATAAAACTCATTCAATGCTATCTTAGTCCCAGGCTCCATCTGTGGTGGTATGTAAACAGCTACAAAACAATACAGATGAAAACTCTCTAGGTAGATAGTGTTGTCTACAGCTTATCGTGAGATACTCTACCTCAGGCGAGCAATAGCTTGAGACTTCCTAAGATATCGTGCACCAGCTGTTATTTACAAAAATACATACTCTGCCGCCCCTTGTCTTACCAGATGCCGCTGTTTTATCCTGCAGGGACAGCGTATAACCAGCCAGCTGTATTTTAATAGTGTCATCGTTTAGCCACGACTCCGTGAAGCATAAGATATACAGTTTTGAATGTCCTGTTGGTAGTTGAATCTTCCGCGTAGGTCATCGATTTTATTCTCCAAAGATTGCACGTTTGCTAGCAGAATAGAAGGAAGTGGGGGTTTATTCGATCGCCTACGAATTCTACAATTATGTGTGTTAACCTCTCTGAACCACCCATACCGGATCCGGGATAATTGTCATCAGCAACGCTGAATAGCATAGCGCCACAGTCAAATAATATTACTAGAAAATATTCATATTCATGAAATCACAAGTGCAATATTGCAAAACACAGCTTAGCCTTTTGTTAATCCATCTGTCATCTCAGATTTTGAAATGATGCTTTACAGCGAAAGCAATACAAGCATTTGTGTTAGTTTATCGATCGCTCGACAAAACAATAAGTACACTTAGCATCAGGTAACTTGGTCACGAAAATCAGAAAAGCAATCAAATTAATCATTTACCTTTGACGATCTTCGGAAGTTTTCACCCACAAGACTCCCAGTTAGACAACAAATGTTCCTTTTGTTCCATAAAGATATTTTTTATATCCAAATACCTCCGTTAGTTTGGTGCGTTATGCCCAGGAATCCACCGGAAAGAGCGGTCACGACAACGCAGACAAAAATTCCAAATTATATCCATAATGTCCACAGAAACATGTCAGACATTTTTTATAATCAATCCTCAGGGTGTTTTTCAAATATCTGTTCGATTATATATCAACCGGGACAGTTGGCTTTTCACTAGGACCGGGAGTAACAATGGCCGCCTTTCTCTTTTGCGCACAATTCTCTCTGAGAGCCCCCACCTATCCACTTACACAATGTGGTCGGTCGTTCACGCTCATTCTTCAAAATAAAAGCCTGAAACTATGTCTGAAGACTGTTGGCACCTTGAGGAAGCGATAGGAAAAGGAATCTGGTTGATATCCCTTTAAATGGAGCAATGGGAGGCTATGGAACATGGAGTTTTCAAAATAGAATAGCCTGCAATATCAGTAAACTTCTTTTTTGCCGAAGTTTACTAATACCTGTCAAATTCAATGGGTGTTGCACTTTCGTAAATTCATATTTCATCTGCTCTCTGGCACACTCTGAAATCAGAGTAGATAGCCAAAGTTAATTTATGAATTTATGAACGCATCCGGTAATGAACAGAGCATTTGATCACCCTCACAGCTATCCTCCAATCAAGGATTATGTAAATGTTGGAACCGTTTTTTGTTTGTCCAGTCTTTCAAAAGTTCCTAGCTCACATCTAAATTCTTAAAGTAAATGCATACTGCATTTCCAACTACTAATTTTGATAATGATTTGATTTTAAGCCTAAGTACAACAACTTGCCTAGCTAACAGATAAATTCTGTTTTTGTCTTTGTTATAAATTCTAATTCTATTTTCGCGGCGCCACATGTTGTCATGGAAAACATTAATGGTATTTTCAACAACCAATGAGCAACTCTGCCATAAATCCAGCACATATTGAACATTGAGATTGCCTAAAGGCCAATCTCTTTGTCAATAACAGGGAGTGGCAAAGAGTGGAATTTTAGCTAAAGAGACTGGTACTCAGTCTAGAATGCAGTCAGGAGGCAAGATCAGGTGGGACCATTCTAGGCAATAAAGCTGCAATATGTCACTTTTCGGGCGACCCAACACAATGCACATAATGGGAGTTATCGATCTGTCATTCTCATTGAAAATAAGTCTAAGAAGTGGTAGATCTTTTCTATTTGCGCTATTTCTATACTTCCAGTTCTTACATTTAGTTTTTGCGTCTTTTATTTTCTTTTTTCTTTTTTTACACAAGCTTCAAAAAGATGAAAATACAATATGTTAGGTTATGGAAAAGATATTTCACAGCGGTTCAGATGGTAAAATGATTCTCTACACAATGACGGCTTGTTTTGTCACATAAACTGAAATTAGGCAAACTATTAGAATTTTAGCAACCAGGAAATGGCGTAGCGATTTGACATTCTCATTGACCTTCATACAAAAACACAAACTGCTGGAAAGACATATTTTGGCCCAAGTTATCCCTGACTTCACCTCTTCACTGGTGTGATTCAGTAAATGATTTCAGTAAATTACGGACCGAGACCATTCCACAATCCCCTACCCGATTTCATCGTGGGGGACAATAATGAGAGGAATAAAGTAAAGTTTCATCGTTGGGGACAATAATGAGAGGAATAAAGTAAAGTGAATACAATTTATTTGAATTATTATGAACTTACCTTTTCGGAAAAACACATTGCCATGTTTTCCATGGGTGTTCTTGGAACTTTCCTTCATAGCATTGAAGGTGCTCTGCCCTGCAATTGTCTGGACTTGTTCTTCAGTCAATGGGAAATCAAAGAACTTGGATATCTGCTGCACGCCCTGACCTAGATTCTGAAGAATAAACAGAGTGGAGTTTAAACTTGTGCATCCAACTTTGTGCATTCCACAACTCTCAAAAAAGCCAGGAGGACATCAATATGATGTAAGACAATGATAAAAGTGAATATTAATGACATATAAATGTACATTACTCAGACATAATTAGGATTGTAAAACTCCCAGTAATTTACCACATCGGAAATGTTGGTAATTAAAATCCTTAGTGTCGATTGATGCACCCGTGAGTCAATTTAATTAACATAATACAAAAATATGTCTTTATATATATATATATATATAATTTTTTTTTTTATCTGTGTCTAGTAGTTAGACCATGTGGTTCAAGAGAGCCTAATTACTGAAAAAAATGTAATTTCCAATTATTTCTGGAACTCTTCCAACTATTGACTTCTAAGAACTGCCGACTGGTTCGGCCCAAAAACATTTACAGCAAAGATATATTGGCATAGTAAAAGAAAATATAAAGGATGTTCCATGCTGAAACCCTCATGGTAAACAACGGTATTCAGTAAATTGATTGGTTATATTTAGGATTATGTTATACAGCTTTGTGAATCAATGATTTTATATTAAAAACATTTAATTGTATTATTTATATCTTTAACATGTTATGAAAACTCAAAAAAATCTGTTAGTTTACTGGTACATTTCAAAAGTTAGGCCTAATATTTTCACGTCTACATCCGCTCCCCCTCTCCTGCGCTCGACATGGCCGGTTTACTCATCACTGGCTCTGATTACCATCATTATGCACACCTGGCACCATCGTTACGCGTACCTGCACCTCATCACACCTCATCACACCTGGACTCCATCACTTCACTTATTACCTCCCCTATATCTGTCACTCCCTTAGTTCCATTTCCCAGGCAGTATTAGTTATGTGTTTCATGTCCTGATGCTACTCTTGTTTTGTATTGAGCCAGCACACCAGTCCGTTCAGCAGTCTGCCCAGGTCAGCGATGCCAGTTTGTTTCTCCCGGATAAATATGATGGAACCCCATCTAAATGCAGTGGCTACCTACTCCAGTGCTCCCTCTATTTTGCACATCAGATGGGAATTCCCACCACTGAGAGGTCCAAGGTTGCTACGGTTATTTCTCTGCTGACTGGGCGGGTGTGGGCTACGGCAGTCTGGGAGAGAGGAGAGGAGTCGCTGGCTTCATATGAGGGGTTCATGGCTCTGTTCAGAGGTATCGTTGACCATCCACTGGAGGACAGAGAGGGGAGTGAGGGCCTATTTCAACTACGGAAGGATGATCAGACTGCCGAGTAAGCGCTCACCTTCCGGACAGTAGCAGCATTCAGCAGATGGAATGAGCCTGCACTCCATACGCTATTCAGAAGAGGACTGCGTGAGGAGGTCCAGAAGAACTGGCATGTAGAGATGACAGCCTCTCCTTGGTCGCACTCATCACGATGGCCATCCATCTGGCTAACCTACTTCGGGAGCGTTGGTACCCTCATCGCTTCTCTCCCTCCCTCAGTGATGACTCTGTAGCAGAGCCTGAACCGATGGAGGTGAAGGTCACATGCCTCCCCGCGGCTGAGCGACGCAGAAGGAAACTGCTGGGGCTCCCCAATTTCAGCAGTGTCCGTTATGTTCCAACTCGGGATCCACAAGAGCAGAGGGACAGTCACATGATTTTCCACCTCCTGGGGAAGGTGTGAGTATCCAATCTTCATAATTTTCTTCCAAACCCTTTTCAGTGTTGATCACACTAGCTGGCTGTCCCTCATGTACTGTTTCTACAATGCTAGTGGATTCCGGTGCCGTGGGGAACTTTATTGACCAGTTGCCTCCTCTCTGAACATCACCTCATACCCGCTCTCCTCTCCGTTTCCTGTCCAAGCCCTAAATTGGCCACTAGGATCCAGAACCATCACACACAACTCACCGTAGAGTCCATTAATCTGAAAAACATTCCCTTCAATAGTGCATCAATATTCACTATTTTTGCAACACTATACATAATATGGGTTTTACCTCCTTCATTTGCTCATAAGTGGCCATCAATATGTTAGGATTGTCCATTAGTTTCTCCCAGGCGAGGGCATGGTTGAAGTAAGAGCCCCAAGCCACTGTAAAAAATAAATAAAAATAGCATAAGGTGAATCCATTCAGCAGTCATGTACATAATGTTTTTGTAGTGCGCTGTATTGTACCATAACTATAGTGTGATTATCCATTTGTTAGTGCGATACTGTGGAAAGAATTTCCTTTTCATTAATTGCATTTATCTGACAGGGATCTGACATCAGTGAAGACTTCTGTAAATGTGCCAGATGTAGCCAGCTAAAAAAAACATTTACACAGAGCAGCTCAAAGGTTTAAAAACTGAAATGTCTGTAAACATTGTGCTGATTGTCCTTCAGCCACACTCTGGGTTCAAATACATGTGTATTTAGATATTAGTATTTTTGTGGTAAATCTAATTATTTCTATTTCAAAGTATTTCAAAAATAATTTCCTAAAACTACTTTTTGAAACCTGTCTGCCAACAGCTAGTTTTCAGTTTTCTCCTAGCCACTCAGACCCAGTCCTAGCTAAATTTGTGAGAAATATTTTCCAAACATTCTATGGATGTATGAAAATGCTCACTTGTCAGAAATGTAAAAACAAAAATGCATCACTCTTCCTGGGGGTGTATATGAACAAGATTTAATTTAGCTGAACCGCTGTCAGTTCCACTAATTGTTACTCAAGTGATTTGATATTGTTATAAAAATGGCTTCATTGAGCTTAAGTTGGAATGTGAAGCTAACTGAAGCTAGCTAGCTTTAGAAAATCCCAAATAGATATAGCTAGTTTTGTAGTATATGTCTCAGCACTCAATGTTATTAATGTGCTTGTTGAAAGCCAGACCACTTTAGAACTCTTACATACTCTTATTAGGTGTGCTTGCAAAGCAAAGCACAATTCTAGATTTCTTACTTGCTCATACTGTTATTTGATTTTAGTCAGCTTTAGAGCTAAACAATTTACGCAATTAACAAAAAATGTGTCTAGACTGCCCCAACTCGGATTGCTTGAGAAATGCTTTTTATAGCAGTCATACTTTAACTACACTGAACAAAAATGTAAAGTGTTGGTCCTATGTTTCATGTATTAACATCCCGGTTTGTGAGCATTTCTCCTTTACCAAAAGAATCCATCCACCTGACAGATGTGGCATATCAAGCAGCTGATTAAACAGCATGATCATTACACAGGTGCATCTTGTGCTGGGGACAACAAAAGGCCACACTAAAATGTGCAGTTTTGTCAAACACAATACAATGCCACAGATGTCTCAAGTTTTGAGGCCGTGTGCAATTGGCGTGCTGACTGCAGGAATGTCAACCAGAGCTGTTTCTAGAGAATGTAATATTAATTTGAGGCGGCTTATGAAAAGCTGTCATTTTAAAGAATTTTGCAGTACGTCCAACACGCCACAACCACAGACCAAGTGTATGGCGTCGTGTGGATGAGCAGTTTGCTGATGTCAACGTTGTGAACAGAGTGCCCCATGGTGGCGGTGGGGTTATGGTATGAGCAGGCATAAGCTATGGACAACGAATTGCATTTTATCGATGGCAATTTGAATGCACAGAGATACTGTGAGATCTTGAGAACCATTGTTGTGCCATTCATCCGCAACCATCACCTTATGTTTCAGCATGATAATGCACAGCCCCATGTCCCAAGCATCTATACACAATTCCTGGCAGCTGAAAATGTCCCGTTTTTTCCATGGCCTGCATACTCACCAAACATGTCACCCATTGAGCAACGTTCTCATGTTCAGGCTATCTTCACATTCTTAATAAAGTGTATAAACAGTGGTAATTACCATAAATTAGCATAACACTTAATTAATGGATTCAACGCCAAAAATAAGACCACAGTAGTAGACATTTTAAAAACTACCACTCTAACCATTTCAGCTACAAACATTACAACAATATTACAATTTTCTAAACATTTTAAAACTGTTTAAGATGCTGCGAATTTTCGCAGTTTTTTGTTGAAAATCGCGCAACATTTCAACGTCCTGCTACTCATGGCAGGAATATAGTATATGCATATGATTAGTATGTGTGGATAGAAAACACTCTGACACCAGTCTCTAAAACTGGTTAAATCATGTCTGTGGCTTTAACAGAACGTGTTTAGGAGTAAAAATCCAGAGGAAAAATGTTCACAAAAAACACCCCAAAAAATTTAATCCGCCAGTCTATGTATTGTCTACGGCAACGGGAAAATAGATAGAGACCCGTTTATAATGCCTACAGCTTCCACACGATGTCGCCAGTACTGGCATTTTATTAGTAGTTTATCCTTGGTGTGATGACGAATAGGCACTTCCTGTCTTGGGGTCCACCGAAGGAAGTTATGAAAGGGAAAATATGGACGATGATTTCAAGACTTGCTGCTATCGAATACAGATCGCCCGTGATCAATTTTATCGATTATTAACGTTTATTAATACCTAAAGTTGGTTTACAAAAGTAGTTTGAAGTGATTTGTAAAAGTTTATAGGCAACTTTTAGTAATTTTAAACAATGACGTTGCGTTTTGGAAAGGCGCTTTTTCCTGGATCAGACGGGCTTCATAAATCGACATTTTGGGTATACTTTGACGGATTTAATCGGGAAAAAGACCCAATTGTGATGTTTATGGGACATATAGGAGTGCCAACAAAGAAGCTTGTCAAAGGTAATGAATGTTTTAGATTTTATTTCTGTGTTTTGTGTAGCGCCGGCTACGCTAATTATTTTGTTTGCGTCTCGTTCAGGTATTTCGGGAGGGGGGGAGGGGGGGGGGGTGCATGCTATCGGATAATAGCTTTTCATGCTTTCGTCGAAAAGCATTTTACAAATCTGACATGTTGGCTAGATTCACAACGAGTGTAGCTTTAATTGAGTACCCTGCATGTGTGTTTTAATGAAAGTTTGAGTTTTATCGAGTACTACAGTTGGCGCTCTGAAATTTCCGCTGATTTTGGTCCCTGTACAGGGATCGCAGCCATAACTTATAACAATCTGTCACGTTCGTCATATGAAGGAGACCAAAGTGAAGCGTTGTATGTGTACATTCTTCTATTATTATTCAAACTAACAAAACAACAAAACGAACGAAACGTGAAGCTAATACGAATAGTGCAGACAGGCAACTAAACATAGCATAAGAACCCACAAACACAAAAGGGAAAATGGCCACCTAAATATAATCCCCAATCAGAGACAACGATAAACAGCTGCCTCTGATTGGGAACCATATCAGGCCACCATAGACATATAAATACCTAGACCTACAAAACCCCTAGACAATACAAAAACTAGCATACCCACCCTCGTCACACCTTGACCTAACCAAAATATAAAGAAAACAGAGATATTAAAGTTCAGAGCGTGACACAATCTAGCACCACACCATATTTTCTTCAGGAAATGTACTTTTCTAGTTATTATTATTTGATTTATTTGGCTGGCAATCTTTCCCTCTACCAATTTATTAAACCATAACCAGTCACTGCCATTACTACAGCTACTACTACTACCAGTCACTACCACTATTAAAACGTATTTCACAACCATAAATAATTTAAGACCAGCTAGAAAGCATCGACATTTTATTTAAGAAATGTAATTTTCTAGTTGCGCTATTCATTACATCCAGCCTATCCAACATGACACTGCATTTCTTTCAAACAATACGAATGTGTTGAGTTGTTCTTTAAATCGGCAGGTAATCTAGTGGTATGATCATTGGACCTTGTCAGATCGAATCCCCGAGCTGACAAGGTAAAAATCTGTCGTTCTGCCCCTGAACAAGAATGTTAACCCTCTGTTCCTAGGCCGTCATTGAAAATAATAATTTGTTCTTATCTGACTTGCCTAGTTAAATAAAGGTCAAATAAAATAAATAAAACATCTCACCTTCACCCTCCATGAAGTCCGTGAAAAATGAATCCCAGGATTTGGCATTAGGCAAAACAGGGTTTGTGTTCATGAAGTGGTAGTATGATACGACTGTATCTTTTGGGTTTCAGAACACAACCAGCATCTGAAAGTCAAAGTTACCACAGATAATTGTTATACTATTGGTGCAATTGAGTTGTAAAGTTTGATATAAAACCACAACATATTTCAGATGAACATGGAATATTATTATATTATATTATACAGAATATTTTCAGGCATTTCACAGGAAAAATATTTTGCAGTGAACATGTTGGTTAGTTAGTTGCCTACAATAGCAGATGACTAACATTATTAGCTTACTTATCTACCGTAAGTGCAGTCACTTGGAATCTGCATCCTAAGATGGAATCTGCAGTAGGGGGAAAACAGCCACTGTCCGCCCCACCGAGATGAGGAGCATTGTGTAACATGCAGTACATATTTTCTGTTCTATCACGTGTGCAATGATGTTCGGAAAAAAATATACACTGCTCAAAAAAATAAAGAGAACACTAAAATAACACATCCTAGATCTGAATGAATGAAATATTCTTATTAAATACTTTTTTCTTTACGTAGTTGAATGTGCTGACAACAAAGTCACACAAATTATCAATGGAAATCAAATGTATCAACCCATGGAGGTCTGGATTTGGAGTCACACTCAAAATTAAAGTGGAAAACCACACTACAAGCTGATACAAATTTGATGTAATGTCCTTAAAACAAGTCAAAATGAGGCTCAGTAGTGTGTGTGTGGCCTCCACGTGCCTGTATGACCTCCCTACAACGCCTGGGCATGCTCCTGATGAGGTCGCGGATGGTCTCCTGAGGGATCTCCTCCCAGACCTGGACTAAAGCATCCGCCAACTCCTGGACAGTCTGTGGTGCAACGTGGCGTTGGTGGATGGAGCGAGACATGATGTCCCAGATGTGCTCAATTGGATTTAGGTCTGGGGAACGGGCGGGCCAGTCCATAGCATCAATGCCTTCCTCTTGCAGGAACTGCTGACACACTCCAACCACATGAGGTCTAGCATTGTCATGCATTAGGAGGAACCCAGGGCCAACCGCACCAGCATATGGTCTCGCAAGGGGTCTGAGGATCTCATCTCGGTATCTAATGGCAGTCAGGCTACCTCTGGTGAGCACATGGAGGGCTGTGCGGCCCCCCAAAGAAATGCCACCCCACACCATGACTGACCCATCGCCAAACCGGTTATGCTGGAGGACGTTGCAGGCAGCAGAACGTTCTCCACGGCGTCTCCAGACTCTGTCACGTCTGTCACGTGCTCAGTGTGAACCTGCTTTCATCTGTGAAGAGCACAGGGCGCCAGTGGCGAATTTGCCAATCTTGGTGTTCTCTGGCAAATGCCAAACGTCCTGCACGGTGTTGGGCTGTAAGCACAACCCCCACCTGTTGACGTCGGGCCCCCATACCACCCTCATGGAGTATGTTTCTGACCGTTTGAGCAGACACATGCACATTTGTGGCCTGCTGGAGATCATTTTGCAGGGCTCTGGCAGTGCTCCTCCTGCTCCTCCTTGCACAAAGGCGGAGGTAGCGGTCCTGCTGCTGGGTTGTTGCCCTTCTACGGCCTCCTCCACGTCTCCTGATGTACTGGCCTGTCTCCTGGTAGCGCCTCCATGCTCTGGACACTACGCTGACAGACACAGCAAACCTTCTTGCCACAGCTCTCATTGATGTGCCATCCTGGATGAACTGCACTACATGAGCCACTTGTGTGGGTTGTAGAATCCGTCTCATGCTACCACTAGAGTGAAAGCACCGCCAGCATTCAAAAGTGACCAAAACATCAGCCAGGAAGCATAGGAACTGAGAAGTGGGCTGTGGTCACTGGGGTGTCTTGCTAATTGCCTATAATTTCCACCTGTTGTCTATTCCATTTGCACAACAGCATGTGAAATTTATTGTCAATCAGTGTTGCTTCCTAAGTGGACAGTTTGATTTCACAGAAGTGTGATTGACTTGGAGTTACATTGTGTTGTTTAAGTGTTCCCTTTATTTTTTGAGCAGTGTATATATATTGTTTTTGCAGGAACTTCTTTGTGGTTGTAATATCGCAAATGGAAATGGCAGTTTCACCATTAAGGATTCCAGCATTAACCTATGTTTAATAAACCTGTGTTTAATTATGAAGTCCAACACTCATAATACAGACACAAAATACGCAACCCTTGTCAACTCCAGGGGATGTGTAATACTGATTGGCTGGATTTATTCCACATTACTTTGAAGTATTTATTTTACACATCTCAGGATCATTTGCCTATTTTTAGGAAAGCTCACTCTACCTTCCAAACTTTGATTTATTCTAGAATTGAGATAAATTGCTCTATAATTCCAACGCAAGACTTCAATGTCAATTGAAAGTGTCAACAGGATGTTTAATTGACATCTGTATTGGAATAAGAGGAATACAATAGTTCAAATGAAAATGTGTCATTCATTCTACGCAGGGGCCAACTTTGGTTTTAGAAGTAGGGGGAAAATACATTTTTTAATCCAGACGCATAAACACTCAACAGCCTACCCGACCGCTTGTAGGTGTCCGCATGGGCCTAAAGCACACCATTGCCTCATTTTGTATCACATTCCAATGATAAAACTGGGGGGTTGGGCAAAAATGCATTTTCAGAATGTGGGGGGTCCCCGACAGTCTCTTAGATATTTATTTATACTTAAAAATATATATATTTATGAAGTACTGGGATATCATTTGTTTGTGTATTTGAATTCTTCCCCCCTCTCCAGTGGAATTTGCACCCCTGATTCTACACATCACAATACATTAATTAAACAAATTTGACATATTTCATAATTCCAAATACTATGTATCATGTTGTTCAAACATTTCATTTTAAAACTCATTATCCTATTAAAGGCCCAGTGCAGCCATTTTTATCTCAATTTCAAATCATTTCTGGGTAACAATGAATGTATTTACTGTAACAGTTTTCCATAAAAAAATACAAATAAAAAAATATATTTCTCAAGCAAGAATTTTGCCCAAGACTGTCTGGGTGGGGTCTGAGTAATGTGGGGGAGGGCACCTAAGCAGTCTATTACCACAGGTTGTGTTCAGCTGTTCAGATGTTGCATGCATCAACCAATGGTTGCATGCCACATCATCATCTGTGCCATCGGTACCAGATTGCTATAACATATGATGTGGTAAAATACCTATCCAGGCATTTGTAATATATGGCATGCTTCCGCAACGTCTGAGCAGAGGAACACGACTGTTGTGTGGATCAATCCACTAGACAGGAGGGGCCTAATGAGAGGGATATGTAACCTGAAAACTAGCTGTTATTGGTAGAGGGGTTTATAACTCTTTGTAATTGGTCTATAAAAGTTCTACACCTAATCATTCAAGGGATTTTCTTTATTTTTACTATTTTCTACATTGTAGAATAATAGTGAAGACAAACTGTGAAACAGCACATATGGAATCATGTAGTAACTAAAAAAGTGTTAAACAAATCAAACTATATTTTATATATGAGATTCTTCAAAGTAGCCATCCTTTGCCCTGATGACAGCTTTACACACTCGGCATTCTCTCAACCAGTTTCATGAGCTAGTCACCTGGAATCTATCTCAATGAACAAGTGTGCTTTGTTAAGTTCATTTGTGGAATTTCTTTCCTTCTTAATGTGTTTGAGCCAATCAATTGTTGTGACAAGGAAGGGGTGGTAGCCCTATTTGGTAAAATACCAATTCCTTATTATGCCAAGAACAGCTCAAACAAGCAAAGAGAAACAACAGTCCATCATTACCTCAAGACATGAAGGTCAGTCAATCTGGGAAATTTCAGGAATTTTGAAAGTTTCTTCAAGTGCAGTCGCAAAAACCATATAAGCGCTGATGAAACTGGCTCTCATAAGGAC
Organism: Oncorhynchus clarkii lewisi; assembly: GCF_045791955.1. Taxonomy (NCBI): domain Eukaryota; kingdom Metazoa; phylum Chordata; class Actinopteri; order Salmoniformes; family Salmonidae; genus Oncorhynchus; species Oncorhynchus clarkii. The sequence continues at coordinate 25,866,403 of NC_092163.1, read as the reverse complement.
CGCCACAGGAATGGAGACCCAGAATAACCTCTGCTGTAGAGGATGATTTCATTCGAGTTACCAGCCTCAGAAATTAAACCCAAATAAATGCTTCAGAGTTCAAGTAACAGACACATCAACATCAACTGTTCAGAGGAGACTGCGTGAATCAGGCCTTCATGGTCGAATTGATGAAAAAAAAACACTACTAAAAGGACACCAATAAGAAGAGACTTGAAACACGAGCAATGGACATTAGACCGGTGGAAATCTGTCCTTTGGTCTGATGAGTCCAAATTTGAGATTAATGGTTCCAACGGCCATGTCTTTGTGAGATGGAGATTAGGTGAACGGATTATCTCTGCATGTGTAGTTCCCACCGTGAAGTATGGAGGAGGAGGTGTGATGGTATAGGGGTGCTTTGCGGGTGACATTGTCAATGAATTATTTAGAATTCAAGGCACACTTAACCAGCATGGCTACCACAGCCTTCTGCAGCAATACGCCATCACATCTGGTTTGTGCTTAGTGGGACTATAATTTGTTTTTCAACAGGATAATGACCCAACACACCGCCAGGCTGTGTAAGGGCTATTTTACCAATAATGAGAGTGATGGAGTGCTGCATCAGATGACCTGTCCTCCACAATCACCAGACCTAAACCAATTGAGATGATTTGGGATGAGTTGGACTGTTGGAAAAGCATTCCAGGTGAAGCCTCTACCCCCAAGCTATAAGACTGGTGAGCAATTAATCAAATGGCTACCCGGACTATTAACATTGACCCCCCCCCCCCCCTTTGATTTTACACTTCTGCTACTCACTGTTTATTATCTATGCATAATCACCTTACCCCAACCTACATGTACATACTACCTTGACAAACCTGTACCCCCGCACACTGACTCAGTACCGGTAAACCCTGTATACCGGTACCACCTGTACTCGGTACCGGTACACCCTGTGAGCCTACAGACGAGGTAAATGCCTTTTATGCTCGCGTCGAGGCAAGCAACACCAAAGCATGCACGAGAGCACCAGCTGTTCTGATTGACTGTGTGATAATGCTCTCGGTAGCCGAACAAAACCTTTAAACAGGTCAACATTCACAAAGCCGCTGGGCCAGACGGATTACCGGGGCGTATACTCAAAGCATGCGTGTACCGACTGTCAAGGGTCTTCACTGACATTTTCAACCTCTCCCTGACCAAGTCTGTAATACCTACATGTTTCAAGTAGACCACCATAGTCCCTGTGCCCAAGGAAGTGAAGGTAACCTGCCTAAATGATTACTGCCCCGTGGCACTCAAGTTGGTAGACATAAAGGGCTTTGAAAGGCTGGTCATGGCTCACATCAACAGCATCCTCTCGTACACTCTAGACCAGGGCTGCCCAACACTCTTCCAGGAGATCTACCATCCTGTGGCTTCAGTCCTGTAGTGGCAAATCGGTTCAAATATAACGCATACCAGAACTTTGTGAAATCAATCAGGCTTTAATACAACAGTATAACAAGCCGGAGTGCCCCGCGGGACCCACACCTTTCCAGAGCTCTCCCTCTTCATGTTATACCCACACATACATCATCAGTTCATCCCCCAATGCAAATACAGTTACATCCCAATCGGTGCGTCCTGCTTGTTCAGCCCAGTAACGCCCACATCTGCTTTCGGCCAGATTATAATGATGACAAGACCCTTGCTTTGACCTAAAGATAATATACATCCCCCTTTCCTGTGGCCTGTGTTTAGACCCTGTAATTAACCCCATGTGTCCCTTTTATATGTGTCCTTTATCTCTAGTTTTTAGTGTGTTCAGCTGCCCTGGTCGCCTTCTCTTCATATGGTTGTCTAAGATCAAACAGACTTGTGTGTCTCCCCTGTGATGTGATTGATGTCTGTAATCCATCAGTTGGTCCCCTGGCTGACCCCCTCTCCTGTCCATCCCCCCGATCCCTGCATGTCCAGCTGGTCTAGGCGTCTGTGTCTGCATTTTTCCTTTATCTGCTTCCTGCCATATACAATAGACAATGCATTTTACCAGAACAGGAAATGAACCCATAAGTGTATCTTTCTCTTGTGTTTACCAAAATCATGTATATAATTTCTCCCACATAACCAATTTCTCCCACAGTCCTACCCTAATTTAAATTAACATCTGATTATACTAATTAGCTGCTCAACAAGACCTTAACTAGCTTAATCAGATATGCTAAACTAGGGTTGGACTGAAAACCTAGTAGATCTCCAGGAAGAGGGTTGGGCAGCCCTGCCCCAGACCCACTCCAATTCGCATACCACCCCAACAGATCCACAGGTGACGCAATCTCAATCGCACTCCACACTGTCCTTTCTCTCCTGGACAAAAGGAACATCTATGTGAGAATTCTGTTCATTGACTACAGCTCAGCTTTCAACACCATAGTGCCCACGAAGCTCATCACTTAAGCTAAGGACTCTGGGACTAAACACTTCCCTCTGCAACTGGATCCTGGACTTCCTGACAGGCCGCCCCCAGGTGGTAAGAGTAGGCAACAACACGTCTGTATTCCCTTTACACACACAACAGCGTTGCCAAACACGACTCCAACACCATCAAGTTTGCTGACGACACAACAGTGGTCACCGACAGCGATGAGACGGCCTATAGGGAGGGGGTCCGATAACTGGCAATTTGGTGCCAGGACAACAACCTCTCCCTCAATGTGAGCATGACAAAGGAGCTGTTCGTGGACTACAGGAAAAGACGGGCCGAACAGGCCCCCATTAACATTGATGGGGCTGTAGTGGAGCAGCTCGAGAGTTTCATGTACCTTGTTGTCCACATTACCAACAAACTATCATGGTCCAAACATACCAAGACAGTCGTGAAGAGGGCACGGCAAAACCTTTTCCCCCTCAGGAGACTGAAAAGATTTGGCATGGGTCCCCATATCCTCAAAAAGTTCTACAGTTGCATCATCGAGAGCATCCTGACCGGTTGTATCACTGCATGGTATGGCAACTGCTCGTCATCTGACCGTAATTCGCTACAGAGGGTAGTGCGAACGGCCCAGTAAATCACTGGGGCCAAGCTTCCTGCCATCCAGGACCTATCTAATAGGCGGTGCCACATGAAAGACCCCCCCCCCCCCCCTCCCCCACACTCAACTAACCTGTACCTCCACACACTGACTCGGTACCAGTGCCCCCTTGTATATAGCCTCGCTATTGTTATTCTTATTGTGTTACTTTTAATTATTACATTTTATTTTAGTCTACTTGGCAAATATTTTCTTAACTCTTCTTGAACTGCATTGTTAGGGCATGTAAGTAGGCATTCCACAGTTAAGTCTACACTTGTTGTATAATCGGTGCACGTTACAAATAAAGTTTTATTTGATATAGCCTCATTATTGTGATGTAATTTCATTGTGTTACTTTTAATTTTTTACTTTAGTTTATTTAGTAAATATTTTCTTAGCACCATTTCTTGAACTATATTGTTCTTGATGCTTACCCATCCCTTTAGCGGGATAATTGTCATCAACAACCGCTGAATTGCATAGCGCCACATTCAAATAATATTACAAAAAATATTTATATTCATGAAATCACAAGTGCAATATAGCAAAACACAGCTTAGCCTTTTGTTAATCCACCTGTCGTGTCAGATTTTGAAAATATGCTTTACAGCGAAAGCAATCCAAGCGTTTGTAAGTTTATTGATTGCTCGACAAAACATTATGTACACCTAGCATCAAGTAGCTTGGTCACGAAAATCAAAAAGCAATCAAATGAATCGTTTACCTTTGATGATCTTCGGATGTTTTCATTTACGAGACTCCCAGTTACTCAATAAATGTTCCTTTGTTCCAGAAATATTATTTTTATATCCAAAATACCTCCGTTTGTTTGGCGCGTTATGTTCAGAAATCCACAGGAAAGAGCGGTCACGATAACGCAGACAAATTTCAAATAGTATCCGTAATGTCCACAGAAACATGTCAAACGTTTTTATAATCAACCCCCATGTTGTTTTTAAAATATATAATCGATAATATATCAACCGCAACTGTCTTTCTCAGTAGGAGAGGGAAAGGTAATGGCTGCCCAAACTCTGTTGCGCCAAGCAAAATGCTGCTGGCACCCGGCCATACAATGACGCGATGTTGTCTTTCTCGCTCATTTTTCAAAATAAAAGCCGGAAACTATATCTAAAGACAGTTGACATCTTGAGGAAGCGATAGGAAAAGGAATCTGGTTGATATCCCTTTAAATGGAGCAATGGCAGGCTATGGAACATGGAGTTTTCAAAATAGATGCCACTTCCTGGTTTGATTTTCCTCAGGGTTTCGCCTGCAATATCAGTTCTGTTATACTCACAGACAATATTTGGACAGTTTTGAGTGTTTTCTATCCTAATCTGTAAATTATATGCATATTCTAGCATCTGGTCCTGAGAAATAGGCCGTTTACTTTGGGAACATTATTTTTCCAAACATAAAAATAGTGCCCCCTAGCTTCAAGAGGTTAAGGGCTTGTAAGTAAGTGGTTCACAGTAAGGGCTACACCTGAGAAAATGACAAGAGTGTGCAAAGCTGTCATCAAGGCAAAGGGTGGTTACTTTGAAGATTCTAAAATATAGAGTATATTTTGATATGTTTAACACTTCTTTGGTTACTACATGATTCCATATGTGTTATTTCATAGTTTTGATGTCTTCGCTATTATTATACAATGTAGAAAATAGTAAAAATAAAGAAAAACCCTTGAATGAATTTGATAATACATCCATCCTGCTTCACAAACACAGACCACGTGTAACCACCCCAGGCCAGGACCTCCACATGTGGCATCTTCACCTGCGGGATCATCTGAGACCAGCCACCCGGACAGCTGATGAAACTGAGGAGCATTTCTGTCTGTACTAAAGCCCTTTTGTGGGGAAAAACTCATTCTAATTGGCTTGGCCTGGCTCTCAAGTGGGTGGGCATATGCCATCCCAGGCCCACCCATGGTTGCTCCCCTGCAGTGAAATACATGTGAAATCCATAGATTAGGGCCTAATGAATTTATTTCAGTTGACTGATTTCCTTATATGAACTGTAGCTCGGTAAAATCATTGAAATTGTTGCATGTTGCATTTTTGTTCAGTATAATTACAAAATGATAAAAAATATGAATAATATTCCATTAGGCCACTATGTCATTGTCTGCAGGAAAAGGCTACGTACCTTACTGCGATTGTTTTCAATTAAAATGGTCAAAAAGTGACAAAATAGCTTCTTAGTAAAGAACAATCTGTAAGTGGTCTGAGCGAGAGGCGTTATTGGACAAGTCTAATGGGAAGAATATGTAGTGGAAGAAAGAGAGAAGGTGATACTCGCAACTGGCGACTTGCTGGCGTGGGAGCACAACGTGATGACTCAATCGCAGTTTATGACATTGTTTGGATGGCAGACCATTTGTAGGCTATCACAGTGATTAAACACATCTTATCTGTGGCTTTCTCCGGGAAGGGACGTTCCCCCAGAACCCTGGGAGCATGGACACCGTTGGAGATGTGAAGACAGATGAAAATGTAATGAATGTTTCTGCGTGAATTACATTTATGTTTGGATTATTTCAAGAGTTTATAAAGAGCTATACATTTTGACATGTTGTACTGTGTGTTTATTGTACTGTAAGTTCTATGCATTTATTGTTACAGGGAAACAGTGTTATTTTGTTTGTCGGACGGTGGATAGTTCAAAGAGGATCGACACAGGGGTCCGTTCCTGTCATTTGAATTGGAATGATTAGATTATAATCTGGTTGTGTTTTCCTGTCTTTTGTTTTTACTAGCAAAGTGCAAATAAACTCAGCCAAAAAATAAATGTCCTCTCACTTTCAACTGTGTTCATGTTCAGCAAACTTTCCATGTGTGAACATTTGTATGAACATAACAAGATTCATCAACTGAGACAAAAACTGAACAAGTTCCATAGACACGTGACTAACAGAAATGGAATAATGCGTCCTTGAACAAAGGGGGGTCAAAATCAAAAGTGACAGTGAGTATCTGTTGTAGCCACCAGCTGCATTAAGTACTTTCTATATTTTGGTGTTTTTCAAAGTCAGTAGAAAGGCCTCTTTAGTGTCAAAAGTTTTCATAACTGTGACCTTAATTGCCTACCGTCTGTAAACTGTTTGTGTCTTAACGACCATTCCACAGGTGCATGTTCATTAATTGTTTATGGTCAATTGAAAAATCATGGGAAACAGTGTTTCAACCCTTTACACTGAAGATCTGTGAAGTTATTTGGATTTTTATGAATTCTCTCTGGAAGACAGGGTCCTGAAAAAGGGCCATTTCTTTTTTTGCTGAGTTGAAATGCTAATTCAGGTTGGGGGCGAGTTTCTGCTTGAATTTGGTTAAAAGGGAAGCAGTGCATTGTTTTATACTTTGAGAACTTGCTACCACGCTCCTGTGTGTACCACACACAACGTTTATCCTCTTAGAGATTATTCTGAACTGAAGACACATTACATGATACTGTGACAAGAGCCAAAAAGAATATGCCACTCCATCAAGAAATGGGGACAACAACACAGGGCATCCATGGGACCTCCTGGAACCATGGACCACACCTGCAGAAACTGGACAACAGGGGGAAGCAGAGGAGATACCTATCATAGACTTCTCCCAGCTGACGCTTGACACGGCACATACGCCACCTCCAGTGGTAGAAACAACCAGCTGGTATCATCGAGTAGAATCAGCCAACAGTAACACGGATGCAGCAATGTGGGAGTTAGTATTGCATGACCTAGATTTGTAATAGGAAGCTTCCGTTTAGACACAGGTCTAAGAGTACATAATAGTGGTCTACCGTTTAGACACAGGTCTAAGAGTACATTATAGTGGTCTACCGTTTAGACACAGCTCCAGAAACTTGCGAACTTCCCCTGTAAAAAGGTATATAAAGAGAGCAGAGATCATGAGAGAGCCATGATCCTCACTGACATATGAGACAGACTTCATATGGAGAATCATCATAGGTAAATTTACTATTGCCCTATACGCTTTTTGTTAGACTAGAACAATGTTTGAGAACTGGATAATTTTGACTAAGTACTTATTGGATCACTATCTGAAGCTACCTGGTTGAACTTTATGAACCCGAAACTGAGTCTCCGAAACACAGGGGTCTAGACACCTCTTGATCACAGACAAAGCGGCAATCACACAGTGATACATCATGACCAGAAGTGATTAGCAATACAAGGACACAGCCAAATACCAGTTACAATATATTGGGTCTATACACAGAGTTGGAAGTGTATTAAGATATTGGAATTCGGAATCTAGCATTATTGCTGAGAAAATACCAATTACAGGAAAGTGACCAAGGGGCTGAGCATTTAAGGTAATTGAACTCTTTTTGCTATTTTAGTCAATATTGTTAGAAGTGTTAACGCATTTAAAGTTTTGCAAAAATTATCTGGCATAGCTTAAAGCATTAAGGATTGATTGAGCATTATTGTTGTATTAAGAAACTGTATTACCATTGAATTGTAAGAATGTGTATAAGACAAAAACAGAGTGACTTAATAAAAGCTTGAAACTTTGACAACTAGGCCAGATTAACGATCTGGAGAGCAAATGCCTTTGACACTCTCACTGAACAGAAAGTGACCCTGGTTATAGGTGAAAGTGATTGCACTAAAGAATATTTCATTGTGTGGACAATAATATATTTTTAGGAGAGTCAAAACATATACCAATACTAGTTTCCAAGTGACTACTAGCTGACGAGCATAATAACTAATATAATAAGTTATTAGGTATTGATATATACATAGGTAAAGAAACTTGAAAGTAAGGAAATATAGGAGGAATCCATAATACTTAGAATATTTAAATAGGAGTATATCTATCCAAGACCTCATACTAGACCGGAAAATAAGGGAGTGACAACGTGAACGAAGGAACAAACTAAACTCACGCGAAGGGCCATTACGAATAAATAGAAGGGTTGGTAGGGCCGCACGGCTAGTCCCTTGTTATACCGAAGTAACTAAAATCCTAAAGTACTCTGCCCAGCCAGAGGACGGGGTAGAGGCTTTTGCTGCAGGTATTGGGCAAAAGTCAGCACCGTGACAACACATTACAGAATAACACAGACATGCTAAGATGCATCATGTATTTCATTTGCAATGTAATTGTTTGAGTGTCAATTATTTTGGGACTAATAAATTATATTAGTGGAATTTAGTAAATGCATCAGTTTTACAGAGTCATTATTCAATTGACTCTACGTTTATCATTTAGTAGGTCTATTGGTAGTTGTCTATATGCTTGCCTCAATAATATAATGCTAGAACATTGGTCGGCAGAATTAGCTATTTGTATCTAGTCTCTTAATAATTGCATTAAGGTGCAAGTTAGACACATTCATGTTCACAATCATACTGAGTGGTGATACAAGGTTCGCTACCTTGACTAGATTCCTCCAGAGACAGACAAGGCCTGTTGCATTTATTCACACAATATTCAGATGGATGAATGCAGTTTATTGTCACAATGCCTTCCGAAAGTATTCAAGTATTCCACATTTTGTTACGTTACAGCCTTATTCTAAAATGTATGAAATAAAACATTTTTCTCAGCAATCTACACACAATACCCCATAATGACAAAGTGATTACAGGTTTTTTGAATTTGAGCAAATTTACATATATTCAGACACTCTGCTCGAAATTGAGCTCAAGTGCATCCTGTTTCCATTGCTCATCCTTGAGATGTTTCTACAACTTGATTGGAGTCCACTTGTGGTAAATTCAATTGATTTGACATGATTTGTTAAGGCACACAACTATCTTTTAAAGGTCCCACAGTTGACAGTGCATGTCAGAGCAAAAACCAAGCCATGAGGTCAAAAGAATTGTCCGTAGAGCTCCGAGACAGTATTGTGTCGAGGCACAGATATGGGGAAGGGTACCAAAACATTTATGCAGCATTAAAGGTCCCCAAGAACACAGTTGTCTCCATCATTCTTAAATGGAAGACGTTTGGAATCAGCAAGACTCTTCCTAGAGCTGGCCGACTGGCCAAACTGAGAGAAGGAGCTTGGTCAGGGAGGTGACCAAGAACCCGATGGTCACTCTGACAGAGCTCTAGAGTTCTTCTGTGGATGGGAGAACTTACCAGAAGGACAACCATCTCTGCAGCACTCCACCAATCAGGCCTTTATGGTAGAGTGACCAGACGGAAGCCACTCCTCAGTAATTGGTACAGGCCGTTTTATGCGTTTTATATTAGATTTCGTAGTTTTTTATCTGAACGTCGCCAGCCAGTACTTTCTGAAAAACGTAAATAAAAATACAAATGGCAAGCTGTCGAGAGAGAGGCATTGCACAGCTGCTGGGAGTTGTAGTTCATGTGTGTAGTTGAAATTAAACAGTTGTAACTTTTCGGCTCTGTGCTTCTTCTTGGCCATCAAACACATTGAAAAAGTAAATTCACCCATAAATATAAGTATACATTTTATATCTTAATTTACTGTGTTTTCATTGTCGATACAAATTTGAGGCTCATTCATAGTCTACAAAAAGATACTGAGGTGAAATTGATGTCACTTTCATATCGTATTCATTTCCTGTTATTCTAAAAAGAAAAAGAAAAATTCCCAGACTGCATTAGATTGAGCACTCCACAATGGAAGGGAGGCTAGATTCAAATTATTGTGACATGTTCTTTAGTAAAGTTATTAACACCGACCTTTGTTTTCTTCGCAATAAAAGTGCCAGGGATGTTATCAGGGTGCAAATGTGTGCCCAGTAACTGCGGAGAGGGCATTTCTCCCACCACCTTGAAAATAAACAGAGGGAAAGGACAAATGTTTTAGTAGCTTATCATATGGCATACCAAAATGCAGCAGAAAACCACAAGGTACATCATTTGTAAAAAATTACATGAAAATAAATGGTCATTTCGCAGCCGATCTTATCCAGAGCGACTTACAGGAGCAATTAGGGTTAAGTGCCTTGCTCAGGGGCACATTGATAGATTCTTCACCTTGTAGGCTTGGTGATTCGAACCAGCGATCCTTTGGTTACTGAACCAATGCTCTTAACCAGTGGCAGAATGATAACAATCAAAAGGCAGGAGCATGAGAAATACAAAAATAAAATGTTTGATTTTACTTGCCTAGTTAAATAAAAATTCCTTTGAACAGGTCAATTACAAATAGTTTGAAATGCACTAAAGGCACTAGTGCATCCTATTGTAGGTTATTCTGAAAATGTTCAGTGTGTGTGGCGGGTAAAAACTAAAGGCTGATTTACCTCAATCGGTAGCGACAAAAGTAAATTCAAGAATTAACAATTCCAGTGAGCGAGTAATAAAACATTTAAAAATACCTTTTAGGTATGTCTATTAGGCAGAGTTTTTACATCACATTTAATTTAAAGATCTGTCAGTGTCATTGAAAGCAAGTCTGATAAAGAGAGGGATTTTGATTGACTAGGTATGGACTTAGTTCTGTTATTGGAAACTGTTACAGTATACATACCTTCTGCATGTCCGGAGAGAAAAACTCCATCAGTGGAGGTATTTGAGACAGTTCTTGTATTCTTGAATAATTTTGCACGCCCAATTTTTCAGTTTTTGATTTGTTAAAAAAGTTTGAAATATCCAATAAATGTCGTTCCACTTCATGATTGTGTCCCACTTGTTGTTGATTCTTCACAAAAAAATACAGTTTTATATCTTTATGTTTGAAGCCTGAAATGTGGCAAAAGGTCGCAAAGTTCAAGGGGGCCGAATACTTTCGCAATGCACTGTATAACAGCAGTACTGTGTCCGGCACTTTATTTGACAGCAAAATATATTTCCACTATCTAATCCAGTTCACACTAACTACCACAACAGCAGGGATGGTTTCACTTACCACATTTTGGGTAGGCCACCAGTAAAATGTCATCGGGTCTGCCCTCCAGCTCCTTCAGGCTTTTAAGATTTTCTGGGGGACTCATGATTGTAGAGTAGAGGATCCCCTCGTGCAAGTACATCTTATTCTCATCCTTCACATTCTTTGCCTCGTCCATTTTGGACACGCCTTGCGCAGACATTGGTTTGCTCATTTTGTATCCTGGTGACTTAATGACAGCCTATTTATGTATTCAGTCCACAATGGAGCTGCAAAAAAAAGGTGTTAGTATTTGTTTTCCCAGCCCATACAGTAAAACAGGACTTTCCAGTTCTCTGGTGTGATATTGTTGAAGGGAGGGACTACGCACAGTGACCTATGCACAGTGACTGATTTGGAGAGAGTCACTTGCTCATAAAATGGGTGAGAGTTCAACTCCAGTCTAGGTTAGATTTGTCTCAGTAAATTGGAATACTCTTGAAAGAAAAAGTAACACAGGACAACACACGTGGAATGTTAATGACTTACACACTAACACTGACACACTCATACTTGCTCTTACTCAAACAATGCATCAATGCTCAGCCAACTCACACGTGCAAATAGCGTTGTCACTGTGACTACACTCTCTCTTGTTGAGGGTTATCTAAGTTTAAGCATATGGAGGTGTGCCCGTTGAAAGAGATTTTCAAAGATTACATTCCATTTTCCAGTCACAAATGTATGACGCTTGTATCCTTCACATGACTACATCAGCTTGACAAAGCTTGTTCAATGCCAGATTCAAAAGATACTTAAAACATAAGTGTTTTCCATTAAAAATGTCTTCCTATTAAAAGGTCCTATGCCTAATTTTGCTTTCCTCTTGAGAAAGCTAGGCGAATTGCAGCAACATAAACAACTCTACCCCCTCCCCCTCATCCTATTTGACATAATGGCTATGGGATCTTGTGGAAGCCAGTGGAGAGCTCGCACCTTTGAGATGCACATTTTAGATGATTCTCTACCCTCTCAACTGCTTGTTTTCTTACATAAACTGAAATTGTGCGACTTCTGTATGTTGGGGACATTGGGTTGGGCACTTGCCCAGTCTGCCATTGCTAGTTTTTGTATTTATTATGGATCCCCATTAGCTGCTGCCAAAGCAGCAGCTACTCTTCCTGGGGTCCAGCAAAATTAAGGTAGTTATACAATTTTAAAAACATTACAAAACATTCACAACAGATTTCATAACACAATAAGTGTGTGCCCTCAGGCCACTACTCTACTACCACATATCTACAACACAAAATCCAAGTGTACGTGTGTGTATAGCGCATATGTTATCGTGTGTGTGAATGCATGTGTCTGTGCCTGTGTTTGTGTATCTTCACTGTCATAGCTGTTCCATAAGGTTATTTTTAAAATGTAATTTTACTGCTTGCATGAGTGACTTGATGCGGAATAGAGGTCCATGTTCATGGCTCTATGTAGTACTATGCGCCTCCCAAAGTCTGTTCTGGACTTGGGGACTGTGAAGAGACCTATAGGCTGTGTGCCAGTAGTTCAAACATACAGCTCGGTGCATTCAACATTCTCACAAATGCAAGTAGTGATGAAATCAATATCTCCTCCAATTTGAGCCAAGAGAGATTTACATGCATATTATTCATGTTAGCTCTCTGTGTACATCCAAGGGCCAGCCGTGCTGCCCTCTTCTGAGCCAATTACAATTTGTGGCACCTGACCACACGACTGAACAGTAGTCCAGGTGCGACAAAACTAGGGCCTGTTGGACCTGCCTTGTTGATAGTGCCGTTGAAAAGGCAGAGCAACACTTTATTTTGGACAGACTTCTGATCTTAGCTACTGTTGTATCAATATGTTTGACCAGTTTACAATCCAGGGTTACTCCAAGTAGTTTAGTCACATCAACTTGCTCAATTTCCACATTATTCATTACAAGATTTAGCTGAGGTTTAGGATTTAGTGAATGATTTGTCCCAAATACATTGTTTTTAGTTTAGGAAATATTTAGGACTAACTTATTCCTTGCCACCCATTCTGAAACTAACTGTAGCTATTTGTTCAGTGTTGCAGTCATTTCAGTTGCTGTTGTAGTTCACGTGTATAGTGCGGAGTCATCCGCATACATAAACACACTTACTCAAAGCCAGTGGCATGTCGTTATTAAAGATTGAAAAAAGTAAAGGGCCTGGACAGTTGCCCTGAGTAATTCCTGATTCTTCCTAGCCGATGTGAGCAAGACCTTTAAACAGGTCAACATTCACAGTCGAGGGGCCAGACGGATTACCAGGACGTGTACTCAAAGCATGCGCGGACCAACTGGCAAGTGTCTTCACTGACATTTTCAACCTCTCCCTGACTAAGTCTGTAATACACATGTTTCAAGCAGACCAACATAGTCCCTGTGCCCAAGGAAGCGAAGGTTACCTGCCTAAATGATTATGCTCTGTAGCACTCATGTCGGTAGCCATGAAAGGAAAAGGAACACCTATGTGAGAATGCTGTTCATTGACTACAGCTCAGCGTTCAACACCATAGTGCCCACGAAGCTCATCACTAAGCTAAGGACCCTGAGACTAAACACCTCCCTCTGCAACTGGATCTGGGACTTCCTGATGTGCCGCCCCCAGGTGGTAAGGGTAGGCAACAACACGTCTGCCACACTGATCCTCAACACTGGGCCCCCCCAGGGGTGTGTATTTAGTCCCCTTCTGTACTCCCTGTTCACCCACAACTGCGTGGCCAAACACGACTCCAACACCATCATTAAGTTTGCAGACGACAGTGGTAGGCCTGATCACCGACAATGATGAGACAGCCTATAGGGAGGAGGTCAGAGACCTGGCAGTGTGGTGTCAGGACAACAACCTCTCCTTCAATGGGAGCAAGACAAAGGAGCTGATCGTGGACTACAGGAAAAGGCGGGCCGAACATGCTCCCATTAAAATTGACGGGGCTGTAGTGGAGCGGCTCGAGGGTTTCCACATCACCAATGAACTATCATGGTCCAGACACACCAAGACAGTCATCAAGAGGGCACGACAACACCTTTTCCCCCTCAGGAGACTGAAAAGATTTAGCATTGGTCCCCAGATCATCAAAAGGTTCTACAGCTGCACCATCAAAAACATTCTGACTGGTTTCATCACCTCCTGATATGGCATCTGCTTAGCATCTGACCGTAAGGCGCTACAGAGGGTAGTGCTTACGGCCCAGTACGTCACTGGGGCCAAGGTTCCTGCCATCCAGGACTTCAATACCAGGCGGTGTCAGAGGAAGGGCCAAAAAATTGCCAAGGACTCCAGCCAACCTAGTCATAGACTGTTCTCTCTGCTACCACGCGGCAAGCGGTATCGGAGCGCCAAGTCTCAGTCAAAAAGGCTTAACAGCTTCTACCCAAGCCATAAGACTCTTGAACAGATAATCAAATGGCTACCTGGACTATTTGCATTGCCCCCCCCCCCCCCCCCCATTTTTTACGCTGCCGCAACTCTCTGTTTATTATCCATGCATAGTCATTTTACCTCTACCTACATGTACATATTACCTAAATTACCTCGACTAAGCGGTGCCCCCACACATTGACTCTGTACCGGAACCCACTGTATATAGCCTCACTATTTGTTATTTTATTGCTGCAACTTAATTATTTGTGATATTTCTATATATTTTTCGTTAACTGCATTGTTGGTTAAGGGCTTGTACAGTAAGTAAGCATTTCACTGTATGGTCTACTACACCTTTTGTATTCGGCGCATGTTACAAATAAAATTTGATTTGATTGCTGTGCTTATAATGGGGAAAAAAATTGCCAAATAGTTCATCAACATTTTAAGCTAAATGATCAGGCTCATTGCTTTGAAAAGGTTTTTGATGCAAGTGGTTGTATTAATTTGGGATCAATTGCATCCCACAACTGTCCCAGAGTATGTTTGGAATATTTCTTTTTTTGCACAGAAGGACAAGTTGAATGCAACCTATTGACTTGATTATTCACGTCATTCTAGCTTAGCTAAGTGGTATAGTCATTGTGCATTCTTAATATACATTGTTAATGAAGTCGCAAGATGTCTAGCTATTCATTTGTTATGCTAACAAGCTAGCAAGAAGTTGCATAGCAACAGCATCAACTTCTGGTGGACATGCAAAGTTCTAGTATACTCAACTGAAAGTATACCGTTCATTTACAGTATTCTAAAATTAACTAATAGTATATAGTATGTAGTATATAGTCTCATTAAGTATGTTAGTATGGGTATTCAAAAACAACAATAGCCCAACGTTTGTATCACAACTAAAGTTGCATAAATAACTCAATTAAGCATATAGGAGGAACAGTTTATTTGTTAACCCCTCTACACAGAATAACCGCATGTACGCACTTCCTTTGAAATTGTTTGAAGAAAATATCCTTTCAATTTTATTGAGCTATGTTCAATTGTATTCTTCATAATATAAGAAAATATATATATGCCACGGAATTCTAAGCAAATCTTGTCTGCTAAATAAATGAGTGTAGTCCACAGCCATATGGCATAGCTGTATCAGGGCCTAACATAAGAACAACTCAGAGTATGCTATTCTGTTCTTCTGAAATAGACTACATTTTCTTCATGTCATCTTTCTTTAGACCTGTCTAAAATAGATAATGGATTTGTTGTGATGGGGTAGGCTACATTACATTTATTTATTAGTCTTTTGGAAATGTAGAGGCTCCATTGGTCTGCATCAGTGGCTTGTAGGCTATGCGTGGAAGCCAGGAGATTCTAAAACGTATTTATGCTAATTATGTATTTGTGTATTTATCCTAATTAAAAGGTAGTTTACCGTGAGACTGGCAGTTATTTGCTTGACATTCACTAGCTGACAAAATTGTATGATCTATACACAGTTCCTGGAAGCTGAAAATGTCCCAGTTCTTTCATTGCCTACATACTCACCTGTCACACCCTGACCGTAGAGATCCTTTTAATTCTCTATTTGTTTAAGTCAGGGTGTGACTAGGGTGGGCAATCTATGTTTTCTATTTCTTTGCTGGCCTGGTATGGCTCCCAATCAGAGGCAGCTGTCTATAGTTGTCTCTGATTGGGGATCATATTTGGGCAGCCTTTTCCCACCTGTTGTTTGTGGGATCTTGTTTTTGTGTAGCTGCCTGTGAGCAGCCCAGCCCAGAACATCACGTTTCATTTTCTTCTGTTTGTTTTTGGTGAGTTGCATATTTATTAAACATGTGGAACTCTAAGTATGCTGCGCCTTGGTCCATTCCTTCAGACAATCGTGACATCACCAGACATGTCACTCATTGAGCATGCCTGGGATGTTTTAAAGTATCTGTGACCAACAGATGGATATCTGTGTTCCCAGTCATGTGAAATCCATAGATTTGGGTCTTTTGAATTTATTTAATTTGACTGATTTTCTTATATGATTTGTAACTGTAAGGTGTGCGTCACTGGTGGCAGCGAAGTCAGACGTAGGAGAGCAGAACTGGGTAATAACCGGAGCAGTTTAATATATATATATAACCACCGGCATCCAGAATAATAAAGAATGGGTACAAATCCCATCGCCCACCAGACAACAATGTGCACAAGCACTTACAACAAACAATACCACACAAAGACATGGGGGGAACAGAGGGTTAATTACACAACACATAATGAGGGAATGAAAACCAGGTGTGTGGGAAAACACGACAAAACAGATGGAAAATGAAAAATGGATTGGCGATGGCTAGAAGACCGGTGACGTCTACCTCCGAACACCGTCCGAACAAGGAGAGGAACCGACTTCGGGAGAAGTCGTGACAGTAACATATTTGAAATTGTTACATGTTGGGTTTTTATTATTGTTCAGTATTTTAATGATATGTGTACGCTACTGTCTGTAATATTTGACTCAATATACACACAGTGGTCAGTTATTAGGTATACCACCCCGTTCAAGAAAATATTTAGCTCCTGCAGACAGTGAGTTCCGTGACCGTGGCTTGCTATATAAAGCAGGTATAGAGGCATTTAGTTACTGTTCGATTGAACATTAGAATGGGCAAAACAAGTGACTTAAGCGATGTTGAGTGTGGTATGATCGGCGGTTCCAGGCGCGCCAGTTCCAGTATCTCAGAAACAGCCGGCCTCCTGGGCTTTTCACACATGATAGTCTCTAGGGTTTCCCGAGAATGGTGCGACATCCGGTCAGTGGTAGTCCTGTGGGTGAAAACAGCTTATTGATGAGAGAGGTCGAAGGAGAATGGCAAGAATCGTGCAAGCTAACTGGCGGGCCAAAACAGACAAATAACGGCACAGAGTGACATCTCGGGAACGCATAACTTGTCAGTCCTTGACATATGTATGGGCTATTGCAGCAGACAACCACACCGGGTTCTACTTGTATCAGCTAAAAACAAGAAGCTGCTCCAGAGGGCACGTGGTCACCACCACTGGCCTGAGGAGTGTAAAAACATTGCCTGGTCCGACAAATCCCGATTCTTGTTGTGTCATCCTGATGGCTGTCAGGATTTAGCATACGCATCATGAGTCCATGGCCTGGTGTCAATGGTACAGGTTGGTGGCAGTGGTGTAATGATGTAGGGAATGTTTTCCTGGCACTAGTTAGGTCCCTTAATACCATTTGAGCAGTGTTTGAATTTCACACCTTGTAGAATCCATGCCTCAAAGAATTCAGGCTGTTCTGAATCCAGGTACTAGATGGGTGTCCCTAATAAGCTGGTCACTGAATGTTTTTCATGATGGGTAACGTGCGCAATGATTTAGTGAATTATTATAGGGTAAGTATTAGAAAAAGACACCTCAATATGTGTAGCCATATGTGAAAAGACTCAGTAGTCAAATTGGATAAAGTCAGCTTTTTTTCAGCTTCAAAGCACGTAAACTTCCTGTCAGAGTTTCAGTGCCTGTGCAAGGAGTGGTAAAACATGGTTGAGAGCAATGAAAGTTTTGCAGACCCAGTTTTGGCCTTGATCAAAGCTTTTGATCAAATCAAAGACAATTCTTCAAAACTAACATCAGCAATGCATGTTTTGACTGATATGGCACTTCAACTATGACAGACAAAATGAGAAAAAAAAACAGAAAATCACATTGTAGGATTTTTAATGAATTTTTTTGCAAATTATGGTGGAAAATAAGTCTTTGGTCACCTACAAACAAGCAAGATTTCTGGCTCTCACAGACCTGTAACTTCTTCTTTAAGAGGCTCCTCTGTCCTCCACTCGTTACCTGTATTAATGGCACCTGTTTGAACTTGTTATCAGTATAAAAGACACCTGTCCACAACCTCAAACAGTCACACTCCAAACTCCACTATGGCCAAGACCAAAGAGCTGTCAAAGGACACCAGAAACAAAATTGTAGACCTGCACCAGGCTGGGAAGACTGAATCTGTAATAGGTAAGCAGCTTGGTTTGAAGAAATCAACTGTGGGAGCAATTATTAGGAAATGGAAGACATACAAGACCACTGATAATCTCCACGCAAGATCTTACCCCGTGGGGTCAAAATGATCACAAGAACGGTGAGCAAATATCCCAGAACCACACGGGGGGACCTAGTGAATGACCTGCAGAGAGCTGGGACCAAAGTAACAAAGCCTACCATCAGTAACACACTACGCCGCCAGGGACTCAAATCCTGCAGTGCCAGACGTGTCCCCCTGCTTAAGCCAGTACATGTCCAGGCCCATCTGAAGTTTGCTAGAGAGCATTTGGATGATCCAGAAGAAGATTGGGAGAATGTCATATGGTCAGATGAAACCAAAATATAACTTTTTGGTAAAAACTCAACTCGTCATGTTTGGAGGACAAAGAATGCCGAGTTGCATCCAAAGAACACCATACCTACTGTGAAGCATGGGGGTGGAAACATCATGCTTTGGGGCTGTTTTTCTACAAAGGGACCAGGACGACTGATCCGTGGAAAGGAAAGAATGAATGGGGCCATGTATCGTGAGATTTTGCGTGAAAACCTCCTTCCATCAGCAAGGACATTGAAGATGAAACGTGGCTGGGTCTTTCAGCATGACAATGATCCCAAACACACGGCCCGGTCAACGAAGGAGTGGCTTAGTAAGAAGCATTTCAAGGTCCTGGAGTGGCCTAGCCAGTCTCCAGATCTCAACCCCATAGAAAATCTTTGGAGGGAGTTGAAAGTCCGTGTTGCCCCAAAACATCACTGCTCTAGAGGAGATCTGCATGGAGAAATGGGCCAAAATACCAGCAACAGTGTGTGAAAACCTTGCGAAGACTTACAGTAAACGTTTGACCTCTGTCATTGCAAACAAAGGGTATATAACAAAGTATTGAGATAAACTTATGTTGTTATTGACCAAATACTTATTTTCGACCATAATTTGCAAATAAATTCATAAAAAATCCTACAATGTGATTTTCTGGATTTTTTTTCTCATTTTGTCTGTCGTAGTTGAAGTATACCTATGATGAAAATTACAGACCTCTCTCATCTTTTTAAATGGGAGAACTTGCACAATTGGTGGCTGACTAAATACACTGCTCAAAAAAATAAAGGGAACACTAAAAATAACACATCCTAGATCTGAATTAATGAAATATTCTTATTAAATACTTTTTTATTTTCATAGTTGAATGTGCTGACAACAAAATCACACAAAAATGATCAATGGAAATCAAATTTATCAACCCATGGAGGTCTGGATTTGGAGTCACACTCAAAATTAAAGTGGAAAACCACACTACAGGCTGATCCAACTTTGATGTCATGTCCTTAAAACAAGTCAAAATGAGGCTCAGTGGTGTGTGTGGCCTCCACGTGCCTGTATGACCTCCCTACAATGCCTGGGCATGCTCCTGATGAGGTGGCGGATGGTCTCCTGAGGGATCTCCTCCCAGACCTGGACTAAAGCATCCGCCAACTCCTGGACAGTCTGTGGTGCAACGTGGCGTTGGTGGATGGAGCAAGACATGATGTCCCAGATGTGCTCAATTGGATTCAGGTCTGGGGAACGGGCGGGCCAGTCCATAGCATCAATGCCTTCCTCTTGCAGGAACTGCTGACACACTCCAACCACATGAGGTCTAGCATTGTCATGCATTAGGAGGAACCCAGGGCCAACCGCACCAGCATATGGTCTCGCAAGGGGTCTGAGGATCTCATCTCGGTACCTAATGGCAGTCAGGCTACCTCTGGTGAGCACATGGAGGGCTGTGCGGCCCCCCAAAGAAATGCCACCCCACACCATGACTGACCCATCGCCAAACCGGTTATGCTGGAGGACGTTGCAGGCAGCAGAACGTTCTCCACGGCGTCTCCAGACTCTGTCACGTCTGTCACATGTGCTCAGTGTGAACCTGCTTTCATCTGTGAAGAGCACAGGGCACCAGTGACGAATTTGCCAATCTTGGTGTTCTCTGGCAAATGCCAAACGTCCTGCACGGTGTTAGGCTGTAAGCACAACCCCCACCTGTGGACGTCGGGCCCTCATACCACCCTGCTAGAGTCTGTTTCTGACCGTTTGAGCAGACACATGCACATTTGTGGCCTGCTGGAGGTCATTTTGCAGGGCTCTGGCAGTACTCCTCCTGCTCCTCCTTGCACAAAGGCGGAGGTAGCGGTCCTGCTGCTGGGTTGTTGCCCTCCTACGGACTCCCCCACATCTCCTGATGTACTGGCCTGTCTCCTGGTAGCGCCTCCATGCTCTGGACACTACGCTGACAGACACAGCAAACCTCCTTGCCACAGCTCGCATTGATGTGCCATCCTGGATGAGCTGCACTACCTGAGCCACTTGTGTGGGTTGTAGAATCCGTCTCATGCTACCACTAGAGTGAAAGCACCGCCAGCATTCAAAAGTGACCAGAACATCAGCCAGGAAGCATAGGAACTGAGAAGTGGTCTGTGGTCCCCACCTGCAGAACCACTCCTTTATTGGGGGTGTCTTGCTAATTGCCTATAATTTCCACCTGTTGCCTATTCCATTTGCACAACAGCATGTGACATTTATGGTCAATCAGTGTTGCTTCCTAAGTGGACAGTTTGATTTCACAGAAGTGTAATTGACTTGGAGTTACATTGTGTTGTTTAAGTGTTCCCTTTATTTTTTGAGCAGTGTATATATATTGTTTTTGCAGGAACTTCTTTGTTGTTGTAATATCGCAAATGGAAATGGCAGTTTCACCACTAAGGATTCCAGCTTTAACCTACAAATATTGTCTATCATTTTACATAGACATATGTTGTCTATCATTACGTATACATTTCATTATATTTAAATTTATTTTTTCCATGTTCGAATTAAATATTCCTTCCTGCAACCCGCCTCACGGATCTTCTATTTTTTTAGACCTTATAATTGGAATCTACATCAACAGCTAGCCAGCTAATTAGCTACTTGCTATTTAGTTATTGTTAGCCACTGCTAGCGGTCTTTACCTTTAGCTCAGACACCAGACGCTTTAGCCCGGATAGCCTGGATAACCAACTACCTACCTCATCCCCATATTTGTTTTGGTTTTTCTGCTCTTTTGCACACCAGTATTTCTACTTGCCCATCCTCATCTGTACATATATTACTCCAGTGTAAATTGCTAAATTATAATTACTTTGCCACTATTGGCCTATTTATAGCCTTACCTCCTTACTATATTTGCACACACTGTATACAGATTTTTCTATTGTGTTATTGACTGTACGTTTGTTTTTCCCATGTGTAACTCTGTTGTTTTTGTCGCACTGCCTTGCTTTATCTTAGCCAGGTCACAGTTGTAAATGAGAACTTGTTCTCAACTGGCCTACCTGATTAAATTAAGGTAAAATAAATAAAATAGCAAGCCACCCCGGGCGGCGTAAGCGGCACACAGCAATTTACCGCGTGCTAGTGAACACGAGCTGTAATCTTACATCTGATATCTAATCTTAAACATAAATATTAGCGACTAGTTAGGGGTTTTCTGGGACAAGCGACCACAAAAAAAATCGGCCTAGTATGTTGTGTCTCAAAATCCGCCACGTATGTTTTATGGCTACTTTTATGATACGATCTGTAAAACATTTGAGCAACAATATACATTTTGACCACACATTCATCCAGTCACAATTTACGACTTTGAGGAGGAAACGGCAACGATGTTTGAATCCGAAAGTGTGGCAAGTGAAGTGTGTGATAATGATAGTGAAATCAAAGAACGGAACAAAACAAGCAAAAGTTGTAGTAGAAGACACGAACTAGTCCGAACAATGCATTTCTTCTTGGGCTGTGTTTTTTGTGCGAATAGTCTGGGTAGCCATTTGACAAGATGTTCATGAGTTTTTTGGCTTGGGGGAAGAAGCTGCTTAGAAGCCTCTTGGTCCTAGACTTGGCGCGCCGGTACTGCTTGCCGTGTGGTAGCAGAGAGAACAGTTTATGATTAGGGTGGCTGAAGTCTTTGACAATTTGTAGGGCCTTTCTCTGACACTGCCTGGTATAAAGGCTCTCGATGGTGCAGCTGTAGAACCTTTTGAGGATCTGAGGACCCATGCCAAATCTTTTCAGTCTACTGAGGGGGAATAGGTTTTGTCATGCCCCATTCACGACTGTCACGGTGTGCTTCGACCATGTTAGTTTGTTGGTGATGTGGATACCAAGGAACTTGAGCGCTCAACCTGCTCCACTGCAGCCCCGTCGATGAGAATGGCGGCGTGCTCGGTCCTCTTTTTACTGTAGTCCACAATCATCTCCTTTGTCTTCATCACGTTGATGGAGAGGTTGTTGTCCTTGCACCACACGGCCAGGTCTCTGACCTCCTCCCTATAGGCTGTGTCGTTGTTGTCGGTGATCAGGCCTACCACTGTTGTGTCATTGGCAAATTTAATGATGGTGTTGGAGTCGTGCCTGGCAGTGCAGTCATGAGTGAACAGGGAGTACAGGAGAGGGCTGAGCACGCACCCGAGGGGCCCATGTTGAGGATCAGCGTGGCGGGTGTGTTGTTACCTACCCTTACCACCTGGAGGTGGCCCGTCAGGAGGTCCAGGATCCAGTTGCAGAGGGAGGTGTTAAGTCCCCGAGTCCTTAGCTTAGTGATGAGCTTTGAGGGCACTATGGTGTTGAACGCTGAGCTGTAGTCAATTAACAGCATTCTCACATTGGTGTTCCTTTTGTCCATGTGGGAAAGGGCAGTGTGGAGTGCAATAGAGACTGCATCGTATGTGGATCTGTTGGGGCGGTATGCAAATTGGAGTGGGTCTAGGGTTTCTGGGATGATGGTGTTGATGTGAGCCATGACCAGCCTTTCAAAGCACTTTATGGCTACAGACGTGAGTGCTACAAGTCAGTAGTCATTTAGGAAAGTTAGCTTAGTGTTGGGCACAGGCACTTTGGTGGTCTGTTTAAAACTTCTTTGGGATAGGGGGTGTGCCCAAAAGCATGCCCAAAATAAACTGCCTGTCACTCAGGCCCAGAAGCTAGGATATGCATATAATTGGTAGATTTACAAACATTCCAAAGTTTCTAAAACTGTTAAAATTATGTCTGTGAGTATAACATAACTGATGTGGCAGGCAACACCCCGAGGACAAACCATCCCCTCAAAAAAACAATTTCACCTTACCACTGTTTTCAATGGCTAGTACTATAATTATAAGGCCAAGTTCTCCAAAATTGCAGTTCCTAGGGCTTCCACTAGATGTCAACAGTCTTTAGAAAGAGTTTCAGGCTGTTTTTTTTTTTTATTACCCAGAAATTGTAGTTTTTGTAGGTGACTCCCATTTTGGCTGTAGTGTTTCCAAGCGAGTGGAGGAAAGAGCGTTCTTTCTTATTTATTTTCGGTGTCATGAAGTTGCCCTCTTTGGGTACAGCGAGTACCATCCCCCTCTCTCTGTCTCCTACAACTAGGCTCCTGTGGTCAGAGAGGTTGTAAATTCCGGGAGGAGATTATCTCCTCATGGCCACAGTATAGAGACATAGTGAATTTTCATAGAGAACAAAGGAATTTCTTCCACCTCACAGAACTTCAGGTCCGAATCACATTTATGTTCTGGAGAAGGTATGAAATATCGGTGAAGAATCCAGCTACAAACTGGTCCGTTTGGTGTAATTTTGGGGGGCTCATGGAAGACGGTGCGGCCACATTACCATAACGCTGTTTATATAATAGGTTCAGATATGAGGTTTACATCTAATTGTTGTATAAGATGAATGAGTGAGGATGATACTGTTTGTAAAATTGTGCAATGTGATTTTGGACTGTTTAATGAAGGAAACTCCAATTCCCTTTTGAGGTTAACTAAATCAGAGGACCACCAATGAGCCCAGTTAGGGCCGGGCATCCTGGGACAGGCCCTTTTCTGCAGCCCCCGAATAAAACCCCAACTTTGAGAATTTCTCAACAGACCATGTTTCCCTCAATTACGAGAGGACAAAGGTTGCAGACCAGACTGCTGAATCTTTGAACCATACCACATGGTTAAACTCTTAGTCTATCGATACCGACAGAATAAGAACAAGTCTTTGATATTAATTACTAGTCTGCAGCTAGGAATTCGGTATCATTGAACGCAAAGAACGACAACCGCCTAAACATCTATCCATAACGACATGAATGAATGTCACTCTGAACTATCTATTCTAACCATAGAGAGAGATGGACAATTCTACAAAAGAAACAAACTTTTCAGCAGAGATCCCAATGACACACTGAGCGTAAATGTATATATTGATTGCAATTGTTCCCAAATAAGTGAGCGTTCATGTGCAAAGGATTAGCATTTCAATGGTTATAATTATCAACTGTGTGTTGTCTTATCTCAGTCGACCCCCACTTCCCTTTTGTCTAACAAGCCGCCATGCCGGTTTAGCCCATTAGGGCACATTCTCCTATCATTTCTTGCAACCATATTTACTTTGTTTGTGTGTGCACTTCTGTGATTGTTTAGTTAGTTAATAAATAATTTAAGAAAATGGATGTATGGCTGACTCATAGTGAAGACTGGGTTTGTGCAGATAACCAACGATTGACGACGTTTGGAATGAGACTAATGTGAGGTAAAATAAATAAATCATTAATTCAGAAGACTATTGATCAGATATGAAAATATCTGAAAAGTTATATTAGGAAAATTATAACTTTGTAATCAGAATATTTTCCTTGGTGCCCCGACTTCCTAGTTAATTAGTTACATGATTAATCAGTTTAATGGTGTAATACTAATTACAGAGAATATTTAATAAAAACTAAAAGTATTCAGTTAATGATAGTAAAGACACGACACCGGTATCATTTATTTGCATATTAGGATACCTAAAGTTTGATGATAAACGTTGTTTGACTTGTTTTTTTAAAGGTTTATTAGTAATGTTTGGGATTCATTTGGTATGCATTTTGAGGGAGGAAACTGGATGGAATATTGACTGATGCGTGCCAGCTAAACTGATTTTTATTATCGAACAAAATTACCATTTGTGATGTAACTGGGACTGGGACTGACTTTCTTGTCGCACCTGCCTGGTTGAAATATGTTTTTCATGTGTTGGTATGTGGGGCGCTGTCCTCAGATAATCGCATGATTTGCTTTCGCCGTAATGCCTTTTTGAAATGTGACATGGCGGCTGGAATAACAACAAGTTAAGCTTTATTTTGATGTATTACACTTGTATTTTCATGAATGTTAAATATTTATAGTAAACTAATTTGAATTTGGCTCTCTGCAATTTAACTGAATGTTGTTGAGTTGTTCCGCCATTACAGACTCGGACAGGGAGAGGTTGATAATGTCAGTGAAGACACTTGCCAGTTGGTCAGCTCATGCTCACAGTACATGCTAAAATGTTAATTGTAACTCCACATTAACACCCTCTAATGTGTTTATGCTTTGTGTATTCCAAAACAAATATTCCAACAGAGATGAAGTGATATAAAGTTGATTATAAACTGGGTGGTACTAGCCCTTAATGCTGATTGGCTGACAGCAGTGGTATATCAGACCGTATACCACGGGAATGACCAAACATTTATTTTTACTGCTCTTTACGTTCAACAGAACAGTCTGCAGTCTAGGCAAAATGTAACGCCCTGGCCCAGAGCTAAGTACAGTCCAATGTTATCCACTGACTGGGTTCGAACCAATCCTTTGTGTGTGTGTGTTGTAGTCAGCCTCCACTTCCCCCCAGCATTTCAGAACTATGTCAAAGTCAGCCATGATCTGAGGAGAGTGAGGGACGCTGAGGAGTTACATGACATACAGTACAAGGCTGGGTTTGTAAATAATAAATCCTCAAAAGAAATAAAATGTTATCTATTTCAATGACTTAAATAAACCGAGAAGTAGAAGCTATTTATTCCCAAAGTTTTTCAATGTCTTTGAAATGGACATTTTTGAAATGCCTTCAATTGAAATTGACCCCAGCCCTGTTTCAAATGCTTACAGTAGGAAAGCTAGTATTTTCTTTGCCAAACATTCAGAGTGGGTTAGTAAGACAGACTCAAGCTGAGTAGAGAACAGATAAATAATCATTTCAAACAGAACCAATGAAGCAGGCAAAAACACAGGAAATGATATGGTGTTAATTTACATTATAATGCTAATTCAGTAATACATTCATCTAATCTAACATATGACAAGTCTACGCAGCAAAACACTATAGAAACTGTCAGCCATAAAGCTTAGTAGTGAGAGGGTAGTGTAGGGATTGCATGCTATCAGAGGACATAAGTGTTAGGAGTGTTTTAGGGGAGAGTTGAACTAACCGACTGAAGACAGTGAGTCAGCAGCGCCACATCAGTGGAGCCAAAGCAATATAGAAGCAAGAGGATACAGTACAGTAGCTTGGTTTGCTTACTGGGTTAGATAATACATGGCATGCAACACTGACATGTTGAACTTGCCAATAATGTAATAAAATATTAAATTCCAATGTTTTTAATCCATTAAAAAGGATATTTTAAAAGGAAATATTGCAGTAACTAAGCGAAAGGTCCTTTGCCAATAGCTTTTCATAAACCTTGTCCTCATAGGATTGTATACCCACAGGTCATAAATGGTCAGTCCACACATAGTAGTCAGCCATAAAATAAAGGCCCTCCACACAGCCTTTTAGAGCTAATCACCTCTCTACTCTCAACAAGATAGCTTAAGATAGAGGCATCAAACTGATAGATTGAGTTGTAGTCTCAGGATGTGTTCCCATTGTAGGTTTCCGAGCACCGTAAGTCCACCTGCTGTTGCGTTGTGCTCGCATAGCCTATAGACCAGGGCTATTCAAATCTTACCCTACGAGGTTTGGAGGCTGCAGGTTTTCTGTTCTACCGGATAATGAATTCCACCCACCTGGTGTCCCAAGTCAAAATAAGTCCCTGATTAGAGGGGAACAATGAACAAATGCAGTTGAACTTGGTTTGAGCTCCAGAGTGTAGTTTGTGAGCTCTGGACTATGGGCCTTCTGTGTACATGTATGTGTTGGTTTCTCTTTACTCGTGTCATCTTCAGCTTGACTGTCAGTGTATTTGATACAGGTCAAATAGTTGACAGAAAATACATTTGGGTTACAGCACCAGCTCACCCAAACTCTCACTGATGATGAGAGTACTCTGTGCTTTTGCAGCCTTAACAGTAAATATGTTAACAGAGCGAGTCTCTCTGCACTGTCTCGTCTACTGAAACGCAATTGAATTAAGATGAAGCAGCTGTACAGAGTCCATTACGAAAGAAACTCTGACTGTGTAAAAAAACGGAGATATGAAGCTATACTCTCCTATCATTGGTACTGGATCTGGAAGTGTACGGTGCTACATTATATTGAATGATCCCTGTCTACTGTGCTACATAGTTTTGCCTGGTCTGTTTCAGAGAGTCATGGAGCTAGAAGCAAGATGCAGTGCATCATGAGCCAATATATTTTGACAAGGCAGGTTAGAAAAACAAGGTGCGGTGGCAAAAACATAATCTGACACCATGTCATCATCAATGTCCCGTGATAACATGGTGGCAACATAATGTGTGTGGCTATTAGTTAAAATGGCATTCTTCACCATCATGGAACCCTAAACCCTTACAATGGGTAATGAAGAAATATTTTCTGTATGGCGTTGGAAGGTGTACGATTGCCAGCCCCACCAACGCATGCCCCTTCTACAGGCAATAGAGGAGGCTTGTGTAGATATCGATTAGGTGTAATGCCAGGGCTGGATACGACACTTCAGGTGATATTTTCCACAATGCATCGCTCCAGACATCGCATGTGACGTGATGAAGTCTTCTTGTCGGACTGACAAAGGTGGCGAGATGTATGAAAAGATATGTAACTTATTTGTTTGATAGCACAAATGTTTTTTTTTTTTTTCCTATTGCGGTTGTTGTTTTAGGATTGTTAGAACACTGGGGAAATTATTGGTATTGAGTGTGTTATGTTTGGAATACACATCCATAATTTACACATTTTGATACCTGTGTTTATTTCGGTTTGCAACATGTATTAGAAAACTTCCTTTCAAACTGCTATGCCCTGCACACAGGAAAAACCTGTGTTTGTAAATTTATATGATCAGTGCGTAGGTGGTGCTTTGTGTGCTGATTCAAATGATGGTTTGTGTTTACTGTATGGATGCAAAAACACTTTTTTTGTGAAGAGGTTGAAGAGTTTAGCAAGAATGGATTGTTTTAGCAAGAGATGTATAATGTTTTGGTTGTTAGTGTGTAGAGATGAAAAAAGAAATAGCCTATAGTTTCAAAGATTGTGCCTGAGCAAGCCAGAAAATAAACGGTAATATACTGTTTCGCAAGAGTGGTGAGGAAGCTAATTTGAAGTATACATTTGTTTATGTAATATACTTTTGCAACTACAATATGATTGATATTGACTGCATTAACGTGTCATTTATCCTTCATGTAGTCACATGCATGTGACTGATTTTTGGGTAACACTCCACTTGCTACACCAAAGCCTACTGTGAACCTCTTGTAGCCACATATCAATTGTTAGGCAGTTTGAAGACTGTTAAAGTGCCTTGTTGGCATGGTCAGTATTATGATCTATCATAAATTAGGCAACTGTGTTTTAAAGGCCATTATAGGCACAAGTTATAGGTCAGGCTACTTGAATACAAGCCATGTCAAGCTTATATGAAGTAGTGAGTAAATAAGAATGATAAATACATGAAAGGTCACATTGGGCTCATGCTATTTCAAAAGCCTATAACTTACCATACTGGGATAAAGTTACCCAGTGAAGTGTGCTGGTTGTTGAGAAGCCATTTTATGAAGAAGTGCACATGTGAAGTTACGTCCAGGTCTTTCAGGCAAATTACTTGCAGGTGTTCACACCAATGTGTGTAGTTGTGTGAATAGATTAGAAATGGTAAATAGTTGGGTGAAAAAGGATGCTATCAGGTCTTCACTGACTGGACTGTAAAAGTAAAGGCTAAATCTTAACTGAGCTTTCAAGCATTTGCGCTCTAGAGCTGCATTTACACAGACAGGGTAAAATGTCCCCTCACCCGACTAATTGGTATTGTCTTCAATCAGCTCAGGTTTGTATTAATGCCATATTGAGGTTTTCAGGTGGTGTCCTACATGAATGATGGTTTTGTTCATGAAACTTGACAATGATCTAAAATGTCACAGATACATTTGAAGAAAATATGTAACTAATGTGCAGCTCCAAAATACTACTCTCATGAGTCATTGGGAAATAGACTTTCAACCAAAAGAGGCAACTGTTTCAGGCTGGCAGGTGTTCACCATGTGGAGGTAATGAATGTGAAATGGTAGGTTAATCATGCTTAGAAAATGTGTATATGTGATGGTGTGTAAACAGAAAAGTATTCCATCAAATGTGAAAGGAAAGTAAAGGAGTGTTAGCCTACTATTTACTAAGCATTTGTTCGGTTCCCCAGGTAGGAAAGGATGGGAAATCTTCTATGAGAGTTTTATGGGGATGGTGAGAAGTAATTTAAGTTGGTATAGATACGGTGGTTATTTGTCATGGGAAATTATCTCAAGTGATTGAAGGCAGATCAGGCTAAGAGTAGTAAACTCTTCCATCCTGGGGATCTCCCTACTCTTGCTGTAACTATTATTGAAAAGGTAAAATAAATAGGGTATTGATGTCTCAATAATATTTGGTGGCATTGATCTGTAGATTAGTAGTATAGAATCAATAAAATACTTTACGAAGCATCAAGGTATTCTCAAACAGACAAAGGGAGATGTAGCCATTTTATGTAGTATAATCAGACAGTACTACTTACAACAGCATCTAGGGTTAGATGTTAACCAGGCATTGGCAAAAGCGCTAGGACATGGGTGAAAAGTTAAACATTCAGTGTGTAAATAGCAAAAAAGCTAGGTTTTAATGCCCCCAAAACCAAAAAGTTAATAGTAAGAGAAAATATGTCAGGGGTAAGAAATGGTTAACCCAAGAGATTGGGAGGCAACAGAATGATTAGCTCTACCTGATAATTAATTACACCCACCTGTTGTGTCACACCTAAACGATTCCATGATTAGAGAGGGATAATGAGCAAATGCAGGTGAAACGGGTTGGTGCTCCAGAGGTGAGTTACAGGGTAGGAGTTAGTGAAATGGTGAACTAATCCATGGGAGACATACGTGTTGAAAAAGGAAAAGACATAAAACCACTGCAAAGAAGTCTATATAGTCTAGTTGAGGTGTCTTTGGTGGATGGTGTAGCTCAGAAGTGGTTCCACCTGTAGTGGTGTTAAGTCATAGGCATAGAGGAGTTAGAAAAGCGGCACGTACTTTGACGTGAAGGGCCAAAGTAGTTGAGCTCACCTTGTCTCTTTCAAAAGCGTGTCAGAGAGAGAGAGAGAGAGAGAGATAGGCTTGTGGCCTTCTCGCAGTCCTTCCTCGCTTGACTCCGCAGCGTGACTCACTCGTGCCGGTCTTTGTGTCTGTGGGTCTTGGTGTCTGGCTGTGCGGCCGGCGCTATGGAGGCTGGCACCCCATGTGCTTGTCCGCCCTGATATAGGCATAGAGAGAGAGAGAGATTTGGAGCCTATCCTTCTCTCTCCTCCTCCCTCTTGTACAGGTGTAAGGGATGTGAAACGGCTAGTTTCAATCGGTGACGTCACTTGCTCTGAGACTGTTGTTGATGATGTGTGCAGAGGGTCCCTGGTTCGGCCTAAAGTTATACTGCTACACAGGCTCCAGTCATTGGAGCACGAGTGGAATCCCACTCACTGTGTTATACTGGCATGCTCACATTCCTACCCTATTCATGTCAGCATCATTTATTCCCTCTCCCCCCTTTTTGACATGTCCTCCACACACACACACACACACATGGATTTGCTCTTTTCACTGACAGGGTGGGTGGCTCTTAAAAGAGCCTTTGGGTTACTACAGCACTCCAAATGGGCTGTTTACTTGGAGCTGGTGTACTTGGTCACGGCCTTGGTGCCCTCGGACACTGCGTGCTTGGCCAGCTCTCCGGGGAGCAGCAGGCGCACTGCGGTCTGGATCTCCCTGGAGGTGATGGTGGAACGCTTGTTGTAGTGGGCCAGGCGAGACGACTCTCCGGCGATACGCTCGAAGATGTCGTTCACGAACGAGTTCATGATTCCCATGGCCTTGGAGGAGATGCCGGTATCGGGGTGGACCTGCTTCAGGACTTTGTACACGTAAATGGCGTAGCTCTCCTTCCTCGACTTTCGGAGTTTCTTGCCGCCTTTCCCTGCGGTCTTGGTGACGGCTTTCTTGGAGCCCTTCTTGGGCGCGGACTTTGCTGGCTCGGGCATGATGCTGATGTCTCGTTGCTTCTCACAAACGAATGAGGGGGTGGAGAGCCCTTTCCCTCTTATGAAGACAAAGCTAAGCTAATTCGCCGGCCGTGGACACACCCCTGCTTTCTCATAGGCGCCCCTGCCATTTGCCCAGTGGAGCTGAGCGCGCATAAGAGCCTTCCACTCAGAGGCTTGCTTCCCTAACAAAGACCATAGCCTATGCTCTGTCACTGGTGGGAAATGGTGTGTTTCCAAAAAAGTCCTACAATGGCCAGACATAAGCCCCCCCTTTTTGGACTTGGTGGGGATTTCCCAGCCGTGGTGCCTTTATTTCGGGTGTCTCGTAATACGACTGTACGCAAAGCCTGCACTGAACATAGCGTCCTGTCCACTCAGAGTGGCTCATGGTTTAATACGACTGTACGCAAAGCCTGCACTGAACATAGCGCCCTGTCCACTCAAGAGTGGCTCATGCTTTCCTACGATAATGGATTTGGCCCTTTTGAAGCGGATGTGGGTGGCTCTTAAAAGAGCCTTTGGGTTCAAGTCGGGATGTTAACGTTCCGAGAAGAGTGCGTTTAACCGCCGAAACCGTACAGGGTGCGTCCCTGGCGTTTCAGAGCGTAGACCACGTCCATGGCCGTAACGGTCTTCCTCTTGGCGTGCTCGGTGTAGGTGACGGCGTCACGGATCACGTTCTCAAGGAACACCTTCAGGACACTGCGGGTCTCCTCGTAGATCAGCCCGGAGATACGCTTCACGCCGCCACGGCGAGCCAGACGGCGAATGGCGGGCTTGGTGATTCCCTGGATGTTATCGCGGAGAACCTTACGGTGACGCTTGGCGCCTCCTTTTCCGAGTCCCTTGCCGCCTTTACCTCTTCCAGACATCGTGTGTTCGCTAGTTGCGTTCAAGTGAATGAATGACGTAATTTTCGGTGCTTGGTGCTCTTATTATCTGCGTTTGGTGGACCTGATTGAAGCCAGTGGCACAGAAAGTGCACTATTTTGCCTGGCCTCTGCTGCAAAGGGGAGGGCGTTCGTTCTAGGGAACTATGGAGGAAGAAGAAATCAAAGCTACTTACATGCGCGGGAAACACACTCAAATACTGAGCTATGTTGAACACAAGGCCCAACTGTGATGTCCCACTCTTCACATTGATTGGTGTTGTTCTACTTGTTGTTGTTGTTGCACCTGATTCAACTCTTTCTATCAGCTGTGCCTCTCCAGGGCTACCACAAAAATGGCTACTCTACCCCTGCCTGGAGTTGGGAAACACTGAACTAGTAGGATTCAACCCACTGCAGTTGCCAGTCACACCTAATAGAGATAGGCGTTAAAACCTCAAATAGTGTCACAAGTACAAAGGAGAAACGAAGTGGAACATACGGGAAACAAATACACAAGGAATGCCACAAATCCTAAGGGGTCCATAATGTCACCTCAGCAGTCATGTAGCTCTTGAAGGCCATGTAATAACATCATTCTTCTTTTTCTTCCCTAGACAGGATCCAGGTGGCCATGGGAAGGGTGGTGATACCTCTGCAAGCTGAAACGCAGTAAAACATTCCTCAGACACCCACCCAACACACACACAATAAAGGGATCATTTTCCTATGCGTACAGAGGTAATAGGGATGTGCAAATATTGTATGGAACTTTTTTCAAAAAACAATAACATAGCCTTTTTATTATGGAAATAGTGGTATGAGGTGGATCCTTTATAGGCCAGATAGCCTCAGATGTTGCATCGAATGATCTCAACAGGTCATTTCAAAGGGGACAAATGAGGCCCAAGGGCACATACTGGCGATTGACCAATCGGTGCAGTTGATTCACATCTCAGATGTGACTAGGTATCATCTTACAACTTATTGTTGCCATAATTGTCTCTTACATGTACTTAGTGGCTGCCGGCCCTCGGTTTAGTACATCGAGCAACAGAGGTTGCCTTTTAGGAGAACGACTGACAAGCGTTCAACTAGCTGGGATGCAGCTAGTGTCATCAAAGCACTTTGTCATAGCAAGTTAGAAGAAATAGGTTAAGGTTACGAAAAGGCTTAGGCTTACCCCAAATGTCACGTTCGTTCGTAGCTGTACTCCGTGTAGGCACAACAAGTCATCACACAGAGAGCACACTTGAAGCACAACTGCACTGCCTGGAAGGCCGCAACGGACTGAATTGGAATCCCTCAAACAGCACGCTAACTACATTCCGCTTTATGATGTCACAGTCAGCCCCTTGGAACACTGGTCCTCAACAATCTCAAACACCTTGGATACCCAAGCCAAACATTCTCGAATCACTCACATTCACAAATCAACCAGGGAGAAGAAGGCTGCCAGGAATTGAATGCTGAAAAGCTAACCTCCTTCACAGAGCAACATCATAGGACTGGGAGTTTGTGTTCAACAGCTTGCGTTCCCCTATTATCAAGGGCTTAGTTCCTCTATAGGCTACAGTGCAGATACTTCACATGCAGAGTACAACAACAAATAACAGAGGGCCTGTTACCACAAAAAAAGGCCATGCTGGCAAAGTAAATACAATATAGCAAGTAAAACACTGGAATGGTACATTTGCAATGGAAGAAATGTGCAAAGTAGAAATAAAAATAATGCGGTGCAAAGGAGCAAAATAAACACATTCATTAAATACAGTAGGGAAAGAGGTAGTTGTTTGGCCTAAATTATAGGTGGGCTATGTACAGGTGCAGTAATCTGTGAGCTGCTCTGACAGTTGGTGCTTAAAGCTAGTGAGGGAGATAAGTGTTTCCAGTTTCAGAGATTTTTGTAGTTCCTTCCAGTCATTGACAGCAGAGAACTGGAAGGAGAGGCGGCCAAAGAAAGAATTGGTTTTGGGGGTGACTAGAGAGATATACATACACCTGTTTAGCAGATGTCGGGAAATGCTTGTGTTACTAGCTCCAACAGCACAGTCAAGTCTAACAAGTAAGATCTAACCATGTTCCAACATTCCACACAATACACCCAAATGCAATTGGAATACATCAATATATGGACGAGCAATGTCAGACCGTCCGTAGACTAACATACCTTACAATACAATACTTTATATATCCACATGACATGAGCTATGCAAACCACCTCCACGTTAGGAATGTGCCCAGTGATATCTAACAAAAACACACACCTCCGTGGAACCCACATGGCAAGACAGGAAGGAAGACATGCAGAAGTGCTCATGAAGAGGACATGAAGAAGACCGGAATCATCTCCAATCAAGTGAACAATGTCAAAGGAATAGGTCAAGTCATACAGATAGGGAGGCATTTCACCGCCACCCGCTGGACCACAAGTAATTTTGCCAACACTGGCTCATCATTCAAAGCCACATAGGGAGGGATCTTAACACCACCTGCTGGATCAGAAGTGCCACTCACAATGGCCAGACAGAGCATTTCTCCCTCAACCTGATGCAATTGTCACAACAAGTATGTGGTCAAAATCAAACATTAACTACAACAGATCATCAAATAGGCAAACACATGCTCATGTAGAGTACCTCAAATTGTACAGTTACTTTGTCACCAAACCTAATCTGTCATTCATCTACAAATACATGCTCTTCTAAAGCCACAATGCAATGTTCACATGGTACATTTCATTTCTTACAATCTATGTCACTATTACTTCATTTGACTGCTCTTAAATCATATTCACTTAACCCTTTTCTTCACCTGCTGATTTTCTGCTGGTTTTGTCTCTTGCAGATTTGGATGTTATGTGAATCTATGTTTCTCAAGTATCAAAAGAGAGTAAGTTACATTGACCTACTTTATGAAAAACGGAATGCTACTTTTCTCTCTAGCCTAGTGCACTCTTTATCTGTAAGCTCCCCTACTGGTGTAGGTAGCTCCAAAAAAAGGTCCAGATGCCATTACCCCGTGTAGCCTATAGAACTTTATCTCGACGACCACATTTTACACCAATGCACCCCGACAATCGGTTGGTGGTCGGGAATCAAGTGGATGATTCTGGGACCAATTACAGGACGGGGTCTGTTGGATGAGGGGTGTACTGAACTGTGCCTATAGCATGTCAAAAATCCCTCCAACGGGAAATAGGCCTTGGCAAATGGCCAGGGGCGCTGTCCTTTTCAGCACCACGGAGCTCCGCTATTACCTGTCTCATGAGTGAAGATGCAACAGTAGACAATTCCTGCTCTTTTGTCCTGCAATGACACACTTTAGCCGTGTCATTGCTGCATTTAACTGGCAGCCTGTATTTCAAATCAAATCAAATTTTATTTGTCACATACACATGGTTAGCAGATGTTAATGCGAGTGTAGCGAAATGCTTGTGCTTCTAGTTCCGACAATGCAGTAATAACCAACAAGTAATCTAGCTAACAATTCCAAAACTACTACCTTATAGACACAAGTGTAAGGGGATAAAGAATATGTACATAAAGATATATGAGTGATGGTACAGAGCGGCATAGGCAAGATACAGTAGATGGTATTGAGTACAGTATATACATATGAGATGAGTATGTAAACAAAGTGGCATTGTTAAAGTGGCTAGTGATACATACATGTATTACATAAAGATGCAGTAGATGATATAGAGTACAGTGTATATACGTATACAGTGCCTTGCGAAAGTATTCGGCCCCCTTGAACTTTGCGACCTTTTGCCACATTTCAGGCTTCAAACATAAAGATATAAAACTGTATTTTTTTGTGAAGAATCAACAACAAGTGGGACACAATCATGAAGTGGAACGACATTCATTGGATATTTCAAACTTTTTTAACAAATCAAAAACTGAAAAATTGGGCGTGCAAAATTATTCAGCCCCTTTACTTTCAGTGCAGCAAACTCTCTCCAGAAGTTCAGTGAGGATCTCTGAATGATCCAATGTTGACCTAAATGACTAATGATGATAAATACAATCCACCTGTGTGTAATCAAGTCTCTGTATAAATGCACCTGCACTGTGATAGTCTCAGAGGTCCGTTAAAAGCGCAGAGAGCATCATGAAGAACAAGGAACACACCAGGCAGGTCCGAGATACTGTTGTGAAGAAGTTTAAAGCCGGATTTGGATACAAAAAGATTTCCCAAGCTTTAAACATCCCAAGGAGCACTGTGCAAGCGATAATATTGAAATGGAAGGAGTATCAGACCACTGCAAATCTACCAAGACCTGGCCGTCCCTCTAAACTTTCAGCTCATACAAGGAGAAGACTAATATCCAGGTGTTAGAATGGCCAAGTCAAAGTCCAGACCTGAATCCAATCGATAATCTGTGGAAAGAACTGAAAATTGCTGTTCACAAATGCTCTCCATCCAACCTCACTGAGCTCAAGCTGTTTTGCAAGGAGGAATGGAAAAAATGTCAGTCTCTCGATGTGCAAAACTGATAGAGACATACCCCAAGCGACTTACAGCTGTAATCGCAGCAAAAGGTGACGCTACAAAGTATTAACTGAAGGGGGCTGAATAATTCTAATAATTTTGCACGCCCAATTTTTCAGTTTTTGATTTGTTAAAAAAGTTTGAAATATCCAATAAATGTCGTTCCACTTCATGATTGTGTCCCACTTGTTGTTGATTCTTCACAAAAAAATACAGTTTTATATCTTTATGTTTGAAGCCTGAAATTTGGCAAAAGGTCGCAAAGTTCAAGGGGGGCGAATACTTTCGCAAGGCACTGTACATATGAGATGAATAATGTAGGGTATGTAAACATTATATTAGGTAGCATTGTTTAAAGTGGCTAGTGATATATTTTACATCATTTCCCATCAATTCCCATTATTAAAGTGGCTGGAGTTGAGTCAGTGTGTTGGCAGCAGCCACTCAATGTTAGTGGTGGCTGTTTAACAGTCTGATGGCCTTGAGATATAAGCTGTTTTTCAGTCTCTCGGTCCCAGCTTTGATGCACCTGTACTGACCTCGCCTTCTGGATGATAGCGGGGTGAACAGGCAGTGGCTCGGGTGGTTGTTGTCCTTGATGATCTTTATGGCCTTCCTGTGACATTGGGTGGTGTAGGTGTCCTGGAGGGCAGGTAGTTTGCCCCTGGTGATGCGTTGTGCAGACCTCACTACCCTCTGGAGAGCCTTACGGTTGTGGGCGGAGCTGTTGCCGTACCAGGCGGTGATGCAGCCCGACAGGATGCTCTCGATTGTGCATCTGTAGAAGTTTGTGAGTGCTTTTGGTGACAAGCCGAATTTCTTCAGCCTCCTGAGGTTGAAGAGGCGCTGCTGCGCCTTCTTCATGATGCTGTCTGTGTGGGTGGACCAATTCAGTTAGTCTGTGATGTGTACGCCGAGGAACTTAAAACTTACTACCCTCTCCACTACTGTTCCATCGATGTGGATAGGGGGGTGTTCCCTCTGCTGTTTCCTGAAGTCCACAATCATCTCCTTAGTTTTGTTGACGTTGAGTGTGAGGTTATTTTCCTGACACCACACTCCGAGGGCCCTCACCTCCTCCCTGTAGGCCGTCTCGTCGTCGTTGGTAATCAAGCCTACCACTGTTGTGTCGTCCGCAAACTTGATGATTGAGTTGGAGGCGTGCGTGGCCACGCAGTCGTGGGTGAACAGGGAGTACAGGAGAGGGCTCAGAACGCACCCTTGTGGGGCCCCAGTGTTGAGGATCAGCGGGGTGATGTTGTTGCCTACCCTCACCACCTGGGGGCGGCCCGTCAGGAAGTCCAGTACCCAGATGCACAGGGCGGGGGTCGAGGCCCAGGGTCTCGAGCTTGGAGGGCACTATGGTGTTAAATGCCAAACTGTAGTCGATGAACAGCATTCTCACATAGGTATTCCTCTTGTCCAGATGGGTTAGGGCAGTGTGCAGTGTGGTTGAGATTGCATCGTCTGTGGACCTATTTGGGCAGTAAGCAAATTGGAGTGGGTCTAGGGTGTCAGGTAGGGTGGAGGTGATATGGTCCTTGACTAGTCTCTCAAAGCACTTCATTAGCTCAGTTACCTTAGCTTTCTTGGGAACAGGGACAATGGTGGCCCTCTTGAAGCATGTGGGAACAACAGACTGGAATAGGGATTGATTGAATATGTCCGTAAACACACCAGCCAGCTGGTCTGCGCATGCTCTAAGGGCGCGGCTGGGGATGCCGTCTGGGCCTGCAGCCTTGCGAGGGTTGACACGTTTAAATGTTTTCCTCACGTCGGCTGCAGTGAAGGAGAGTCCGCATGTTTTGGTTGCGGGCCGTGTCAGTGGCACTGTATTGTCCTCAAAGCGGGAAAAAAAGTTATTTAGTCTGCCTGGGAGCAAGACATCCTGGTCCGTGACGGGGCTGGTTTTCTTTTTGTAATCCGTGATTGACTGTAGACCCTGCCACATACCTCTTGTGTCTGAGCCGTTGAATTGAGATTCTACTTTGTCTCTATACTGACGCTTAGCTTGTTTGATTGCCTTGCGGAGGGAATAGCTACACTGTTTGTATTCGGTCATGATTCCGGTCACCTTGCCCTGATTAAAAGCAGTGGTTCGCCCTTTCAGTTTCACGTGAATGCTGCCATCAATCCACGGTTTCTGGTTTGGGAATGTTTTAATCGTTGCTATGGGAACGACATCTTCAACGCACGTTCTAATGAACTCGCTCACCGAATCAGCGTATTCGTCAATGTTGTTGTTTGATGCAATACGAAACATAACCCAGTCCACGTGATGGAAGCAGTCTTGGAGTGTGGAATCAGATTGGTCGGACCAGCGTTGAACAGACCTCAGCGCGGGAGCTTCTTGTTTTAGTTTCTGTCTGTAGGCAGGGATCAACAAAATGGAGTCGTGGTCAGCTTTTCCGAAAGGAGAGCGGGGCAGGGCCTTATATGCGTCGCGGAAGTTAAAATAGCAATGATCCAAGGTTTTTCCAGCCCTGGTTGCGCAATCGATGTGCTGATACAATTTAGGGAGTCTTGTTTTCAGATTAGCCTTGTTAAAATCCCCAGCTACAATGAATGCAGCATCAGGATATATGGATTCCAGTTTGCAAATAGTCAAATAAAGTTCGTTCAGAGCCATCGATGTGTCTGCTTGGGGGGGAATATATACGGCTGTGATTATAATCGAAGAGAATTCCCTTGGTAGATAATGCGGTCGACATTTGATTGTGAGGAATTCTAAATCAGGTGAACAGAAGGACTTGAGTTCCTGTATGTTGTTGTGGCCACACCACGTCTCGTTAACCATGAAGCCCCCACCCCTGTTCTTACCAGAAAGATGTTTGTTTC
This sequence comes from Oncorhynchus clarkii lewisi, assembly GCF_045791955.1. NCBI lineage: Eukaryota > Metazoa > Chordata > Actinopteri > Salmoniformes > Salmonidae > Oncorhynchus > Oncorhynchus clarkii. Next base: position 25,826,597 of record NC_092163.1, on the reverse strand, counting down.
TGTCGGCGCGATGCGTGGAGAAACCAGCTGGCTGCACCGACTCCGATAGCGTCTCTCCAGTGAGCCATGTTTCCATGAAGCAAAGAACGTTACAGTCTCTGATGTCCCTCTGGAATGCTACCCTTGCTCGGATTTCATCAACCTTGTTGTCAAGAGACTGGACATTGTCGAGAAGAATGCTAGGGAGTGGTGCACGATGTGCCCGTCTCCGGAGTCTGACCAGAAGACCGCTTCGTTTCCCCCTTTTACGAAGTCATTTTTTTGGGTCGCCGGCTGGGATCCATTCCGTTGTCCTGGTTGAAAGGCAGAACACAGGATCCGCTTCATGAAAGTCATATTCTTGGTCGTACTGATGGTGAGTTGACGCTGCTCTTATATTCAGTAGTTCTTCTCGACTGTATGTAATGAAACCTAAGATGACCTGGGGTACCAATGTAAGAAATAACACGTAAAAAAATAAAAAACTGCATAGTTTCCTAGGAACGCGAAGCGAGACGGCAATCTCTGTCGGCGCCGGAAGTCCACAGATGACGCACTCACACTGCACACTGCCCTAACCCATCTGGACAAGAAGAATACCGATGTAAGAATGCTGTTCATCGACTACAGCTCAACATTTAACACCATTGTACCCTCCAAATTCGTCATTAACCTCTAGCGACGAGCAATCCCGTATCCGGGAGCGTAATCATAGCCTCAAGTGCATTACCATAACGCAACGTTTCCTATTCATGAAAATCGCAAATGAAATTAAATAAATATATTCAAACACAAGCTTAGCCTTTTGTTAACAACACTGTCATCTCAGATTTTCAAAATATGCTTTTCAACCAAAGCTACACAAGCATTTGTGTAAGAGTATTGATAGCCTAGCATAGCATTAAGCCTAGCATTCAGCAGGCAACATTTTTACAAAAACAAGAAAAGCATTCAAATAAAATCATTTACCTTTGAAGAACTTCGGATGATTTCAATGACGAGACTCTCAGTTAGATAGCAAATGTTCATTTTTTCCAAAAATATTATTTGTGTTGGCGAAATAGCTCCGTTTTGTTCATCACGTTTGGCTCAGAAAAAGACCGGAAAATACAGTCACTACAACGCCGAACTTTTTTCCAAATTAGCTCCATAATATCGACAGAAACATGGCAAACGTTGTTTAGAATCAATACTCAAGGTGTTTTTCACATATCTATTCGATAATATATCAGTCGTGACAGTTGGTTTCTCATCAGAAGCAAATGGAAAAATACTGCAGCTGGAGATTACGCAATAATTGCAACGGAGGACACCAAGCGACCACCTGGTAGATGTAGTCTCTTATGGTCAATCTTCCAATGATATGCCTACAAATACGTCACAATGCTGTCGACACCTTGGGGAAGCGACAGAAAGCCTAAGCTCATTCGTGGCCCATTCACAGCCATATAAGGAGTCATTGGCATGAGGCGGTTTCAAAAAATGCGGCACTTCCTGATTGGATTTGTATCTGGGTTTCGCCTGTAACATCAGTTCTGTGGCACTCAGACAATATCTTTGCAGTTTTGGAAACGTCAGAGTGTTTTCTTTCCAAAGCTGTCAATTATATGCATAGTCGAGCATCTTTTCATGACAAAATATCTTGTTTAAAACGGGAAAGTTTTTTCATCCAAAAATGAAAATAGCGCCCCCTATATCCAAGAAGTTAAGCTCGATACCCTAGGTCTCGACCCCGCCCTGTGCAACTGGGTCCTGGACTTTCTGACGGGGCGCCCCCAGGTGGTGAGAGTAGGAAACAACCTCTCCACCCCGCTGATCCTCAACACTGGGGCAAATCTGACCAGGGCCCTCATCTCCTCCCTGTAGGAGGCGTGCATGGGTGAACAGGGAGTACAGGAGAGGGCTGAGAACGCACCCTTGTGGTGACATGGGTGCGTTCTCAGCCCTCTCCTGTACTTCCTGTTCACCCATGCACGCCTCCTACAGGGAGGAGGTGAGGGTCCTCGGAGTGTGATGTCAGGAAAACAACCCCACACTCAACGTCAACAAAACAAAGGAGATGATCGTGGACTTCAGGAAACAGCGGAGGGAGCACCCCCCTATCCACATCGACGGGACAGTAGTGGAGAAGGTGGAAAGTTTTAAGTTCCTCGGCGTACACATCACGGACAAACTGAAATGGTCCACCCACACAGACAGCGTGGTGAAGAAGGCGCAGCAGCGCCTCTTCAACCTCAGGAGGCTGAAGAAATGTGGCTTGTCACCAAAAACACTCAAACTTTTACAGATGCACAATCGAGAGCATCCTGTCGGGCCTGGTATGGCAACTGCTCCGCCCACAACCGCAAGGCTCTCCAGAGGGTAGTGAGGTCTGCACAACGCATCACCGGGGGCAAACTACCTGCCCTCCAAGACACCTACACCACCCGATGTCACAGGAAGGTCAAAAAGATCATCAAGGACAACAACCACCCGAGCAACTGCCTTACAACCACCCCATTATCATCCAGAAGGCGAGGTCAGCACAGGTGCATCAAAGCTGGGACCGAGAGACTAAAAAACAGCTTCTATCTCAAGGCCATCAGACTGTTAAACAGCCATCACTAACATTGAGTGGCTGCTGCCAACATACTGACTCATCTCTAGCCACTTTAATAATGAAAAATGTATGTAATAAATGTATCACTTGCCACTTTAAACAATGCCACTTTATATAATGTTTACATACCCTACATTACTCATCTCATATGTATATACTGTACTCTATACCATCTACAGCATCTTGCCTATGCAGTTCGGCCATTGCTCATCCATACATTTATATGTACATATTCTTCTTTAATCCTTTACTTGTGTATAATTGTTAGATATTACTGTACGGTCGGAACTAGAAGCACAAGCGTTTCGCTACACTCGCATTAACATCTGCTAATCATGTGTATGTGACCAATAACATTTGATTTGATGCATACACACATAACATACTCACTATCCATACACATGGATTTAGTACTGTAGATATGTGGTAGTGGTGGAGTAGGGGCCTGAGGGCACACAGTGTGTTGTGTAATCTGTGAATGTATTGTAATGTTTTTTAAATTGTTTAAACTGCCTTAATTTTGCTGGACCCCAGGAAGAGTAGCTGCTGCTTTGGCAGACGCTAATGGGGATCCATAATGAATACAATTACAAATTGGCATCGTCTAATGGGGATTCTAATAAATCAAAGTTCATGGTTGTGTTCTCCATCCTTATTCTCGTATACCTATACGCACTACACTGAAGTCTTTAAGAGTCCTTTAGATGCTCGTGAGTCTGAGGACACCTGTCACCTGGAGCTCCTGCAGACCAGACCACCTGAACTACATTTGGCATCATCTGCTGGATGTTGGTCTATGCTTAAGGTCTCCTGTTTTAATGTTAATTTAGTAGTGCATGTGCAATGTCTTCCAGGTTGTGATCATGGTTTCTATATGTTCTATATTTTTCACCAAGTTAACGGGCATTTAATAAATGTACAACCTGTGAATTGTCTATTTTCTGAAGATGTATATAATTATAGTAGACTATATTTTATGGTAATCTGATTATAGGGCAACAGAACATAAGTAGTTGCCTATACAATGTTTTACAGACCTCTACCATAAGTTAAGAGGTAATTAACGGTGTTCTACAACTCGATAAATTACTTTGCAATGACCCAGTGTCACAAATGATGGCTTCTATTAATTGTGCAGCATACCCTGGGATAGCCTTGGCTGTAGTATAGCTGGACACATTGGTAAACTAACGTTAGCTAGCCATGCTGCCTCGTGCTAGTTGTGTTAAACCCAGCTATAGTTTTGTTCCATTACTGGTAGCTACTGTAGCATGTTTTATCTATCAGTGATCATTGCTTTGGTGATTGATTCGATGACTAGTCATGGATACAGCACACTACTGATTATACAGACAACGAATTAGCTAGCCAGCTAGATATCTACTTAGGACAAGCTGCCAAGCAGAGGATGAAGACCATTTGTTGCCTCACTGAAAGTGCATAAAATTCATTAGGAAAATGTCCACTATCTAATGCATTCGTCCTAAAAAAAAAACTAATCTCTATAAACAATTAGGTAAGTCAAGTCTTCCAAACGTAGTGCACTCTGTTTGTTACAGATTCTAGTTTTGGAAACAGAAAACTGTATGGAGATCAATGTTCCATTTGATGAAAACATTTGCATCATGTCGGCCAAAATCCAGCTAGCTCCATCTTCTCTCACTGCCGGTCACTGGGCATATTTTATTTGGTCGTGAGAGAAAACGCTAACCGGATGCTTCATATTTATACATCCGGTAAAATCTCTGTCTCGTTCTATTTGTGCTTTTATGCTGGCAAGAGGAGGGTTTTAATGCCGCGTTCATAACAACTGGGAACTCAGAACTCTGATCTAGGAAATATCCAACTCCCTATTCAGTGCGTTCACGACAACTGGTGTAACTCGGGGAAAAAACATATCCTTTGAATGGTCACCCAACTCGGAATTCCAAGTCGGAACCTCGGACATCTTTCCAGAGCTTCGACTTTCCGAATTTAAGATTTACCGAGGTTATGATAAGGCCTCGTGTTTTCCGAGTTCCCAGTTCTCCTGAAACCACATAAAGAGTTTACCAGGAGATTACGTCAGAAAAGCAATTCCATTAACTGACTTTCCATGAGTGGCGCACATATTACAGTACATGTTATTTTTGTTTTATTTTTGTCATTATGGAGAAAATGCGTGAGGGGAAGACTGTAAACCATTCATTTCAATTTCACTTTTCAGTCATGAAACCGTTTTCAATTGAGTGTCGAATGAAATCGACTTCTCAAATGAATAATAATACTATTAAATATTGAATTTTCTTTATTCCCGCTAGTGGAATTTTTTTTAAGTGTCAAGATTAATTATTGCAAGCACATTAATGATATCCTAGCTATATGATTCTACATTTTAACCATTCAAGAATGTGTAAATCGAATAAGCAAAGATTTTATATTAAATAATATGTTGAGTCTTGGTGGAGGGGGGTCTGAACGAGTTTACAGTGAATTATGACGACGGGAGAGGACCTTGCGTAGGTTTTAGTGGTTGGTTACAGAGGGGGTGGAGTGTAACGTGCGATAAAGGTAGATTGATCAGACACGTTGTTTGTATTTGGTCAGTGACTGGAGTGAAATAAGTAGCCAGCAATACAAGTTGAGCACTATCAAGGCGATAAAGTTGGCAACGTGGACTTTGTGGAAATAGGACCTTCAAAATAACTCACTATTGTATGCCAGTTAACAATACACTTTGTTGAAGAAACGGTCAATAGAAACATGCACAAAGTGTGCCTCGTTTTGTTTTTATTTGCTTCCGTCTTCTCTGAGTCGGTAAGTAATATTCACTGGTTAATAATGTAACTTTTACCGTAGACATTAACTAGCTTGCGCGATACTCACTAACTGAAATATTTTTGTGTTCCTTTCAATTTACTGAGCAGCTAGCTACCGTTACCACTTTTTTTGGGGGGGGGAGGCAGGGGCAGTTAGCTTTACTACTTCTGTTGGTTTAAACCAGGACGTTGCTGTGATTGCTAATCTGTTAACTAGCTAGCCTACTGTTAGCCACTGGAACATTAGTTAGCTGGCAGCACTTAATCTTGACCAGTGTTTAAGACATGGCTAATGTAATGGCTATTGGGGTACAGATTTACTAAACCTGAATGTTTACAAAGTACTTTTTGTCTAACGTTAACAAACTACACATTTAGCAGTGTTTGTTTAGCTAGCCAGTTAGCTACCTATTGTATTTGTCAACACGACGTTAGCTTGGCCAGTGGAGTCAAATTTTAAAAATGCAAAATACTTTTCTAAAATTAGTTTAGGCATACGGTTTGAGGCCCCTGGCCTCCCATCCGATAAGAGAAAGCAATGGCGTTTTAATTGTGGTAACTAGCAAGAACTTGTTCTAGCTAGATTAAATTATTTGGGAGGTGGAGTGTTTTTCATGCAAGTGATTTTTGAAATAGTTAGCCTAAATACTTTGACCAGTTAAAATATTTTATCTCGGGACACTGACATTTAACTGCTCTCGTTTAACATGGCACAACATTTTCTATTGTTTAGCCTAGTTCTCAATTCAGTATGCCTAATGCAGTTTCGTGCAGTTGGTTTGGAAATGGATATAAATCAAACCTGCACATGCCAGGATTTAGGTATACCTCAATGTGCTATTTTATGTAATCTGTTGACAAAACACCTGAATGGCATGACTGCATACTGTTATGCCATCTTATTTGGAAATAATTGCCATGTGCAGATGTCCATGCAGTGGGAAGTGGGTTAAAATGGAATGGTAATAGGCTATCTAAATGCCACCCAGGGAGAGACCCGCTTGGCAATATGCTAATGCAGTGCTCTGCACCCTGAGGATAGGTGCTCATTGCAGATGGTCCCCAGATCCTTGTCTTCTGAATACAGAGATTGCTACTGACCTTGGTCTGGTGTGACTCACTCTCCACCTCATTGTCCATACCTAACTACTGTTCAAAAGTTTGGCTTCACTTAGACATTTCCTTGTTTGAAAGAAACACTTTTTTTAGCATTAAAATAACACATTGATCAGGAAGTGTAGACATTTAAAGGTGGGAATTAATGGGAATCTATGCAAATTAATACTTTAAATGTAGATGTTTTTTGCATTGATATTTATCATAGGGGGACAAACATACATTTTACTTTATCATAAGTAGACATAATTGCAAATTATTAAATCCTTCCAAATAAATAAAATAACATTTAGTTATGATTTGAACTTTAATTGAGTTGACTCTTCACATGGGATGATTTCACTGAACAAAAGGGAATATTCAATGATCCATCGCATCTCCCAAAAAACGTTTTCAACATACATCTGTAAAATGATAGAGGAAGACAACCAAAACTTTAACTTTCTAGACCCGGGCTTCCATGTCTTCTCCCTGGAGCTCCTCAATGTCCACCTCTTGAACATCAGACTGAAGCCTCATCTTCACTGTCACTTTCCAACTTTGTTGAGGATGGCTCGCTGTCAGTGTAACGGATGTGAAACGGCTAGCTTAGTTAGCGGTGCGCGCTAAATAGCGTTTCAATCGGTGACGTCACTTGCTCCTTGAAGACCTTGAAGTAGTAGTTCCCCTTGCTCTGCAAGGGCCGTGGCTTTTGTGGAGCGATGGGTAACGATGCTTCGTGAGTGTCAGTTGTTGATATGTGCAGAGGGTCAAAGGTTCGCGCCTGGGTATGGGCGAGGGGACGTTCTAAAGTTATACTGTTACATCAGGCTCAAAAAGCTTCAAATTTGCCCAGATGTCAATCAATTTTTCAACCCTTGTATTGGTCAGCCTGTTGTGTTCTTTGGTTTGTGTTCCCAAACAAGGACCAGTTGCGCTCTGAGACGGCTGATGTTGGTGGGATTTGGAGGATGATGGAGGCAACCGGGGGAAAGAGCCTCCGATTCAAAGTCCCTTCCACCAGGTGGCTGATGAGATGTTGGCACAACTGCCATGCTCTTGTCATGTCCAGCCCACACATTCTCAGCCAATCGTGGGAAGGTTGCCGTCTTCTGTGGCTTAACCAACAAGGCTCGTAATTGAACAATTTGTCATATTAACAGATGGCATACAAGTTGAGGCACATGAAAGCGCAGATGTTCCCCAAGGCATTTCTGCCAAAAAAACAAACACATTTTGTAAAAAAAAAACACAGTTGAAATGGCTTTCCTGTGAAGTCGTGACTTGTGACATATGCGTAGTTTCCTGAAACGTGTCGCACATGCAGATTTCTCAATTTTGTTCATATTGCTTCCATCCCAGTTAGTCAGCATTTCTCATTTGCCAAGATAATCCATCCACCTGACAAGTGTGTCATATCAAGAAGCTGATTAACCTCTGGGATCGTTCGAGTCGCTAGCGTCCCACCTCGCCAACAGCCAGTGAAATTGCAGGGTGCCAAAACAGGAATCTCATAATGAGAATTCCTCAACCATACAATTATTTTACACCATTTTTAAAGATGCACTTCTCGTTAATCCAACCACAGTGTCCGATTTCAAAAAGGCTTTTCGGCGAAAGCAGAACATATCATTGTTAGGTCAGCAACTAGTCACATAAAGCATTCAGCCATTTTCCAAGAGAGGTGTCACAAAAAGCAGACGTATAGATAAAATCACTCAACTTTAACGATCATCAGATGACACTCCCAGGACTCAATGTTACACAATACATGTATGTTTTGTTCGATCAAGTTCATATTTATAGCCAAAAACCTCAGTTTACATTGGCACCATGTTCAGAAATGCCTCCCAACATCCAGAGAAATTGCAGAGAGCCACATCAAATAACATAAATACTCATAAACGTTGATGAAAGATATGTTTTGCATAGAATTAAAGAAACTGTTTCTTAATGCAAACGCTGTGTCAGATTTCAAAAAAGCTTTATGGCAAAAGCACAATATTCAATATTCTGAGAACAGCTTTCAGCCACAAAAGTAAGCCATAGTTACCTGCAAAATTATGGAGTCAACAGAAGTCATAAATAACATTATGACTCTTCACTTTACTTTGCTGATCTTTGTCGGAATGCACTCCCAGGACTCCTACTTCCACAAGAAATGTTCATTTTGTTCGATTATGTCCAAATACCTTTTTTGTTTGCGCGTTTAGTTCACTATTCCATAGGCACAATGCGCGAGCGCAAAATCCAAAGTCAAGAGTTCCATTACAGTTTGTAGAAACATGTCAAACAATGTTTACAATCCTTAGGGTCTTTTTATAATCAATCTTCAATAATATTTAAACCGGACAATAGCGTATTCATTAGAGGAAAAAGAAGGAATGGCGTGACCGTGCAGTAAACAACTGATTGGCCTTAGCCTAGTCCACTTGTTGAAACCGCTCTTATTCGACACCCTTCCACAATAGACGCCTCAAACAACTTTCTAAGGACCGTTGACATCTGCTGGAAGCCTTGAAATGCAATCTGGCCCCATAGACACAGCATATTGGATAGCCAATCACTTAAATGAAACTATAAACCTCAGATTTCCCACTTCCTGGTTGGATTTGTCTCAGGTTTTCATCTGCCATATCAGTTCTGTTATACACAGACATTATTTGAACAGTTTTAGAAACTTTTGTGTTTTTCTATCCAATACTACCAATTCTATGCATATCCTAGCTTCTGGGGCTGAGTAACAGGCAGTTTACTTTGGGCACCTCATTCATCCAAACTTCTGAATACTGCCCCCTAGCCCGAAGAAGTTAACTCTACCTACATGTACCTTGACTAACCGGTGCCCCTGCACATTGACTCTGTATCTGTACCGCCTGTATATAGCCTCACTATTGTTATTTTACTGCTTCTCATTAATTAACTATTTTTCTTAACTGCATTGTTGGTTAAGGGCTTCTAAGTAAGCGTTTCACTAAGGCCTGCACGTTTCATTCAATTTGATTTGGGTACAGGTGGAGCCATGAAGATCTCTACATGAGTCTCATGCTAGGGTGGGGTATACAAAATCTGTGAACTTTGATCTCCTTTTCAATGTTTTGCCATTCAGGTCCCTAAGTCACTTTCTCACCAGTTCCACCATGGGCAAACATATGTATGAATGGTTTAGTTCAAATCATCGGGTGCAGCCAAAGTGATTGAAATCAAACTGAATGACCCTATGCTGGTCTATGGTACCTAGATTAAGTCAATACTAGATTCAGGGATTGTTTTAAATTGAATGGATTAACCTCAGTAAGTGTGGTCAATGTTTAACTTGGTAACAGAAGGCAGTATTTTCACATCCGGATGAAATGCATGCCCAAATTCAACTGCCTGCTACTCATCCCCAGAAGATAAGATATGCATATTATTAGTAGATTTTGATAGAAAACACTCTGAAGTTTCAAACTGTTTGAATCCTGTCTGTGAGTATAACATAACTTATTTAGCAGGCAAAACCCTGAGGTTTAAGATTAAGATTTTGAGGTCACTCTTTTCAATGGGTTTTCATTGGGAATCCAGATTTCTAAGGGACCTTCTTGCAGTTCCTACCGCTTCCACTGGATGTCAACAGTCTTTAGAAATTGGTTGAGGTTTTTCATTTTTTGTAATGAAGTATCCCTGTTCAGAACGAGGGTCACTTGTAGTGTACTGTTAGAGGCTACGGTTTGTTTTCCTCCTGTATTGAACACAGATCATCCGTCTTCAATTTTATAGATTATTTACGTTAAATACCTAAAGTTGTATTACAAAAGTAGTTTGAAATGTTTTGGCAAAGTACAGGTAACTTTTGAGATTTTGTAGTCACAAGTTGGAACCGGTGTTTTTCTGGATCAAACGCGCCAAATAAACTGACATTTTTGGATATATATCAACTGAGTTAATCGAACAAAAGGACCATTTGTGATGTTTATGGGACATATTGGAGTGCCAACAAAAGAAGCTTGTCAAAGGTGAGGCATTAATTATATTTTTATTTCTGCGTTTTGTGTCGTTTATTTCTGCGTTTTGTGTCTCTCTTTGTTTACTGTTGTGCTATCATCAGATAATGGCATCTTTTGCTTTTGCCGAAAAGCCTTTTTGAAATCTGACCTGTTGGCTGGATTCACAAGTGTAGCTTTAATTTGCTATCTTGCATGTGATTTAATGAAAGTTAGATTTTTATAGTAATTTATTTGAATTTGGAGCTCTGCATTTTCCCTGGCTATTGGCCAGGTGGGACGCTAGCGTATCCCAGAGAGGTTAAGCCTTAACCCCACAATGTAAGATAAATATTGTACCATGCAACAGTGGTTCAGTAGCCATTACATTAGAAGGGATATTTTACGTTGGGTTGTAAAATTCCTTATCTTTAGACTGGAGTTTAATAGGTTACTTCCTTTTGGCCTAATCAATGTCTCTGGAGAAGTGCGCTCAGAACAGACATAACAAGGGTCTTGCGCACAATCTGTCAAGGAATTGTAATGCCTTGAATCATCCATTCATTGCATCAACATTGGTCACTTCCCCCAAATGTGACCATTCAGCCCCTTACGATACACTGCATTTACCAAGGAAGTGAGCTAAATCTTCAGCAATGCTAAGAGCAGCACACCATTTATATTAGTTTGAAGCCTGGCTTTAACTGCACTGACACTACTCCCATTTTTTTTTAAATGCTTGTTTCAGCCCCCCCCCCCCCCCCCCCCACACACACACACACACACACAAACACACAAATAGATGTGTTGTTTCTGAGTGCCTCTATGACCGTTGTAGAGTACGGTTCACACAGTTGGTTTGGAAAAGGTGCTCTGTCACAAGCTGTCACATGCACAAGGTGTGCATAATGAAAGGCAGGGGTCCCTCGGCAGAGATTCTCGTGAGATCAGCCAGCCGCAATACGCATCTGAAATCAGTTTTGGTTCAAGTGGCAACAGCAGGGGGACAAGGGAGGTTAAGATGTAATTTGCTGTGACCCAAAAGGACACCACATAGTTTTTTTTCCTCCCCTCTTTGAGGACATCAGAATTGTAAGGGTCCCTGAATATGGCATTTACATTGTCTTCTTGATGAGGACAGTTAAATTGCTGGACACATGCCGCAATCTAGGTTAATATGCCGCTTGGTTAAGGATTAGGCTACTGCATTGACCACTGTGCAGCTAACATTCCTAATATGCCCTTCTGAGTAATTGGCTTATGGTTTTAAATGAGTCCATCAAATGGCTGAGAAGATGGGAGATTCAAATACTTCCCAATTTGTAAAATTGGTTCTAGAAAAGTAGCCCCACACACATTATAGATACTTGTTCAATGGAACAGATGCTCTGCATTTTGTTAGCAGATGGAGGGATTTTGTTCCCCTGGCCAGTCAGCCCTTGGTAAAGCCATGCTTAGCGACCATGTTAATGTATATGCTCTTCAGGCACCCAGCAGCATTGTTGGGTTCGAAAGACTGAGGACTGCCTTTGGTCTAGTGAGGAGGGGGAGGCATGTTGGGGGTTCAGTAACTCTTTGCTAGTAGGAAATATAAAATGGAGGCAGTTTACTTCAGATGAGGGTTGCACATTTTGGGGAATATTGAGGCGGAAAATTTCAATGGGAATTAATATTAATACCATTTTAAATGTAGATATTTTTTGCATTGATATATTTACCACATCATATACAACAAACACAACTTTTTACTTTATCATAAGTAGACATAATTGCAAATGATTCAAACCTTCCAACCTTGTTGAGGATGGCTCGTTGTCAGGCTCAAAAAGTTTGGAGGATGATGGAGGCAACTGGGGGAAAGAGCCTCAGATTCAAAGTCCCTTCCACCAGGTGGCTGATGAGATGTTGGCACAACTGCCATATTGCATCTCCATCACAAAGCCCTTGCTTGGAAGTGTACTTCGCCAGACTGCCAAGAACCTTGCCCTCATCCAGGCCAAGGTGGCGAGACACGGGAGTGATGACACCATAGGCCTTGTTGATCTCCGCACCAGACAGAATGCTCTTGCCAGCATACTTGGGGTCCAACATGTATGTTGTGGCGTGTATGGCCTTCAAGCATACACGCTGCAAGTTAGATTAAGCAACTCATTTTGTAAGATATAAATGTTTTTAAAATGAAATGTATGGAAACAGGTGAAGTAATGCTCAGGAGGCTAAAGAAATTTGGCTTGTCACCCAAAACCCTGAAACTTTTACAGATGCACTATCGATAGCATCCTGGCTCACAGCCTGGTATGGCAACTGCACCGTCCACAACCGCAGGGCTCTCCTGAGGGTGGCACTAACTAGTGAAGAATATGAACAAATGTGCACACGTGGCTACATGCTGTAAACACAGTCCAGTTCAAAGTGAATGGCACAGATTTGCATATAGGTCTAGTGAGTCTTTGCTTGGTTATGGTGCACCGGTTTGTCTAGAGTACGTGCCTGTCAATGCAGTAGAATCCTACTCCAACGCGCTCTGGCTACAATAAAGTCTATAGTTCTGCTTACTAAAAGTCTTGCATAGTTTTTGTTTCAGGATGTTGTATTGAAAGTGGCTAATTGTGTTGCTTCAATCACAATTCCAACAGTAAAATTAAAGTTTATAGTTTTAACTAATGGGTAAATCTGTAGAAAGTTGACGTTCAATCTCGTGCTTCTCTGTGTGTGCTAATAATTATTTTGCACGGCAGTCCTGGAGGAGGTGCGCGCCCATGTGCAGCTTGGAGGCAACGTTGGATGTGGCATTGGATGAAACACACCTTTCAATGTAGTTTTTAGCGCCACGCTAAAATGTGCTGTTTTGTCACAACACATTGCCACAGATGTCCCACGTTTTGAGGGAGTTTGCAATTGGCATGCTGACTGCAGGAATGTCCACATGGTTGCTAGAGAACTGAATGTCAATTTCTTTAACAGAAGTTACCTCCCAATGTCGTTTTAGAGTATTTGGCAGTGTGTCCAACTGGCCCCAACTGCAGACTGTGTAACCACTCCACCACAGGCAACATTTCACAGGCTACTAGATGTAGGCTTCGACTTGATGTAGTTCTCCACTGTTGAAAAGTGGTTTTGGGGAGATAGCCATATGCCAGCTAGGATTTGTTTCTACTTGCTGATCTTGGATTAGCATTCTGCCTCTTAAGTGCTGTGTTTGTGCCAGCAGGTATGGGAGACTGAGACATGGATGCCCATGAAGACGACCCAAGCTATTTCTCATGACGAGCTCATCTCGTCTGGAGACTCCGCCAACGGCTCAGACTTTGGCTTCCCCGATGAGGAGCATGACACAATTGACAACGAGGACAATGAGGATTATGACGACTTCTCTGGCTCTGGCGACGGAGGTTGGATTTAGCAAAAAATTACTTTGCTTTTGCTAGCTGATAGAATATAATTGTGATTTCTTTTCTCTACAGTACCAACTATTACATTCAAAAATGACAATACCATGAAATCAAAGGTAAAGTTTCTCATAATTGACTATCATGTTCCAAATGGGAGCCCACAAATTGCTAATGTTTTGTTTCCTCTTTTTAGTTTAATGACTTATAGGCCTAATTCTCACTGCTTTTTGTCCATAGCCTTCTATGAACAACAAGATTCCAGACCTGAGGCTCAAACCCACAGTGAACGAGATTCAATTGGTCCAGAAGAACAATGAAGTGTCAGTATGGGTTTCTCCCAAGCCTGAGGAGCACCCATCAAACGTACTGATGGCCCATGCAGGGGAGGAGAGCATCTTCAACAAGACTGAGATCCTAGCAGGTGAGGCAATGGCACTTTTTTTTTATTTGTGCTAGTTCATTTGTAGAAGTTAAATCTAAGTTTATGTAACTTTGAAAAAAGGTATGGAAGTTAAATTTCGCTTCGTCAGAAATGTGGCTTGATTTGCAGCTTGTCAAATTAAAGCAATGCAAGAACGTTAATTGTAATTCCACTGTGTTTTGTTTCAGCTCTTATTGCTGGTGGAGCAGTGGGGCTGTTCTTTGCTGTCCTCCTCATCCTCCTGCTTGTCTACCACATGAAGAAGAAGGATGAAGGCAGCTACGACCTGGGAAAGAAGCCCATCTACAAGAAGGCTCCCACCACAGAGGTCTACGCATAAAGCCCACCTTCGCCGGGGCCGCTTGCCTCTTGAAAGCAAACCTCTCCTCTTGTCTGTACAGCTGGGAAGTCCCAGAGGGAGAAACGATCACAATCAAAAAACTGCTTCTCTTCTACCATGAGTTCTACAATGGTTCATTTAAATAAATAAAAAATCGGCAACAACACTTTATTAACTGTCCGTTAATAGGAAGAGGACCATTTCAGCTGCCAAACAATGCAGTGCAAGATATTTTGATGTTTTTTCTTGCCCATGTAAAAACAAAAGTGTACATTCTGCAGCGTCACTGCAGCAGAATCTTGACATTTCCCTCCCACCTTCTCTTTAATGACACTAACAAGGTGAATGAGAACTTCACACTCAGTGAGGTGACATGGTACAAATATTGGTACAGCTATTTATTTTCCTCCCCCTAACCTTGGACCCATTCTTGTGTTAATACTGCTATTACAGAAGTCTGTCACTATTGCATTTTATATTTGCAGTGCATTCGTAAAGTATTCAGACCGCATTTTCCACATTTTGTTATACAGCCTTATTCTAAAATTTATTGAATTGGGGGGAGGGTTCTCCTCAATCTACTACACCTAATACCCACCCTATAATGACAAACCAAAAATAATACTGAAATATCACATTTGCATAAGTAATCAGCACCTTTACTCAGTACTTTGTTGAAGTACCTTTTGGCCGCGACTATAGCCTTGAATCTGCTTGGGTATGACGCTGCAAGCTTGGTAAACTTGTATTTGGAGTTTCTCACATTCTTCTCTGCAGATCCTCTCGAGCTCTCAGATTGACTGCACAGCTATTTTCAGGTCTCTCCAGAGATGTTCGATTGGGTTCAAGTCCGGGCTCTGGCTAGGCCAGTCAAGGACATTCAGAGGTCACGAAGCCACTCCTGCGTTACCTTGGTGAACCTCCCAGTCTGAGAACCTGTTCCAGAGCGCTCAGGACTTCAAGGATCTTTCCCTTGATCCTGACTAGTCTCCCAGTCCCTGCAGCTGAACATCCCCACAGCATGATCAAATCAAAGTTTATTTGTCACGTGCGCTGAATACAACAGGTGTAGTAGACCTTAGAGTGAAATGCTTACTTACAGGCCAACAGTGCAAAAAAGGTATTAGGGTGAACAATGGGTATGTAAAGAAATAAAAACAACAGGAAAAATAACCGTAGCGAAGTCGGGCTGATTGAGGTAGTATGTAGATATGGTTAAAGTGACTATGCATATGATGAACAGAGTAGCAGTAGTGTAAAAGAGTGGCTGGTGGGTGATAGCCCGGTTAGCCAGTGTGGGGACACTGGTTGGTCGGGCCAATTGAGGTAGTATGTACATGAATGTATAGTTAAAGTGCCTATGCATATATGATAAACAGAGTAGCAGCAGCGTAGAAGGGGGACACACACACACACAATGTAAATAGTCCGGGTAGCCATTTGGTTACCTGTTCAGGAGTCTTATGGCTTGGGGGTAAAAACTGTTGAAGCCTTTTTCTCCTAGACTTGGCACTCTGGTATCACTTGCCATGCGGTAGTAGAGAGAACAGTCTATGGCTGGGGTGGCTGGGATCTTTGACAATTTTTAGGACAGCCTGGTGTAGAGGTCTTTGATGGCAGGCAGCTTAGCCCCAGTGATGTACTGGGCCGTACCCACTGCTCTTCTCCCCCGATTGCTCAGTTTGGCCGGGCCGCCAGTTATAGGAAGAGTCTTGATGGTTCCAAACTTCTTCCATTTAAAAATGGTGTTCTTGGGGACCTTCAATGCTGCAGAATATTTTTTTGGTACCCTTCCCCAGTTCTGTGACACAATCCTATCTCGGAGCTCTGCGGACAATTCCTTCGACCTCATGGCTTGGTTTTTGCTCTGATGTGCACTGTGTGGGGTGTGTTTTCAAATCCTGTCCAGTCAATTGAATTTACCACAAGTGGACTAATCAAGTTGTAGGAACATCTTAAGGAGGATCAATGGAAACAGGATGCACCTGAGCTCAATTTCAAGTCTCATAGCAAAGAGTCTGAATACTCAAGGTTTTTATATTTTTAGATGGGGGGGGGTTATTTTACCCAATTGAGAATAAGGCTGTAGAGGGAAAGGCGTCTGAATACTTTCCGTGTTTGTGTGGTATCATGATTGGTTACGTTTTGATTCAAATGTATTTTGTCAAGAACAGATTGTCTGAAGTGAATCCCACATTGATGAAAATACCTTGATACATGCTACCATGTCACTAGCAGTGGCCAAGCTTGATCCTCCAAGGTGTTTTATGATTTAATTTGGACGGTGCACAAATCGGCATGATGTTATTCCTCTCGGACAACTCGCTGTGTGATAACACCCACATTCCACCCACTCAATTATATCATACATGCATGACTGGTGATCTCATTTTTTTATGTCAGGCCTTATCTCAGTGATGACCATGCTTGTAAACTAAGCTATTTGAACAGGTTATGGTTTATCGCTGTTGACAGAAAACAACAAGACTTGTCACTGCACATGGACTATACGCTTCCGGGGATCTGTAATATAGCCATTTTGAATAAATGTTAAACTTGGTACTTAGCCATTTCTTGTCAGATGTTTATTTACCAAATATTTTAAAATGCCAAATGAAAAAATCATCTTCCCAATACATTCAGGTTAACATTACTGTAAATGTTTGGAATAATTGGTTTCTTCATGCCTAAGAAGCCTATAGTGGGAAATGTTTTTTTTTTAATTACCAATGCTAGTACTAACTATGTCTTCAGTAGATTACTTGTTAAAAACAATTGGTATTTAACTGTCAAAATATTTTGTCTTTCAGGTTGGCACTTCCCCTTTCTAAGTTGTTGTATGTGTTAACATTTTTATGTACACTAGAAGCAGGTTTTTTTATTTTGTAAGGGTTTGATTTCTTGTAAACAATTTTAAGCCGTTTATGTTTTGTAGAAGGATTGCTATGTAATTGTTCAGGGGAACTGAATTAAGCCATGTCATTTGCATGGGGGAAAAAATATGCTGCTTTGTCACAACGAGATGTGACGCTCAATTGAGTGTAGAAGTCAATAAATCATTGATTTCTGCACGCAGGTTCTGATTATAGTTGGAAATAAAGCTATTTTTATGCACATGAATGGTTGGCTCAGTCTCTCAGTATTCCAGAGGTTTTCAATTCTCAATGCTGCACAAAGATTTGTGAGTTTTCCTGTATACATTACTCTTGTTGTTGCCAGGGCAGTTCGCCTGTTTATTAACCCAACAATTTAATAAGAGCTATAACACCAGAGCTTATGGTGTACACAAGGTGTATGTACGTCATTTAGCAGATTCTCTTATCCAGAGCGACATACCCACAACACCGGTGTTGCAAGCACCCTACTGGAACGACTGAGCACCCTGGGATGGCCTGTACCCTGACATAAGACATCCCCAACATGATTATTCCCTGTACTTGTCCTAATGTTTGAGTACAGGACTGGTGTACTGTAGAACACTAGCTGTTTTGAGTCCACTCTTGATGAGATCAGTCTCGCCCCCAAATTGGCACATGCTCTTTCCATCAGCATAGTCTGTAAAGAGACCTCTGGGCAACTATGAAGGTGGGGAGGGGCTGCAGTTGCTCACGGGTCTCTGGGTAGTGAGGTCTCTTTACAGACTATGCTGCTGGAAAGAGCATGTGCCATTTGGGGGCGAGACTGATCTCATCAAGAGTGGACTCAATGCATAGTACATAGTGAACCATTTCAATAACCAAAAACACTATGTCCTTGACTCTCCTCTTGACAGCAGAAAATTATTTTTGTTTGTGTAATTCTACACATTTTGCAATACGATGGAGAGAAATGTTTGATATCGGAGTGAGACTGATTAACAAGATCAATGGGAGGGAGGCCTCACAGATGGTATTTCGACCATGATTACTACGTTTAGATGGCTGGCCGCTAGACTCATTTGCAATCTACGAACATGTAACTGACATAAGAGAAACTGCTGATGCACAACCAAATGTTGAAATTGCACCTTGTGTATTCTATTATTCTAACAGTCAGTTGAGACCCGACTGAGTTTGGGGGAATTGATACGAGGGCCAGTTGCCCATCCCTGTGATACGACTTGATATTTTTTTTTGTCACAATCTTTGAGTGTAGGACAGGTGTTGTGAACCTGATGTACTTCCACCACAGGACAGTAGCTGTTTTACGGTTAGTCTATAGATAGACCTAACCTCTGAAACAGCACATGTTCTTACCTTGCTGCTGGGATTGTTTTGTATGACACTCCCAGCAAAGCTGACTGAGTAGCTGTGTTATTGACACCCAGACAGAATGGGGAAGCATGCTGATACCTGTTTCTGATGCTGTGCTGCGGGGGAAAGCTCTGGTTGAAGATGTTTCATGTAATCACCCTTTCAAATAGTAAGACCATTTAATGAAAATCCTTATTGTGGGATGTTTTGGCAAATAATTCAGGATCGTTCATCTAAAAAATTATCATGCTGCGTTGCTTGGATCATGTCCCTCTAATTTGGTCATTGCCTCATTCAACCTGTCTGGATTTCTCGTTTTAGATTTGTTTTGAGAGTTTTGGGGACGCACTGCATTCGACGTGGATATTTTTGGGCGGGAAATTTCCAAACGCAATACTGCCAGGCACACTTTGACCAAATCAATCAGGTCTACTCACTGAACCATTATATTAGAATATAATTGTATAAGTGTTTCAACATCTTTCCCAAAGTGTTGAACTTGAAACATTGAGGTAGACAGGCTTTGTCTTGACTCAAGTACAGCTTCGTTCTTATTACGTTTCACAAGCTGTTCTTGATTTTTCTCACCCAGGCCAGAATTTATTCTGTAAGCTGGTGCTGTCTGATATATGAACAGGAAGTCCGGGATAAAAGATGAGAGCTCCCCCCCAGAGTCAAAGGGCAAATGAAGATGGATTCCAGGAAATTACACTGAAGTTGGAGCTCTTTGTGGGGATTGCATTCTCAAATGAAGTTCAACGGATTCGTAATCTAGGGTCGCCACAGTCGCTCATTGAACTAAACACGATTAGTTTCAATGTAGTCACTCACTGACTGCATTAACTATCTATAGTGAGCTCATGCCATGGGGTATCACAGCATACATTTGAGTTGTGGTTTGCCTCCAGTTCCCATATGCTGCCAGAGCTATTTTGGATTTAAGGTGGTTTAGTTTCCATGGCAACAACCAACTGTAGTGGGGCGAAGGGGATGATACACCAATAGTCCTTTTTTATTTACTAGAGCTCCAAAAAACATTGGGCAGCAGGTAAGCAGTGCATCAGCTGGTCTAATGGCAATTAAACAAATGGGATCCACATGGCTAAAATGTGTGAGCTATAGCTAGCTATCCTTTCCTCCCAGTGTTGGGGGCAGGTTGCCTGGGTACTGACTGCAGTTCTCCCACAGTCATTGGCAGCCTTTTGTCTCCATTCAAAAACCAAATTCCATACAACCTCTGACACAGTCAGAGACATTCCTTTCACGCACAACAATGAGGGCTTTTGTGTGCACACTGCCCTGTGTTTTAATTTCATTTGTATTATTTTGGAACTTGTTGCATGGAAAATGTAATCATCTTTCTGGTGGTTTTGCTCCATTTGAAAATGCTCAATCCCAGCTGTACTAGTGTCTTCCCCCAGAAGTCAAGGACAAAATAACCAATTGCTTTGACGCACCTGACTATCTTTTGTTGAAGTCTTAACGTAATTGTTTTTATGTCTGTTTTTTTTTGTTGGTGAAAATATGAAGAAACTCCGTTATATTACCAAGAGGGTATACAGAAGCCCAATGAAGCCATGTTTCCTCTACTATTTGGACTCTTAAAGGGGTAATGTGCAGTTACTATATCCCATTTTTTGATTTATTAATTAATGATATGCACACATTGATTCTTGAATAATATAACTTACAAATGCCACATGAGCTTTGTTCAACTGTCGTACCCCATCAGAACCCCAAATATAAGCTTGTTTTACTCAAATGTTTGTAAACATTGCAAATGTAAACAAACACTGTACAGCCTCAAAACATGGTAAAAACTATATTTTTGATATCATGGATGGTCAGTCCTTGCATCCATAGCATAGGTCTTGGCCCATCACAGCTTTTTACCAAAACAGAGGCAGGGTGTCACTTTGTTATTGTTTCAACTGAGGATTGGCCCTTTTATATTTTATTATTCTTTATTTATTCAGGGGGGAAATCCATTGAGACCAGGGTCTCATTCCTAAGTGTGCCCGGATCACAGCAACACAACAACCAATACAATGTAAAACAAAACCGCAATCAATACAAAACACAGCATTTAAGAAAAACAGTTACTTTCCTAAACTGCCCAAGCGGCACCCAAACATCCAATTGTTCTGCAAATTGTTTCAGCAGTGAGGAGCAGTACAACTAAAAGTGATTTTCCTTCATTTGGTTAGGGTAAGGGCTAACCCTAACTGGCAGGAAAGATTGACTGTACAATCTGATTCCTGCTGTTCAGGGAAGGCCAATATATAACGTTTTTCAAATGTTAAATCCTTGTCAATCCAAAATCCCAGACAGATATTTATAGGCAGGAACCCGATTGATGGGAGAGACAAAATGCGAGCAAAGGCAGCCAGAAATACATCTTAGAAAGGAATAATGAAGGAACCATGCTTCTACATAATTTTTTACAATGAGAGTACAAAGTAAAGAATATGAAAATGGTTACCTGTTAGCATTTTTTTAAACCTCCCAATTAACCCATAAAAAAACACATGTATAACCTTACCACCAGTAACCACTTACAAAATGAGACCTAAAAGTTTTTGAATTTCTGAATTTGTTAACTGTTTCACTAAGTTAAAATACATCAAAGAAATAGTGCAACATTTTGGCAACTAAGCCCTTTTTTTTACTAACCCAGAACCAGATGAACTCATGGATGCCCTTTGTATGTCCCAAAGTGCACGTCTAAGCCATTGATAAATGACTGGAAGTCTCCAGGAACATCTAGCTTACTCCTCTCAAAGGCAGGGAAAAGACCTTCTTACTCCTCTCAAAAGCTGGGTGGATAGCACTTTGTACTTTTTTTTAATAAGTATACACTGAGTATACAAAACATTAGGAACACCTGTTCTTTACATGACATATACTAAACAGATGAATCCAGGTGAAAGTGATGTCACTTGTTAAATCCACTGTAATCAGTGAGGATGAGACAGGTTAAAGAAGGATTTCTTTTTAAGCCTTGATTCAATTGAGACATGGATTGTGTATGTGTGCTATTCAGAGGGTGAATGGGAAAGACAAAATATTTAAGTGCCTTTGAACAGGGTATGGGAGCAGGTGCCAGGCGCACTGATTTTAGTGTGTCAAGACAGAAAAAAGTCTCCACACACTTCCAGTCAGTTGCAAATTAATTTTAATATAGCTGCGCTTTCGACAGGGCATATCTCCACAACCAACAGTGGGACAGATAAGGCCACATTGCGAGGCAGAGATAATTGCAGAGACCTGTGATAATCTGAATGGCCATTAGGTGTCATATCAGATAGAAATACAGGATGGAACAGAACATGTTATAGATGTATTTCTACGCATATGTCTATACGCATATGTAGATATTCCATAAAAAATCTGTCATTTCTAGCAACAATAGTCATTTACAACATTAACAATGTCTACACTGTATTTATGATCAATTCAATGTTATTTTAATGGACAAGAAAATGTGCTTTTCTTTCAAAAACAAGGACATTTCTAAGTGACCCCAAACTTTTGAACAGTAGTGTATATATACATAAAATATCTTCCCAAACCTTTCCATAAGTCCACACAAGTTTCTTCAACTGTCTTCTGACTGTGGTCAGAGCGATGTCGATGTGCTGTTATTGCCAGCAGATTACAGATGGCCTTTGCTGAGCGCTCATCATCTTCATCCATTAGTGAGTCGATCACTTAAATAGTCTTGCTGGAAACGGAATACCATGTAAAAATGTAAAGCATACAGTAAATACCAGCAGTCGATTTATTTAAACATTATTTTTTGCATTATTAGGCCTACTTTACAGTATTGTAGCCTACTGTACAAAATGTGCTTGTGCCAGTTTTCACGCAAAAGTTGCCATTTATAAAATGAGAATTGACATGAGAATGTACATCTGCTGCTAGTTTAAATATTGTATTGCATTTGCAAGCTGGCAAGTAAATAGGCCTATTGTGTGCAAAAGCTTATTAATAAAAAACTAAAAACAGGAAAACACATTAAGAATGCAGCCATTTGCCAGAGAGTGAAAATCTGTGTTTTATTTTTAGAATCTAAAATAATTAAACATCTTTTTCTTGCATAACCATTGCAGAATAAATTCCTTACCTTTTCTGGCCTTGATGGGTTCCTATTCCCAAAGGAGTCATAGCCTACAACAAATTAGCATGTGCATCTCTCATTTAATTTGACCTAGTAGCCGAGTAAATGGATAGTCTATATGTATTTCAAGTTTTGCAATATCATAGGCAGCGCGGTTTATAATACCGTTATACTGACACATTTAACAGGTGAACAGTTGATCTTTTACATTGAAGTAGTCATATGTATGCTACTAAGTATTGTAATTGCCTTTTTTGTAGCCTGTGTTACACACCTCGGACTGGAACATGGTCAGCAGATAATACGCCTGAATTAACAGGGTGAAATGATGAGACAGAGAAATATTAGTAGTGTTCAGTAGTAGGCTCCAAGATGTATTAAAATGTTGTTTTCTTTTGTTAATCTTTTTAATCAAAAGTAGCAGTAATATAATACTTTGGATGGCTCCATAAAATAGCCAACAAAATAAAACCAGAAGTACATTTCCGCGTGCCGCTCCGGCCGCCATGAGTGGCTCGCTTGTGGGTGTGCTGACAGCATATATAGCAGCACGTTCGATTGTGCGTCAAGAATTCAGCTTAGCAAGTGTCTGGTTATTAAACGGGGCAAATAGTTTAATCCATTCTCCGTTTAATGAATTTATTCACAGGTAAATAGTAGTACACTCTAAACTGCTCTGTCGACAAACAGACTTTGTTGTCCTGTCTCCAATCATCCGTGTGGATGGGAGAACCTATTCAAGAAAGCAAATACATTTTGAAAATGTAAAAAAACGTATACATTATTAGCTAGCTCGGTACAGTGCAGGCTAAATCGAATGAGCTGCTAACGTAGCTAGCTAGCCAATGTTACATACTATATAGATAGCTAGCTAAGTGAATTAAATATCACCAGCTACCTAACTTCATATTAGCTAGCTATCTTGATGTATTTATTATTGTAAATTAAAAACACAAACTCCAAATGCATTTGTAGGTAGTTACCTAACAGCCATGGAAGAGGGTGAAAGGATAGCAGCTCCAACTGTCAAAGAAGGGAGAGAAGGCTTTTCTGGATAGGACAGGTACTTTTGTGTAGTTCCAGTCCCTAGAAAAAAAACTGAGGACAGAGATAATAGCAACATAATATTCAGTGCTGTCTAATACGAGAATACTGAAGCTTGTTTCTTGTGATGTTTTCTTTCATCAGATTACAGAAAGCCTGCCTGCAGATGAAGAGGTCCCAATGAAGAGCAGTGGTTCTCAGTCCTGGTCCTGGGGTCTCAAAGGGGTGCACATTTTTGTTTTTGCCTTAGCACTACACTAATAGTCCCCGCGATATGCAACTGTTCAGGGAAGTCAGGAACCAATACACGAAGTCAGTCAAGAAAGCAAAGGCCAGCTTTTTCAAGCAGGAATTTGCATTCTGTAGCTCTAACTCCAAAAAGATCTGGGACACTGTAAAGTCCATGGAGAACAAGAGCACCTCCTCCCAGCTGCCCACTGCACTGAGGCTAGGTAACACGGTCACCACCGATAAATCCATGATTATCGAAAACTTCAACAAGCATTTCTCAACGGCTGGCCATGCCTTCCTCCTGGCTGCTCCAACCTCGGCCAACAGCTCCACCCCCCCCCCCCCCCCCCCCCCCTCTCCCTCCGCAGCTAATCGCCCGAGCCTCCCCAGCTTCTCCTTTACCCATATCCAGATAGCAGATGTTCTGAAAGAGCTGCAAAACCTGGAACTACCGCATCCCCATACTGTTTTTATTTATCTACTTTTCTGCTCTTTTGCACACCAATATCTCTACCTGCACATGACCATCTGATCATTTATCACTCCAGCGTTAATCTGCAAAATTGTACTTATTCGCCTACCTCCTCATGCCTTTTGCACACAATGTATATAGACTCTCTTTTTTAGATGTTTTTTTTTCTACTGTGTTATTGACTTGTTTATTGTTTACTCCATGTGTAACTCTGTGTTGCTGTCTGTTCACACTGCTATGCTTTATCTTGGCCAGGTCGCAGTTGTAAATGAAACTTGTTCTCAACTAGCCTACCTGGTTAAATAAAGGTGAAATAATATAAAACATTATAAAAAACACAGCTGAATCAAATTATCAACTCATCAAGCTTCAACTGGTATCTATGCATTCATTTGTGATGCTATCCGTGATATGACCCTGCTGTTGTCATGTGCATCTATCTATCCAATGTTATACGATATATGATTCTTTTAGTAATCCACAATGACCTGGTGATGATAAAAATGTAATGATGACATTATCTTCCATATTCCTACAGATACCTTGAGATTCTTTCAAAACGATTGCCTACAGTTACAACACAGAGTTGCACATGGAATAACACTGCATGGTTGGGTGCATTGTTGCGAGTGTGACCAGGGACACTCGAGTTGAAAGTCCGTGTTGCCCAGCAACAGCCCCAAAACATCACTGCTCTAGAGGAGATCTGCATGGAGCCTTCGCCAGGCCAAAATACCAGCAACAGTGTGTGAAAACCTTGTGAAGACTTACAGAAAACGTTTGACCTCTGTCATTGCCAACAAAGGGTATATAACAAAGTATTGAGATAAACTTTTGTTATTGACCAAATACTTATTTTCCACCATAATTTGCAATAAATTTATAAAAAATCCTACAAGCCCAGTCACGGACCAGGATGTCTTGCTCCCAGGCAGACTAAATAACTTTTTTGCCCGCTTTGAGGACAATACAGTGCCACTGACACGGGCTGCAACGAAAACATGCGGTCTCTCCTTCACTGCAGCCGAGGTGAGTAAGACATTTAAACGTGTTAACCCTCGCAAGGCTGCAGGCCCAGATGGCATCCCCAGCCGCGCCCTCAGAGCATGCGCAGACCAGCTGGCCGGTGTGTTTACGGACATATTCAATCAATCCCTATACCAGTCTGCTGTTCCCACATGCTTCAAGAGGGCCACCATTGTTCCTGTTCCCAAGAAAGCTAAGGTAACTGAGCTAAATGACTACCGCCCCGTAGCACTCACATCCGTCATCATGAAGTGCTTTGAGAGACTAGTCAAGGACCATATCACCTCCACCCTACCTGACACCCTAGACCCACTCCAATTTGCTTACCGCCCAAATAGGTCCACAGACGATGCAATCTCAACCACACTGCACACTGCCCTAACCCATCTGGACAAGAGGAATACCTATGTGAGAATGCTGTTCATCGACTACAGCTCGGCATTCAACACCATAGTACCTTCCAAGCTCGTCATCAAGCTCGAGACCCTGGGTCTCGACCCCGCCCTGTGCAACTGGGTACTGGACTTCCTGACGGGCCGCCCCCAGGTGGTGAGGGTAGGCAACAACATCTCCTCCCCGCTGATCCTCAACACTGGGGCCCCACAAGGTTGCGTTCTGAGCCCTCTCCTGTACTCCCTGTTCACCCACGACTGCGTGGCCACGCACGCCTCCAACTCAATCATCAAGTTTGCGGACGACACAACAGTGGTAGGCTTGATTACCAACAACGATGAGACGGCCTACAGGGAGGAGGTGAGGGCCCTCGGAGTGTGGTGTCAGGAAAACAACCTCACACTCAACGTCAACAAAACTAAGGAGATGATTGTGGACTTCAGGAAACAGCAGAGGGAACACCCCCCTATCCACATCGATGGAACAGTAGTGGAGAGGGTAGCAAGTTTTAAGTTCCTCGGCATACACATCACAGACAAACTGAATTGGTCCACTCACACAGACAGCATCGTGAAGAAGGCGCAGCAGCGCCTCTTCAACCTCAGGAGGCTGAAGAAATTCGGCTTGTCACCAAAAGCACTCACAAACTTCTACAGATGCACAATCGAGAGCATCCTGGCGGGCTGTATCACCGCCTGGTATGGCAACTGCACCGCCCTCAACCGTAAGGCTCTCCAGAGGGTAGTGAGGTCTGCACAACGCATCACCGGGGGCAAACTACCTGCCCTCCAGGACACCTACACCACCCGATGTCACAGGAAGGCCATAAAGATCATCAAGGACATCAACCACCCGAGCCACTGCCTGTTCACCCCGCTATCATCCAGAAGGCGAGGTCAGTACAGGTGCATCAAAGCTGGGACCGAGAGACTGAAAAACAGCTTCTATCTCAAGGCCATCAGACTGTTAAACAGCCACCACTAACACTGAGTGGCTGCTGCCAACACACTGACACTGACTCAACTCCAGCCACTTTAATAATGGGAATTGATGGGAAATGATGTAAATATATCACTAGCCACTTTAAACAATGCTACCTTATATAAATGTTACTTACCCTACATTATTCATCTCATACGCATACGTATATACTGTACTCTATATCATCGACGGTATCCTTATGTAATACATGTATCACTAGCCACTTTATACTATACTATGCCACTTTGTTTACATACTCATCTCATTTGTACATACTGTACCCGATACCATCTACTGTATCTTGCCTATGCTGCTCTGTACCATCACTCATTCATATATCCTTATGTACATATTCTTTATCCCCTTACACTGTGTACAAGACAGTAGTTTTGGAATTGTTAGTTAGATTACTTGTTATTACTGCATTGTCGGAACTAGAAGCACAAGCATTTCGCTACACTCGCATTAACATCTGCTAACCATGTGTATGTGACAAATAAAATTTGATTTGATTTGATTTGATACAATGTGATTTTTTTTTGTGTGTGATTTAGTGATTTTTTTCTCTCATTTTGTCTGTCATAGATGAAGTGTACCTATGATGAAAATTACTGGCCTCTCATCTTTTTAAGTGGGAGACCTTGCACAATTGGTGGCTGACTAAATATTTTTTTGCCCCACTGTACCTGAGTGTCTGGTTAGACTGTAAGCTCTCCTTCGACTCACATTAAGCATCTCCAAACCAAAATTAAATCTAGAATCGGCTTCCTATATCGCAACAAAACAGCCTTCACTCATGCTGCCAAACATACCCTCGTAAAACTGACCATCTACCGATCCTCGACTTCAGTGATGTCATCTATTAAATAGCCTCCAACACTCTACTCAACAAACTGGATGCAGTCTATCACAGTGCCATCCGTTTTGTCACCAAAGCCCCATACACTACCCACCATTGCGACCTGTATGCTCTCGTTGGTTGGCCCTCGCTTCATACTCGTCGCCAAACCCACTGGCTACAGGTTATCTACAAGTCTCTGCTAGGTAAGACCCGCCTTATCTCAGCTCACTGGTCAGCATAGCAGCACCCACTCGTAGCACGCGCTCCAGCAGGTATTTCTCACTGGTCACCCCCAAAGCCAATTCCTCCTTTGGTCGTCTTTCCTTCCAGTTCTCTGCTGCACATGACTGGAACGAATTGCAAAAATCTCTGAAGCTGGAACCTCACATCTCCCTCACTAGCTTTAAGCACCAGCTGTCAGAGCAGCTTACAGATCACTGCACCTGTACATAGCCCATCTGTAAACAGCTATCTACCTACCTCATCCCCATACTGGCATTTATTTATTTATTTTGCTCCTTTGCACCCCAGTATCTCTACCTGCACGTTCATCTTCTGCCGATCTACCATTACAGTGTTTAATTGCTATATTGTAATTACTTCGCAACCATGGCCAATTTATTTCCTTATCTTACCTCATTTGCACTCACTGTATATAGACTTTTTGTTTTCTTTTGTTCTACTGCATTATTGACTGTATGTTTTGTTATTCCATGTGCAACTCTTGTGTTGTTGTATGTGTCGAATTGCTACGCTTTATCTTGGCCAGGTCGCAGTTGCAAATGAGAACTTGTTGAAATAAAAAAAATTAAACAATGCTTGATAATGTATGTGATATCAACAGAGAAGTATATTTTCTGGGTGATTTAAATATTGACTGGCTTTCATCAAGCTGCCCACTCAAAAAAAAGTTTTAAACTGTAAACAGTGCCTGCAACCTTGGATCAGGCTGTCAGTCAACCTACTAGGATAGTTACAAACAGCACAGGAATGAAATCATCAACATGTATTAATCACATTTTTACCAAGGCTGCAAATATTTGCTTTAAAGCAGTATCCAAATCCATAGGATGTAGTGATCACAATATAATAGCCATATCTAGGAAAACCAAAGTTCCAAAGGCTGGGCCTAATACAGTGTAGAAGAGGTCACACAAGAAGTTTAGTAGTGATTCATATGTTGATGATGTAAGAATATTTTCTGGTCTGTGGTGTGTAATAAGGAGCAACCAGACGCTGCACTTGACACATTTATGAAACTACTTATTCAAGTTACTAGAAAGCACGCACCCTTTAAGAAAATTACTGTAAAAACTTGTAAATCTCCTTGGATTGATGAGGAATTGAAAAATGGTATGGTTGAGAGGGATGAGGCAAAAGGTATGGCAATTAAGTCTGGCAGCCAAACTGATTGGCAAACATACTGCAAATTAAGAAATCGTGTGACTAAACTAAATTAAAATAAACTACACTATGAAACAAAGATAACTTATATAAAGAATGACAGTAAAAAGCTTTAGGGCACCTTAACCTTTTATAACTAGGGGGCAGTATTTTCATTTTTGGATAAAAAAAATTCCCGTTTTAAACAGGATATTTTGTCACGACAAGATGCATATAATTGACAGCTTTGGATAGAAAACAGTCTGACGTTTCCAAAACTGCAAAGATATTGTCTGTGAGTGCAACAGAACTGATGTTACAGGCGAAACCCAGATAAAAATCCAATCAGGAAGTGCCGCATTTTTTGAAACCGCCTCATGCCAATGACTCCTTATATGGCTGTGAATGAGCTACGAATGAGCTTACGTTTTCTGCGTATTCCCCAAGGTGTCTACAGCATTGTGACGTCTTTTTACGCATTTATGTTGAAGAATAGCCCTGTAAGGGATCACATTTAGCACATTTAGCATGATGGCTCCCGCAGAAAATCTTGTGTAAAGTACACAAGTAGCCATTTTTCCAATCACTTCTTATGAGAAACCAATTGTCCCGACGGATATATTATCGAATTGTTATGTGAAAAACACCTTGAGGATTGATTCTAAACAACGTTTGCCATGTTTCTGTCGATATTATGGAGCTAATTTGGAAAAAAGTTTGGCGTTGTAGTGACTGCATTTTCCGGTCGATTTCTCAGCCAAACGTGAAGAACAAACGGAGCTATTTCAGCTACAAAAATAATATTTTTGGAAAAAAAGGAACATTTGCTATCTAACTGGGAGTCTCCTGAGTGAAAACATTCGAAGTTCTTCAAAGGTAAATGATTTAATTTGATTGCTTTTCTTATTTTCGTGAAAATGTTGCCTGCTGGTAGCAAAGCCTAGCCATAGCATTATGCCATGATAAACTTACACAAATGCTTGTCTAGCGTTGGCTGTAAAGCATATTTTGAAAATCTGAGATGACAGTGTGATTAACAAAAGGCCAAGCTGTGTCTCAATATATTTCATTTGTGATTTTAATGAATAGGAAGATTTTCTAGGAAGATTTATGTCCGCTGCGTTATGCTAATTAGTTTGAGGCTATGGTTACGCTCCCGCATGCGGGTTTGAGAGTCATGAGAAGTTAAATGAAATTTGGGGAAAAAAAAGCCAACTTGGCTCCTTCATTTATTGATTCAGATAGCTCATTCATCACAAAGCCCACTGATATTGCAAACTACTTTAAATTAAGAGCCTATTTGGTTTAGCCAAAGAAAAAGTCAGGAACCTTCCCGCTGGCCATGATTGGCTGAGATAATGAGTGGGCTGGACATGCTGAGAGACGAGTTTCAGATTGTTCTGTGGTGTAGCACCTTGTGTCTCTAAAATGAGCTGCTCGTTATGCATAGATAATCCTTCTACTACAGTTTGTTTTAAGATATAACGTTAGCCATTGTTTGGTTCTTATTTTTCAGAGAAAATAACCCATGGACACTAGAGAAGCTTGTAGTGGAAATTTCCTGTATTACCAAATCATGAGAAGCAAACCACACACCAGACAGAGTTATCATAAAGTCCATCTTTAATTTTATATGACCTCCATCACAACCCTGTGACTCTCAGATCAATTCAGTGTCTATAAATGAATTCTCTGAGAGTGCTTACACATTGCAACTGAGATCCTTTATAGCAAAGACACACATAGCCAGACAGCATTGGCCATAAATTATAGTTCAGCTTTGTCTCCTAAACTATGTTCTTATCTCGCTCTTGGTACCACTCAGGACCAACACCATTACCTCACCCAATGGCATATATCAAATACACCCCCTCCTGGACAAGATCACAGAGAGACAGTGACTGGCACACAGACATTGTGGAGCCAAGAGATAATTGGTTCCCCCTCAATCATCCATTCACATGGTTTAAAAGATACGTTTCTGTGGCCCAAGTAACTGAACCCTGACAGAGAACAGATAACTGCAAACGGCCAACACTATAGTACAACAAAATACATTCTAAATGACAAGTATCTCACAAGCATATTATGAAAATTAAACATATTATCTATGTTACCCAACTAATTCTGATTCTGCCACGACAAGCTTTAACCAAGTTTAATTATTTCCAAAGGTTCTGTACAGCTGTAATTCAGACACTTCAACATTTGTCCCACTCAGATATATATCCCACTTAAAACACTCCTTCTTCTCTCCAATCCTTACATCTTATGGTTTAACAGGAAAATAGTAACAAATCCCAAACCCTTATTACTCCCTTCAGGTGACCTGTCCTCACCTCCTGACCTCAACCCCTCCTTCACCTAATCCACAGATGTCCATCTGTCTTTCCTATATCAAGACAGTTCTCTGCTCCCGTCCCCAACACATTCCAACACATTCCACAGCTATCTGTCTTTCTACAGAGGCCGAGCCTCTTTCTCCTTTGATTCTATGCTTCTTTCCTATCATTTATTTAATATCTAAATGTTCAAAATGTTGAATCCAACACCATAGAGAACTGCAAATATGTTGCTTCTCAATAAAATTGCTGCCCTGAATTTATCAGGCGCCATCGACAAAGGTCAGTGTGAATAAGTTGTGGTGGACTACTTTCTGGAGGATGATCGTGCCATGCTGACTCTCTCTGACTCTGAAAATGAATCAGACGATGAGGAAATCCCTGATGTAGGTAAAAAAAAAAAGACATTGTATACTCTTCTGTGATGATGGTGGTGGGGAAGAAACGACAATCAACAGTGTTGTTGTCAAGGAAGAAGTTGACCGAGTTTTGAAATTAGTGGAACACACCGGGCCAAACAAGCTGTGCAAACTTAACGGAAACAACACAGGACGTCTTATTTAATGAAAGGGGTTGCAGTCTGCCGTGAAGCTTTCATTCATGTAAATGGTAAGAATCTAGCTACAGTTTCAGATATTATACGTTTCAAATTTAGTCAGAAAGTTGTTTTCATTGCATGTTAAGGCTTGCTGTTAGCTAGCCAGCTGGAGTTCGATGGCTGGCTTGCTAGCTAACATTAACATTGAACCTAATTTATTTGGTTAACTTTAGCCATGACAATAGGTTTGTATTGCTAGTGTTAGTGTTCAAATACTGGAGAGTTGAGACCAAATCACGGACGCTGGACAGAGTGGATTTCAGTTGTAACGAAAGACAGTTTTAATGAGTCAGGGATATCTTGTCCCGCAGTTTTACGTGCACGGACCTAGTTCACATAACTCGGCAAGGAGCCAGGTGAAAAAGAGGCCTATACAATGGTTACATACATTTTTATACATAGAATAAAGTAGGTGGAGTCTTGTCGTTTCGGTCTTCTTGACTGGTCGGAGGGTTGGAGGCGGGCCTTGCTCTAGCCAGAGCGGGCCCCATTGGTGCACAGCAAAAGTTCTTTGCTCTTGGGACCGGCCAGTTAGAGGGAGATGAGATGTGTGTTTATATAAGGAAGAGGGGGTCAGTCTTATGGCTGGGTGTATGTGTTCTTACGACGGAATGTCTTTGTTTATATGAGCTATGTGTATGAATATTTATATAACAAATCCCCCTCTTCACGTCTATTAGACGTGAAAACTATAGCAGAAAGGTGGCGGTTGCAATCGTGGGTATACATAAGGTGGTGCTCCTAACCTTGTCTGGTTTGCATGGTGGGTCTGTAGGTGTAGTGCTACGTTTGGGACGGGAGTGATTGGAGGGAGTGATATCAGGAAAGGAGTTAGGGACATGTGTAGGGGTTGGTGTATGTGATGTGGCAGGGTGAAATAGTTGTTCAATTAACCATGTGAAAGTCCTAGGGTTACTCCAAATATCAGTATGAATATCACAAATAAGGGACCAGATATCCCCAGCCTCACCCAGAGAGGGAGAAATTTCCCTCTAACTGGGCGAGGTTCCCTTCTCAGGGGAGGCGGAGTTTGATGCCGCATCACCTGAGGAAGGAGTGTCTTCATTTGGAATCGAATTTAGGCCGCTCAAATCAGCTCTGACTTCAGTCAGTGTTCTAGAAGGAATTGGGGCTGGGGTGCAATGTGTAAGGCGGTGTCAAGGTGTGCCTGATTTACCTTTGACCTGGACTGAGTGTGAAGTAACCTCCTTCACTTCGTACGGTCCAGTCCACCTGGGTTCCAGCCACTTTCTCTTGTGGACAGTAACCCTCACCCCGTCACCAACCTTTACCTTCAGTAGTGGCGTGTCCCCCGGCAGCTCCCCCTCCTGGACCTTGTGAACCTGGGTAGAGAGTGCTGCAGAGAGAACCGTCAGTTTTTTCACATAATTAGACATTACAATTTGTTGTACATCAAGGGCGGGCATATGACCTCCCTCCCTTGGTGGACCATGTATGACTCTACCAGTCATTATCCCAAAGCTATCTTAGCTTTTGGTTTGACGTTCCACCAGATTTTGGGATTGGGGCCTGTACACAGATCCAAATCTGTGGGTTATGCCAAATCTTTCTTCCACCTGTCTCAGGTGTTTGTTAAATGTGAGCCATTTGTCAAATTTGATTTGTCTTGGGATGCCATACCTGGGTATTAGTTTGGTTTGTAGCCACTTAAAAGACTGACCTAGCATCCTCCCCTTTTGTTAGTATTGCCTCTACCCATTTGGAGAACCTATCTACTATGACTAGGAGATAGAGTTTGCCTTTAGATAAATTTTCGGGGCCCATGTCGGTGTAGTCTATCCTAATATCCTGAAAACATGCATTAGGAATTACGTATGAGCCCATTGGTGTTTGATATGGTTTCTTTGGGTTGTGTCTGTCACAACCATTGCATTCGTCACAAAATAAATCATCGTCATAAAATAAGTCAGTCATATTTTTTATGTGAGGGTGCCACCAGATGTGCGAGGCCTTTTTGGAGGGTCTTTAGTTTGCCTTCGTGTGTGGGGCCATGTGTTTCTCATAAAAGTTCTGGGTCCATCAGTGTGGCCTGCTTCATGGGCATGGGCTGAGTCTGTATAGATATTCAGTCTCTCCTTTTCCTCTGATGAGGACCTGCGTCCATCCGATGATTTCAGCTAATTTGGCCGATGCTGGTTGAGGGTTGATGGCTGATTGAAGGGTGACATGTGAACCGTCTGGGAGTTGCTGTTTCCTTCTTCTGCCGTGGGTGGTTGGCATTTCTATGACCAGGGGATGGTGCTCCCAGTCATTCCCTGGAACTGCGGTTGGTTGTATGCGGGTTGCTGATGCATGGGTGTGGGTCCTGGTTGCTGATGTTCGTACTGTTGAGGTCTATTTCCACCCCTTTCCTTCCCATATGGACCTCTCGTAGAGTTCCACTGGCGTTGTTGTGGTGTGAGTGGGTATGGACACTCTCGTGAGTAGTGCCCTGGAGTTCTACAGTTGAAACAAACCCCTCTTTTTGGATGGCCTGGTATCCATTGCGGCTGGTATGCAAATTGTGGTTGCGGGGGATACCAAGGCCCCGGGTTGGCTGGTTGAGGACCGGCCTGCTGTTGAATCATCTGGGAGATAGTCTGGGCCACTATTTGAGAGATGTCTGTTTTGGTGCCCGTCTCCTTCGTTTCTTCCGCCACCATCTGTTTCTTAGGTTTTTCTCCTTGTTGTGCTTCCTTCAATTGGAGTTTCAGGAGTTGTACCTGGAGGGACTGCACCTGGCTCTCAGCACCAACTCTTTCCTTGTTGTGCTGGGTCACATGGTGGTGCACATGAGTGTTGAATTGGGTCAGAGGAAGTGCAAACAACCCTACCGTTCCTCTGAGTTTGGTTTTAACATCTCCGGGACACCCGTTGACCACCATTTCCTTCCACATGCTGAGTGTGGTATCAGTGTGATCGAATGGTTCTTCGTGGACCGATCTCCATGTGGTCTTAGCCCTGTCCAGGTATGCTGCAGGTTGCTCACCTGGGTTGATTGTAAAGGAGGATAAGGTGGCATGGTTTCTTTCTGTAGGGTATGCTCTCCGTAGAACTTCCCATAATCTGGTACGGAAGTGGTCTATGGGCAGTGTTGGGGCCCGCCATCCAAGGTCAGCTGCTGTCATGAGGGCCTCCATGGTTCCGTGGTCGGTGGCTCTTGCTAGAAGTGCTTTCATGTCTCCTAGGCAGAGTTGCAGGCCTGACGTAAGTGTCTGCAGTTGATGTAGCCACGCTGAAGCTCCTCCATGTAGGCTAGGCATCTGTCCCATCAGTGTTGTTAAATCAGTCATTTTCCAGGGCTGGTACTCCACAGTGTGTGCATCACCTGGTGTCGGTCGCAGGGGGTACTGTCCTGCCATCTCCTGCTCTCGCTCTCTTCTATCAGCAATTCTGGAGGACC
The DNA here is from genome assembly GCF_045791955.1 of Oncorhynchus clarkii lewisi. Lineage (NCBI taxonomy): Eukaryota > Metazoa > Chordata > Actinopteri > Salmoniformes > Salmonidae > Oncorhynchus > Oncorhynchus clarkii. The sequence continues at coordinate 25,790,945 of NC_092163.1, read as the reverse complement.
GACGGAGTGTTTCGGACCCCATTGATTCGGTAACTTTGGTTACTGTTCCTCTCATTATGCCTTCCACACGGTAGGCTCCCTCTCTGTTGTTATCTTGGTTAGCTATTAGCTCCCTGAGTTCCTTAGCTCGAGCTATTGATGATTTCAGCAGCTCCTGCATCTTAGTCACGTTTGGAGCTCCCATCGGAGCTGGGGTGAGCACCATGTCAATTTCTTCTTCGTTTTCGATATCCATGTTCTGATGACAGTCCTCCCTATCCGTCTGATAGAAGTGGTTTGAATCTAATCTTGTTTGTAAGTGTCCTCTGGTTTCAGAGGTGAGAGAGTTCACAGAGGAGCATTGCGGCCTCCGTTCCTGGGGGAGGTCTCCTGCTCCTGGAATCCCAGTTTCGAACTGTTCACATACCATATGGCCAGCCGTTATCCCCAGGGTAATTTCCCCTTTTAACTCCCCTTGGTCTATTCTCAGAACTGGAGCCTGTATTGTGGGAGGTGCCCTGGGCAGGAATGGGTTGTGTGACGGGCTCCGGTGATTTTGTCCCTTTGAGTATGGCGGGGGCTGAACTGCCTCCATTGTCAATTGTGGATATAGTGAGGGAGAAACGGCCACAGGGGGAGCCGTGGGCAAGTTCTCAGGCGGAGCTTTAACATCCCCCGACGCCACAATGGCCACGCCCATCATGTCTGGTGTGTTTTTGGGCAGCACCCTCCTACTCTCCTGTATGGCCCATGTACCTATCTTGAGCTCCCCCTCTGCTCTCTCTCTCTCTCTTGTACCTACTTTTTTGAACCTGTGTATGTTGTTTCTCTCCGCCTCACTCGCTTTTGCATGCTCTACTGCGTCCTCTAATTCTGTCTGCATATCTTGGAGTTTCCCCCCTGTAGGTGGTCCTCCGCTAAAATAACCTGCTTGTGTCCATCTTATCCGTAATCCTTTCCACACTTTCTCCACTTTCCCATACTGTTTTTTACCTCCCGCTCTATCAATCATACTCTGATCTAAATATTCATTGAATTTTAGTTTGGGCGTGGTAGCTGCAGACATTTTATCTAGTTCGTCTGATAATGTGTATACTGCGTTATTTAGGTATATTCAATCCTTACTATGTGGTGTTTATTTCTATCGTTGTATGCGTAGCCTGTCCCTGGTCGAGACAAAGGGGGTTATCAGTATGTGACGCCCGCCACGTGTGTATTTCACCGGTATTTTATTTGAATTTGTTCAGCGATTCGTTTAGGTATTTTCTATAAATGATTATGCGATTTCCTTTTGGAACAATATATCAGTGAATATATGCGGTTCTATAACAATTTTCAGAGTAATTCTAGCTCTTTAGGAAATATAGATAGAATGTCTAGACAACCAAGAGTTGTTCAGTGAATTATTTAAATACTTTCTGTAAACAATTCAGTAAATTCCTTTATGAACTTATATCAGTAAATTCGAGCGATTCTATAGCAATTGTCAGAATAATTATATATCTTTAGGAAATATGGATAGAATAGAAAAACCCAAACATCAGTGTGTAGCTTTTAGCGTCTGTCAAACAAAGTCTGTACTAAGCTCGGCGGCTTATTTAAATACTTTCTAGAAACAATTCAGTAAGTTCCTTTATGAACTTATATCAGTAAATTCCAGCGATTCTATAGCAATTGTCAGAATAATTTTAAACTTTAGGCAATATCAACAGGAATGAAAAAAACGAAAATCAGTATTCCATTCGATACTAAGGTGGCTTTGTCTACCAGCACGTGTGCATAATAGCCCAGTTACGTATCCCAACCTACTCCGCGACAAACGTTTCTTTCAATTTAATTTCCCCCATCTCCAAATCATGGAATGTCAACTCTGGTTCATCTTATGTTTATTGTTTGATGTGCAATAGCCACATCATTCCCGATCTCTGTCTAGTGGAAGGCCAAACTTACATATCCTATATCTATTCGACTACACCTCTAACATAACCAATTAAACAGTTTACAACTCATTCAATAGGATCTTTTACATGCAGATTCAGTCGATCTATTAATTAACTAAATCTCTAAACACAACCAATTAAACAGTTTAGAACTTATTCAATAGGAACTTTTACGTGCATACTACACTTCTACACAAAACCAATTAAACAGTAAGCACTTATTTAATAGGAACTTTTACATGCAGATTCAGTCGATCTATTAATTAACTAAATCTCTAAACACAACCAATTAAACAGTTTAGAACTTATTCAATAGGAACTTTTACGTGCATACTACACTTCTAATAATAGGCCAATTGATAAAAAATAAAAATACAAATAAAAAATAAAAACGAGCAAAACAAGATCTCCCCGATCAATGTCTTAGGTTCTTATGTAAAAAATTTGGGCACCGATTCATACTCACGCCCAGTACTTTCTGATCAAAATTTGGTTTAGGCTATAATACAATATGCAGATTTCGATATAACGGGCTCTGCTCACCTTTATATAGAGCGCTCCGATCAGATTTCCTGAGGCAAGATGAATGGCTGGGGAAGTCACTCTTCCGTCTGATTTTTTAGCCGTGATCAGTCTCGTCCTCTCACACTAACTTATAATAGATCGAATTCGAGAACAACCATCCTCTGCTACCAATTCTGTTAGTGTTCAAATACTGGAGAGTTGAGACCAAATCACGGACGCTGGACAGAGTGGATTTCAGTTGTAACGAAAGACAGTTTTAATGAGTCAGGGATATCTTGTCCCGCAGTTTTACGTGCACGGACCTAGTTCACATAACTCGGCAAGGAGCCAGGTGAAAAAGAGGCCTATACAATGGTTACATACATTTTTATACATAGAATAAAGTAGGTGGAGTCTTGTCGTTTCGGTCTTCTTGACTGGTCGGAGGGTTGGAGGCGGGCCTTGCTCTAGCCAGAGCGGGCCCCATTGGTGCACAGCAAAAGTTATTTGCTCTTGGGACCGGCCAGTTAGAGGGAGATGAGATGTGTGTTTATATAAGGAAGAGGGGGTCAGTCTTATGGCTGGGTGTATGTGTTCTTACGACGGAATGTCTTTGTTTATATGAGCTATGTGTATGAATATTTATATAACACTAGTAGTGTTACTATATGGCTTGGGATTATAGTTCATTTTTTAGATAGCTAATGTTAATGTGACATGTCTAAACAAAATACCCCAAGTTAAAGCTTGCTGTTAGATAGCTAATGTTAGATGAGGTTAGATGGCTGGCTTGCTAACTAACATTAATTTAAGTGTACGAATTATGTGTAACGTTAATGATGTTGTCTAAGACTGTCATTTCGCATTGCTAGTCATAGCCTAATGTTAGCTAACTAACATTGAACCTATTTGGTTAACTTTAGGTAAGTATGACAATCGGTTTGTATTGCTATTTAAAGCTTGTTGCTGACGTTAGATGGCTGGCTAGCTAACATTACATGTATGAAGTGTGTGTAGTGATGTTATGTCAGAATGCCATTTCACATCTATTGTATAATAATGCTAAAATATTTGTATCTGGAATTTGTCTTTCAGCATCAGTAGAACACGCCTGATTCTCCTGCACTGGTCATACAAGGAGAATGGTCTAATGGCTCCCATCAAAAAGAGAGCTGGCCCAAGAAAGCAAAGGCAGCAGCGCAGTCATCAATTACATGGACCATTTCTTCACCAACTACGGAATTGGGGAAACACGTGTTGACCTGAATTGTGATAACTGCAGTGGCCAAAACAAGAACAAGTTTGTGCTCTGGTATTTGCCTGGGGGACCATGCACAAGCTGCACCACAGTCTGGACAGTCTGGACCTTCACTTCAGGATCACAGGCAACACCAAGCAGCGCTTCAGAAAGACCAGAGTGAACACTTTGTCTGAGATTGCTGGTGTTGTTTAGGACAGCACTGTGACAGGGGGCAACATCCCACAGCTGGTTGGACTGGAGGATGGTACGGTGCTGCCACAGATCAAGCAGTGCAAGCACTTTAGGTGAAAATCATTTTCATTGCATGAGGTTATTCTTCTTATCTAAACTCGGGAGGTCAGTTGATGTTGTTCAGGGTTGTAATGTCTTCTGATTTTTGTTGTTGTTATTCCCTGTTTTACAGCTTCGATGCTCTGAAGCCTGGTGTTGTTGCTGCGCAACGCTGACATCCTACCTTCCATAGACAGTCTGCCTGTAAAAGCACCACCTGGACTTGACACAGCTAGAAGATCAGGGAGTTTTGCAACGAAGAGGCTATGGACATCGCATGCTCTGCACCAAAGTCAAGAGCAGGATAGAAACAGGCTCTTCAAATCTAGATTCCCTTGTTCATGTGTGGTTCGGACTTACCAGTTTTTCTATTTTTGTATTTATTATGGATCCCCATTAGCTGCTACCAAAGCAGAAGCTACTCTTCCTGGGGTCCATCAAAATAAAGGCAGCTTATACACTTTTAAAACATGGCTTCATTGGTGCCATTCAGACTGTTTTTAAGTTGAAACAACCGACTATGATAGCTGAGGTTCATAGCTAGGTTCTGAACTAATATTTATACCAAACATTTTTATACCATACACAGATCAGCTACATACACTACATGGCCAAAAGTACAGTTGAAGTCAGAAGTTTACATATACCTTAGCCAATTTCACAATTCCTGACATTTAATCCTAGTAAAAATTCCGTCTTAGATCAGTTAGGATCACCACTTTACTTTAAAAATGTGAAATGTCAGAACAATAGTAGAGAGAATGATTTATTTAATATTTTATTTCTTTCATCACATTCCCAGTGGGTCAGAAGTTTACATACACTCAATTAGTATTTGGTAGCATTGCCTTTAAATTGTTGAACTTGGGTCAAACGTTTTGGGTAGCCTTCCACAAACTTCCCACAATAAATTGGGTGAATTTTGGCCCATTCCTCCTGACAGAGCTGGTGTAACTGAGTCAGGTTTGTAGGCCTCCTTGCTTTCACATACTTTTTCAGATCTGCCCACAAATTTTCTATGGAATTAAGCTCAGGGCTTTGTGATGGCCACTCCACCTTGACTTTGTTGTCCTTAAGCCATTTTGCCACAACTTTGGAGGTATGCTTGTCCATTTGGAAGACCCATTTTGCGACCAAGCTTTAACTTCAAGACTGATGTCTTGAGATGTTGCGTCAATATAGCCACATCATTTTCCTACCTCATGATGCCATCTATTTTGTGAAGTGCACCAGTCACTCCTGCAGCAAAGCACCCCCAAAACATGATGCTGCCACCCCTGTGCTTCACGGTTGGGATAGTGTTCTTCGGCTTGCAAGCCTCCCCCTTTTTCCTCCAAGCATAACGATGGTCATTATGGCCAAACAGTTCTATTTTTGTTTCATCAGACCAGAGGACATTTATCCAAAAAGTACGATCTTTGTCCCCATGTGCAAACTGTAGTCTCGCTTTTTATGGCGGTTTTGTAGCAGTGGCTTCTTCCCTGCTCAATAGCCTTTCAGGTTATGTCGATATGGAACTCGTTTTACTGTGGATATAGATACTTTTGTGCCTGTTTCCTCCAGCATCTTCACAAGGTCCTTTGCTGTTGTTCTGGGATTGATTTGCACTTTTTGCACCAAAGTACATTCATCTCTAGGAGACAGAACGCGTCTCCTTCCTGAGCAGTATGATGGCTGCTTGGTCCCATGGTGTTTATACTTATGTACTATTGTTTGTACAGATGAACGTGGTACCTTCAGGCGTTTCTAAGTTGCTCCCAAGGATGAACCAGACTTGTGGAGGTCTACAATTTTTTTTCTGAAGTCTTGGCTGATTTCTTTTGATTTTCCCATGTCAAGCAAGGCACTGAGTTTGAAGGTAGGCCTTGAAATACATCCACAGGTTCATCTCTAATTGACTCAAATTATGTAAATTAGCCTATCAGAAGCTTCTAAAGCCATGACATCATTTTCTGGAATTTTCCAAGCTGTTTAAAGGCACAGTCAACTTAGTGTATGTGAACTTCTGACCCACTGGAATTGTGATACAGTGAAATAATCTGTCTGTAAATAATTGTTGGAAATATTACTTGTGTAATGCACAAAGCAGATCTCCTAACCAACTTGCCAAAACTATAGTTTGTTAAAAATAAATGTATGGAGTGGTTGAAAAACAAGGTTTTAATGACTTCAAGTGTATGTGAACACCCCTTCGAATTAGTGGATTCGGCTATTTCAGCCACACCCGTTGCTGACAGGTGTATAAAAATTGAGCACACAGTCATGCAATCTCCAAAGACAAACATTGGCAGTAGAATAGCCTTACTGAAGAGCTGTGACTTTTAACATGGCACTGTCATAGGATGCCACCTTTCCAACAAGTCAGTTCGTCAAATTTCTGCATTACTAGAGCTGTCCCGGTCAACTGTAAGTGTTGTTATTGTGACATGGAAAACATCTAGGAGCAACAAAGGCTCAGCCACAAAGTGGTAGGCCACACAAGCTCACAGAATGGGACCGCCGAGGGCTGAAGTGCGAAGAGCATCTGTCCTCAGTTGCGACACTCACTATTGAGTTCCAAACTGCCTCTGGAAGCAAAGTCAGAAGAACTGTTCGTCGGGAGGTTGATGAAATGGGTTTCCATGGCCGAGCAGCCACACAAAAGCTTAAGATCACCATGCGCATCACGGTGTAAAAGCTCGCCGCCATTGGACTCCGGAGCAGTGGAAATGTGTTCTCTGGAGTAATGAATCACGCTTCAACACCATCTGGCAGTCCAACGGACAAATCTGGGTTTGGCGGATGCCAGAACTCTACCTGCCCGAATGCATAGAGCCAACTGTAGGGTTTGGTGGAGGATAAATAATGGTCTGGGGCTGCTTTTCATGTTCTGGGCTAGGCCCCTTAGTTCCAGTTAAGGGAAATATTAACAGTAATGACATTCTAGACGATTCTGTGCTTCCAACTTTGTGGCAACAGCTTGGGCAGGCCCTTTCCTTTTTAGTGTAGATTGGAGGGAAATAAAGCATTTTACCAATTTTAGAAAAAGGCGTTAATAGTGGAAAAGGTCAAGGGGTCTGAATACTTTCAGAATGCACGGTAAACCAAATAATCTATTAATAAACTAAATGTTTGCCTGCCGTGGCCTGAAGCCAATAGTTCCAAATTATACAGCAAATAAAAAGGGGTTGTCGTCACCATAAAAAGGTGAATGGAGGGCTTATTCCAGGCAGACTTTCACACCCGTGCAGTTTTATGAAAGGTCTGATAACAGGAAACATGCCATGCGCCAAGTAAATAAATCTCAATAATTTTGTACATGCGTAGACTTCAGAAATGGAACAAGCAGACATTTAGAAATTGAATGGTTATAATTGAGGCACCATGACATTTTTGCCCAAAACCTGGTTGCCTCTGCAAGGAGGCAAGTGGATATTCCAGCAAGAACGAATATTACTCAGTTTAATATTCTTAAATATTTGTGTGTATACCAAATGGGAGGAGAATAGAAGTGTGCTACGGACAGTATTGAGCAAGTAAAGAAACTGGATGACTTTAAAATACATTTTAATCAAGGTCTTTACAAAATCAAATCTTGATTAGAAAACAGATACTGAAAAACCAAATGTCTCTAAATGAGCACAACTGAAATCAGTCATTACGTTTTCAGAGCTCATGGAGCTTAAAACATTGAATAATATTCTGATGTATAATTGAAACTGCAATGTTCGAATTGTATTTTTTCTCCAAAAATAATCAATATCCTCTTTTCTTGTGTCTGGGTGTCTTAAATTGTACACTTCAGGGAAAACATGCCCATCAAAGCGATCAAACACAAGACAATGTATGAACAAGAATACATTTTACAAAAGATAAAATGGTAAATTGTCCAGATCCACCAATAAACTCTTCAGGGACTATAATCCCTTTATTAGACTGGCTGAAACTCCACCAACAAACTCTTCAGGGACTATAATCCCTTTATTAGACTGGCTGAAACTCCACCAACACTGTTGGATGTGGCTACGCAGATAAAGCTTTGATTCGTTTCACCACCAACGTAAGGAAAGTCTCAACAAAAAAGAAATGCACTGAAAAAAATAAAATCTTACTTCATCTACTAACAAAAGAAAAACATACTGCCATAACTTGCAGGAATGAAAAACAGACCATCGACAACAAAATGTCAAACTTTTAAAAAGAGAAAATAATCAATTATACAGTGTCCAACAAATCAGTTTGTGTCTCGCTGTGAGATCATCGGCGAGCAGGAGGGATCAGGAGCTGGGTAGCCGTCACAGAATCAGGAAAAAGGTTGTGATATGTCGGGAGAGGGACGTATGCCGCTGTGATCATTTTACCTGTGAAGAAAATTACAGTTCAGACAAAACATCTTCATAAACAATGACTGCATCACTGACAATTTACAGTCACCAGCCAGTTCATTAAGTACACCACGTCGGTCCCAAAAACTGATCGCTCCTACAGTGAGTCACATTGCCGTGGCAATCAGACAGGCATCCAGTTACTTTTGTTTGAAAGTTAGAAATGGATAAAACGAGGGCCTAAGAGACTGAGCGTGGTATCGTCGGTGCCAGGCGTACCGGACCCAATATCTCAGAAACGACCAGCCTCCTGGGATTTTCACACACGACAAAAGACATTGTCGACGGCAGTCCTGTGGGTGAAAACAGCTCGATGAGAGGACGAAGGAGAATGGCAAGAACCGTGTGAGCTAACAGGCGGGCCACAATTGGACAAATAACAGCGCAGTACAACAGTGGTGTGCAGAAAGGCATCTCGATACACACAACTCGTCGATCCTTGCTTGGGCTATTGCAGCAGAAGACCACACCGGGTTCCCCTCCTATCAGCTAAAATGCACACGTTCACAAAAACTGGACAATTGGGCGGGAAAACATTGCCTGGAATATGACAGTTTACTTCAGTGGCCTGCACAGTTCCCAGACCTCAACCCAATAGAGCCTCTTTGGAATGAGATAGAACAGACCGTTTGCAGCATGAATGTACCACCATCCAATCTGCAGAAACTGATGCCATCGCGGCAGCTTAGACAAACATCCATGTGGAAGGTTTCCGACACCTTGTACAATGCCCCCCAAAATTCTGGCTGTTCTGGAGACAAAGGGAGATGCGACACAATACTAGATGGGTGTACCTAAAAAAAACTGTCCGGTGAGTGTATAACGAGTACCAGTCAGTCAGTTCTCTTACCTGCAAAATATCGACCATGTAATGCGTTTACTGCAGCCATGGCAGCAGGAATGGTTGGACATTTCACATACACGTTGCCCTAAAAATAAAAACAATAACTTTAATTTCTATTTAAGACTGCAACCATTTCGAAACCATTCAACTACACTTAAGTCTTACTTCAGTGGAATTCTTATCGACGTATATGTGCACAACTCCTCCATGTTTGTTGCATTCCTCAATGACATCATGCTGAATGTCAACATCCCAGCCTGGGTCATCTTCACTGTAAAACCAGATGGGAATTCATCACCCACAAGGGACTAGTGATTGGGACCAGTATTTGGGAACAAATATCATCTTACGGTCAAAGAAGTGTATGGTTTGTGTACTTTCAGCAGCTGGCCCCACTTGGGTTACAAAGATGCTGCATTGAACAACTAGATTAATAGTTCAATACTTACGACTGAGGGTTGAACATGTTAGACAGCTGGAAACAGTGTGTAGCAAGTGGCTGGGATGGCAAGTTCATAGCTGTATTCATGTTCATATTCATGTTCATGTTCATAGCAGGATTCATGGCAGCTAAAAAAAAAAAGTCAAAATACATCATATCACACTAAACTAACTGAACTTTATTCGTGTTTAATGTGCGTGTCAAGCCAGCCCAGTTCTGAAGCGATTCTCACAGACCAGCTCCTCGCATCATATCAACCAATCATAGCGTCTCACTGGCAAAATCAACAGATTCAATCAATGCCGGATAAAACATGCCATTTCCAAAAAGCTCAGAGAAAAAGAGCCATGGCAGTCAGATGGGCTTGTACAATTGATCATCCTTTTATTACCTGATACAGCAGCCATGGCACCAATAGCAATGGCCCCACTCATCTGTAGGGCTTGCTGTGCGGCTGGAGGAATTTGCAGTCCCGTGCCTGAAAGATATTGGGCTCGACATTTGTACTTGTTCACACTTTATAAATCTGTTCTGAAGTGAAACTATAGAATCATGTATAGTACATGATTTAAGTATTATTTCAAGATTCTGTGAATACAGGCCCTGGGCTCTCAGGCTTTACCTTCAGCCAGTCTGGCCATGAGCTGCAGGCGCCCGGTGGTGCCTAGGTCAATGCCCGTCCTCTCCAGCTCGTCACTGTCCAGGAATGAACTGGCGGTGGAGGCATCTGTGCGCTCCGTGACATGGCCCACCTTCATGGGCCGGCCGGCCAGCTCAAACCCGTTCAACTGCTCCAGGGCCTTCTTGGCACACTCTGCGTCCGAGAACTAGAGGACACAAATGCAATTTAAATGACTTACATAAACACCAAATCAGGGTTTGTACAGACAATTTTTTTTTTTAGGGGTGGATCGGATTAATATTGCGGAACGATTGTTGCTTCAATCAATGTAATTGTCAATCCCCCCATATATTTGGGGGGTAAATAAATAATGATATATACAGTGGGGCAAAAAGGTATTTAGTCAGCCACCAATTATGCAAGTTCTCCCACTTAAAAAGATGAGGCCTGTAATTTATCATAGGTACACTTCAACTATGACAGACAAAATGAGAAGAAAAAAAATCCAGAAAATCACATTGTAGGATTTTTAATGAATTTATTTGCAAATTATGGTGGAAAATAAGTATTTGGTCAAAAACAAAAGTTTTTCTTTGTTATATACCCTTTGTTGGCAATGACAGAGGTCAAATGTTTTCTGTAAGTCTTCACAAGGTTTTCACACACTGTTGCTGGTATTTTGGCCCATTCCTCCATGCAGATCTCCTCTAGAGCAGTGATGTTTTGGGGCTGTTGCTGGGCAACACGGACTTTCAACTCCCTCCAAAGATTTTCTATGGGGTTGAGATCTGGAGACTGGCTAGGCCACTCCAGGACCTTGAAATGCTTCTTACGAAGCCACTCCTTCGTTTCCAGGGCGGTGTGTTTGGGATCATTGTCATGCTGAAAGACCCAGCCACGTTTCATATTCAATGCCCTTGCTGATGGATGGACGTTTTCACTCAAAAGCTCATGGCCCCATTAATTCAGTCGTCCTGGTCCCTTTGCAGAAAAACAGCCCCAAAGCATGATGTTTCCACCCCCATGGTGTTCTTTGGATGCAACTCAGCAATCTTTGTCCTCCAAACACGATGAGTTGAGTTACCAAAAAGTTATATTTTGGTTTCATCTGACCATATGATATTCTCCCAATCTTTTTTTTCCCTTTATTTAACTAGGCAAGTCAGTTAAGAAGAAATTCTTATTTTCAATGACGGCCTAGGAACAGTGGGTTAACTGCCTTGTTCAGGGGCAGAATGACAGATTTGTACCTTGTCAGCTCGGGGATTTGAACTTGCAACCTTCCGGTTACTAGTCCAACGCTCTAACCACCTGCCGCCCCTCTTCTGGATCATCCAAATGCTCTCTAGCAAACTTCAGACAGGCCTAGACATGTACTGGCTTAAGCAGGGGGACACGTCTGGCACTGCAGGATTTGAGTCCCTGGCGGCGTAGTGTGTCACTGATGGTAGGCTTTGTTACTTTGGTCCCAGCTCTCTGCAGGTCATTCACTAGGTCCTCCTGTGTGGTTCTGGGATTTTTGCTCACCGTTCTTGTGATCATTTTGACCCCACGGGGTGAGATCTTGCGTGGAGCCCCAGATCGAGGGAGATTATCAGTGGTCTTGTATGTCTTCCATTTCCTAATAATTGCTCCCACAGTCGATTTCTTCAAACCAAGCTGCTTACCTATTGCAGTCTTCCCAGCCTGGTGCAGGTCTACAATTTTGTTTCTGGTGTCCTTTGGTCTTGGCCATAGTGGAGTTTGGAGTGTGACTGAGGTTGTGGACAGGTGTCTTTTATACTGATAACAAGTTCAAACAGGTGCCATTAATACAGGTAACGAGAGGAGGACAGAGGAGCCTGTACAGGGATCAACATCAGGGGAAATTTCAGAGTGACAACTAAAAATACAACGTCGTAACATTAAACATTCTTGAAAATGCAAGTGTCTTGCATCCTTCAAAATATTAGAATCTTGATAGTCAAACTACGTTTTCCGATTTAAAATAGCTATTTCAGAGAACAAATGCTATGCTTTTGTTTGAGAAGGAGCAATCAACAGAAACATTTTCCGCCATGACAGTTTTTACACATTCACATCTGAAGGTAAAATTATGACTTACATTCTGATATCTTGCTCTTATTTCTCGAGGGTCCCAGTGATCAAATTAAGAGCCGTTTTCTTTGATAAAATCCATTTTTATAGCCTACTTCCTTGCGCACCAATAATTTTAGCGAAGCTTCATTGATTGACTGTATTTCTGCCCAATGACCACTGATCTTCTTGAAATCAAGCTGGGTAGATAGCCAATGAGCTGAGGTAAACTCCAGTATGTAATGGTTTTGGGTTGGACCACCATTCCTTGTTTGTAAATGCACGCTTAAGGAACTCCATTCTCACCTTGACTATCAGAGGACTTGCTGTGACGCTTGTTACGCGCAGCAGTATTTCGGAAAGTTGTATTTTCCACGATTTCATTGAAGATATCATGGAAGAAATCAGGAAAAGCAGTCAGTCTAAAGTGAAAGTTTTTTTGTTTGAGGAATCTTTGTGTTATTTTTTTTTAACATTTCTTCAGAAAAATACATCATTTTTTTAGCAACTAATATATTTGAGTTTAATCACAATATTTGTTGTATTATTTGTTCTGTCTTTTCAGGTGGATTAAACTGAAATTGCAACCAACTTTAAGGCTTGTTTAAAAAAATTACGATATTTGAGATCATTTCCTTTTCAAACAACGGAAAGTGAGCAGGTGTAATCTGAATAAAGGGAAAAAAGCCATTCTTGAACACTATTTACTAGAGAACCAGTTTGGATTTAAGTATGACTTTTGTATGACTGATGCCTTTAGTGAGAGGTCTAAATGCTTTAATATTTAATCATTTCTGGCCTCTGAATTAATATTAGTTTTATAAATAGGGCCTTTAATTTTGTCTGGCTTGCCATTCCAAATAAAATGGAGGGTTTTTTGTTCATATCATTTGAAAAGCAGGTCACTAGGTGTAGGACAAACCATAAGAAAATAGGTAAACTGACATAACTAAAGAGTTAAATCAGGGTGATTTTTTCACAAATAGACAGACAAATTGAAGGACTTTCTCAAGCACTTAATTATAAAATTGAGGTCCTTGAAAATGGTTGTGTAAGAGAAAAGTCCAACTAAACTGCTAAGAATAAAGCATTATGCATTGACATTTTAAATTATAACATTCTAAAAAAAGTAAAAATAAAGTTGTCACTGAAAATACACAGCCTGCATCCATGGCGATTTTTACACCAGTAGATGCTCCAGACAGAAACCATAATTAAAAGCTGCAAGCAGCAATGCTGGGGTAGAAGCTATGGGCTCACTGTGCGAACCATCAGGACAAATTGGGCACATTACCCTAAGATAAGATACTTCTGTAATCAAATTGAAATAAATTCATTATGAATTCCTTATATAAACTGTAACTCAGTAAAATCCTTGAAATTCTTGCGTTTACATTTTTGTTCAGTACAATATGACCCCACTATGGAAAGGGTAGACTCATGAACACGATGGCGTTCTCCGTTTTGCTTCTGATTTGTCTGAAGGTAACCCATACAAACAAATGGAAGTATGGGGGGGGGGGGGGTTTATGACCAAAATAATAAAAATGTGTCAAAAAAAAACGTTTTTTTTTGCATTCTTATATATCCTAGACTTCAAAACCTGATTCCTTTGATTTATATTTTGACTGTCTTTTTTGCCAAGTATTGCATTTTTCATGGATCTTGCCAAAGCAGCAGCTACACTTCCTGGGGTCCAGCAAAATTATGGCAGTTTATACCATTTTAAAACATTACAATATTACATTACACAGCACACGGTGTGTCCTCAGGACCCTACTCAACCACTACAGTACTAAATCCATGTGTGTGTGTGCCAATGTGTGTGTTGCTTCAGTCCCCACTGTTCCATAAGGTGTTTTTTTTATTTAAAAAAAATCTAATTTCACTGCTTGCATCAGGTACTTGATGTGGAATAGAGTTCCATGTAGTCATGACTCTATGTAGTACTGTGTGCCTCCCATAGCCTGTTCAGGACTTGGAGACTGAAGAGACCTCGTGGCATGTCTTGTGGGGTACGCATGGGTGTCCGTGCTGCCCTGTTCTGAGCAAATTGCAATTTTCTTAAGTCCTTTTATGTGGCACCAGACCACACGACTGAACAGTAGTCAAGGTGCAACAAAACCAGGGCCTGTAGGACCTGCCTTGTTGATAGTGTTAAGGCAGGGCATCGCTTTATTAGATAGACTTCTCCCCATCTTAGCTACTACTGCATCAATATGTTTCGACCATGACAGTTTACAATCTAGTGTTACTCCAAGCAGTTTAGTCATCTCAACTTGCTCAATTTCCACATGATTTATTAAGAGACTTGGTTAAGGTTTAGGGTTTAGGGAGTGTTTTGTTCCAAATACAAAGCTTTAAGTTTGAAATATTTAGGGCTAACTTATTCCTTGCAGACAGAGGTTGTTCTGAAACTAACTGCAGCTCTTTGTTGAGTGTTGCACTCATTTCATTCGGTATAGTAGTTGACGTGTATAGTGTTAAGTCATCCGCATACATAGAAACTCTGGCTTTACTCAAAGACAGTGGCATGTCATTTGTAAAAATTTAAAAAAGGGCCTAAACATCTACACTGGGGAATTCCTGACTTTAATTGGATTATATTTGAGAGGCTTCCATTAAAGAACACCCTCGGTGTTCTGCTAGACAAGTAACTCTTTATCCACATTATAGCAGGGGGTGTAAAGCCATAACATATGTTTTTCAAGCAGCAGACTATGATCAATATGTCAAAAGCTGCACTGAAGTATAACAAAACCGCTCCAAAAATCATTTTATCATCAATTTCTCTCAGCCAATCAATTACATTTGTGTAAGTGCTGTGCTTGTTGAGTGTCCTTCCCTATATAAGCATGCTGCAATTCTGTTGTCAATTTGTTTACTATAAAATAGCATTGTATCTGTTCAAACAATTTTTTCCAGAAGTTTACTAAGGGTTGGTAACAGGCTGATTGATTGGCTATCTGAGCCAGTAAAGGGGGCTTTACTATTCTTGGGTAGAGAAATGACTTTAGCTTCCCTCTAGGCCTGAGAGCACACACTCTCTAGTAGGCTTAGATTGAAGATGTGGCAAATAGGAGTTGCAATATCGTCTGCTGTTATCCTCAGTAATTTTCCATCCTGATTGTCAGACCCCGGTGGCTTGTGAATGTATGAATGTCATTCAATGTGTTTCTATGGGTTATAGTAAAGGCCAAACTATTATTTTAATATACCTAAAATCCAAAATCAAACAGCTACATGATCCATGGTATGACTATGTTAAAACTATTTAGCTTAATTGATTGGCCAAGTTTTAGGTACTAGTTGTAAAAATATTTAGTTGGTAGAACTTTGGTTCATAGATGCCACATTATGCTTTGTACAGATCGATCATTCGGTACCAGAGAAGTAGCGTTGTGTTTTTCACAAAAAATGAGATGGCAGGAAATCCATTATGGCGGACCTTATGGGTCAGAGGCAAATGTTTATTTTGAAGGATAAAGACCAAATTTCATGACTAGGTCAAATGGGTTGAGGGGCGTGACCTTTCAAAGTTTGCACGTGAAATAGATTGTTATAACGCCATCATGTGGCCTAATGGCATGGCACAAGATGGTGTGGAACTTGGCCCACCATCATGCCAGGTTTGACCCTCCTAGGCCTCATGACACGTGAATTATAATTTTTCACCCAAATTGCCAGTAGAAAAATAAAATAAAAAATAAATAATAGCTGCAAGTAGCAATGCCAGGGTTTAGGATGTGGGCCCACAGTGCCACCATCAGGACAAATGACACATCACCTTCTGTACCCCTTACCTCACTTGCCAAATATCACAACTAAAACACATCATGCAATATTCGTATTTTGGACTATTTTATGCTGACGACTTTAAACGTCTTCAACCACAACCGCTAGGCACCAAATTTGGTATATAGCTTGTATGGATGCAAATCTTCAAACGCAATATTTTCCACAACTATATGGCTGCAATAAGCCAATGAGCTTGCATGAACGGTTATGTCCAACAGCACCCCCCCCCCCCCCCCCCATGCGGCAAACAACCATACTTTACAGGTTAGCTGGACACCGCTCCGAGCGTGTGCTAAATTTCATCAGTCAAACAGAGCAAGAGAAACTTGTGCACGTTATATCGCCACCGTGTGACCGATGTGTATTGGTGTATACTGTTATTTATTTTGCTCCTTTGCACCCCAGTATCTCTACTTGCACACCCATCTTCTGCACATCTATCACTCCAGTGTGTAATTATTTCACCACACTGTCCTTTATACTGCCTACCGCCCTTATCCTACCTCATTTGCACACACTGTATATAGACTTTTTTGCATGTTTGTATGTGTAACTGTCGCTTTGCTTTATCTTGGCCAGGTCGCAGTTGTAATTGAGAACTTGTTCTCAACTAGCCTACTTGGTTAAATAAAGGTGAAATAAAAGTCTGCCGATAAGAATGTGGTGATTGACAGAGTCGAAAGCCTTGGCCAGGTCGATGAATACAGCTGCACAGTAATGTCTCTTATCGATGGTGGTTATGATATCGTTTAGGACCTTAAGCGGGGCTAAGGTGCACCCACGACCAGCTCGAAAACCAGATTGCATAGCGGAGAAGGTACGGTGGGATTCGAAATGGTCGGTGATCTGTTTGTAAACTGAGGCTTTCGAAGAACGTAGAAAGGCAGGGTAAGATATAGGTCTGTAGCAATTTGGGTCTAGAGTGTCTCCCCCTTTGAAGAGGGGGATGACCGCAGCAGCTTTCCAATCTTTGGGGATCTCAGACCATAGGAAAGAGAGGTTGAACAGGCAGAATTTGGCAGTTAATTTTAGAAAGAGGGTCCAGATTTTGCAGCTCTTTCAGATCATCAGCTATCTGGATTTGGGCGAAAGAGAGTCCTGGGCAAGTTGCTGAAGGGGCGCAGGGCTGTTGACCGGGGTAGGGGTAGCCAGGTGGAAAGGAAGGCCAGCCGTAGAAAAATGCTTATTGAAATTTTCAATGATCATGGATTTATCGGTGGTGACACTGTTTCCTAGCCGCAGTGCAGTGGGCAGCTAGGAGGTGGTGCACTTATTCTCCATGGACTTTACCTTGGTGAAATTTGTTGTATTCAGCACGTGACAAACAATTTTATTTGATTTAAATTAAGATTTTACCGTCATTTATATTTGCTTAGTAGAGCTGTTCTTGCCATAATATGGACTTGGTCTTTTACCAAATAGGGAAATCTTCTGTATAACACCCCTACCATGTCATAACAACAGATTGGCTCAAAAACATTAAAGAAATTCCACAGATGTTAATCTAAATACATTCTAGGTGACTACCTCATGAAAATGTTTGAGAGAATGCCAAGTGTGCAAAGTTGTCAACAAGGCAAAGGGTGGTTACTTTGAAGAACTGAAAATATATATATTGATTTGTTTAACACTTCTTTGGTTGCTACATGATTCATGTGTTATGCAATTGTTTTGATGTCTTCACTATTATTCTACAATGTAGAAAATAGTCAAAATAAAGAAAAAAACCTTGATTGAGGAGGTGTCCAAACTTTTGACTGGTACCGTGTGTGTAATAAATAAATAAATAAATAAACAAACACACACCCCACCTGAGACCTGGGTTCTATCAGTTCTAGCCGTTAGTCAAAGCTGCCTGAAAAAAAGAGGGGTCACGTTGATAAACGATTTCTTCACATTATATGCGCAGCAATGCACACGGCATTAGGCTACACGCGGTTGTTTGTTCCATAATTCAATTAGCAGGGAAACACCATTGTGAAAGGTTTCACGTGACAGATGAATATATGCAACAACTAGCATGGGTTGCTAATATGAATAGGATTGTGCCTTTGGCTACTGGACAACAAAAGAAAGTTGATTTGAAAACCAATAGAACAGGAGAGAAAGACTTAAATGGTATATGGAAATCTTTAAAAAATAATTGCCTAGACATTTGGTTGGATTTTGGCTAGGCTACTTTGAAGCAAGATACTACATTTGAGTCATGTCTTAAAACATTTAGGTTTCAAACAATTAAATATATGTTAAAAATGCATACTGCCTCCAGCTCATTTAAAAGTAATGTGACGTGCTGAAGCCTGCCTAGCTGCCTAAGCACTTGACTAGTGAAAGAGAAGCGCACTTCAATTGCCAGCCGAGAATTTTTTTTAGCATTATTCTTTTACACTCGATTGCCTTCAGAATTGTTGCCCAATGATTGGGCTTATTAAAGCACGTTTCACTCCACCAGCAACAAAAAGCAGTTTGAACTATCAGCAGCTCTCACGCTACATCACTGACATTTCATATCAATGAATATGCAAAAATACATTACTTCGCAATGGGATTTTTTCTTTTTTGGGAACAATAGGCAACTTGATTAATCTGCTTTACATATATTTTATCGTCCAAAATCCGGATATTACCGACTAACGGAAAACCTGGTGTGCATGTAAACGAGGGGATTTAAGTTCATAATAGAGGAAAAGATTAGATTGACTAGATTTAGTGTGATACTTACAGTGATGAAGCCATATCCTTTAGATCTTCCAGTCTCACTGTCCATCATGAGCTGAATACTCTCAATCTGGTGGAAAGAAATGGATAACAGATTAAAATCTGCATAGCACTTGATATACTGTAGCCCTACAATCTGTGTGTCCACTCTTTTCATAGGCTTAGGCTTTTGGTTGCATTCAAGACGAGGTTGTTTTTATTGACCTCTGTTTTTTGGCGTATAAGTGGCCTGTCATTTTGATATTAAAAAGATGCTGCTAATGTCTCCAGTCATATGAAATGACATGACATGAAATGGTTTTATATAGGGCCATATTTTTTCACGCCTAGTTAAATAAAATTTAAAAAATGCATACCCTAATAAACGCTTATGCTCAGCTCTAGGCCTGCTCATCTGCTCTCTGTTCAGAACTGTTATTTTTGCTAACAGTACGTGAGTTATATTAACTTACAACAATGACTTGGCCTACTGTTAACAAATCTACACACCGGCCAACCTTAAAGTATTTTTATCAGTACCACTTTAGCCCTGGACGCCATGACGGCACACAAGCGACACCCACACTGCTCAAATCATAGGAAAATGCATTTTCTTTTGCCTATTGATGTCATGTTGGCCAGTAGGAATGGTAGGCTATAGACTTATGGGTCCTTGGCTGCTCTTCAGTAGCTAACTAGAAATATGTTTAAAAGTTATTTGGGATAGGGGGCAGTATTTTCACATCCGGATGAAAAGCGTGTACAAAGTAAACTACCTGCTTCTCAGGCCCAGAAGCTAAGACATGC
The DNA here is from genome assembly GCF_045791955.1 of Oncorhynchus clarkii lewisi. Taxonomy (NCBI): domain Eukaryota; kingdom Metazoa; phylum Chordata; class Actinopteri; order Salmoniformes; family Salmonidae; genus Oncorhynchus; species Oncorhynchus clarkii. The sequence continues at coordinate 25,771,341 of NC_092163.1, read as the reverse complement.
ATATTATTAGTAGATTTGGATAGAAAACACTGAAGTTTCTAAAATTGTTTGAATCACGTCTGAGTATAACATAACTTATGTAGCAGGCAAAACCCAGAGGACTAACCATTCAGAATTATTTATTTTTGAGGTCAGTCTCTGTTCAATGGGTTCTCATGGGGAACCGATATTTCTTAGGTACGTGTTTGCAGTTCCTACCGCTTCCACTGGATGTTACCAGTCTTTGGAATTTGGTTGAGGTTATTCCTTTGTGCAAATGAAGTACGGCCATCCTGGAAAATGGTAACGCTGTTGAGAGTTGGCAAGACTTGAAAAGTAGCGTTAGTTTCCTCTCGTCCTCTATTGAAAACAGATAGACCCGACTTCAATTTGATCGATTATTAACGTTAAAAATTACCTAAAGTTGTATTACAAAAGTATTTTGAAATGTTTTGGCAAAGTTAACAGGTAACTTGAGATATTTTGTAGTGACTGCACAAATCGGAAGCTGCTTTTTTCTGGATCAAACGCGCCAAATAAATGGACATTTTGGATATATATGGACAGAATTAATTGAACAAAAGGACCATTTGTGATGATTATGGGTCATATTGGAGTGCCAACAAAAGAAGCTCGTCAAAAGGTTAGGCACGGGACAGTTTAGCTAACGTGCACTAATGTGATTAGCATGAGGTTGTAAGGAACAAGAAAATTTGCCAGGACATAGACATCTGATTTCAGCAGAAAGATTAACAATACTTTTTAGCTAACTGTACTGTCCAATTTACAGTAGACATTAGTGAAAAAATACCATGCTATTGTTTGAGGAGAGTGCACAGTTATGAACTTGAAAATGTATTAATAAACCAATTAGGAACATTTGGGCAGACATGATACAACACTAACCTCTTGCGACGAGCAATCCCGTATCCGGGAGCGTAATCATAGCCTCAAACGCATTAGCATAACGCAGCGGACATAAATACCCCTAGAAACTTTTCCTATTCATGAAAATCGCAAATGAAATGAAATATTCAAACAAGCTTAGCCTTTTGTTAACACTGTCATCTCAGATTTTCAAAATATGCGTTACAGCCAACGCTAAACAAGCATGTGTAAGTTTATCATGGCATAACGCTATGCTCTGCTGGCAGCAGGCAACATTTTCACGAAAATAAGAAAAGCAACCAAATTAAATTATTTACCTTTGAAGAACTTCAGATGATTTCACTCAGGAGACTCCCAGTTAGAAAGCAAATGTTCATTTTTTCCCAAAACATTATTTTTGTAGGCGAAATAGCTCCCGTTTTTTCATCATGCATGGCTGAGAAATAGACCGGAAAATGCTATAACGCCAAACTTTTTTCAAAATTTGCTCCATAATATCGACAGAAACACAGCAAACGTTGTTTAGGATCCATCCTCAAGGTGTTTTTAACATATATATTCGATAATATATCCGTCGAGGCAATTGGTTTCTCATAAGAAGCGATTGGAAAAATGGCTACCTCAGTATTTTACGCAAGATTTTCTGCGGGAGACAACATTTGACCACATGCTATATATGGTCCCTTACAGCCATTATTCAATGGAAATGCCTAAAAAGTCGTCACAACACCTTGGGGAATACGCAGAAAACGTAAGCTCATTCGTAGCTCATTCACAGCCATATAAGGAGTCATTGGCATGAGGCGGTTTAAAAAAATGCGGCACTTCCTGGTTGGATTTTTATCTGGGTTTTGCCTGTAACATCAGTTGTGGCACTCACAGACAATATCTTTGCAGTTTTGGAAACGTCAGTGTCTTCTTTCCAAAGCTGTCAATTATATGCATAGTCGAGCATCTTTGTGACAAAATATCTTGTTTAAAACGGGAAAGTTTTTCATCCAAAAATTTAAATAGCGCCCCTTAAATCCAAGAGGTTAAGAACAGAACACAATGGTTGATTGGATCAGTCTAAGAATTTGCATACATTGCTGCCATCTACTGGCAAAATCTAAATCGCGCCTAAACTGGAATACATTGCGATCTTTGTCTTGCATTTCAAAGATAAGAAAATAAATGACGCATGTTTTTTTCTTTGTATTATCTTTCACTAGATCTAACGTGTTATATCCTCCTACATTAGTTTCACATTTCCACAAACTTCAAAGTGTTTCCTTTCAAATGGTATCAAGAATATGCATATCCTTGCTTCAGGTCCTGAGCTACAGGCAGTTAGATTTGGGTGTTATTTTAGGCAAAAATAAATAATTTAAAAAAGGGTCCGATCCTTAAAACCTCTTGAGGATAGGGGAGATGCTAGCGTCTCAACTGGCCAATTGCCAGGGGAAATGCAGAGCGCCAGATTCAAATAAAATTCAAACTTTCATTAAATCACACATGTAAGATACTCAATTAAAGCTACACTCGTTGTGAATCCAGCCAACATGTAAGATTTTAAAAATGCTTTTCGGCGAAAGCATATGAAGCTATTATCTGATAGCCTGCAGCCATCCTCACCAGCAGTAAACATAGGAGCTAGCATAGCAGGCGCTACACAAAACGCTGAAATAAAATATGCATTACCTTTGACAAGCTTCTTTTGTTGGCACTCCAATATGTCCCATAAACATCACAATTGGTCCTTTTGTACGATTAATTCCATCCATATACACTGCTCAAAAAAATAAAGGGAACACTAAAATAACATCCTAGATCTGAATGAATGAAATATTCTTATTAAATACTTTTTTTCTTTACATAGTTGAATGTGCTGACAACAAAATCACAAAAATTATCAACGGAAATCAAATTCATCAACCCATGGAGGTCTGGATTTGGAGTCACACTCAAAATTAAAGTGGAAAACCACACCATAGGTTGATCCAACTTTGATGTAATGTCCTTAAAACAAGTCAAAATGAGGCTCAGTAGTGTGTGTGGCCTCCACGCGCCTGTATGACCTCCCTACAACACCTGGGCATGCTCCTGATGAGGTGGCGGATGGTCTCCTGAGGGATCTCCTCCCAGACCTGGACTAAAGCATCCGCCAACTCCTGGACAGTCTGTGGTGCAACGTGGCGTTGGTGGATGGAGCGAGACATGATGTCCCAGATGTGCTCATATTCAGGTCTGGGGAACGGGCGGGCCAGTCCATAGCATCAATGCCTTCCTCTTGCAGGAACTGCTGACACACTCCAGCCACATGAGGTCTAGCATGGTCTTGCATTAGGAATGAGGAACCCAGGGCCAACCGCACCAGCATATGGTCTAACAAGGCATCTGAGGATCTCATCTCGGTACCTAATGGCAGTCAGGCTACCTCTGGCGAGCACATGGAGGGCTGTGCGGCCCCCCAAAGAAATGCCACCCAACACCTTGTCTGACCCACCGCCAAACCGGTCATGCTGGAGGACGTTGCAGGCAGCAGAACGTTCTCCACGGCGTCTCCAGACTCTGTCACATGTGCTGAGTGTTTGTGCTCTTCATCTGTGAAGAGCACAGGGCGCCAGTGGCAAATTTGCCAATCTTGGTGTTCTCTGGCAAATGCCAAACGTCCTGCACGGTGTTGGGCTGTAAAAGCACAACCCCCACCTGTGGACGTCGGGCCCTCAGTCTGTTTCTGACCATTTGAGCAGACACATGCACATTTGTGGCCTGCTGGAGGTCATTTTGCAGGGCTCTGGCAGTGCTCCTCCTTGCACAAAGGCGGAGGTAGCGGTCCTGCTGCTGGGTTGTTGCCCTCCTACGGCCTCCTCCACATCTCCTGATGTACTGGCCTGTCTCCTGGTAGCGCCTCCATCCTCTGGACACTACGCTGACAGACACAGCAAACTTTCTTGCCACAGCTCGCATTGATGTACCATCCTGCATGAGCTGCACTACCTGAGCCAGTTGTGTGGGTTGTGGACTCCGTCTCATGCTACCACTAGAGTGAAAGCACCGCCAGCATTCAAAAGTGACCAAAACATCAGCCAGGAAGCATAGGAACTGAGAAGTGGTCTGTGGTCCCCACCTGCAGAACCACTCCTTTATTGGGGGTGTCTTGCTAATTGCCTATAATTTCCACCTGTTGTCTATTCCATTTGCACAACAGCATGTGAAATTTATTGTCAGTGTTGCTTCCTAAGTGGACAGTTTGATTTCACAGAAGTGTGATTGACTTGGAGTTACATTGTGTTGTTTAAGTGTTCCCTTTATTATTTTGAGCAGTGTATATCGAAAATGCCCATTTATAAAGCGCGTTTTATCCATAAAAAAAACAGCTTAGAAACGCAAAGTCACTACAAGATAATTCAAAGGTTGCCTATAAACTTTGCCAAAATATTCCAAACTACTTTTGTAATACAACGTTAGGTATTTTTAAACGTTAATAAACGTTAATAATCGATCAAATTGTAGACGGGGCAATCTGTATTCAATACATGAACGAAAAGAAAAAAGCTCTGCTCTTCACGTCTTGTGCAACTCACAAAAGTGTCCCCTGTTCAGAGTTGGCCTACTTCCCGATAAGACAAAGGAATAACCTCAGCCATATTCCAAACACTGGCGACATCGTGTGGAAGCGGCAGGAACTGAAAGTAGGTTCCTATTAAATTTCCAATGGCAAAGACAATATAGGGAAGAGAGATGGGGAAAAAAAGAAAAGAAAATCTGAACAGATAGTCCTCAGGGTTTTGCCTGCTACATAAGTTCTGTTATACTCACAGACATGATTCAAACAGATTTTTTCCAAATCTATGAATAACATGCATATCTTATATTCTTGGCAAGAGTAGCAGGAAGTTGAAATTGGGCACGCTATTTATCCAAAAGTGAAAATTCTGCCCCCTAGCTTTAAGAGGTTTTAACTTACCGTAGGCTATTTGGAATCCATGGATGGAAACAGATGTGGCCGCGGGAGCTGTTCCGCTAATAGCATCCTTCAAAGTTATTTTAGGCCTACTAATCTTTGTCTGTTAACGAATCAGTTCTTGATCTCTCTTGGTTTAGCTGTATGTCAACAGTAGGCTTCAAATTATATGATAATAGTCAGATCACCAATGACAACAAAACATGAATGAATGGTAGCCTAGTAATCAGACCCAACTTGGATTATTAGGTCAGGTGTGGCTCTCTGAAACAAGCTCAAATAGGCTTAGTTCAGTTTCATATTCCAAATTGTAAGTAACAAGAAAATTTGCCAGGACATAGACATATCTGATTATACCTCAATACAGCACATTTCCTTGCTCTTCAATGCGCTTGCACCTACTACCGGTGGCAATCAAAGCATGTGCGGGCAAGAAAGTGTTCTCGCTTAGTTGACTAAACGCTGTCGCTAACTACCTTGTCCGTAACGACGCCTTAGTAGCTAAGGAGCTAACTACAAAAGTGGTTGTGTGCTTGACTAACACTTAAACAGTTTGTTCTACATTTTTCGTCAGTGTTATCAACGGACAAAGTGGAGAGCTGCCATCCAAGCTTGAGGGAGGAAAGTAATACTATGACTACAGTTCGAAGCAGAGCGCTACTGATTGGCTCAGCACCATCTTCAGACGGTTGAGTCAAAAACCACAATGTGCCAACTAAAAGCCCATTTGTGCGTATTTTAGGGTATTTTTTTATATCAGCGTGCTTTGACCTGAAACTGCATGCATGGTACGCAAAATGCATGCAGGTTGGCATGTTTGAATCTACTCATTACACTATGATTTTAACCTTATGTTAGTCTGCAAATGTGATAGACGCATGGAATGATTTATTATAAAAGGTGATTTATTAGTGTGTGGAGAACCAGCTTCCCCAAACTTGAAACAAATGTGCCACCTATGGGTACATTGTACAACAGCTCTCACCCTTCCAAAAGGCTCAAAAATTCCTCTCAGCATCTCCTCTGTGATGTTAAAGTGTAAGGATCCGACGTAGAGCCTCATCGGTCCAGCGTTGCCCTTCTGCAGGTTGTTGGCCATGGCAGCAGCCCTGTTTTTTTCAGCCTAGAAAGAACACACACAAAGTGACCGTAGGGAAATGGTGCAAATCGCCTTAGGCTGTTAAAATAAAGGCTGTCGAATGATTTAAATAATTAGGTAAAGTTAAGCACATGGATTTCTATAGTTAACTATGGATAATTTGCATTTTTCCAATTTGACCCTAATCAAAAATGTTGCAATTTAAAACATAACCTATTCTAAGACATCTAAGCCAAGTCTGATATAAAAGTTAATGTAAAATATCATAGTTAGATCTAGCCTAGGCTACTTCGTATCCATGTTCAAGAAAAACTAACCACAAGCTGCTAATGCATTAGAACTGGGATCATTTCAAAATATTTTGACCTGAGAACTACAACAAAAACTGTAACTAAACGGAATAGAAGTTCTGTTTTGATTAAAATCATTGTCGGAAATTAGTGTTGAATCTAGAGGCATTCAGCCAAGGCATTCTAAACATTCTCATTTGGATCGCTAGCGAATGTTAGCATAACTGACTAGCTACTTCGGAGCAAATAAAGTTTCTGCTGTTTCTGCTGCCAGGGAAAGTGTTTATGGTTGAACTTTCTGTACGTTTTCCTTCAAATTTGTGGCTGAGGTGCACGCATAGTGGATGGTTTTAGCACCACAAGTAGGGTGTCCACCCACTCTGCCCAGAGTTGGTGAAAACTCACGTTAGTTATGAAATTTCACTTATGTTAGAAAATACATTTTACCGAGACAAATATGATTATTCATGTTCTGAAACGTTCGAGGGGCCTTTCTCAAACATTAACATTATATCCAAAAAGTCATATTTAGCATAACACGAGCTAAATGTAAAATGTAGAAGGCGGTGAAAATAAAAGGCTTGTGTCCATTGACATTTCAGAGGTACGCTTGTTATTGTGAGAAATCTTCGAGGAATAACCAGCATTTCTAATCAGTATCTAAAGTGTATACTAAAATATGAAAACACTACATCATGTCTCAAAATTGATATCACCTCTATATTAGGGATGTGAGCACTTAAACAAAATTGGGATCCTGACGATAAGAAAAATCCATAACGGAAAAATTATATTTGGTGGGTTTTCCCCCACAAAATTAAAATCAGTGCAGCTGGTTTGTCTGCTCTTTCTCATCGATAATGATACAAGTGTGTGTTCAGTCGGTTGCGTGTAGAATATCCTAGCCTATTCATTAACGATATGCCCTGCTTTGCTGAAGTTGCAAGACAAGAAATGGCTAAATACAGCATTCCATTGCAAGATAGAGCTTTTGATTTCTAATAGGATGAGTGAAGTGTTCTCACTCCGGCAGTCTGGTGGCCGACCTGCCTATACGGTGCCCCTCTCTCCGTCCCTCGCTAGCTCGCTATGAAAGATGCAAGTGTTTGTTCTCGTAAGTATGGCAACTAAATCAGTCTCCTTCGTTCCAAAAATACTGAATCTTAGGAGTCGATTCAGGGTCAGCCCGCCAATTAGGCAGGGGTGGCATTTTTAGCTAAACTGACTGACCAACACCACATAAAAACCTAAATTCTGGCCCAAAATAATGATAATTTATCTCACCCAGTGGCATATGTGCCTGTGGAAATCAGCAGACTCTTACAAGATTACAAGAAGAAATCTAGGGCCTCCCGAGAGGCACTGTGGTCTAAGACACTGCTTCAAAGTGCTAGTGATGCCCCTACAGATCCTGGTTCGAGTACAGGCTCTGTCGCAGCCTGGGGAGACCCATGGGGCGGCGCACAATTGGCCCAGTGTCGACTGGGTTAGGGGAGGGTTTACCCGGCAGGGATGTCCTGTGACGGGCGCAATGCACGCTGACACAGTCGCCAGATGTAGTGTTTCCTCCGACACATTGGTGCGGCTGGCTTCCGGGTTAAGCGGGCATTGTGTCAAATCAGGCTTGGCTGGGTTGTTTCTCGGAGGACGCACAGCTCTTGACCTTTGCCTCTCGAGTCCGTACGGGAGTTGCAGCAATGGGACAAGACTAACTACCAATTGGATACCACAAAATTGGGGAGATGGGGGTAAAAAAAAATTTAAAACAAGTCAGTTGTTAAAGAAGTATTTTTTTCATTTTTATAAATGACATACTGCAATTCACATATTTGCAAACACTTAATTCTTTAACAAATTTACCTGATGTTGTTCCATTTCTTCTCTTAACATGTATGGACCCAGAACTTAATTGACCACCTATTCTGTTTATTTTAGAGACATTTTTCCATGTGAAAAAAAAGTGCTAAAACACAAAATGTGTTTGATTTTATATTTAACCATCCATTTATTTTGAGATATTTGGGCTTTTTTAAACTTAATTTCTGTTTTAATAAAATATATAATTTGAAGAACAAACTAACAATTCATATCTTGCAGTAAAATGCTTTAAGAGACAAGTTTAAGGTTAAAAAAAGGTAATGTTCTTAATTAAATTGTCCTGATCATATATATAGGCGATATCCACCCAAAATAGAATTTATGAATTCAGTGTGTTCTATCATTTAAATTGTAAACAACAGCACAACAATTTCTCTCAATCTGGAAGGTAAACTCAAAGTATTCAATTTCACGGTGTATTTCGGATGGAATCGATGCATTAGAATGTACAGTGCCTTGCGAAAGTATTCGGCCCCCTTGAACTTTGCGACCTTTTGCCACATTTCAGGCTTCAAACATAAAGATATAAAACTGTATTTTTTTGTGAAGAATCAACAACAAGTGGGACACAATCATGAAGTGGAACGACATTTATTGGATATTTCAAACTTTTTTAACAAATCAAAAACTGAAGAATTGGGCGTGCAAAATTATTCAGCCCCCTTAAGTTAATACTTTGTAGCGCCACCTTTTGCTGCGATTACAGCTGTAAGTCGCTTGGGGTATGTCTATCAGTTTTGCACATCGAGAGACTGAATTTTTTTCCCATTCCTCCTTGCAAAACAGCTCGAGCTCAGTGAGGTTGGATGGAGAGCATTTGTGAACAGCAGTTTTCAGTTCTTTCCACAGATTCTCGATTGGATTCAGGTCTGGACTTTGACTTGGCCATTCTAACACCTGGATATGTTTATTTTTGAACCATTCCATTGTAGATTTTGCTTTATGTTTTGGATCATTGTCTTGTTGGAAGACAAATCTCTGTCCCAGTCTCAGGTCTTTTGCAGACACCATCAGGTTTTCTTCCAGAATGGTCCTGTATTTGGCTCCATCCATCTTCCCATCAATTTGAACCATCTTCCCTGTCCCTGCTGAAGAAAAGCAGGCCCAAACCATGATGCTGCCACCACCATGTTTGACAGTGGGGATGGTGTGTTCAGCTGTGTTGCTTTTACGCCAAACATAACGTTTTGCATTGTTGCCAAAAAGTTCAAATTTGGTTTCTTTTTGGCACCTTCTTCCACATGTTTGGTGTGTCTCCCAGGTGGCTTGTGGCAAACTTTAAACGACACTTTTTATGGATATCTTTAAGAAATGGCTTTCTTCTTGCCACTCTTCCATAAAGGCCAGATTTGTGCAATATACGACTGATTGTTGTCCTATGGACAGAGTCTCCCACCTCAGCTGTAGATCTCTGCAGTTCATCCAGAGTGATCATGGGCCTCTTGGCTGCATCTCTGATCAGTCTTCTCCTTGTATGAGCTGAAAGTTTAGAGGGACGGCCAGGTCTTGGTAGATTTGCAGTGGTCTGATACTCCTTCCATTTCAATATTATCGCTTGCACAGTGCTCCTTGGGATGTTTAAAACTTGGGAAATCTTTTTGTATCCAAATCCGGCTTTAAACTTCTTCACAACAGTATCTCGGACCTGCCTGGTGTGTTCCTTGTTCTTCATGATGCTCTCTGCGCTTTTAACGGACCTCTGAGACTATCACAGTGCAGGTGCATTTATACGGAGACTTGATTACACACAGGTGGATTGTATTTATCATCATTAGTCATTTAGGTCAACATTGGATCATTCAGAGATCCTCACTGAACTTCTGGAGAGAGTTTGCTGCACTGAAAGTAAAGGGGCTGAATAATTTTGCACGCCCAATTTTTCAGTTTTTGATTTGTTAAAAAAGTTTGAAATATCCAATAAATGTCGTTCCACTTCATGATTGTGTCCCACTTGTTGTTGATTCTTCACAAAAAAATACAGTTTTATATCTTAATGTTTGAAGCCTGAAATGTGGCAAAAGGTCGCAAAGTTCAAGGGGGCCGAATACTTTCGCAAGGCACTGTACCAGAGACCAAAATAGAGATTTTTTTTGCCAAACAATCTTAGCCCATAGGACGCTGGCTGGCTACTCCACGTGCTTGTGGAAAACACTGCAAACTTAAGTCTTGCACAGAATCCAGCCTTGAAGACGTGATTATTTTTTTCCACATTTTTAATCGGATTTTGACCACATTTTGTCTCTGGCCTCCATTAATTCAGTAGCCCTAATTCTGACCATCCTACAAGGGTAAGAACTCCAATAACTTTTGAACGGATTATGATAGAGACATACTGTTGGGACCATTGGTTTTCTTAAAGGAGTATCTACACCATTAACATTATTTTACCCATTGGTCAAAAGATGCGTTTTTGAATGGACACCCTACCACAAGAAAGACTGACAGCTCTACTGCAGCTGCCGAGAGCTTGTTGCGCTCAAAAGGGGGTGATCGAAAAGAAAAAAAAATTGAAAAAAATTGGGCGCGATTAAATAAACATTTTAAGGCATGAACATTTCAAAAGTTAACTACATTTCATGAATTCAGTTTGACAGCTCTAGTTAAAATAAATAGAAAATGTAAAATGCATGTGAGATGATTACTGACCATTACCTGCGAGGCCTGAACAATGATTGGCACCCCCAGAAGTCGCTGACCAGACAATCCTATAGCCAGCGGCACAGAGTTGGCCTCCACAAACTCAATGTAAGCTATTCCCTTCGACCTCCTCGAATTTCTGTCAGAGATCATGCGCACATCTCTCACCTTGAAAATGAACAAAAATAATCTGTTTTCGAATGGATGGTTTAGGCATAAGAGGAAAAGACATTGCTAAATCCATCGGTCTTGGTGGCTGTGATAAGTCAAAAATAAGAATTTGCAACAGGTGCAGCACCCATCTTCTCAAAATAAAGTGAAATATTGCACGCACCAAACTTTTTTCAGCAGGAATGACAATGACATTACAAGCAGAGATACTCACTTTTCCCACTGCAGAGAAGAACTCTTCCAGGTCTCGTGGACGGATTCTGGCTGCCAGCTGCATGCAAAACACAGTGCGAGCATCCCTTTCCTCTGGAGTCAGGTTGTCAATTGGCTGCCTGTAGAAACAAAGCATTGAATTACTCTTATGAGGTAAACCCTTTTTTAGTCTTTCACAGTGGCCTCAATCTTTGAGAAAAGCACTTGTATTTTACTATATTTTGCCATCAAAATGGTAATCTTGGCAATCCAGAACAAAAATCACGTGCCAGCTACTCTGCAAGTTTCCGGCAAGTCCACTATGGGTCAAATGTTCCCTCCCCTTTTGAATCGCAGTCTGGCGACATGTGTTAAGATACCATATGTTACATAACGCTGTCCACAAAGTATATTTAAAACGGTAAGCCTACTTTGTCGAGCAAGGGTACACAAGCTTTAAAAGTGGAATGTCAACCTGATTGAGCTATGATGAGTCTTCTCTAAAGTAGGTAGGTAAGAGTGGTAGGGCCACAGATCGCACACTAGCATGATACACATCCTACAGCTAGGGGGAAATGGCTGCCAAGGACAGGAAAAGAAGCTCTGTGGGATGCACAGGCAAGGGAGATTAACAAGCTAATCAGCTGAACAAGTGATCTCCCGACCCACGGGGCTTTTGATATTGTGTCTTTTGTTTGACACCCTTTTGGAGTTTGATTGTTATTAGTTTGTTACCAACTGAACATAAATGACGCGCTTGGGCTGGCTGACCACGGAGTCACATCAGAGCTGTCCCCCTGGAATGCAAACCTGCTGTCCGCAGGCACACACCCCCAACACTGTCCACACAATCATACTTTCATGTTAATGCACACTGTCAGGTTGCAGAGGAAATAGGCAAGAGTAAGTCCCCTAGACAAAGCGAGTATAGTGCAACAGTAAGGTTGTTTAAACACTTACCTCACAGGACTCTTCTCTTTCTTGAAAGGGCTTCGGCTTCTGGAACGCCTTCGGCTGAAAGAAAGGGCTCTATTAGAATCTATATGAGTTGATTCATTGCAGGGTCACACAGCACAAAACTACCCACACAAACAGCAGAAAATAGTGTAATAGAAACCTTAGCTTGATGACAGGTGGAGGGCCAATCTTCCCTCTGGAACCACCGTTAAATTTCGGCCCAGAGCTGCGATTGAAAACAAGGTTTATCTCAGTACCTAAGGCCACTACTACTGATCTCATAAGGGGGATAAGGCACTCCAGGAATTAAATTGTGCCAGTCAAGACACTGCAGGCAGGAGTGGGAGGGTTGTTATTTGTTTATTTGGATTCCCATTAGCTTTTGCAGAAACTACTCTTCCCGGGGTCCAAAATAAACAGTGGTTTTGGGGTCCATGTGATGGCACTTGCCTTTCTAAACACTTCACTTGAACAAAACCCTTTAACCTGAAAGCCTAAACGTTCCTCATCTTTTCTCAACTACTGATAAAAAGCAATGCCTTAATTGTCCATTTGAACTGGAGCTGAATGCGAAAGACGCTCACATTTTCCTATACAGACTGGAGTGATGCAGACTCAAGGGAGATGCTGACACCAGATGAGGCATACATACAAGGTAGTCTTGTGGTCCCTGTAGCGGCCGCTGCGCTCCCTGCTCCGAGTGCGGCTCCGGCGCCTCTCCTTGCTGCGGCTCCGCTTTCGCTCGCGGCTGCGGCTCCTCTTGTGGTCATGGCTCTTCTTGCGATCACGGCTCTTGCTTCTCTTCCGGTCTTTGCTTCGGCTCCTGCTCTTCTTTTTCCTGCAGAAAGAGAATTACTCAATGTAAGGCAGTTAAGGAGAGCAATAAACAATAATAAATACATAGAATAAATACATTTGGTTGAGTTTGCATGCATGTTTCACTTACTTCTTGCTGCGCTCCTCATGGCCATTGGGACTACTGGGCTTGATCTCATCCTAAGCAGGGCCAACAGAAGAACAGCATAAGGACGAAGAGACAACATTTCAAGTTGTCAGGATCAAGGTGTGTGGGAACAAGAGAAAATATAGTTTAAAAATAGTATTCATACAAAAGTTAACATAGGGATAGATCTACAGTTAAGTTATTTTAATGAGTGTCTATCAGCCCCCAATCATAAATGTTGATTACTCATTTTGCATAAAAATCAATGAGTACTATGAGTACTAATACATAACCTACATCTCAGGTGCATTTGTCTTCAGCAGCCCCATCAGGATCATTACCAAGGCTATTCTTTGCCTAACATGCTGACCACACCGCTCAGGTTGCGTGCACGAGCGTTGCAAAATAAATGTACACATACATGTTATTCAATCATTGTGGCCAGGTGCTAAAATAGAAACAGGTTCTATTTGTGATGCTCAACACGCTGCAAGTCCAGCTTCTCCCATCTCCTCATTGGTTTTTAAGAGCATATACCCACGTCCCAAGTCCTCATTGGTGTTTAGGAGCATATACCCACATGGGTGATTGAAAGATGAACTAACGTCCACACGCCAGCCGGTTGTAATAATGCACCGTAAAGCTGGTTGCAAACGCCATATTAAGCCGAAAGATAAAATAAAAAGCCAGAGGAAGGAGAGATTACGAGAAAGGAATTTGGTTTACCATTTTATCTGTGGATTAATTGTCTGAGTAGAGGACCTTGTGCATTTCAGGTAAAACAACCCAATGTTTATATCCCAGGACAAATTAGCTAGCAACAGCAAGCTAGCTAAATTGCCATAGATGTTCAATGCTTTTTGAACTGTTCCCAAATGAATATGATTGGTTTAGTTTGTTTTGATATTTCAACCTGCGTGTCCTGATCGTGTTTGGTGTGGAGGTACAAAATCACATGCGTGTGTCCGGTTTGGTCAGCATGTAAGACCAATGTGCCCATGCTAGCAGCGAGACAGATCGATTTCCAGTGGGGGGGGGGGATGCCATTCTAGTGATCTCCACTTAGTTTAATTTTGTGGACTGTAAGAGCTCGCCCTGAAGCAAACAGGGATTCACACTGCTTAGCAATATTGACTACCAAGGAAAGCTATGATTAAATTATAAGATGAGGTACACAAAATTCCTTAGTTGGTGCTGTAGCCAGCAGCATAGAAGAGTTCCATGTTTCCTACAGTTTGTACTTAGTTCTATCAAATTTAGCCTTTACATAAAACAGTGACAAATATAATGGACTTATGGGGAAATAAATATTTGTGAATGAGCATGCAAAAATAATTACATTCTGGTCAACCATGGAGAAAACCTGTTTAACACAAAATAGCGTTATGTAAAATAACTTGGTGAAAGCAGCATAATAACAAAATCCACACATTCTCTCTCACTAGAATGAAAGAGTGAACATTGTGAACGGACCTGCTTCCTCTACTTAACCACACACCTCATTTACTGAAGGTAAAGGACATACAATCATGTATTTCAATAATGTGTCAGCTTACCAAACCTTCATCATTACAGAGGCAGACCAAGTCAACCATGTGGAACAACCACAACATGCATACAAATAATTTAATACCGTCTCCCATGGTATGTCTTTTAAATTAAAGGAACTGTCTTCTCAACCAGGCCCAGTCAGCATTTGTGTTTTTCCTTAATCAACCTGACTAACGTTCTGCAATCTGTCACAAAGCAGCATAATGGCTATATGTGAGGTGAAACAGTCAGAAGAGTTGAACTAACATTACAATTGTCTGTAATTTAGGCTAAAATAGGGAATCTATTCTGAACACCTCACATACCGCCCTGGATTCTACTTTGTGACAAACTCCTCAGACATGTGACAAGAATGGTTTGACAGCTGTCAAATTATTGGGTTACCACCCACATGAGCATAAGATTCACCCAAATGAAAGGCATAGCGCATTAGCAATGGGTTTCGCATAGCCCATGCACAAAGTGTTAGCCCAGTTGATAAAATATAGGAGAATGCCAATTGGGCCTGATCAAGAACCCAGTTCCTAAATTAAATGTTATTTTGCATCCACTGCATTCGCCTTGTAGACTGGCCATTCGATGACCACAATTATGTTACCAAGGGGACCACAGTACAGCAATACATTGGGCAATTACTACCTTCATTTTTTGACAGATCACACTGGAATTCATGGAAGTAGAGGTGAGATATCGTTAGGCAAGTCTACAAAAAGAGATAGATGGGCGTTTATTCATAGTCTCAAAAGGAACTGCAGCATCACATCAGAAACACAGAATAAGCTACTAGAAATATAGGGTCTGGGGCAAAGTGGTGACATAGGCCACCACAGTACTTACAATAAGGTGCATTAAAATCACAAACGTATTGCCTGGGCCTGTCTGACATTTGACACTGACAAAAATATTTTTTGAAACAGCAAAATACTAAAATATTTTATTCCAGCGTTCATCGTGGGGTCATTTGGAAAACGCCCCTGGAGTTAAAAGGAATGGTTTTGTTGCGATATGGACACAGTATTTACAATACAGTGCATTACAAACCACAAACAATACCTTAGGCCAAAACCCACCTTTCTATACGGAGCCTCAAGCATTGCTTCTATATCAAAGTCATCAGCCATGATGATGGAGCACTAAAGGGGAAGATAGACATAATGTGAACACATCATTAACGTTAGCTACAACACGTCATACGAGAACCGTGTATATCCACACCCGTGATGCAAGAGTTTTTTTTTGCATTAATTGTACCACAACCTGCTAACTAGCCAACACATGCTTGTTAACGGAATATTAGCTAGTTAACAGGTAAGCTTCAGTTCCCCCCGCTAAATATGAGCGGTCTGTGTGTCTACCGTACCGGCTTGTCCATGTTAGATGATTGGTTAGGTAACATGTTCACTTGACCACGTTAGCTAGCACATAGATGAACACCGGAGGTAGCGAGCCAACTAACGCTAGCTATCGAACGTTACCTAGCTTGCTATGGCCACACACGCAGTAGCAAGCTAGCTAAGCAACTATAATGTTATGCAAGAAAACTAGCTGGCTAGCAATTACTATACAACGTATTAAGAAAGAAAATGTTCAGGTATTAAATGTACCTGAAAAATGTGTTGTTTCTTCTCAAACAAGACGGACTCCTGAGGGTGTCTTGTTGCCACAAACTAGCTAACAGGATAGCTAACGTTAGCTAGTAGGCCTCTAGTTGTTTTCCTTCCGCGTTGCTAATAGCAAACAAACAATAGCTACATGTAACTTCAAATGTGGGTTTTGATACCCCAAAGCAGTAGAAACTGTGTAAACAGACAATTTAAATAACCTTGATGTGCTGAGAAAAATGTACGCGAGTTCGAAAATACTGTTGCTGCGTCTTGTTCCCCGCGCTCATCTAATGGCGCATGCTGTAAAGAATCCGTGGTCGCGTTCCAGGCTCACTATATTCAAAGATTGTCTATTCTAATGAAAAGATATTCGAGTGACCACTTTAACAATGGAAATACATGTCCTCATAGATGGAAGGCAGGCGGGAGGAGGCGAGGTCAGGTGGCACCATTCTAGCCAATGAGAGGGCAGATACGTGTGTGAACAATAGGCCATATACAAACTGTGTTTCACGTAGGTTTACCTGGCGGGACGATTTGATAAACGTGTAAATCTCTCTAGGTAGGACAATGTGACTTTTATCAACATATTCGCCTGTATTTACTCCCGAAAAATGAAACGCTAGTTAGCTGCTAATGTGGCTATCATAAAGAGTTACAAATGCTATGATCTGGACGAGACTACCGAACCGAGGCAAAGGTAAGAATTTTTATTTTTTTATTTTATTTCACCTTTATTTAACCAGGTAGGCTAGTAGAGAACAAGTTCTCATTTGCAACTGCGACCTGGCCAAGATAAAGCATAGCAGTGTGAACAGACAACAACACAGAGTTACACATGGAGTAAACAATTAAGTAGAAAAAAAAGAGAGTCTATATACATTGTGTGCAAAAGGCATGAGGAGGTAGGCGAATAATTACAATTTTGCAGATTAACACTGGAGTGATAAATGATCAGATGGTCATGTACAGGTAGAGATATTGGTGTGCAAAAGAGCAGAAAAGTAAATAAATATAAACAGTATGGGGAAGAGGTAGGTAAAATTGGGTGGGCTATTTACCGATAGACTATGTACAGCTGCAGCGATCGGTTAGCTGCTCAGATAGCAGATGTTTGAAGTTGGTGAGGGAGATAAGTCTCCAACTTCAGCGATTTTTGCAATTCGTTCCAGTCACAGGCAGCAGAGAACTGGAACGAAAGGCAGCCAAATGAGGTGTTGACTTTAGGGATAATCAGTGAGATACACCTGCTGGAGCGCGTGCTATGGGTGAGTGTTGCCATCGTGACCAGTGAACTGAGATAAGGCGTAGCTTTACCTAGCATGGACTTGTAGATGACCTGGAGCCAGTGAGTCTGGCGACGAATATGTAGCGAGGGCCAGCCGACTAGAGCATACAGGTCGCAGTGGTGGGTGGTATAAGGTGCTTTAGTAACAAAACGAATGGCACTGTGATAAATTGCATCCAGTTTGCTGAGTAGAGTATTGGAAGCCATTTTGTAGATGACATCGCCGAAGTCGAGGATCGGTAGGATAGTCAGTTTTACTAGGGTAAGTTTGGCGGCGTGAGTGAAGGAGGCTTTGTTGCGGAATAGAAAGCCGACTCTAGATTTGATTTTAGATTGGGGATGTTTGATATGAGTCTGGAAGGAGAGTTTACAGTCTAGCCAGACACCTAGGTACTTATAGATGTCCACATATTCTAGGTCGGAACCATCCAGGGTGGTGATGCTAGTCGGGCGTGCGGGTGCAGGCAGCGAACGGTTGAAAAGCATGCATTTGGTTTTACTAGCGTTTAAGAGCAGTTGGAGGCCACGGAAGGAGTGTTGTATGGCATTGAAGCTCGTTTGGAGGTTAGATAGCACAGTGTCCAAGGACGGGCCGGAAGTATACAGAATGGTGTCATCTGCGTAGAGGTGGATCAGGGAATCGCCCGCAGCAAGAGCAACATCATTGATATATACAGAGAAAAGAGTCAGCCCGAGAATTGAACCCTGTGGCACCCCCATAAAGACTGCCAGAGGACCGGACAGCATGCCCTCCGATTTGACACACTGAACTCTGTCTGCAAAGTAGTTGGTGAACCAGGCAAGGCAGTCATCAGAAAAACAGAGGCTACTGAGTCTGCCGATAAGAATATGGTGATTGACAGAGTCGAAAGCCTTGGCAAGGTCGATGAAGACGGCTGCACAGTACTGTCTTTTATCGATGGCGGTTATGATATCGTTTAGTACCTTGAGCGTGGCTGAGGTGCACCCGTGACCGGCTCGGAAACCAGATTGCACAGCGGCGAAGGTACGGTGGGATTCTAGATGGTCAGTGACCTGTTTGTTGACTTGGCTTTCGAAGACCTTAGATAGGCAGGGCAGGATGGATATAGGTCTGTAACAGTTTGGGTCCAGGGTGTCTCCCCCTTTGAAGAGGGGGATGACTGCGGCAGCTTTCCAATCACTGGATATATTATCTAATATTTGCTAAATATAGTCATCAATGAATTGGCGTAAATATGTATTTAAATGGACAATTATGTACACTAGTGCAAGTTTTAAATTGACACAATGCCTGTTAGTAAAGGACGTGCAGGAGCTTGCAAGGATTTGTAGTTTTGCATAATGTCGACGTTGATGCTATGGGTATTATGACACCTCCAATGTGGAGCGCTGTATGGGAGACTCCTGGGAATACCAGCTGCTGTAAACTTTCTGCCCAGT
Organism: Oncorhynchus clarkii lewisi; assembly: GCF_045791955.1. NCBI lineage: Eukaryota > Metazoa > Chordata > Actinopteri > Salmoniformes > Salmonidae > Oncorhynchus > Oncorhynchus clarkii. Next base: position 25,752,496 of record NC_092163.1, on the reverse strand, counting down.
AGATAGTACTGTTGTAAACTTTGTATTATTTAGAACGGTGAGAATATGGTTTTATTAAATAGAGCGTTTATGGTCAATTTGGTCACTGTCTTTAAAGGTGGTGCTGATAAATGTGTTGGTCAGATTAATTTTCCTTCTAATTTTTTAGAGCTGGAATCTTTATGTGAAGTTCTCAGTATTCCAGGGAAATAATCTTCAGGCTATATCCAAAAGATTAAGGAATACAGTGCCTTGCGAAAGTATTCGGCCCCCTTGAACTTTGCGACCTTTTGCCATATTTCAGGCTTCAAACATAAAGATATAAAACTGTATTTTTTTGTGAAGAATCAACAACAAGTGGGACACAATCATGAAGTGGAACGACATTTATTGGATATTTCAAACTTTTTTAACAAATCCAAAACTGAAAAATTGGGTGTGCAAAATTATTCAGCCCCTTTACTTTCAGTGCAGCAAACTCTCTTCAGAAGTTCAGTGAGGATCTCTGAATGATCCAATGTTGACCTAAATGACTAATGATGATAAATACAATCCACCTGTGTGTAATCAAGTCTCCGTATAAATGCACCTGCACTGTGATAGTCTCAGAGGTCCGTTAAAAGCGCAGAGAGCATCATGAAGAACAAGGAACACACCAGGCAGGTCCGAGATACTGTTGTGAAGAAGTTTAAAGCCGGATTTGGATACAAAAAGATTTCCCAAGCTTTAAACATCCCAAGGAGCACTGTGCAAGCGATAATATTGAAATGGAAGGAGTATCAGACCACTGCAAATCTACCAAGACCTGGTCGTCCCTCTAAAATTTCAGCTCATACAAGGAGAAGACTGATCAGAGATGCAGCCAAGAGGCCCATGATCACTCTGGATGAACTGCAGAGATCTACAGCTGAGGTGGGGGACTCTGTCCATAGGACAACAATCAGTCGTATATTGCACAAATCTGGCCTTTATGGAAGAGTGGCAAGAAGAAAGCCATTTCTTAAAGATATCCATAAAAAGTGTAGTTTAAAGTTTGCCACAAGCCACCTGGGAGACACACCAAACATGTGGAAGAAGGTGCTCTGGTCAGATGAAACCAAAATTGAACTTTTTGGCAACAATGCAAAACGTTATGTTTGGCGTAAAAGCAACACAGCTCATCACCCTGAACACACCATCCCCACTGTCAAATATGGTGGTGGCAGCATCATGGTTTGGGCCTGCTTTTCTTCAGCAGGGACAGGGAAGATGGTTAAAATTGATGGGAAGATGGACGGAGCCAAATACAGGACCATTCTGGAAGAAAACCTGATGGAGTCTGCAAAAGACCTGAGACTGGGACGGAGATTTGTCTTCCAACAAGACAATGATCCAAAACATAAAGCAAAATCTACAATGGAATGGTTCAAAAATAAACATATCCAGGTGTTAGAATGGCCAAGTCAAAGTCCAGACCTGAATCCAATCGAGAATCTGTGGAAAGAACTGAAAACTGCTGTTCACAAATGCTCTCCATCCAACCTCACTGAGCTCGAGCTGTTTTGCAAGGAGGAATGGGAAAAAATGTCAGTCTCTCGATGTGCAAAACTGATAGAGACATACCCCAAGCGACTTACAGCTGTAATCGCAGCAAAAGGTGACGCTACAAAGTATTAACTTAAGGGGGCTGAATAATTTTGCACGCCCAATTTTTCAGTTTTTGATTTGTTAAAAAAGTTTTGAAATATCCAATAAATGTCGTTCCACTTCATGATTATGTCCCACTTGTTGTTGATTCTTCACAAAAAAATACAGTTTTATATCTTTATGTTTGAAGCCTGAAATGTGGCAAAAGGTCACAAAGTTCAAGGGGGCCAAATACTTTCGCAAGGCACTGTACATGGTGGTTTGTAGTCTGTTTCAATGGGCATTTTAAATGTAATAGCTATTCTAGTCCATCTACGTTTTTGAGTTACATACATAAACTTTAAATAGTCTGTAAATAGCTTATGGCCCATACCAGCCCATATTTGCCAGGATCGGGCCTGGTTAGTACTTTGGTGGGAGCCCACCTGGGAATACCAGGTGCTTTAAACTTTTTTGCCCAGTAGTTACTGTTGTAAACGCTCTTCTATTTATAACATTAATAATATAAAGGCCATTTTAAAATGGAATGGCTATTCTAGTCTCCCGACTATTTTGGTGTACACAAACTTGAAATAGTCTATCCAACTCTCTTTTCATACCTTACCAGGCTGAATACCCCAGAAGCTTTTGCCTGGTCTTTTTTTTTATACCTTTATTTAACTAGGCAAGTCAGTTAAGAACAAATTCTTACTTACAATGACAGCCTACCGGGGAACAGTGGGTTAACTGCCTTGTTCAGGGGCAGAATGACAGCTCAGGGATTTGATCCAGCAACCTTTCAGTTACTGGCCCAACACTAACCACTAGGCTACCTGCCACCCCTGGTCACTGCTGTGATAGGAGACCACCTGGGAATAACAAGTGCTGTTAGCTTTTGCCCAGCAGAGTGTTGTTATATAAGTATTCATACACATAGCTCATATAAACAAAGACATTCCGTCGTAAGAACACATACACCCAGCCACAAGACTGACCCCCTCTATTGGTCGGATGCTCAGGATAAGGCTCTGCTGTGCACCAATGGGGCTTCTGCTCTGGCTAGAGCAAGGCCCGCCTCCAACCCTCCGACCAGTCAAGAAGACCGAAACGACAAGACTCCACCTACTTTATTATATGTATAAAAATGAATGTAACCGTTGTATAGGCTCTCTTTTTCACCTGGCTCCTTGCCGAGTTATGTGAACTAGGTCCGTGCACGTAAAACTGCGGGACAAGATATCTCTGACTCATTAAAACTGTCTTTTGTTACAACTGAAATCCACTCTGTCCAGCGTCCGTGATTTGGTCTCAACTCTCCAGTATTTAAACACTAACAGTGTACCGTTGTAAACACTCTTTTATTTATAACAGTAATAATATAAAGTGCATTTTCAAATTTAGTGGCTATTCTAGTTTTTAACTTTAAATCGTCTATCCAACTCTTGTTCTGTAGCTTACATGGTGGTAACAATGTCAAACTCTGTTATGCACATGTGCTGTATAAGCCTTAAGCTGGTACATTTCCATTGTATGTTTGTTTCATGTAAAAATAATCTAGTATTTTTCCTGTCTTGTCTGTGTCACTTGGTCACGCGGCCAAAGACAAATAGCCTCGGAGAGTGACCACAGTTTTTGAATCCATCCTGTTCTTTTTGTATCTTTCAAGCGCACAGCTGTGTGGAGATATGAAGATAACAGAGGCTAACTTGAGCAGCAATGACAATTCTATCAACAAAAAGGAGTAACAAAACTGGCATTATCACCTGTTTACGCTAAGTTCCCATCATGATCTCACACACCTGCTAAACTGCAACGTAGACAAAGGTTATAAAAGCTGAGACCCAACTCTTGTTCGTTGGGCTCTTAACACTGCACCTTTTGAGTGATTTATTAACTGCTCCAGAATTGCAATTCTTATAATAAATGCTTGTTGTTTGAAGAATCTACACTCTCTCTTCATTTCTGGTTAGAATTCACAACCCATACCAGCCGGAATACGCCTGATATCGTCTGATCTCTGAAGCTAAGCAGGCTCGGGCCTGGTTAGTACTTGGATTGGAGACCACCTGGGAACACCAGGTGCTGTAAGCTTCTTGCCCAGTACTGTTGTGAATGCGCTTTTATTTATAACAGTAATAATATAAAGGCCATTTTAAAATGGAATGGTTATTCTAGTCTTTCGACTATTTCGGTGTACATTAACTCTAAATAGTCTATCCAAATCTCATTCTATAGCTTACGGCCATACCAGCCTGAATACGCCTGATGTAATCTGATTTCGGAAGCTGAGCAGGCTTGCATATTGTTAGTACTTGGATGAGAGACCGCCTGGGAATAACCAGTGCTGTGAGGCGACCGGGAGACCCATGAGGTGGTGCACAATTGAACCAGCGTTTTCAGGGTTAGGCGAGGGTCTGGCCAGCCGGGATGTCCTTGTCCCATTGCGTTTTTGTGACTCCTATGGCGCGTCGGGCGCATGCACGCTGACACGGTTGCCGTGTTGTTTCCTCAAACACATTGGTGGGGCTGGCTTCCGGGTTAAGGGAGCAGTGTCTCAAGAAGCAGTGTGGCTTGGCAGGATTGTGGTTCAGAGGACGCATGGCTCTCGACCTTCCCAATCGGGAGTTGCTGCGATGGGACAAGACTGTAACTACCAATCGTCTGATCTCGGAAGCTAAACAGGCTTGCGTCTGGTTAGTATTTGGATGAGAGACCTCCTTGGAATAACAAGTGCTGTAAGCTTTTGTCCAGTAGAGTGTACTGTTTTAAAAGCTATTTTATTTATAACATTAATAACATTAAGGCCATTTTGAAATGACTACAATTAGTCTTTCAACTATTTCGGTGTACAGTAACTTTAAATACTCACTTTATGGCCATACCAGCCTGAATACTCCCCTTTTTGGAGTTTCAGGAAGTGGATAAGCAGCAGGTGGCTGAGCGTTCAAGAGAGAGAAGAATACCGCTTTCTTTAGGTTTATTTGATTCTTAAGTTTGAAAGTTTGGGTGTGAATGTAGTTTATTTTTTTTGAAACATTTGTGTTATTATCCCTCAACAGCTGTTTGGGGGATCCTGCGTATATATTTAAAAAAAATACAGAATTGAAAAAAATAAGATATGAGAAAGTACTGATGGTGAATGTGGAAATGATTGGGGAAGAAAAAATAACAACGATGGAATTGCTGAGAGGAATAAAGGAAGTTTGTGGAACGATACTTGGATGTAGAACGAAAGATCAAAAGAAATATGAAGTGAAAATGTCGCATGTAAATGGAAAAGAAAGACTAGGTGATGGGCTAAAGATTTTAAAAACTGTCAAATCATCGCTAAAGAACTGGGGAACGACGAACTTCAAATCAAATTTTAATAGTAACATATATGGTTAGCAGATGTTAATGCGAGTGTAGCAAAATGCTTATGCTTCTAGTTCCGACCATGCAGTAATATCTAACAAGTAATCTAACCTAACAATTTCACAACAACTACCTTATACACACACGTGTAAAGGAATGAATAAGAATGTGTACATAAAAATATATGAATGAGCAATGGAAACTTGTGGTGTCCTTTTTGAACTTAACCGCATACATTACGAATGGTGAGATATATAAAAAAATGCTAAAAAGTGAAGGTGACCACGCCGATCAAGAGGAGGATGTGGCCAAGAACCTACATTGTAGGTTCCTACAATTGTGTCCCTACATTGTGCGATTTTGCAATGTGAAGTTTATGGGACAATGTGCAATCATTGCTGTATTCCACAAAATGTATCACTGTCGAGGGATTTTAATATGTCCATGTGGTCCATGACATCAAGTGAAGGAATGTAGGCTTTGTATTCAGCCGGGGCACATTCTTAAGGAATGTCCGGAATTCCCATGCCATAAATGTAGTGAACAAGGGCACTATGCCAGAGAATGTTTGAACGTAGTGCAGACCAAAATATAGATGAAGCTCTAATAAGGAAAAAGAAAGCGATCACTTACTTTTGCAAACAATGGACCTCACTTCTGAGGACAATTAGGGGAGTATGCCTATGGAGAGAGAAGACTAGAGTGACATGGAGATTGTTTTGCAGCTACAGGTGACTCCAGAGACAGTGGCAGATACGCTTGGAGAGTCTGTGATGTTTTCTGGCAAAAGACGAGACGCAGTGTTAGTCTCTGCTGCTGATAAGGTGGAACAGCAGCACATGGTGGGTGAATTAGATACATAGGTAGAGCTGGTGCAAGGTACTTCTTAGGTGCCTGAGCCAGTCTGAAGCGTGTGTGAAAGGTACGCTAAAGAGAGAGCTGGGTCACTGTTAAATGCTTTTCAGCTGCTCGCCCCAAAAAATCAAAATCCGGAGGCTGATGATGAAATAGATAGTGAGGATCCTCAATTGTTTGCAAGGAATAAGAGGTCGTTGTTGAAAGCTAGAGATATGATGGGATTTGGAAAAAATAAAAAGTGGGTTTCGAAATTACTTGTCATCATAACTTTATCTCATGTCAGTCAATCCCCAGATAATAGTTAAGACTGTTTGCTGTCCAGTCATTACCACACCTATGAAGTCTCTATGATAAACTCCTGTGAGATCAATATTGTACAAAATGTTCAATCAAACTGAAGTGAGCTTGTTTATACTCTGATTATACTTCTGCACACAATAAGGATTATAGTCACATCCCTAAACGGTAACAGTTTGAGAAACAAAAACAGATTTGAGCAAGTTTTAGTGTCCGTTAAAGAAGACATGTTTTGTTTTCAAGAGATCAATTGGACGGACTCCAAAATACAGGAGATCAAGAGTAAATGGTCTGATTAAATGTTTTGTAGTCACGGAAGCCACAAAACGTGTGGTGTGGCTATTTAAACCAAAATCGATGTGGTTCAAAATGTGAAACAAATACATGCTGATAATCATGGCAGACTTATTGTAATTGAATTTGAAGTTCAAAATGTTATTTTTCGTTTAATTCATGTTTATGCTTCGAACATTGAATCTGAAAGGAGGGAAATGTTTCACAACTTAAAGAACTGTATACAGGTAGCTGACTTTAATGTGAGGTGAGCTACGAACGGACGTGACATTTGGGGTAAGCCTAAGCCTTTTCGTAACCTTAACCTATTTCTTCTAACCTGCTATGACAAAGTGCTTTGATGACACTAGCTGCATCCCAGCTAGTTGAACGCTTGTCAGTCGTTCTCCTAAAAGGCAACCTCTGTTGCTCGATGTACTAAACCGAGGGCCGGCAGCCACTAAGTACATGTAAGAGACAATTATGGCAAGAATAAGTTGTAAGATGAAACCTAGTCACATCTGAGATGTGAATCAACTGCACGGATTGATCAATTGCCAGTATGTGCCCTTGGGCCTCATTTGTCCCCTTTGAAATGACCTGTTGAGATCATTCGATGCAACATCTGAGGCTATCTGGCCTATAAAGGATCCACATCATACCACTATTTCCATAATATAAGGCTATGTTATTGGTTTTTGAAAAAAGTACCATACAATATTTGCACATCCCTATCACCTATATATGCATAGGAAAATGATCCCTTTATTGTGTGTGTGTGTGTGTGTGTGTGTTGGGTGGGTGTCTGAGGAATGTTTTACTGCGTTTCAGCTTGCAGAGGTATCACCACTCTTCCCATGGCCACCTGGATCCTGTCTAGGGAAGAAAAAGAAGAATGATGTTATTACATGGCCTTCAAGAGCTACATGACTGCTGAGGTGACATTACGGACCCCTTAGGATTTGTGGCATTCCTTGTGTATTTGTTTCCCGTATGTTCCACTTCGTTTATCCTTTGTACTTGTGACACTATTTGAGGTTTTAACGCCTATCTCTATTAGGTGTGACTGGCAACTGCAGTGGGTTGAATCCTACTAGTTCAGTGTTTCCCAACTCCAGGCAGGGGTAGAGTAGGCATTTTTGTTGTAGCCCTGGAGAGGCACAGCTGATTGAAAGAGTTGAATCAGGTGCAACAACAACAAGAAGAAGAACAACACCAATCAATGTGAAGAGTGGGACATCACAGTTGGGCCTTGTGTTCAACATAGCTCAGTATTTGAGTGTGTTTCCCGCGCATGCAAGTAGCTTTGATTTCTTCTTCCTCCATAGTTCCCTAGAACGAACGCCCTCCCCTTTGCAGCAGAAGTTAGGCAAAAGTTTGCGCTTTCTGTGCCACTGGCTTCAATCAGGTCCACCAAACGCAGATAATAAGAGCACCAAGCACCGAAAATTCCGTCATTAATTCACTTGAACTCAGCTAGCGAACACACAATGTCTGGAAGAGGTAAAGGCGGCAAGGGACTCGGAAAAGGAGGCGCCAAGCGTCACCGTAAGGTTCTCCGCGATAACATCCAGAGAATCACCAAGCCCGCCATTCGCCGCCTGGCTCGCCGTGGCGGCGTGAAGCGTATCTCCGGGCTGATCTACGAGGAGACCCACGGTGTCCTGAAGGTGTTCCTTGAGAACGTGATCCGTGACGCCGTCACCTACACCGAGCACGCCAAGAGGAAGACCGTTACGGCCATGGACGCTCTGAAACGCCAGGGACGCACCCTGTACGGTTTCGGCGGTTAAACGCACTCTTCTCGGAACGTCAACATCCCGACTTGAACCCAAAGGCTCTTTTAAGAGTGTTATATAAATATTCATACACATAGCTCATATATTATACAGCGCTAAGCTAAACCGCCTGACTCAAGTCATCTTACGTACCCTTGCTAAAACAGGAACTAGCTCACACAGCCAGCAATAAAACTACCCCCCTAACACTATCCCCTCAGCTTTGTTGTCTCCCGACCCCAGGAAACAAAGACACTCCATCGCATGAACACATACACCCAGCCATAAAAACTGCCCCTCTACCTCACGAACCCCTGACACAAACATCTCCTAGTATAAACACATCTCACCCCCCCTACTGGTCGGGTGCCAAGAGCAAAGGACTTTGCTGTGCACCAATGGGGCCCGCTCTGGCTAGAGCAAGGCCCGCCTCCAACCCTTTGTGACCAGTCAGAAGACCAAAACGACAAGACTCCACCTACTTTATTCTATGTATAAAAATGAATGTAACCGTTGTATAAGGCCTCTTTTTCACCTGACTCCTTGCCGAGTTATATGAACTAGATCCGTGCACGTAAAATTGCGGGACAAGATATCTTTGACACATTAAAACTGTCTTTTGTTACAACTGAAATCCACTCTGTCCAGCGTCCGTGATTTGGTCTCAACTCTCCAGTATTTAAACACTAACAAGAGCCACCCACATCCGCTTCAAAAGGGCCAAATCCATTATCGTAGGAAACCCTGAGCCAATCTTGAGTGGACAGGGAGGGAGTGTTCATGACAAGAGGCTATGTTCAGTGCAGGCTTTGCGTAAAGTCGTATTACGAGACACCCAAAATAAAGGCACCACGGCTGGGAAATCCCCACCAAGTCCAAAAAGGGGGGCCTTATGTCTGGCCATTGTAGGACTTTTTTTGAAACACACCATTCCCCACCAGTGACAGAGCATAGGCTATGGTCTTTGTTAGGGAAGCAAGCCTCTGAGTGGAAGGCTCTTATGCGCGCTCAGCTCCACTGGGCAAATGGCAGGGGCGCCTATGAGAAAGCAGGGTGTGTCCACGGCCGGCGAATTAGCTTAGCTTCGTCTTCATAAGAGGGAAAGGGCTCTCCACCCCCTCATTCGTTTGTGAGAAGCAACGAGACATCAGCATCATGCCCGAGCCAGCAAAGTCCGCGCCCAAGAAGGGCTCCAAGAAAGCCGTCACCAAGACCGCAGGAAAAGGCGGCAAGAAACGCCGAAAGTCGAGGAAGGAGAGCTACGCCATTTACGTGTACAAAGTCCTGAAGCAGGTCCACCCCGATACCGGCATCTCCTCCAAGGCCATGAGAATCATGAACTCGTTCGTGAACGACATCTTCGAGCGTATCGCCGGAGAGTCGTCTCGCCTGGCCCACTACAACAAGCGTTCCACCATCACCTCCAGGGAGATCCAGACCGCAGTGCGCCTGCTGCTCCCCGGAGAGCTGTCCAGCACGCAGTGTCTGAGGGCACCAAGGCCGTTACCAAGTACATCAGATCCAAGTAAACAGCCCATTTGGAGTGCTGTAGTAACCCAAAGGCTCTTTTAAGAGCCACCCACCCTGTCATTGAAAAAAGCTAATCCATGTGTGTGTGTGGATAGCGCCGGCCGCACAGCCAGACACCAAGACCCACAGACACAAAGACCGTCACGAGTGAGTCACGCTGCGGAGTCAAGCGAGGAAGGACTGCGAGAAGGGCACAAGCCTATTTCTCTCTGCCTGCTCAACTACTTTGGCCCTCACCTCATCTGGATGACACGCTTTCGAAAGAGACAGAGAGAGAGAGACTACCTAGCAGAAGAAAAAACACAAGGAAACACACACTGTGCACAAAGAGAAGGCTCCAAATCCAACTAAAGGACTAATAAAACATCACACACACACACAGTGCAAGTAAGCATGTCGTTGGACAGTGTATTATTTTGTTTGCCTCCTGGACACATGACGAATACAACGTGAAACTAGTCTCAGCCAGGCCTCACAAGTGCATGTGTTTTAAGGTCCCCAAAAGATCTCTCCTTTAAAACACCAAGGAGCACATCAGGGGACGCTAAACCATTTGATTCCCTTGCCAGACATCTCGGCTCACTCCACAATCAATGGTGCTCGCAATCGGATGCACTTTTAGGCCATTTAGGAGACAAATAGCACAGGAAAAGCAGTGCGCACCGCTCCACCCGACAGTCGAACGGTGAGGTTTTGAGCGAGTCGCAGCAAAATGCACGGGGCTCCTGCAGCCCACATGACTTTATTCTGAACGGACACAAGTCTGCTCGCTGGGCCGTTCGCTTTTGGGCCAAAAACACGGCTCCGTCGGTGACTTTTGGCCCGATATTGGCGACCAGAAAACACAAGTGAAAGAGCATTTGGCCAGCCCGAAGAAGCCGAGCTGGGTGGCTTGAGTCTACATGGTTCTCATGTCGCGTTTAAGGCCAACCCCCTGCACGGTGTGGAGCTTCAATAGCGCAGAGCAGCGTCTACAGCAAAGTACTCCTCCTCACAGACTACCGTAGTGTTGTAAGTGTGTGTGTTTACCGGACCGAACGACAGACATGGCAGAAGTCTCACCAGCACCCGCCGCCGCCGCGCCGGCCAAGGCACCCAAGAAGAAGGCAGCAGCCAAGCCCAAGAAAGCGGGACCCAGCGTAGGCGAGCTCATCGTCAAGGCGGTGTCCGCCTCCAAGGAGAAGAGCGGCGTGTCCCTGGCCGCGCACAAGAAGTCTCTGGCGGCAGGCGGCTACGACGTGGAGAAGATCAACTCCCGTGTCAAGATCGCCGTCAAGAGCCTCGTCACCAAGGGCACCCTGGTCCAGACCAAGGGCACCGGTGCCTCCGGCTCCTTCAAGCTCAACAAGAAGGCCGTCGAGGCAAAGAAGCCCGCCAAGAAAGCCGCAGCCCCCAAAGCTAAGAAGGTGGCCGCCAAGAGCCCAAAGAAGGTGAAGAAGCCCGCCGCAGCGGCCAAGAAAGCGGCCAAGAGCCCCAAGAAGGCTACCAAGGCAGCGAAGCCCAAACCCGCCAAGCCCAAGGCGGCCAAGGCCAAGAAGGCAGCCCCCAAGAAGAAGTAAAGCGATTACAAACAGTGTTTTTTCTACTCGACACATGTTGTTACCACAAAAGGCTCTTTTAAGAGCCACCCACCTCTTTCCATAAAAGCGCATGTCATTCCATGTACGTCCTACCTCCCTACCCGTGGTGCAAAAGAAATGAAATGAATGACTTTTACGCACCACATTTTCGAGTGGCTAAATGGCTTTACATTTGTCACTCGAGTGCAGCACCCTCACCAGTCAACATTGTTGTGATGTGTTAGAATTTGCATGTCACATTGATCCTGATAATAAGAATAATACATACTATAGTGGGTTGGACAGCAGCCATTTGTATTATGAGCCACTCTCGAATTGATTGATACATGTTTCAGTGATTTGAGTTCTCTGTCTGTCCCTCCCTCACTCCAATTGGATAAGGCCACACCGGTCCGGTGGCCAATCGATGCCTTTTGTGGCGAGGTATAAGTAAGGCTCTCGAGGTGGCCAGCGGCTCATTCAGACTTTCTGTGGCATACTGAAGCTACCAATATGAGTGGAAGAGGCAAAACCGGAGGCTAGGCCAGGGCGAAGGCAAAGACACGTTCATCCCGTGCCGGGCTCCAGTTCCCCGTGGGCCGTGTGCACAGGCTGCTGTGCAAAGGCAACTACGCCGAGCGTGTGGGCGCTGGCGCACCAGTCTACCTGGCCGCAGTGCTCAAGTACCTGACTGCTGAGATCCTGGAGTTGGCCGGAAACGCTGCCCGTGACAACAAGAAGACTCGTATCATCCCCCGTCACCTGCAGCTGGCAGTCCGTAACGACGAGGAGCTGAACAAACTGCTTGGCGGCGTGACCATCGCTCAGGGTGGTGTTCTGCCCAACATCCAGGCAGAGCTGCTCCCCAAGGAGACTGAGAAGGCCGTCAAAGCCAAGTAAAATCGTTGGTGCGCCTGCAACTTGACTACTCAACCCCCAAAGGCTCTTTTAAGAGCCAACCACCTAGCTCAACAAAAGCGCAGTGTCCTTTCTATGCCTGGCCAACTATTTGGCGTGTTTGTTAGATACACACACACATATACACGGCACCGTATCAAGTTCCCACATGAGGCCTAAATGAAGGATAACAACTACTAGGCTAGAATGAGAGAGCATTATTGCGCGTTAAGTGTAACGTTGCTCGCGGCCCTAACAAAAGACCCAAGCGCGCCTCGGCGAGGGTGGGGGTTGCATTTTGGGGCGGCACGGAGAGGCCGAGCCTCCCGTCCAATGGGCGGCGGAGGAGGCCTCCGCAACGGGCCAATCAGGGCGGTGCGGAGATGTTGACCAATCAGCAGACGCCGCTGCCGGCTTTATAAACTTCACATAGGCATTTGGAGGCTATACTCCGACTGTGAAAGAAGGAAGCTAGCTAGCGCCATGGCCAGAACCAAGCAAACCGCTCGCAAATCCACCGGTGGCAAAGCACCCAGGAAGCAGCTCGCCACCAAGGCTGCGCGCAAGAGCGCCCCGGCCACCGGCGGCGTGAAGAAGCCTCACCGTTACAGGCCCGGCACCGTGGCTCTTAGAGAGATCCGTCGTTACCAGAAGTCCACTGAGCTGCTGATCCGCAAACTGCCTTTCCAGCGCCTGGTGCGAGAAATTGCCCAGGACTTTAAGACCGACCTGCGCTTCCAGAGTTCCGCAGTGATGGCCCTGCAGGAGGCAAGCGAGGCTTACCTGGTCGGCCTGTTCGAGGACACCAACCTGTGCGCCATCCACGCCAAGAGGGTGACCATCATGCCCAAGGACATCCAGCTGGCCCGTCGTATTTGCGGAGAGCGCGCATAAACGATGACCTGATCTCTAAAATCCCCCAAAGGCTCTTTTAAGAGCCACCTCCATATTTCAGTCAAAAAGGCACAATTGTTCCATTTCTACACGGCCCTTTCCCACCGTGTATGTTGTAGACGAACACGTCGCGTTCCCTGCTCTCGAGTCACTACAGACCGTGGTTCGATTCCAGGCTGTATCACCACCGGCCGTGATTGTAAATAAGAGTTGGTTCTTAACTGAGTTCTTAACTTGAGTCGTTTCAATAACGCTCTCTATATGTGATTAGATGTATGCCTAGAGTAGAAGAGGGGAAAAATACACTAGCAGTAATGAGTGATAGTAATGATATAGGGCAAAAAGTGGCAAAAATTGTCACTATGTAGCTAAGAACAACTGACTTTGAGTGCCGCTGATGAGAGGGGAAAAGTTTACCGTGGAGCACGGAGGCCATCTAAAGGTTAAACGCGGGTACTGTCAGCGTGTGAGCACGTCATAGTGGCTCCCTATTTGGTATTTGATCTTCGGGCCAGCGGTTCCCAAACTCGGTCCTCGGGTTCCCAAGTGGGGCACGTTGTGTTTTTTCGATTCCAATTGCTCTTGGAATGTAACATGCTAGAGTCTGTCTATTCCTTTGTGAAAATGGCCATTCAATGATTTCTGGCCCATGTGACATTCCTCGATGGCAAAAAAAATCCATGTATTGATCCGATCATTACAACGTTAGCTGTGTGCACCCCATAATTCATGCGACTGACTAAGCTATTGAAAGTAAAATGATATATCTCTGTCCGGTGCAAGTGAAAGGTGGTCGAAAAAAAGTGGTACCAACGTTTTGGTTGAAGGTACAGGAAATGTTGTAGGCCACCAAATTAAACGTGATATTATTAAGTCGCCCTTCTGTGCTTGTTTGTGTGAGTGCATAGGTAAGTTGTTTCGATATGGTGGAATAAATGGAGAAATGAAAGGAATCTATTTAGTGGGATGAATTCAGTGTGCGATTGAATATTCCAATGCCATACCCATTGTTAGTCCTTTAGACTAGATCCGAGATCCCTTAAGAGAAAAGGTATCAGGACAGCAGGAATCAATAGATGTAATCGTCAAGGGCTTGCAAAACAGCTGTTACGAAGCAGCCGGGATGATTGCCCTATTAGTAGTTGACCAATTACAGAATAGCAATCACCAATGCATTGGCTTCGTAAATAGGCTTCATAAGGAACTAAATGGCTCAGCACATGACACCTTCACAGTGCAGAATATTTGATAGTACTGACTCCCGTTGAGTAGAGTCGTGTGTCTTTGGCGTGATTTGAAGTCGACTTCTGATGTGGGATTTAGTTAATTTTTCCAATAAGATTTGCTGAGGAATCGAAACCCCTTGACCAAATGATACGACAAAGTAAAGGCCCTAAATACAGGCTGCCAGTTAAATGCAGCAATGACACGGCTAAAGTGTGTCATCTCAGGACAAAAGAGCAGGAATTGTCTGCTGTTGCATCTTCACTCATGAGACAGGTAATAGCGGAGCTCCGTGGTGCTGAAAAGGACAGCGCCCCTGGCCATTTGCCAAGGCCTATTTCCCGTTGGAGGGATTTTTGACATGCTATAGGCACAGTTCAGTACACCCCTCATCCTGTAATTGGTCCCAGAATCATCCACTTGATTCCCGACCACCAACCGATTGTCGGGGTGCATTGGTGTAAAATGTGGTCGTTGAGATCAAGTTCTATAGGCTACATGGGGTACTGGCATCTGTACCTTTTTTTTTGAGCTACCTACACCAGTAGGGGAGCTTCTGACTTCCGGCGCCGACAGAGATGGCCGCCTCGCTTCACGTTCCTAGGAAACTATGCAGTTTTTTGTTTTTTTACGTGTTATTTCTTACATTAGTACCCCAGGTCATCTTAGGTTTCATTACATACAGTCGAGAAGAACTACTGAATATAAGATCAGCGTCAACTCACCATCAGTACGACCAAGAATATGTTTTTCGCGACGCGGATCCTGTGTTCTGCCTTACAAACAGGACAAAGGAGTGGATCCTATGCAGCGACCCAAAAAAACGACTCCGAAAGAGAGGGAAACGAGGCGGTCTTCTGGTCAGACTCTGGAGACGGGCACACCGTGCACCACTCCCTAGCATTCTTCTTGCCAATGTCCAGTCTCTTGACAACTAGGTTGATGAAATCCGAGCAAGGGTAGCATTCCAGAGGGACATCAGAGACTGTAACGTCCTTTGCTTCACTGAAACATGGCTCACTGGAGAGACTCTATCCGAAGCGGTGCAGCCAACGGGTTTCTCCACGCATCGCGCTGACAGAAACAAACATCTTTCTGGTAAGAAGAGGGGCGGGGGCGTATGCCTCATGGCCAACGTGACATGGTGTGATGAAAGAAACATACAGGAACTCAAATCCTTCTGTTCACCTGATTTAGAATTCCTCACAATCAAATGTAGACCGCATTATCTACCAAGAGAATTCTCTTCGATTATAATCACAGCCGTATATATCCCCCCCCAAGCAGACACATCGATGGCTCTGAACGAACTTTATTTAACTCTCTGCAAACTGGAAACGATTTATCCGGAGGCTGCATTCATTGTAGCTAGGGATTTTAACAAGGCTAATCTGAAAACAAGACTCCCTAAATTTTATCAGCATATCGTTTGCGCAACCAGGGGTGGAAAGACCTTGGATCATTGTTACTCTAACTTCCGCGACGCATATAAGGCCCTGCCCCGCCCCCCTTTCGGAAAAGCTGACCACGACTCCATTTTGTTGATCCCTGCCTACAGACAGAAACTAAAACAAGAGGCTCCCACGCTGAGGTCTGTCCAACGCTGGTCCGACCAAGCTGACTCCACACTCCAAGACTGCTTCCATCACGTGGACTGGGAGATGTTTCGTATTGCGTCAGATAACAACATTGACGAATACGCTGATTCGGTGTGCGAGTTCATTAGAACGTGCGTTGAAGATGTCGTTCCCATAGCAACGATTAAAACATTCCCTAACCAGAAACCGTGGATTGATGGCAGCATTCGTGTGAAACTGAAAGCGCGAACCACTGTTTTTAATCAGGGCAAGGTGTCTGGTAACATGACCGAATACAAACAGTGCAGCTATTCCCTCCGCAAGGCTATCAAACAAGCTAAGCGCCAGTACAGAGACAAAGTAGAATCTCAATTCAACGGCTCAGACATAAGAGGCATGTGGCAGGGTCTACAGTCAATCACGGACTACAGGAAGAAATCCAGCCCAGTCACGGACCAGGATGTCTTGCTCCCAGTCAGACTAAATAACTTTTTTGCCCGCTTTGAGGACAATACAGTGCCACTGACACGGCCTGCAACGAAAACATGCGGTCTCTCCTTCACTGCAGCCGAGGTGAGTAAGACATTTAAACGTGTTAACCCTCGCAAGGCTGCAGGCCCAGACGGCATCCCCAGCCGCGCCCTCAGAGCATGCGCAGACCAGCTGGCCGGTGTGTTTACGGACATATTCAATCAATCCCTATACCAGTCTGCTGTTCCCACATGCTTCAAGAGGGCCACCATTGTTCCTGTTCCCAAGAAAGCTAAGGTAGCTGAGCTAAACGACTACCGCCCCGTAGCACTCACATCCGTCATCATGAAGTGCTTTGAGAGACTAGTCAAGGACCATATCACCTCCACCCTACCTGACACCCTAGACCCACTCCAATTTGCTTACCGCCCAAATAGGTCCACAGACGATGCAATCTCAACCACACTGCACACTGCCCTAACCCATCTGGACAAGAGGAATACCTATGTGAGAATGCTGTTCATCGACTACAGCTCGGCATTCAACACCATAGTACCCTCCAAGCTCGTCATCAAGCTCGAGACCCTGGGTCTCGACCCCGCCCTGTGCAACTGGGTACTGGACTTCCTGAGGGGCTGCCCCCAGGTGGTGAGGGTAGGCAACAACATCTCCTCCCCGCTGATCCTCAACACTGGGGCCCCACAAGGGTGCGTTCTGAGCCCTCTCCTGTACTCCCTGTTCACCCACGACTGCGTGGCCACGCACGCCTCCAACTCAATCATCAAGTTTGCGGACGACACAACAGTGGTAGGCTTGATTACCAACAACGACGAGACGGCCTACAGGGAGGAGGTGAGGGCCCTCGGAGTGTGGTGTCAGGAAAATAACCTCACACTCAACGTCAACAAAACTAAGGAGATGATTGTGGACTTCAGGAAACAGCAGAGGGAACACCCCCCTATCCACATCGATGGAACAGTAGTGGAGAGGGTAGTAAGTTTTAAGTTCCTCGGCATACACATCACAGACAAACTGAATTGGTCCACTCACACAGACAGCATCGTGAAGAAGGCGCAGCAGCGCCTCTTCAACCTCAGGAGGCTGAAGAAATTCGGCTTGTCACCAAAAGCACTCACAAACTTCTACAGATGCACAATCGAGAGCATCCTGGGGGGCTGTATCACCGCCTGGTATGGCAACCGCACCGCCCTCAACCGCAAGGCTCTCCAGAGGGTAGTGAGGTCTGCACAACGCATCACCGGGGGCAAACTACCTGCCCTCCAGGACACCTACACCACCCGATGTCACAGGAAGGCCATAAAGATCATCAAGGACATCAACCACCCGAGCCACTGCCTGTTCACCCCGCTATCATCCAGACGGCGAGGTCAGTACAGGTGCATCAAAGCTGGGACCGAGAGACTGAAAAACAGCTTCTATCTCAAGGCCATCAGACTGTTAAACAGCCACCACTAACACTGAGTGGCTGCTGCCAACACACTGACACTGACTCAACTCCAGCCACTTTAAATATGGGAATTGATGGGAAATGATGTAAATATATCACTAGCCACTTTAAACAATGCTACCTTATATAATGTTACTTACCCTACATTATTCATCTCATATGCATACGTATATACTGTACTCTATATCATCGACTGTATCCTTATGTAATACATGTATCACTAGCCACTTTAAACTATGCCACTTTGTTTACATACTCATCTCATTTGTACATACTGTACTCGATACCATCTACTGTATCTTGCCTATGCTGCTCTGTACCATCACTCATTCATATATCCTTATGTACATATTCTTTATCCCCTTACACTGTGTACAAGACAGTAGTTTTGGAATTGTTAGTTAGATTACTTGTTATTACTGCATTGTCGGAACTAGAAGCACAAGCATTTCGCTACACTCGCATTAACATCTGCTAACCATGTGTATGTGACAAATAAAAATTTGATTTGATTGATTTGATTTGATTTACAGATAAAGAGTGCACTAGGCTAGAGAGAAAAGTAGCATTCCGTTTTTCATAAAGTAGGTCAATGTAACTTACTCTCTTTTGATACTTGAGAAACATAGATTCACATGATGTCCAAATCTGCAAGAGACAAAAGCAGCAGAAAATCAGCAGGTGAAGAAAAGGGTTAAGTGAATATGATTTAAGAGCAGTCAAATTAAGTAATAGTGACATAGATTGTAAGAAATTAAATGTACCATGTGAACATTGCATTGTGGCTTTAGAAGAGCATGTATGCAAAATGACTTGTGGTCCAGCGGGTGGCGGTGAAATGCCTCCCTATCTATATGACTTGCCCTATTCCATTGACATTGTTCACTTGATTGGAGATGATTCTGGTCTTCTTCATGAGCACTTCTGCATGTCTTCCTTCCTGTCTTGCCATGTGGTTTCCACGGAGGTGTGTGTTTTTGTTAGATATCACTGGGCACATTCCTAACGTGGAGGTGGTTTGCATAGCTCATGTCATGTGGATATATAAAGTATTGTATTGTAAGGTATGTTAGTCTACGGACGGTCTGACATTGCTCGTCCATATATTGATGTATTCCAATTGCATTTGGGTGTATTGTGTGGAATGTTGGAACATGGTTAGATCTTACTTGTTAGACTTGACTGTGCTGTTGGAGCTAGTAACACAAGCATTTCCCGACATCTGCTAAACAGGTGTATGTATATCTCTCTAGTCACCCCCAAAACCAATTCTTTCTTTGGCCGCCTCTCCTTCCAGTTCTCTGCTGTCAATGACTGGAAGGAACTACAAAAATCTCTGAAACTGGAAACACTTATCTCCCTCACTAGCTTTAAGCACCAACTGTCAGAGCATCTCACAGATTACTGCACCTGTACATAGCCCACCTATAATTTAGGCCAAACAACTACCTCTTTCCCTACTGTATTTAATGAATTTATTTATTTTGCTCCTTTGCACCCTATTATTTTTATTTCTACTTTGCACATGTCTTCCATTGCAAATGTACCATTCCAGTGTTTTACTTGCTATATTGTATTTACTTTGCCACCATGGGCTTTTTTTGCCTTTACCTCCCTTATCTCACCTCATTTGCTCACATCGTATATAGACTTGTTTATACTGTATTATTGACTGTATGTTTGTTTTACTCCATGTGTAAGTCTGTGTCGTTGTATGTGTCGAACTGCTTTGCTTAATCTTGGCCAGGTCGCAATTGTAAATGAGAACTTGTTCTCAACTTGCCTACCTGGTTAAATAAAGGTGAAATAAAAAAAAAAAAAAAATAAAAAAAATGTGTCTATTTGATTAAGATTAGGACTTTTCCTCTATGTGTCGCACTTCCATTTCCACTTTATGTCCCCGTTAGGGAGCTGTCATTTATGCTGCAGGCTAATTACTACCAATGTCATTGTGGTCCAAGTTCAACTCCTAGCCTATAGGGTGTGGTAACAGGCCCTCTGTTATTTGTTGTTGTACTCTGCATGTGAAGTATCTGCACTATAGCCTATAGAGGAACTAAGCCCTTGATAATAGGGGAACGCAAGCTGTTGAACACAAACTCCCAGTCCTATGATGTTGCTCTGTGAAGGAGGTTAGCTTTTCAGCATTCAATTCCTGGCAGCCTTCTTCTCCCTGGTTGATTTGTGAATGTGAGTGATTCGAGAATGTTTGGCTTGGGTATCCAAGGTGTTTGAGATTGTTGAGGACCAGTGTTCCGAGGGGCTGACTGTGACATCATAAAGCGGAATGTAGTTAGCGTGCTGTTTGAGGGATTCCAATTCAGTCCGTTGCGGCCTTCCAGGCAGTGCAGTTGTGCTTCAAGTGTGCTCTCTGTGTGATGACTTGTTGTGCCTACACGGAGTACAGCTACGAACGGACGTGACATTTGGGGTAAGCCTAAGCCTTTACGTAACCTTAACCTATTTCTTCTAACTTGCTATGACAAAGTGCTTTGATGACACTAGCTGCATCCCAGCTAGTTGAACGCTTGTCAGTCGTTCTCCTAAAAGGCAACCTCTGTTGCTCGATGTACTAAACCGAGGGCCGGCAGCCACTAAGTACACGTAAGAGACAATTATGGCAACAATAAGTTGTAAGATGATACCTAGTCACATCTGAGATGTGAATCAACTGCACCGATTGGTCAATCGCCAGTATGTGCCCTTGGGCCTCATTTGTCCCCTTTGAAATGACCTGTTGAGATCATTCAATGCAACATCTGAGGCTCTCTGGCCTATAAAGGATCCACCTCATACCACTATTTCCGTAATATAAGGCTATGTTATTGTTTTTTGAAAAAAGTACCATACAATATTTGCACATCCCTATCACCTCTGTACGCATAGGAAAATGATCCCTTTATTGTGTGTGTGTTGGGTGGATGTCTGAGGAATGTTTTACTGCGTTTCAGCTTGCAGAGGTATCACCACCCTTCCCATGGCCACCTGGATCCTGTCTAGGGAAGAAAAAGAAGAATGACGTTATTACATGGCCTTCAAGAGCTACATGACTGCTGAGGTGACATTACGGACCCCTTATAGGGTTTGTGGCATTCCTTGTGTATTTGTTTCCCGTATGTTCCACTTCGTTTCTCCTTTGTACTTGTGACACTATTTGAGGTTTTAACGCCGATCTCTATTAGGTGTGACTGGCAACTGCAGTGGGTTGAATCCTACTAGTTCAGTGTTTCCCAACTCCAGGCAGGGGTAGAGTAGCCATTTTTTGTGGTAGCCCTGGAGAGGCACAGCTGATTGAAAGAGTTTAATCAGGTGCAACAACAACAACAAGTAGAACAACACCAATCAATGTGAAGAGTGGGACATCACAGTTGGGCCTTGTGTTCAACATAGCTCAGTATTTGAGTGTGTTTCCCGCGCATGTAAGTAGCTTTGATTTCTTCTTCCTCCATAGTTCCCTAGAACGAACGCCCTCCCCTTTGCAGCAGAGGCCAGGCAAAAGCGCGCGCTTTCTGTGCCACTGGCTTCAATCAGGTCCACCAAACGCAGATAATAAGAGCACCCGAGCACCGAAAATTACGTCATTAATTCACTTGAACTCAGCTAGCGAACACACGATATCTGGAAGAGGTAAAGGCGGCAAGGGACTCGGAAAAGGAGGTGCCAAGCGTCACCGTAAGGTTCTCCGCGATAACATCCAGGGAATCACCAAGCCCGCCATTCGCCGTCTGGCTCGCCGTGGCGGCGTGAAGCGTATCTCCGGGCTGATCTACGAGGAGACCCGCGGTGTCCTGAAGGTGTTCCTTGAGAACGTGATCCGTGACGCCGTCACCTACACCGAGCACGCCAAGAGGAAGACCGTTATGGACGTGGTCTACGCTCTGAAACGCCAGGGACGCACCCTGTACGGTTTCGGCGGTTAAACGCACTCTTCTCGGAACGTCAACATCCCGACTTGAACCCAAAGGCTCTTTTAAGAGCCACCCACATCCGCTTCAAAAGGGTCAAATCCATTATCGTAGGAAACCATGAGCCACTCTTGAGTGGACAGGGAGGGAGTATTTGTGACAGGAGGCTATGTTCAGTGCAGGCTTTGCGTACAGTCGTATCAAACCACAAGCCACTCTGAGTGGACAGGACGCTATGTTCAGTGCAGGCTTTGCGTACAGTCGTATTAAACCATGAGCCACTCTTGAGTGGACAGGGAGGGAGTATTCGTGACAGGAGGCTAAGTTCAGTGCAGGCTTTGCGTACAGTCGTATTACGAGGCACCACGGCTGGGAAATCCCCACCAAGTACCAAAAAGGGGGGCCTTATTTCTGGCCATTGTAGGACTTTTTTGGAAACACACCATTCCCCACCAGTGACAGAGCATAGGCTATGGTCTTTGTTAGGGAAGCAAGCCTCTGAGTGGAAGGCTCTTATGCGCGCTCAGCTCCACTGGGCAAATGGCAGGGGCGCCTATGAGAAAGCAGGGGTGTGTCCACGGCCGGCGAATTAGCTTAGCTTCGTCTTCATAAGAGGGAAAGGGCTCTCCACCCCCTCATTCGTTTGTGAGAAGCAGCGAGACATCAGCATCATGCCCGAGCCAGCAAAGTCCGCGCCCAAGAAGGGCTCCAAGAAAGCCGTCACCAAGACCGCAGGAAAAGGCGGCAAGAAACGCCGAAAGTCGAGGAAGGAGAGCTACGCCATTTACGTGTACAAAGTCCTGAAGCAGGTCCACCCCGATACCGGCATCTCCTCCAAGGCCATGGGAATCATGAACTCGTTCGTGAACGACATCTTCGAGCGTATCGCCGGAGAGTCGTCTCGCCTGGCCCACTACAACAAGCGTTCCACCATCACCTCCAGGGAGATCCAGACCGCAGTGCGCCTGCTGCTCCCCGGAGAGCTGGCCAAGCACGCAGTGTCCGAGGGCACCAAGGCCGTGACCAAGTACACCAGCTCCAAGTAAACAGCCCATTTGGAGTGCTGTAGTAACCCAAAGGCTCTTTTAAGAGCCACCCACCCTGTCAGTGAAAAAAGCAAATCCATATATGTGTGTGTGTGTGTGTGGAGGACATGTCAAAAAGGGGGGAGAGGGAATAAATGATGCTGACATGAACAGGGTAGGAATGTGTGCATGGCAGTATAACACAGTGAGTGGGATTCCACTCGTGCTCCGATGACTGGAGCCTGTGTAACAGTATAACTTTAGGCCGAACCAGGGACCCTCTGCACACATCATCAACAACAGTCTCAGAGCAAGTGACGTCACCGATTGAAACTAGCCGTTTCACATCCCTTACACCTGTACAAGAGGGAGGAGGAGAGAGAAGAAGAGGCTCCAAATCTCTCTCTCTCTAGGCCTATATCAGGGCGGACAAGCACATGGGGCGCCAGCCGCACAGCCAGACACCAAGACCCACAGACACAAAGACCGGCACGAGTGAGTCACGCTGCGGAGTCAAGCGAGGAAGGACTGCGAGAAGGCCACAAGCCTATCTCTCTCTCTCTGACACGCTTTTGAAAGAGACACACAGAGAGAGAGAGAGAGAGAGAGAGAGAGAGACTACCTAGCACAAGAAAACACACAGGCTCCAAATCCAACTAATAAACTCATGCTAATAAAACATCACACACACACACACAGTGCAAGTAAGCATGTCGTTGGACAGTGTATTATTTCGTTTGCCTCCTGGACACATGACGAATACAACGTGAAACTAGTCTCAGCCAAGCCTCACAAGTGCATGTGTTTTAAGGTCCCCAAAAGAGCTCTCCTTTAAAACACCAAGGAGCACATCAGGGGACGCCAAACCATTTGATTCCCTTGCCAGACATCTCGGCTCACTCCACAATCAATGGTGCTCGCAATCGGATGCACTTTTAGGCCATTTAGGAGACAAATAGCACAGGAAAAGCAGTGCGCACCGCTCCACCCGACAGTCGAACGGTGAGGTTTTGAGCGAGTCGCAGCAAAATGCACGGGGCTTCTGCAGCCCACATGACTTTATTCTGAACGGACACAAGTCTGCTCGCTGGGCCGTTCGCTTTTGGGCCAAAAACACGGCTCCGTCGGTGACTTTTGGCCCGATATTGGCGACCAGAAAACACAAGTGAAAGAGCATTTGGCCAGCCCGGAGAAGCCGGGCTGGGTGGCTTGAGTCTACATGGTTCTCATGTCGCGTTTAAGGCCAGCCCCCTGCACGGTGTGGAGCTTCAATAGCGCAGAGCAGCGTCTACAGCAAAGTACTCCTCCTCA
This sequence comes from Oncorhynchus clarkii lewisi, assembly GCF_045791955.1. Classification (NCBI taxonomy): domain Eukaryota; kingdom Metazoa; phylum Chordata; class Actinopteri; order Salmoniformes; family Salmonidae; genus Oncorhynchus; species Oncorhynchus clarkii. The sequence goes on along the minus strand of NC_092163.1, from coordinate 25,728,491 downwards.
CAGACTACCGTAGTGTTGTAAGTGTGTGTGTTTACCGGACCGAACGACAGACATGGCAGAAGTCTCACCAGCACCCGCCGCCGCCGCGCCGGCCAAGGCACCCAAGAAGAAGGCAGCAGCCAAGCCCAAGAAAGCGGGACCCAGCGTAGGCGAGCTCATCGTCAAGGCGGTGTCCGCTTCCAAGGAGAGGAGCGGCGTGTCCCTGGCCGCGCTCAAGAAGTCTCTGGCGGCAGGCGGCTACGACGTGGAGAAGAACAACTCCCGTGTCAAGATCGCCGTCAAGAGCCTCGTCACCAAGGGCACCCTGGTCCAGACCAAGGGCACCGGTGCCTCCGGCTCCTTCAAGCTCAACAAGAAGGCCGTCGAGGCAAAGAAGCCCGCCAAGAAAGCCGCAGCCCCCAAAGCTAAGAAGGTGGCCGCCAAGAAGCCCGCCGCCGCCAAGAAGCCCAAGAAGGTAGCAGCCAAGAAGGCCGTGGCCGCAAAGAAGTCCCCCAAGAAGGCCAAGAAGCCCGCTACACCCAAAAAGGCCGCCAAGAGCCCAAAGAAGGTGAAGAAGCCCGCCGCAGCGGCCAAGAAAGCGGCCAAGAGCCCCAAGAAGGCTACCAAGGCAGCGAAGCCCAAAGCCGCCAAGCCCAAGGCGGCCAAGGCCAAAAAGGCAGCCCCCAAGAAGAAGTAAAGCTATTACAAACAGTGTTCTTTCTACTCGACACATGTTGTTACCACAAAAGGCTCTTTTAAGAGCCACCCACCTCTTTCCATAAAAGCGCATGTCATTCCATTCCACCTATCTACCTACCTACCCGTGGTGCAAAAGAAATGAAATGAATGACTTTTACGCACCACATTTTGGAGTGGCTAAATGGCTTTACATTTGTCACTCAAGAGTGCAGCACCCTCACCAGTCAACATTGTTGTGATGTGTTAGAATTGGCATGTCACATTGATCCTGATAATAAGAAGCATACATACTATAGTGGGTTGGACAGCAGCCATTTGTATTATGAGCCACTCTCGAATTGATTGATACATGTTTCAGTGATTTGAGTTCTCACTTTGGCGCTCCCGCCAACGTGAAAAAGTAACAAAAGTCGGAGGGAAACAGAGTAGCCTAGCCCTCGTCACTCTGCTGCCTGCGGGCGGGTGGGGGGGGGCGGGCTTAGGGCTGACTGCCTGTCTGTCTGTCCCTCCCTCACTCCAATTGGATAAGGCCACACCGGTCCGGTGGCCAATCGATGGCTTTTGTGGCGAGGTATAAGTAAGGCTCTCGAGGTGGCCAGCGGCTCATTCAGACTTTCTGTGACGTACTGAAGCTACCAATATGAGCGGAAGAGGCAAAACCGGAGGCAAGGCCAGGGCGAAGGCAAAGACACGTTCATCCCGTGCCGGGCTCCAGTTCCCCGTGGGCCGTGTGCACAGGCTGCTGCGTAAAGGCAACTATGCCGAGCGTGTGGGCGCTGGCGCACCAGTGTACCTGGCCGCAGTGCTCGAGTACCTGACTGCTGAGATCCTGGAGTTGGCCGGAAACGCTGCCCGTGACAACAAGAAGACTCGTATCATCCCCCGTCACCTGCAGCTGGCAGTCCGCAACGACGAGGAGCTTAACAAACTGCTTGGCGGCGTGACCATCGCTCAGGGTGGTGTTCTGCCCAACATCCAGGCAGTGCTGCTCCCCAAGAAGACTGAGAAGGCCGTCAAAGCCAAGTAAAATCGCTGGTGCGGCTGCAACTTGACTACTCAACCCCCAAAGGCTCTTTTAAGAGCCAACCACCTAGCTCAACAAAAGCGCAAAGTGTCCTTTATTTGGCGTGTTTGTTATACACACACACATATACACGGCACCGTATCAAGTGCCCACATGAGGCCTAAATGAAGATTAACAACTACTAGGCTAGAATGAGAGAGCATTATTGCGCGCAAAGTGTAACGTAGCTCGCGGCCCTAACAAAAGACCCAAGCGCGCCTCGGCGAGGGTGGGGGTTGCATTTTGGGGCGGCACGGAGAGGCCGAGCCTCCTGTCCAATGGGCGGCGGAGGAGGCCTCCGCAACGGGCCAATCAGGGCGGTGCGGAGATGGTGACCAATCAACAGACGCCGCTGCCGGCTTTATAAACTTCACATAGGCATTTGGAGGCTATACTCCGACTGTGAAAGAAGGAAGCTAGCTAGCGCCATGGCCAGAACCAAGCAAACCGCTCGCAAATCCACCGGTGGCAAAGCACCCAGGAAGCAGCTCGCCACCAAGGCTGCGCGCAAAAGCGCCCCGGCCACCGGCGGCGTGAAGAAGCCTCACCGTTACAGGCCCGGCACCGTGGCTCTTAGAGAGATCCGTCGTTACCAGAAGTCCACTGAGCTGCTGATCCGCAAACTGCCTTTCCAGCGCCTGGTGCGAGAAATTGCCCAGGACTTTAAGACCGACCTGCGCTTCCAGAGTTCCGCAGTGATGGCCCTGCAGGAGGCAAGCGAGGCTTACCTGGTCGGCCTGTTCGAGGACACCAACCTGTGCGCCATCCACGCCAAGAGGGTGACCATCATGCCCAAGGACATCCAGCTGGCCCGTCGTATTCGCGGAGAGCGCGCATAAACGATGACCTGATCTCCAAAATCCCCCAAAGGCTCTTTTAAGAGCCACCTCCATATTTCAGTCAAAAAGGCACAATTGTTCCATTTGTACACGCCCCTTTCCCGCCGTGTATGTTCCCTGTTCTCGAGTCACTACAGACCGTGGTTCGATTCCAGGCTGTATCACCACCGGCCGTGATTGTAAATAAGAGTTGGTTCTTAACTGACTTGAGTCGTTTCAATAACGCTCTCTATATGTGATTAGATGTATGCCTAGAGTAGAAGAGGGGAAAAATACACTAGCAGTAATGAGTGATAGTAATGATATAGGGCAAAAAGTGTCAAAAATGGTCACTATGTAGCTAAGAACAACTGACTTTGAAAGTCCCATGTTGCAGTGCCGCTGATGAGAGGGGAAAAGTTTACCATGGAGCACGGAGGCCATCTAGTGGTTAAACGCGGGTACTGTCAGCGTGTGAGCACGTCATAGTGGCTCCCTATTGGTATTTGATCTTCAGGCCAGCGTTTCCCAAACTCGGTCCTCGGGTCCCCAAGTGGGGCACGTTGTGTTTTTTCGATTCCAATTGCTCTTGGAATGTAACATGCTAGAGTCTGTCTATTCCTTTGTGAAAATGGCCATTCAATGATTTCTGGCCCATGTGACATTCCTCGATGGCCCCAAAAATCCATGTTTTGATCCGATCATTACAACGTTAGCTGTGTGCACCCCATAATTCATGCGACTGACTAAGCTATTGAAAGTAAAATGATATATCTCTGTCTGGCGCAAGTGAACGAAGGTACAGGAAATGTTGTAGGCCACCAAATTAGACGTGATATTATTAAGTCGCCCTTCTGTGCTTGTTTGTGTGCGTGCATAGGTAAGTTGTTTCGATATGGTGGAATAAATGGAGAAATGAAAGGAATGTATTTAGTGGGATGAATTCAGTGTGCGATTGAATATTCCAATGCCATACCCATTGATAGTCCTTTAGACTAGATCCGAGATCCCTTAAGAGAAAAGGTATCAGGACAGCAGGAATCAATAGATGTAATCGTCAAGGGCTTGCAAAACAGCTGTTACGAAGCTGCCGGGATGATTGCCCTATTAGTAGTTGACCAATTACAGAATAGCAATCACCAATGCAGGCAGGTACGTGGTGATTGCTGCATTGGCTTCGTAAATAGGCTTCATAGGAACTAAATGGCTCAGCACATGACACCTTCACAGTGCAGAATATTTGATACTATTGACTCCGGTTGAGTAGAGTCGTGTGTCTTTGGCGTGATTTGAAGTCGACTTCTGATGTGGGATTTAGTTCATTTTTCAAAGAAGATTTGCTGAGGAATCGAAACCCCTTGACCAAATGATACGACAAAGTAAAGGCCCTAAATACAGGCTGCCAGTTAAATGCAGCAATGACACGGCTAAAGTGTGTCATTGCAGGACAAAAGAGCAGGAATTGTCTGCTGTTGCATCTTCACTCATGAGACAGGTAATAGCGGAGCTCCGTGGTGCTGAAAAGGACAGCGCCCCTGGCCATTTGCCAAGGCCTATTTCCCGTTGGAGGGATTTTTGACATGCTATAGGCACAGTTCAGTACACCCTGTAATTGGTCCCAGAATCATCCACTTGATTCCCGACCACCAACCGATTGTCGGGGTGCATTGGTGTAAAATGTGGTCGTCGAGATCAAGTTCTATGGCATCTGTACCTTTTTTTGGAGCTACCTACACCAGTACGGGAGCTCACAGATAAAGAGTGCACTAGGCTAGAGAGAAAAGTAGCATTCCGTTTTTCATTTTCTCTCTTTTGATACTTGAGAAACATAGATTCACATGACGTCCAAATCTGCAAGAGACAAAAGCAGCAGAAAATCAGCAGGTGAAGAAAAGGGTTAAGTGAATATGATTTAAGAGCAGTCAAATGAAGTAATAGTGACATAGATTGTAAGAAATGAAATGTACCATGTGAACATTGCATTGTGGCTTTAGAAGAGCATGTATTTGTAGATGAATGACAGATTAGGTTTGGTGACAAAGTAACTGTATAATTTGAGGTACTCTACATGAGCATGTGTTTGCCTATTTGATGATCTGTTGTAGTTAATGTTTGATTTTGAGCACATACTTGTTGTGACAATTGCATCAGGTTGAGGGAGAAATGGTCTGTGTGGCCATTGTGAGTGGCACTTCTGATCCAGCAGGTGGTGTTAAGATCCCTCCCTATGTGGCTTTGAATGATGAGCCAGTGTTGGCAAAATGACTTGTGGTCCAGCGGGTGGCGGTGAAATGCCTCCCTATCTATATGACTTGCCCTATTCCTTTGACATTGTTCACTTGATTGGAGATGATTCCGGTCTTCTTCATGAGCACTCCTGCATGTCTTCCTTCCTGTCTTGCCATGTGGGTTCCACGGAGGTGTGTGTTTTTGTTAGATATCACTGGGCACATTCCTAACGTGGAGGTGGTTTGCATAGCTCATGTCATGTGGATATATAAAGTATTGTATTGTAAGGTATGTTAGTCTACGGACGGTCTGACATTGCTCGTCCATATATTGATGTATTCCAATTGCATTTGGGTGTATTGTGTGGAATGTTGGAACATGGTTAGATATTACTTGTTAGACTTGACTGTGCTGTTGGAGCTAGTAACACAAGCATTTCCCGACATCTGCTAAACAGGTGTATGTATATCTCTCTAGTCACCCCCAAAACCAATTCTTTCTTTGGCCGCCTCTCCTTCCAGTTCTCTGCTGCCAATGACTGGAACGAACTACAAAAATCTCTGAAACTGGAAACACTTATCTCCCTCACTAGCTTTAAGCACCAACTGTCAGAGCAGCTCACAGATTACTGCACCTGTACATAGCCCACCTATAATTTAGGCCAAACAACTACCTCTTTCCCTACTGTATTTAATGAATTTATTTATTTTGCTCCTTTGCACCCCATTATTTTTATTTCTACTTTGCACATTTCTTCCATTGCAAATGTACCATTCCGGTGTTTTACTTGCTATATTGTATTTACTTTGCCACCATGGCCTTTTTTTGCCTTTACCTCCCTTATCTCACCTCATTTGCTCACATCGTATACTTGTTTATACTGTATTATTGACTGTATGTTTGTTTTACTCCATGTGTAAGTCTGTGTCGTTGTATGTGTCGAAGTGCTTTGCTTTATCTTGGCCAGGTCGCAATTGTAAATGAGAACTTGTTCTCAACTTGCCTACCTGGTTAAATAAAGGTGAAATAAAAAAAATAAAAAAAATGTGTCTATTTGATTAAGATTAGGACTTTCCCTCTATGTGTCGCACTTCCATTTCCACTTTATGTCCCCGTTAGGGAGCTGTCATTTATGCTGCAGGCTAATTACTACCAATGTCATTGTGGTCCAAGTTCAACTCCTAGCCTATAGGGTGTGGTAACAGGCCCTCTGTTATTTGTTGTTGTACTCTGCATGTGAAGTATCTGCACTGTAGCCTATAGAGGAACTAAGCCCTTGATAATAGGGGAACGCAAGCTGTTGAACACAAACTCCCAGTCCTATGATGTTGCTCTGTGAAGGAGGTTAGCTTTTCAGCATTCAATTCCTGGCAGCCTTCTTCTCCCTGGTTGATTTGTGAATGTGAGTGATTCGAGAATGTTTGGCTTGGGTATCCAAGGTGTTTGAGATTGTTGAGGACCAGTGTTCCGAGGGGCTGACTGTGACATCATAAAGCGGAATGTAGTTAGCGTGCTGTTTGAGGGATTCCAATTCAGTCCGTTGCGGCCTTCCAGGCAGTGCAGTTGTGCTTCAAGTGTGCTCTCTGTGTGATGACTTGTTGTGCCTACACGGAGTACAGCTACGAACGGACGTGGCATTTGGGGTAAGCCTAAGCCTTTTCGTAACCTTGACCTATTTCTTCTAACTTGCTATGACAAAGTGCTTTGATGACACTAGCTGCATCCCAGCTAGTTGAACGCTTGTCAGTCGTTCTCCTAAAAGGCAACCTCTGTTGCTCGATGTACTAAACCGAGGGCCGGCAGCCACTAAGTACATGTAAGAGACAATTATGGCAACAATAAGTTGTAAGATGATACCTAGTCACATCTGAGATGTGAATCAACTGCACCGATTGGTCAATCGCCAGTATGTGCCCTTGGGCCTCATTTGTCCCCTTTTAAATGACCTGTTGAGATCATTCAATGCAACATCTGAGGCTCTCTGGCCTATAAAGGATCCACCTCATACCACTATTTCCATAATATAAGGCTATGTTATTGTTTTTTGAAAAAAGTACCATACAATATTTGCACATCCCTATCACCTCTGTACGCATAGGAAAATGATCCCTTTATTGTGTGTGTGTTGGGTGGGTGTCTGAGGAATGTTTTACTGCATTTCAGCTTGCAGAGGTATCACCACCCGTCCCATGGCCACCTGGATCATGTCTAGGGAAGAAAAAGAAGAATGACGTTATTACATGGCCTTCAAGAGCTACATGACTGCTGAGGTGACATTACGGACCCCTTAGGATTTGTGGCATTCCTTGTGTATTTGTTTCCCATTTGTGCCACTTCGTTTCTCCTTTGTACTTGTGACACTATTTGAGGTTTTAACACCTATCTCTATTAGGTGTGACTGGCAACTGCAGTGGGTTGAATCCTACTAGTTCAGTGTTTCCCAACTCCAGGCAGGGGTAGAGTAGGCATTTTTGTTGTAGCCCTGGAGAGGCACAGCTGATTGAAAGAGTTGAATCAGGCGCAACAACAACAACAACAAGAAGAACAACACCAATCAATCAATGTGAAGAGTGGGACATCACAGTTGGGCCTTGTGTTCAACATAGCTCAGTATTTGAGTGTGTTTCCCGCGCATGCAAGTAGCTTTGATTTCTTCCTCCATAGTTCCCTAGAACGAACGCCCTCCTCTTTGCAGCAGAGGCCAGGCAAAAGCGCGCGCTTTCTGTGCCACTGGCTTCAATCAGGTCCACCAAACGCAGATAATAAGAGCACCGAGCACCAAAAATTACGTCATTCATTCACTTGAACGCAACTAGCGAACACACGATGTCCGAGGAAATGGACCTCCTTGTACACAGTGAAAGCACAGCAACTAACCCTCCACAAGCTCAACCTCTATCCCCACCTCAAGATACCTATTCTGATATTGTCACCCAGAATATGGGAAGATATGGGATGCTGTACAGTAGCCACCCACAAAAACAGGCCAGAAGGGAAAGCACAAGCGACAAGCAGAAACTGTCTCCTGTGGTAATTGACTTCTTGAACAGTGTTGCTCTCCCACCTCCTTCAAACAAAGACATCTACAAAGAAATCCTACGCAATAAACCTAATATCCAGCTGCAAAAGCTCATCCAGATGAGAAGAGGTGGAATCCTTGTATTTGTCAAGGATATCCACTCCATGAACTCCCTCCTCTCCCCCTGGCCCACAGGGGCCTTCAACGGAACAACGATTAAGTGCAGGTTGGCACAGAGAGGAAACCAAACCACCCAAGACAACAAACCCACCAAACAGCTTATCATCAAGGGCATCCAAATGGAAACCACCAGCGACGAAATCCAGCAAGAACTGGAGAGGCAGCGCATTACAACCACTAAAGTGTACAGGATCGTCAGCCGAGCCACACAGCAACCGACCACTTTCATCCGTATTCACCTCAGCAACCCGGACGACGCGCCTGGCTTACTGCTAGAGGGATTCTACATGAACTACTTCCACTTCAGGGTGGAAAAAGCACGGCCACCCCCCGCCATTATCAAACAGTGCTACAAATGTCAAGAATTCAACCACGTCTCCACAGACTGCAAAAACCAGATCAAATGTCTGCGATGTGCTGAAAACCACCACCATAAAGAGTGCCCCAAAGAGATAAATGATGCCAGCTGTGCCAACTGTGGCGGCGCCCACTCATCGGTCTCCAGACAATGCCCCACCTATCTAGCCCTCACCACCGCCAAGCCCACCAGGACTACTACCACCATCAGCACAGCCACTACCAACCATCTCGCAACACCAAGCCTCTCCGGCCCCCAGCCTCTCACCAGCACCACTCACCTGCAGGAGGATCTGAAAGGAATATGCGGAGATGAAGAAATGGTAAAGAGAGTTATGGATAGCATAAGGAAACACAGAGATGGCCCCTCCTCTTAAGGCCGTAGAAGGCGATTCCAAGTTAAATACACCCCAAACCAAATGGCTACTCCAATAAATGTTCTACATATCAACATCAGAGGGTTAAGGAAAAACGAGCAGGAGCTGAAGCAACTTCTTCTAGAAAAGCAAACCAGCATTGCCTCTATCAACGAAACCTTCCTAAGTACTTATGTAAGATTCCGTATTCCTGGTTTTAACATTCTAAGGAAGGATCGAGTAGAGGGATGCAGAGGTGGTGTGGCACTGCTTTTAAAAGAAGGAATAGAGTACTCTGAAGCCGTTTTCAACCTCACCAAAGAAGAACTCAACAACAATGAGTACACTGCAGCGAAAATACTCCTAAATGCACAAACAACTCTTCTGGTAGCCACCATATACTGTCCACCCGCAACAACACCCTCCGAAAAATTGATCGCCACCCTCGCAGACAACAACTGCCACACCATCATAATGGGAGATTTTAATGCCAAACACATCGACTTCAACTGTAATACTACAAACACATCGGGAAGAGTACTAAGGGATATCCTCGACAGCACAAACCTGGCCATCCTCAACACCAACAAGCCCACACACATCCATTCTGCAAACTCCACGGCAGACATCCTTGATCTTGTCCTCTGCTCCCCAGACTTGGCTGCTAAGCTTCTTAGCTTCTCTGTCAGCCACGACGTGGGAAGTGACCACCTTCCTGTCCTTGCCTCCTTCTCTCTCCAACTCCAACAAGCACCTGAAAAGCAAAGATACAACTACAAGAAAGCAGACTGGGAAAAATACAGAAATTGCATTACAGACAAGATAACAAATATTGCAGTAACAACGCAGAACCCCAAAGATCTGGACCAGCTGGCGGAGAGAATAGGGAGTATCCTCATCCAGGCCCGGGAAGAGACCATCCCACTTACCACCACCAGACCACCACAACAACTCCCACCACATATCCTCAGTCTCATCAAGCAGAAAAGAAAGATCCGGAGAGACTTTATTAGAACAAGAGCACCCAACCTGAAAACAGAAGTTAATCGGTTGCAAAATCACATCAGACACCAACTCACCCTCCACAAACAGAAACAGTGGACTGCCTTCTATCACCAGCTAGATACAGACACCAACCCCCGGACCTTCTGGCAAAAAATCAAAACAATCAACGGAGACAAAACCAATAACATCATACCTGTGCTAAAGTCTCAAAACCAACTCATCGAAGACAACAAAACAAAAGCAACATTATTCAGAAACCACCTACAAAATGTTCATTCTTGTCCCGACGACCCTCTCTTTGACAAAGACTGGAAAACCGTCGTCGACAGAGAAATGCAGAAAACAGTGTACACCTCAAATCCGACACCAGTAGACCATCCCCTCACCCGCTCTGTGAGCATTGAAGAAATCAAGACCCACCTGAAAAAAACAAAAAACAAAGCACCAGGGGAAGACAACATTGACAGCACACTCATCAAGCAAGCACCTGACGAATACCTGCACCTTCTTTCCAACCTCTTCACAGCATGTCTCACGGAAGGCTACTTTCCCCTACCCTGGAAATCTGCAGTTGTCACAATGATCCACAAACCTGGCAAAGACCCATACAACGTCACAAGCTACAGACCAATCAGCCTCCTCAGTCATGTCGGGAAGCTGTTTGAGCGAGTACTCACCCAAAGACTGAGCGGCCACACCGAGGAAATGGGCCTCCTTGGAATCCACCAAGCTGGCTTCAGGAAAGCAAGATCAACCACCGATAACATTCTAAGACTGTCAGAGGACATCCTTCGGAACTTCAAGAAAAAAGAACTTACCCTGGCAGTTTTCTTTGACATAGAGAAAGCATTTGACAAGATGTGGCACAATGGACTGTGTTACCGGCTCGCAGATTCCAATCTCAAACTACCGCTCTCCATCAGAAACATCATCACCAGCTTTCTCCACAACCGTACAATTAAAGTGGCAAGGAAGAAGCAAAATTCCTTGGAGTCACCTTCCAGAAGAACATGCGCTGGACAACCCATATAGCGAACATAGAGAGAGAGGGACGAAAAAGACTAAACCACCTAAAAACGCTGTGCGGAAGAAAATATGGAGCCTCACCCCAGACAGTGCTGAAAGTCTACATCAGCTACATCCGACCCCTCTTTGAATACGCCCTGCCAGCCTGGATAACAGCTTCACCGCAGCAGATGAATCGGCTACAGATAGTCCAAAACATGGCAGCAAAAATGGCTTACAGACTACCAAGATACATCAGCAACCACTACGTTAACAGCATATCTGGACTGACATCAATCAACAACAGACAGTCAGTCATTGGCCAGAAGTTCATCAACAGAGCCACTCACAACCCATCATTGAAGGAAGCCGTGGGACAGGCCAAATGGACCACAGATACACCCATGTCCATAATGCTGAAGCTGACCTAGAAGAGAGGAAGAAAAAAAAAAAAAAAAAAAAAAATACAAAATACAAAAAATAAGTGTGTATGAAAATGTGTAGATATTTGTGAAAATGTGTAGATACATGTGAATGCACTCCTTAGCACCCCGACCCCTCTCCCCATGCACAGCTGTGAGCTACAAAATCCTTTTATCCCTCTTTTATTCCTTTTTTTTTATTTTTATTTTTTAATTATTATTATTATTATTATTTTTTTTTTATTATTTTTTTTTATTTTATATTTTTTTTTTTTACCTCTATTTTTAAAACAAAACACGACGAATTCATGTCGGGAAAAGCAAAAAGGCGAAACTAACCGTTCTGATAACCTTAGGGCATTCAGCCTCGGGTGATGCCCTGCTGACCACACCCTTCTTCCTTGTTCCTGGCCTGCCCTGCCTCTTCCACTAATCCAATTGTTTCTTATGGACAGAAAAGAGCAGAGGCTCTGAGCTGTCCGATCAGGTCCATTGTCTACTTGAAAAAAAAAAAAAAATTACGTCATTAATTCACTTGAACTCAGCTAGCGAACACACGATGTCTGGAAGAGGTAAAGGCGGCAAGGGACTCGGAAAAGGAGGCGCCAAGCGTCACCGTAAGGTTCTCCGCGATAACATCCAGGGAATCACCAAGCCCGCCATTCGCCGTCTGGCTCGCCGTGGCGGCGTGAAGCGTATCTCCGGGCTGATCTACGAGGAGACCCGCGGTGTCCTGAAGGTGTTCCTTGAGAACGTGATCCGTGACGCCGTCACCTACACCGAGCACGCCAAGAGGAAGACCGTTACGGCCATGGACGTGGTCTACGCTCTGAAACGCCAGGGACGCACCCTGTACGGTTTCGGCGGTTAAACGCACTCTTCTCGGAACGTCAACATCCCGACTTGAACCCAAAGGCTCTTTTAAGAGCCACCCACATCCGCTTCAAAAGGGTCAAATCCATTATCGTAGGAAACCATGAGCCACTCTTGAGTGGACAGGGAGGGAGTATTCGTGACAGGAGGCTATGTTCAGTGCAGGCTTTGCGTACAGTCGTATTAAACCATGAGCCACTCTTGAGTGGACAGGGAGGGAGTATTCGTGACAGGAGGCTATGTTCAGTGCAGGCTTTGCGTACAGTCGTATTAAACCATGAGCCACTCTTGAGTGGACAGGGAGGGAGTATTCGTGACAGGAGGCTATGTTCAGTGCAGGCTTTGCGTACAGTCGTATTACGAGGCACCACGGCTGGGAAATCCCCACCAAGTACCAAAAAGGGGGGCCTTATTTCTGGCCATTGTAGGACTTTTTTGGAAACACACCATTCCCCACCAGTGACAGAGCATAGGCTATGGTCTTTGTTAGGGAAGCAAGCCTCTGAATGGAAGGCTCTTATGCGCGCTCAGCTCCACTGGGCAAATGGCAGGGGCGCCTATGAGAAAGCAGGGGTGTGTCCACGGCCGGCGAATTAGCTTAGCTTCGTCTTCATAAGAGGGAAAGGGCTCTCCACCCCCTCATTCGTTTGTGAGAAGCAGCGAGACATCAGCATCATGCCCGAGCCAGCAAAGTCCGCGCCCAAGAAGGGCTCCAAGAAAGCCGTCACCAAGACCGCAGGGAAAGGCGGCAAGAAACGCCGAAAGTCGAGGAAGGAGAGCTACGCCATTTACGTGTACAAAGTCCTGAAGCAGGTCCACCCCGATACCGGCATCTCCTCCAAGGCCATGGGAATCATGAACTCGTTCGTGAACGACATCTTCGAGCGTATCGCCGGAGAGTCGTCTCGCCTGGCCCACTACAACAAGCGTTCCACCATCACCTCCAGGGAGATCCAGACCGCAGTGCGCCTGCTGCTCCCCGGAGAGCTGGCCAAGCACGCAGTGTCCGAGGGCACCAAGGCCGTGACCAAGTACACCAGCTCCAAGTAAACAGCCCATTTGGAGTGCTGTAGTAACCCAAAGGCTCTTTTAAGAGCCACCCACCCTGTCAGTGAAAAAAGCAAATCCATATATGTGTGTGTGTGTGTGTGGAGGACATGTCAAAAAGGGGGGAGAGGGAATAAATGATGCTGACATGAACAGGGTAGGAATGTGTGCATGGCAGTATAACACAGTGAGTGGGATTCCACTCGTGCTCCGATGACTGGAGCCTGTGTAACAGTATAACTTTAGGCCAAACCAGGGACCCTCTGCACACATCATCAACAACAGTCTCAGAGCAAGTGACGTTTCACATCCCTTACACCTTCCTGTACAAGAGGGAGGAGGAGAGAGAAGAAGAGGCTCCAAATCTCTCTCTCTCTAGGCCTATATCAGGGCGGACAAGCACATGGGGCGCCAACCTCCATAGCGCCGGCCGCACAGCCAGACACCAAGACCCACAGACACAAAGACCGGCACGAGTGAGTCACGCTGCGGAGTCAAGCGAGGAAGGACTGCGAGAAGGCCACAAGCCTATCTCTCTCTCTCTCTCTCTGACACGCTTTTGAAAGAGACACACAGACAGAGAGAGAGAGAGAGACTACCTAGCACAAGAAAACACACAGGCTCCAAATCCAACTAATAAACTCATGCTAATAAAACATCACACACACACACACAGTGCAAGTAAGCATGTCGTTGGACAGTGTATTATTTCGTTTGCCTCCTGGACACATGACGAATACAACGTGAAACTAGTCTCAGCCAGGCCTCACAAGTGCATGTGTTTTAAGGTCCCCAAAAGAGCTCTCCTTTAAAACACCAAGGAGCACATCAGGGGACGCCAAACCATTTGATTCCCTTGCCAGACATCTCGGCTCACTCCACAATCAATGGTGCTCGCAATCGGATGCACTTTTAGGCCATTTAGGAGACAAATAGCACAGGAAAAGCAGTGCGCACCGCTCCACCCGACAGTCGAACGGTGAGGTTTTGAGCGAGTCATTCTGCAGCCCACATGACTTTATTCTGAACGGACACAAGTCTGCTCGCTGGGCCGTTCGCTTTTGGGCCAAAAACACGGCTCCGTCGGTGACTTTTGGCCCGATATTGGCAACCAGAAAACACAAGTGAAAGAGCATTTGGCCAGCCCGGAGAAGCCGAGCTGGGTGGCTTGAGTCTACATGGTTCTCATGTCGCGTTTAAGGCCAGCCCCCTGCACGGTGTGGAGCTTCAATAGCGCAGAGCAGCGTCTACAGCAAAGTACTCCTCCTCACAGACTACCGTAGTGTTGTAAGTGTGTGTGTTTACCGGACCGAACGACAGACATGGCAGAAGTCGCACCAGCACCCGCCGCCGCCGCGCCGGCCAAGGCACCCAAGAAGAAGGCAGCAGCCAAGCCCAAGAAAGCGGGACCCAGCGTAGGCGAGCTCATCGTCAAGGCGGTGTCCGCCTCCAAGGAGAGGAGCGGCGTGTCCCTGGCCGCGCTCAAGAAGTCTCTGGCGGCAGGCGGCTACGACGTGGAGAAGAACAACTCCCGTGTCAAGATCGCCGTCAAGAGCCTTGTCACCAAGGGCACCCTGGTCCAGACCAAGGGCACCGGTGCTTCCGGCTCCTTCAAGCTCAACAAGAAGGCCGTCGAGGCAAAGAAGCCCGCCAAGAAAGCCGCAGCCCCCAAAGCTAAGAAGGTGGCCGCCAAGAAGCCCGCCGCCGCCAAGAAGCCCAAGAAGGTAGCAGCCAAGAAGGCAGTGGCCGCAAAGAAGTCCCCCAAGAAGGCCAAGAAGCCCGCTACACCCAAAAAGGCCGCCAAGAGCCCAAAGAAGGTGAAGAAGCCCGCCGCAGCGGCCAAGAAAGCGGCCAAGAGCCCCAAGAAGGCTACCAAGGCAGCGAAGCCCAAAGCCGCCAAGCCCAAGGCGGCCAAGGCCAAGAAGGCAGCCCCCAAGAAGAAGTAAAGCTATTACAAACAGTGTTCTTTCTACTCGACACATGTTGTTACCACAAAAGGCTCTTTTAAGAGCCACCCACCTCTTTCCATAAAAGCGCATGTCATTCCATTCCACCTATCTACCTACCTACCCGTGGTGCAAAAGAAATGAAATGAATGACATTTGAAGTGGCATTTTGGAGTGGCTAAATGGCTTTACATTTGTCACTCAAGAGTGCAGCACCCTCACCAGTCAACATTGTTGTGATGTGTTAGAATTGGCA